>NC_059386.1:16167691-16801191 GCF_019703515.2 Myxocyprinus asiaticus
AATCACTTTGTTGTTAACAGCGATTGACGGCGGTGATCCGCAATTGTCTGGCACATAGTTACTTTTCTCAAAGACGGGAGCATTGTCATTCACATCTGATATCTGCACATGGACAGAAGCACTACTGGAGAGCGCGGGTACTCCATCATCATTGCAGATTACACTTATATTGTACTCCGCTTCTCTTTCCCTGTCCAGGGAGAGAGATGCTGAATACAACATCAGTGTCACATGCTCTGATCAGGGAGTACCTGCCCTCACCAGTAGCGCCTCTTTCTCTCTTTACAGATGTCAGATGTGAATGACAATGCACCTTTGTTTGACAGAAATAACTACGAGGCCTGTGTTGTCGAGAATAACACACCTGGTCTTTCAATGTTTAAAGTTCAAGCCAGTGACGCTGATTGGAATCAGAATGCTCGTGTTTCATACATTCTAGAAGACAGCACTGTTAATGGGGTCTCTGTCTCATCATATGTTTCAGTCCACCCTGACAGTGGAGTGATTAAAGCTATGCGCTTTTCTGACTTCGAGCAACTTAAAAATTTCCACTTCAAAGTAAAAGTGCAAGATGGAGGCTCTCCTCCACTTAATAGTAATGTGACGTTGAAAAATATTAATCAAGATCAGAATGACAATGCTCCTCAGGTTCTGTATCCAGTACAGACTGGTGGTTCTGTGGTGGCTGAGATTGTGCCTCGTGCTGCAGATGTTGGATATCTCGTCACTAAAGTGGTGGCTGTTGATGTGGACTCTGGACAGAATGCCTGGCTCTCCTATAAACTACAAAAAGCTACAGACAAAGTGTTGTTTGAAGTTGGTTTGCAGAATGGAGAAATAAGAACAGTGCGACAAGTGACTGATAAAGATGCTGTGAAACAAAAACTGACTGTTGTAGTGGAGGATAATGGACAGCCGTCCCACTCAGCTGTAGTCACCATTAATGTGGCCATTGCTGACAGCTTTCCTGAAATGCTCACAGAATTCACAGATTTTTCACATGACAAAGAAACTAACAACAACCTGACTTTTTATTTAGTCTTGGCTCTTGCAGTAGTATCACTGCTCTTCATAGTTTCAATTATTGCAATAATTTCGGTGAAAATCTACAGGTGGAGGCAGAATAAGTTATTTTATAAATCTGAGGCAAATCTACCTGCAATTCCATATTACCCACCAGTTCATGCAGATGGCACATTACAGCATGTGTATAATTATGAAATGTGCGGGACTACCAACTCTAGGATGAGTGACATGAGGTTTGTCAGGCCCTATAGTCAGAACACACTGGTGAGCCAGAGTCGCTTGGGAACAGTTCAGAGAGAAAAGAAGGAGTGTGAGAATAATGACCTAAATTTGGAGGTGAGACCTTTAAATGTCCCTTGTTCAATGTTTTAAAAGATTCAGTAATTATGTTTTGAGGTTCTCAGACTTGTGAAGCAACCACCACTCTCTCTCTCTCTGATTACATATTAATCAGGCAAAGGCAGTAAATTGCACATACAGACCTGATACTAGACACCAGCCATAATTACACTGAAAATGGAGCTGTAATCTACATGCAAATGCCGTACCGATTGCATTAGTGCGGTAAAGTTAGTTTTTGTTTCACAAATTGCTTTTGTACTCTGCTTCAAAAATGAACATGAATGCGCTTTTGCATTTGACAGATTTTTTCTTTTTTAATGTTAATTCACAAATATTACTGGTCTGATTTTTTACCACACATGAATGGCATTTGTAATGCCAAAATTGCTGGAGGAAGAACATTTTAAGTGCCTTTTTTTATTTCACCCAGAAACAGACAAATAGAGAGTGAAACACACACACAAAATCATATCACTTCTCATATTTTGATCCATTAAGTAAGTTTCCTGTAATGCATTTAAGCAACATTATGTCAAAATGGTAAATCTTATCCTACTCAAAGGCATGTGACATTAAATAAACAAGAATTAGGACAGAAGTAATTCAAAAGTAATCCAAAATAAATAATATTATAATACCTTAAAAATGTAATCCAAGAGATATCATAACTGACTTCAGTTTTAGCCATGTATCTATATATATGTATACGCTACACACACACACACACACACACACACACACACACACACACACACACACACACACACACACACACACATACATACATACATACATACATACATGTGTGTGTGTGTGTGCAATTATAGTTCACATATTTGAGCATGATATGCATGTACATATTTCAATTCCACAAGTATTTGGGAACTATGTTATATATAATAAAACAGTATTTATTTATTTATTTATTTATTTTTATTTTTTTATTATAATTATTATTTTTTTTTTTTAAATATATGTTGCAATGCTTGATACTTGATGCTTGATGTATTTGGACTCTAAGTGGCGCTGTTTAATCTATGTTGTCATGCACACTCCATATTTTATCCCTCCCTTTAACAAAACCCCAAGCAAAGCTCATTTCAGACAACATCAACGTCTAACATTAGATGCTGCACTAACATACCTGCAAATCACTTTTCAGTTTCATCTGCAAGATTTTTGTTTTTAAACCCACAGTAAGAGGCATTTTATTTGAAACATTCTATAAAATAGGCATTTTTTTTAATTGTATTTTCTATTTTATTATTTTATTATTATTATTATTATTTTGCTTAAAATGCTTCTGCTCAGTCTTTGTTAATCAAAAATGGAGTCGGGAAGAAAATTATTTTTACATGATTGGCTGTTCTATACAGTATGTGCGTTAGCTTTATTTGCCGCTGATGTTAAAGGACAAATTCGTTATTCTATACCCGAGGAAATGCCAGTGGGTTCGGTTGTTGGAAATATTGCCTCGGACCTCGGGCTTGAGCCGAAGAGATTGATTTCAGGAAAAGCGCGTGTGTTCACTGCGGACAGCAGTGAGCACATTGGACTGGACAAGGAGAACGGACATCTGGTTATTACGCATAAAATAGACAGAGAAGAACTATGTGGAGAGATATCTGCCTGTAGTGTCAGTTTTGATGTTATTTTGGAAAACCCGATGGAGCTTTATCGTGTTACAGCTGACATACAAGACATCAATGACAACAGCCCCGTCTTTCCGAAATCTAAAATCGAACAGGAAATCAGCGAATTAGCAGTTCTTGGGGCGCGTTTTCCGTTAGAGAGCGCAATAGACCCGGACGTGGGAGTGAACACCCTACAGAAATATACTCTTCATCCTACCGACCATTTTAAACTCAATGTTCAGAATGGTGCTGGTGGACACAAAAACGTCGAGATGGTTCTTCATTCACCGTTAGACAGAGAAAAGGAAAAACATCATAGTTTGATTCTGACGGCTTTCGATGGTGGAAAACCACAACGATCTGCAACGGTGCAGATCAATATTGTTGTTCTTGATGTCAATGACAATGCGCCCATATTTAGCCAGTCATCGTACAAAACATCAGTGGTTGAAAATTCTGCCAAAGGCACAATCGTGACAACAGTAAGTGCGACTGATGCAGACGAGTCAAGTCACGGTATACAGTACTATTTTGAGCACGTGACCTCTATTGTAATAGCTTTGTTCTCCATCCATGCAGACTCTGGTGAGGTTAGAGTCATAGGTGACATAGATTATGAAAAACACAGACAGTTTTCTATCAAAGTTAAAGCTAAAGATCACGGCGGATTGACTGACTCGAGTGAGATAATTATTGACGTCATTGACGTAAACGATAACAAACCAAAAATTACAATAATGTCTTTTTCCAGTGCAGTATCTGAGGATGCAGCACCTGGAACCGTTATAGCAATGATAAACGTTCAAGATCTGGACTCAGGTTACAACAGTAAGATTGCATGTTCTATTGATATAAACTCTCCATTTAAAATTGTTTCATCTTTAACCAACTATTACAACCTGGTGACGGACTCAGGATTAGACAGGGAACAGACAGCGGAGTATAATATCACTATAACTGCTGTAGATGGAGGTAACCCTCCTCTATCCAGTAAAGAGATTTTGAACCTTAAGATATCTGATGTGAATGATCACGCACCTCAGTTTGAGCAGGAATCATATAAGGCCTTTATAGCTGAGAATAACCCACCATCTACGACTATTCTATTTGTCAAAGCAGATGACATGGACTGGGGGCCCAATGCCAAGGTTTCATATTTTCTTATTGATGGAGATTTGAATGGGGCATCTCTAGCATCTTACATTTCCATAAATTCAGAGACTGGTGTGATCTATACAGAAAAATCTTTTGATTATGAACAGCTGAAATCATTCAAAATGCAAGTTAAAGCTCAAGACGGGGGCTCATCCCCTTTGTGCACCAATGTGACTCTGGACATCTTCATCCAAGATCAGAATGACAATGCTCCTCAGGTTCTGTATCCAGTACAGACTGGTGGTTCTGTGGTGGCTGAGATTGTGCCTCGTGCTGCAGATGTTGGATATCTTGTCACTAAAGTGGTGGCTGTTGATGTGGACTCTGGACAGAATGCCTGGCTCTCCTATAAACTACAAAAAGCTACAGATAGAGCGTTGTTTGAAGTGGGTTTGCAAAATGGAGAAATAAGAACAGTGCGACAAGTAAATGACAAAGATGCTGTGAAACAAAAACTGACTGTTGTAGTGGAGGATAACGGACAGCCCTCCCGCTCAGCTGTAGTCACCATTAACGTGGCTGTTGCTGACAGCTTCCCTGAAGTACTGTCAGAGTTCACAGACTTAATACATGACAAAGAATATAACGACAACATGACTTTTTTTTTAGTCTTGGCTCTTGCAGTAGTATTACTGCTCTTCATATTCTCAGTTATTGCCATTATTTCTGTGAAAATCTATAGATGGAGGCAGAATAAATTATTTTACAAATCTGGGGCAAATCTACCTGCAATTCCATATTACCCATCAGTATATGCGGATGGCACATTACAGCATGTGTATAATTATGAAATGTGCGGGACCACTGATTCAAGGATGAGTGACATGAAGTTTGTCAGGCCCTATAGTCAGAACACACTGGTGAGCCAGAGTCGCTTGGGGACAGTTCAGAGAGAAAAGAAGGAACAGGAGAATAATGATCTGACTTTAGAGGTGAGACTTTCTCTTATAAGTGCTTATTGAAGCAGCAAAAGTTTCCTTGAAGCATGTGTAAGTTTCTTTCTTTCTTTGTAGAGAAACCTTAAATTCTTTAATAATAATAATAATAATAATAATAATAATAATAATAATAAAACATATATTTTAGTAGATATAGATGTGTTTTTTCTTTTTTTTTTTTTTTTTAACACCACAGAGCTTTTGTAAAATGAACCAGGTTCCATCCCCACACTTAGAGAAAAAGAGGTCTATTACTCAGTTAGGCTCAAGGGCTTTTCATCTGTCTCTTTTAAAGGCTTTCATAAAGTGATGTTTTGTTTATTATATTTATTTAAATTAAAATATAAATAAAAAATAAATATTTAAAGAAAAAATCTTCACAGAATTTAGTGCTATGTACTGAATAGTGCTATTCTGAATAGAATGGTAATTCCGCTCTGTCAAGAAAAAAAAAAAAAGCAAGCGATATGACTCTTGCACTATGTTCCAAGTCTTCTAAAGGAGTTCGGTCACTTTGTGTGCTATTTACTCTCAAATCAAATTAAATCATTAATTAAGCTACTGAAATCAAATACGGCTCTTGTAAAATAGCATTTGGTCATGAGACGCAATAAGAACCAATGGGATTTTGTTTTTGATGTACCACCATATTTGATTTCAGGATGAGTAAATAATGACAGAATGTTTATTTTTGGGTGAACTATTCCTTTAATTATAGCTACATAATAATAATAATTACAAAAAAAAAAACAATTTTTAAAAAAACAAAAAGTTAACTACATAAGTTTGCATCTCCCTTCACTCAAAAAAATAATTTAAAGATTTACACATTTCAATTTAATTACAAAATTGAACAATATTTTACAAAATAAAAAAGTAAATAAATGAAATATTGTACGTTTTATTAAAACGTAAAAAAGTACACTGGAATTGTGTTATGCAATTGAAACACGTACATCTTAAAAATAGGCAAAAATATTTTTTTGAATCTGCAAGATGTTTATAATTTAAAAAAAGTTAGAGGTATCATCAAAATTGCATTTGTTTTTTTATTTAGTACTGCCCTGGTGAAGTTATTTGTCAAAACAGACATTTAGATATTTTACACAAGACAAAATAATAACTAAATTTACACAGATGATACTGTTATAAACTTTACATCCCCTTGGTTCTTAATGTGGTGTGTTGCTTTCATGATGATCAATGACAGTTTGGGTCTTTTGTGATAGTTGTGATGAGCCGCTGCTTTGTCCTGAGCAGTGAAGTCGCCCACTGTCCTTAAGAACAATCCTGCAGGTACTGCACGTTCTTTCCCAGCATCTTCTGCACATTTTGAGCTCTTCCCAACAGTAGCTAAATGATGTTGAGATCCAGCTTTTGATACAACTTTTTGCAAAAGGTGCAAACATTTGTTGATGCTCAAGAATGCAACACAGGGTATTAAGAACAAAGGATCATTTGTGTAAATTGTTATTTACTTGTATCCCACAAGACAAAATTATATCTGTTATGTAGATTCTAAAGGGCAGTACAAAAATAAAAATATGATCCTTAATCTCTTATATTTGTATAAATTATCAAAGAGGTGTGCAAGCTTATGCTTATTTGCAGGATTTGCAATAATTGTTGTTTCAACTTTTGCTTTTACTTCTCTATACTTTTCCTTGTCCAAGTGACCCCTTAGGCTCAGTTATAATGAGGTCAGGTCTCTGACGTGGTTTAGTCCAATACTGCAAGTTTGTGCCTGCCATTGCCACGCCAAGTGGGTATTCTATGTGTCTGCAGTGTGTTCAGGATTGGGACCATGCTGCAAGACTGCTGAAAATTTTTACAGATAACCTGATGAATCTGTTTATTTTTCTCAGCATTTTCATTCTGTAAACTCTGACCAAATCCTCTACATCAACTGAAATGCCCCAGGCCATGACAGATCTGCCACCATTTTTCACGGGTGGCTGCATACAGGCATCAATATAATCAACATGTGATAATCAATAAGAAATGTTCTAAATAATTTTAAGTACAGTTTGTCAGATACAGACATACTTTTCATCATGAAAATCCAGTGTGGTGGGCCTTTGTGTGTGGAGTATAGCGTTTTTTTTTTTTTTACACAATATTGTAATTTTTTGTGTCTTTTAAAGTTTGCAATTCCCAAAGCTCTCCTTTTTCCATAGCAGTAGTAACTGCAGTAGTTATTTTTTATCTTTACCCAGTCAGTACACCCAACAATAGTTAGCTCACTAAGTTAAAGTGTGTAAATCACCATGTCAAATGGTGCTATCAAATACTAAAGTACAGCTATACAGTACAGCTAATAGAATAGGAAGTTACTGTTCAGCTCTGTACTGTCTGTGTTATCACTATTACAGCTGCTAAAGGTCTAGGTTTGGATTTAGTATTAAACACTATAAGGTGCTGGAAGTTGCATCTCTGCCATAAGTGTACTGTGCAGATATCCGATACATCACTCAGCATCAAATCTGTGTCACAGTTTAAGCACTAATTCTGTCTCTAAGGCTCACAGCTTATAAATATTATATTTATTTTAAGAAACACCAAGAATGAGCTTGTACTATACCTATCTGTAATGTTTACACAGTATGGCAAAAATGTTTTGTTTGGATTGTTGCTGTTTGTAGGCTGATTATTTACTAAGACTAACCGTATCAACCAGCTCTTTTCTCTGCAGTGAAATTTTTTGTTGTGTTTTTGCTTTCTCAGACCTGCTGTGTACGCTTACCAGGGCAGGGCTGGATTACATGCAAATATTAATACTGTCAAAAGGCTTTAAATTGTACCACAAACCCTGTTTATGTTTTTGATTTGTCTTAAGTATTTTCTTGCATACATATTTGCAAGTCCTTACATATGTAACATATATAATGTTTATATGCAATGCTTTCAAAGCATTTCGTTTATCTGTTTTCTCCACTTTGCTCAGACATCTTCAACACAACCTACTCCACCTACAGATATGCATGCACACACACTCTCTCTTTCTCCTTTAACACACACATTAATCCCTTTACAGCATGTGTTTCCATGACAGCAGACCTGGTCACAGCAGACATTCCATTTTCTATTTAGAGGGGTGAAGGCGTGTCCATGTGATAGTGAGGGGTGGTGATTTTTATGGATTCTGTAAATCCTTGGCCTTGTGTCAGGTAACCTCTTAAGTTAAAAACCTTAAATATTAAAAACCTTATATATTAAAATTATAGATATATTGTCACTAAATGTTTTCTTAACTTATGGGTTTTTTGGCAAAAAGATGATGCACTGAGTCATGGATTCAGTATTGTACATGTGCTCTCTTTCTTGTGCACCCTTGTATTGTCTCTCCCATGCTCCCTCTTGTGCTCAATGGAAGTGTTTACCATTATCAGTGTTACTGATATCAGATTAAAATAGATTCAAGTGTATTTTCAATGTGCAAAGTACAGTTTGAATCTAACCAGAGATGCAAATACTAATGTAGCATATATTGTAAATAAAAGATAGTTAAGTGTACAAAATGGCAGTGATCACGCAAGGCACTAATTATGGCAGTAGTGTATAGTCAGTAGTACCAAGGGAATTTTTTTTTTAATTTTTTATTTTTTTTTTAATCAGATTGGTTCTTTCATTTTCTTGATGTTGTACATATTGAAGAATTATGATTACTGAATAAATTGATTGTGGCATTTGTTATAGCACTGATATTGGTCATCATCTGATTCTTTAGATTTCAGTGTTTCTGAATCAATCTTGAAACCAGGTAAACCAGTAAATGTCAGGTAAATGCATTAAAACAATGTAACGGCAATACTGACAAAGTTTGTTTTCTCTCTCTCTCTCTCTGTTTTTATGGCACATCCAACCTCTATTTCCTGCTTTTCACCAAGAAAGGTAAGAGCAGATTTCTTTTTTCTCCAATAGCAGGGCATGTTTTCACATTATATGGACTAAGTTGTAACAGTGGAACCTATCTATGAAATCTATACTTCTTTTTTAATCTACGCCTGCATTAAGAAGTATATTATAGGCTTTTCAGCAAAGTTAAAATAAATAAATAAATAAATAAAACTATTAAGGCATAAAGCAATTCATGAAACAACAAAAATGAAACAGGTAACACAAAAATATCTAAAAATTGTTATGACCAAAAAGTATTGTAATTTAAAGATTGTATAAATGTATGACATTTACCACACACATGACAACCTGCCCAGATATAAATGTGACAACATGCCCCAACCTTAGTTTCATAAAAAGTGAGAACACATTTAAACCTTTTGATAAAAATCTGCTTTCAAAATCTGCTTTCATAATATAGTTGACCCTGAATGCATGCTAGTGTGGTTTGATTATGTTCACTTGTTTGCCCAAGAGCTATAACAAAAATACGATGATTGTGAAAATTCACTTTGAAAGGTGTAATTTACAAAAATTACTCTTATTTAAGAGGATGTTTAACTAGGTGTTTGAAACTAACATACTAAACCTCTGCTAGTGAAAACATACATGTTCACATTTGGACTTTAAAATCTTTCTCTGGTATTGATAAGCCAATAGCCATTTTATCCAGATGTAATCTATTTGCTCAGTATGTTAAAGGGTTAGTTCAGCCAAAAATGATTTACTTACCTTTAAGCCATCCTAGATGTGTATGACTTCTTCAGCACCGAAGTGAAGATTTTTATAAGCACATTTCACCTCTTTTTGAGGTGAAATTTTAGCCTCAGTCACCTTTCACTTCCATTTGTTTCACTTTTTTTTTTTTTTAAGTTAATATTGACTAGGATGTCAGTCCCTAACATTCTGCCTAACACCTTGTTTTGGGTTCCAGAGAAGACAGAAAGTCACACAAGTTTGGAACAGAGAGTGAGTCTAAATGATGACAAAATATTAATTTATGGGTGAACTATCACTTTAAGGATGCTTGACAGATTTGGTCAGGTCTGAAAATTAGAAGAAAAGTTTGGAAACGTTCCTAGTAATTATTACAGTGAACATTTTAAACAATGCCTCATAAGCTCAATTATATTATTTAGTTTTATACCACCGGTCTGTTGAATGCTTGATTCTGATTGGTTCACGGACGTTCTAAGGTGTACAATTATTTTTCAAGTAAACTCACGGCTATAAAACACACACACACACACAGAGAGAGAGAGAGAGAGAGAGAGAGAGAGAGAGAGAGAGAGAGAGAGAGAAGCAGCGCATCCTCCGTTGGTTCTAACATGACGTTTTCAAATTAGCTACGAAGGCTTGAGCTGTATCAGAGCAAGATACGCTTGATCAATACAACAGTTTCTATATGATCTGAGATATCTGTGGTAAAAACCCTCGCGCTTCCCTTCTCTCTCTCACACACAAACACTCCCACACTCGTAGACACACATTATACGCGTAACGCACACACTTAAGGCCCAAACAGAGTCGTTATGTCAGCGCACTCCTGCATCTCAGTGGGGATGAAAAAAAATTGTTAAGGTTTATAACGGGAATATGCCGATTTTGAAGCGATGTTACTTCTGACGAGAGCTGCAACAAAAAAGGTAATCCCAGAAGCGATCTCTCTCATTTTCTGAGTTTCTCTCTTTTGATCCCTCAAATGCAAACTCTCACACACATGCACAAACGCACTAACTTTTTACTCCAGTAAGTCCTCGAGTAAAGCAGCACAAGTCTCCGTTGCGAGTTCTAACGTGACGTTTTCGAATTAGCAACGAAGGCTCAGACTGTATTAAAGCAAGACGCTGAATCTGTGGCGGAAGAATGAAGTTCCACTCACAAGAGCGTTTTAGGGACGAAAACCAGAAAATGTCTTGAGATAAACCCTAAACGATGTCTTAAGGTGTGGTAACCGTGGTATAAGCGGAATAATTGACTCCGGCCCGTTGAATTGTTTAAAAATAATGCGCACCCGAGGTGCAACGGTCACGACGAGCCTCGGGTGTGCATTATTTTTAAACAATTCAACGGTCCGTAGTCAATTATTCCTTACTGATATATTCTTAAATATGAATCAAAGCAAGTTCATGCATTATTAATGCCTGTTGTTGCTATTTCACAACTTTTTTAAGTCCTGCATGCATTCTTAGTTCAGTATATTATGTGGCTTACAGTATATGCAGTGACAAAATAATTTAGATAATAAGTTTTGTACAATAAAAAGGTAAGTTGCACCATGTGTCTGTGTTTAGAGGCACGTTTAGGCTTATTTCAGTTCAAAGCTTGTTCTTTGTTGTCCTTAAGAAAAACGCACAGCACGCGTGCTTTATAACGCGTATCGGTGTATGCTCGCGCTGCATTAATCAAGCACAAGATCAGCAGAACAAAATAGCGCTCTGTCTAGGCTAAGTATGTATGCTGAAATTTACGCTTGTTTTGGTGTTGAATGAAGGCATCGTATAAACATAACTCTTACATTTTTTACTGTGTGGAATTAAAAAAAAAAGATTTTAAAAAGACATTTCCAGGTAAGTGTACGGCTTGCAGTTCAGGACGTTTGTGTAATTATTATTATTATTATTATTATTATTATTATTATTATTATTATTATTATTAATATTATTAATATTATTATTATTATTATTGTGGGGAAACAGTTTTCAACCATTTGTAACTGACATTAAGATCATTAGAAGTCTTCTTGGAGCAGCAGTACGCTTGACAGTAAGTATTTAGCAGAGACATTCTGTCCTGTAGCAGAAATGAAAATCATGGAAATATACAGTATCTCATTCAAGTTATGCGTTTGCAAACTAATCAGTGCAGCTGTTGGAACTGGCCGCCTATGTGGCACTGTTCACCCGTGCGGTGCTAAAGCGCTCACTTCTCACTGCAGATGCTTGTCTATATGCTCTCTCTCATACAGTCTTGTACGGATACATAGGGTGCTTGTTCGTTTTTAGAAACATTAACACATTTTAGG
Organism: Myxocyprinus asiaticus; assembly: GCF_019703515.2. Taxonomy (NCBI): domain Eukaryota; kingdom Metazoa; phylum Chordata; class Actinopteri; order Cypriniformes; family Catostomidae; genus Myxocyprinus; species Myxocyprinus asiaticus. The sequence goes on from NC_059386.1 coordinate 16,179,709, forward strand.
CTTATAATTAAAGTCTTTTTAAAAGCCATTTACTATTGCATCGATCATATTGAAATGTAGAATTATCTTAAGCCTCCGGCAATAACTACCACACACACACACACACACACACACACACACACACACACACACACCGCATGCGAACATATGAGTGAAGCTGCTGGAACTGGCCGCTTTTGTGGCGCTGTTCACTCACTTGGTGTTGAAACGCTCACCTCACACACTAAAGCAGCTCGTCTATTTTCTCTCTCTCTTCCCCTGGTCATGATTGGGTCCTTTGTTGCAAGTGGACCATACAATCTTGTACGGATACAAAGGGTGCTTTAACTAGTAATATGATAATTCTTGTACTTGCATTTTCGATTTTTAGAAACATTAACACACGTTAGGCTTATAATTAAAGACTTTTTAAAGCCATTTAATATTGCATTTATCATATTAAAACTTAGAATTATCTTAAGTCTCCAGAAATAACTACCACACACACACACCGCAGTGCACACCGCATCTGAACATGAGTGTAGCTGATGGAACTGGTCCTCTGTGTGGCGCTGTTCACCCACTTGGAGCTGAAACTCTCACCTCACACACTGCAGCAGCTCGTCTATTTTCTCACTCTCTCCCTGGTCATGGTTGGGTCCTTTGTTGTAGGAGGATCATACAGTCTTGTACGGATAAAAAAAATAATTGCTTTTACTAGTAATATGGGAATTAATATACTTGCATTGTCATTTTTGAAAAACACATTTTAGGCTCATAATTAAATACTTTTAAAAATAAATATCAATTAATATCGCACTGATCATTGTGACGGATGTGTAGCACACCGCACATATTATTTGGTCTCTACCAATGTTTGAGTACTTATTTATTATTATTATTATTATTATTATTATTATTATTATTATTATTATTATTATTAAGAGTTTAATGTAGAAGTAAGAGTTTTAGCTCCACCTTTATGCTGGGCCAGAGAAATTGGACTGTGCCATTATGTTCAGAACTGGAGGGGGGATTTGTTTCTTCACAGTAATTTCATTATATATTTGTCTTAGTTATTTAGGAAGTTGATTTATTGTATTATGACCATTAGAATTCTGTATGTTGATTAAAATGTGATGATTATGTTTGGGGTTATTTGAGTAAATTGTTATTTTGATACTTACCTTTGTGTTTGGTAGAGTCCACGATGTGTATATATACACGTAGGTGTGGTGAAAGCAAGGCGAGAGTCATTTCGTCTGTTAGTTCATTTACCATGGGCTACTGACTTATTGGCCGATATTGTTTGATGTTTAAAATAATAATAATAATAATAATTTCTTTGGTTTTTACTTTATTATCCAAAAATAGAGTTAAAATTGGAAGCCTGGTTTATTTGTTTTTCCTTTATTTTTTATTATTATTATTATTGTTTTTTTTTCTGAAGTCTGATGACTTGAATGATACTTCTGTTTAGGTGATTTTTTTTTCCTCATTGTCCTATTACTTTTCCTGCTTAATGATTGGCCACGAGCATCACAATCATATTAAAATGTAAAATTATCTTAAGCTTCCAGCAATAACTACTACTACTACACACACACACACACCGCAGTGCACACCTCATGCGAACATGAGTGTAGCTGCTGTAACTGGCCGCCTGTGTGGCGCTGTTCACCCACTTGGTGCTGAAACTCTCACCTCACACACTGCAGCAGCTCATCTATTTTCTCTCTCTCTCCCTGCTCATGGTTGGGTCCTTTGTTACAGGAGGATCATACAGTCTTGTACGGATACAAAGAGTGCGTTGACTACTAGTAACATGAGAATTCGTGTAATTGCATTTTCGTTTTAAGAATCATTAACACATTTAAGCTTATAATTAAACACTTTTTAAAAAGCTATTTAATATCGCATTGATCATATTAAAATGTAAAATTATATTGAGCCTCCAGCAATAACTTCCACTATGGATGTGCCCAAAACGAATAACGAATTCATCCAAACCATTTAACAAATATTTTAATTAACCAAGAAACACAAGGATAAAGTGATATTTTAAATAAAGATATTCAAAATTACAACAAAATTATGAACTAATGAACTTACGTCTTTGAACTGAAGCAAGTACTAAAATTTTAACCTTATGAATGCAAATGCATTTTTAATCGGATGGCCGCGGTCTCGACCCGTTTGCAGTCTCCGTTTATTGTACGCGTCTCAGATATCTGAGATTGCCAAGAGTAACATTAACTCAGATACTATATCATATACATTTCCACTTCTCGAAATGTCTATGTTAATGTATCACATGAATCACAAGTAATCCCATGTACTCATAAACCAACCCGAGCGCAATGTTGAATTCCTGACCTGAAGTGATGATTTCACAGCGGAGCTCGTCTGTGATCTGGTTAATCATTATTAAAAAAAAAAAAAAAAGACAAAAAAAAATTATGATCCATAGAGTATACATTAATTCGGAATATTCCGCCACACGTGATACGAAGATATTAGAACATGCGCGTCCTTTTCCCGCTATTCTCTTCTGGAAAAAACTAGCTTGCTCCTGCTATTTAATCCACTGCATTGCTCTAACTGTCCACATGCAATTTAACTAAAAAATGATGTCATCTACATTAAAATACGTGCACACAAAATCAGCCTCGAGTGTATCTTAACTTCCTGAAAGATTTATGGGGCTTTCATTGACTTATTCTCATCTTTTAATGTTTGTATGTGTATTTAATATTCGCTGCAAAATGTGTGCTTGACATTTCACAATTGTTTGACACCTCGCGCCTCCAGATTAACATTGTTATATATGCACGGACGAAAACGAAAATGAACATAAACGAAAATTCTGTTTCAGCAGATATTAATGTCAGAAATACAAGGAGAAACCATAGTTAACAAAATATTCAGTTAATGTAGCCGACATATTCAGTTTGATAATAATAATAATAATAATAATAATAATAATAATAAAATAATAATAAAATAGCAAGGCAAATTTTATTTATAGAAACTTAACATTTTAAAGAGGCGTTTTATTTATTTTTGACGCACATCCGGTTTAAGTCCCGCCCACATCTTGATCTATCCGAATACAGATACAGATAATTTTGCCATAGCAACGGATACATATAATGGCTTTGCTGCGCGCGCGCGCACACACACACACACGTTGGTGCAGCTATCATTATGAGGACTCTCCATAGACATAATGATTTTTATACTGTACGAACTATAGATTCTATCCCCTAACCCTACCCCTAAACCTAACCCTCACAAAAAACTTTCTGCATTTTTACATTTTCAAAAAAACATTTAGTATGTTTTTTTAAGCGATTTAAATTATGAGGACACTAGAAAAGTCCTCATAAACCACATTTATAGCATAATACCTTGTAATTACCAGTTTGTAACCTAAAAAGAAGTCCTCGTAAACCACTTAAACCTGTCCACACACACAGGGGCGTAGCACCAAAATTTGGGTCCCAGGCACAGAACTATCTTAGGACCCCCTGACCAATTTGGGTTTGTGGTGGGGATAATATCCAGAATAAACATTTTAGATGGATATTTAACAGTGCTAATTCATAACTTTTTATGTTCAAATGCAAATATTATTTATATCAAGCAATACATTATTATACAAAAATTATACAAAGCCTATTAACAAAATAAATTAACATTTATACATTTATGAGTTTTCTTGTTGGCAAAGTCACCATAACATTTCTGAAATGAGAAGAGTGCCAGTTTGTTCAGTCTATCTTGAGACATTTCTGATCACAGGTAGTTTTAGAAAGTCTTAACTTGCCAACTGATATTTTGGTAACAATGTCCATTTAACTTAAATATAAAATAAATTATTTCATAGCTCATGCTGATAATTATGAAGGGACCTTCTAACATTCTAGGTAACCCTTCTAGATACAATTTGAAAATATTAATTTTACAAATTATACTTTGTCAGATTTTCATCATATTGGTTGCATTTTAGCTTTTGAAAAATTGTCAAATTCATTTCTATTCCATCAACAATGTCTTTAAAAATGCATTTATTATTTTGCATATATATTTGTTACATTTTTATAGTTTACATGCATAAATTGTTCTATTTACAATGATTTACATCGATACTCAGAACACGTGCTAAATCTGTACTGTCTCTTAAAACAGACAACTGCATCTGAGCGCAAAGACAGTTGATTTTGTTCTTCACATATTCTTTTGGTCAAGGACGGATTAAGACCTGAGAGGCCCATGGGCTGGTACATTTTGGAGGCCCCCCATGACGTGACTACGTTCGCCTTTATACGCTACAGGACGCTTGGCAGATTTGGTTGGATTTTTCAGATAGACGGAAAAGTTTGTAGCAATGTCTCACACGGCCAATTATATGTTGTTGTTTTTTTTTTTTTTTTTAATTATGAACCGATCCAAAATCATGCGTTAATAATAGAGATGTGCACGGTATTCAAATACCAAAATCCCTATTCGGTTATTCTGCACGTGTTTAGAGGTCTTCAACCCGATCTGAGTCCGACGGTACCCGACAAACCTTCAGATTTTGGGCCAGGTTCGGGTCAGTTTTTCAAGTAGGCTATAGGGCGAGTTACGGACTGTTCACACCTTAAATAGTGTTTAAATGGTTTTTCTATGTAAACACGCACTTGACGGACGTCTTTGATCGTTGCGCCGCGCTACAACTCAGGACCGTCGCATTTTTTAGACACTGAATTAAGTTTAAAAGAACTTTAATATTTATAAACGCATCTCGAGACACCTGTGTTCTGTTTCATAATGTGTTGCTGCATCAGCGCTGGTGTCACACATCGACATTCTGATGAAGTTCAGGTTGCAAAGAGGATTTAATGTGACTGTTACATATGATTCCAGATTGTTTTTCACCTGGCAAAGTTTCAGCGCTTCTTTCAGTCCTTCAAATAAACGTGCTGCACCTGTGAGACGCAGATTCCTTGAGCGAGCACTCGAGTGCCTGCGCTCGCCCTGCCGTAGTCCAGAACGCATTCGGACGAACAAATGGTATTTCACATTTACGTGGCTTTATAATAGATATATAAAAATAAATAATTTATTTAGAGCTCGGGGCCCTTTGAATTTAGAGGCCCCTTGTCAACGGCCCAATCGGCCTGGTGGTTAATCCGTCCTTGCTTTGGTGGCTTAATGTGAGGAAAATTTCACCTGTACCTCATGGTGTTCTGGAAAAAAAAAAATTACATTTAGGCATCATAGATAAACATCTGATGGTAAATTTTGCACTAAGGTAAAATATGTCAATACAGTAGACGCATGAGGCTGGTTTTGACAGATTAATTGTACACGTCACTTTGTTTACTGTTTAATGAAAATCATGTAATGATGCAGTATAATATTATCAACCACCTGGTGAATATTTTCGTTTTATTTTCACGCCAAAAGCAATTTTTTCTTTTGCGCACACGCGCGCGCGCGCGCACACACACACACACACCGCATGCGAACACATGAGTGTAGCTGCTTGAACTCGCCGCCTGTGTGGCGCTGTCCACCCACCTAGTGCTGAAACGCTCACCTCACAGTGCAGCAGCTCGTATATTTGCTCTCTCCCTCCTCATAGTTGAGTCCTGTTGTTACATTGCCATTTTAAGAAATATAAACGCATTATAGGCTTATAAGTAAAGACTTTTTAAAAAGCCATTTAATATCACATTGATTATATTAAAATGTGGAATTATCTTCAGCCTCTAGCAATAACTACCACACACACACACACCGCAGTGCACACCGCATCTGAACATGAGTGTAGCTGATGGAACTGGTCCTCTGTGTGGCGCTGTTCACCCACTTGGAGCTGAAACGCTCACCTCACACACTGCAGCAGCTCATCTATTTTCTCTCTCTCCCCCTGGTCATGGTTGGATCCTTTGCTGTAGGAGGATCATACAGTCTTGTAAGGATACAAAGTGTGCTTTAACTAGTAATATGAGAATTCGTGTACTTGCACTTTCGTTTTTAGAAGCATTAACACATTTAAGGCTTGTAATTAAAGATTTTTTAAAAGCCATTTACTATCGCATCGATCATATTGAAATGTAAAAATATCTTGAGCCTCCGGCAATAACTACCACACACACACACACCGCAGTGCACACCGCATCTGAACATGAGTGTAGCTGTTGGAACTGGTCCTCTGTGTGGCGCTGTTCACCCACTTGGAGCTGAAACTCTCCCCTCACACACTGCAGCAACTCATCTATTTTCTCTCTCTCTCCCTGCTCATGGTTGGGTCCTTTGTTACAGGAGGATCATACAGTCTTGTACGGATACAAAGGGTGCTTTAACTAGTTATAACTTTTTAGAAACATTAACACATTTTATTATGATTAAGGACTTAAAAAAGACATTGAATATCTTGTGATGTGAAAATATAGAATTATCTTGAGTCTCCAGCAATAACCTCCTCACACACACACCGCTCAAACGCTGCACAAGTACTGCTGCGCTTCTCTCTGTCACCATATGACAGTACCTCATTCTTATTTATGCACACACACGCACACACACACACACACACACACACACAGACACACACACACGTATATATATATATACATGCTGCATTAATCAAGCACACAATCAGCAGAGCAAAATAGCGCTCTGTCTACACCAGACGAGACAAAAGCAAATTGCTAAATGTTCGCTTTGACACGTCCAGTGTAGACCGCCTCAAGGTGTGGTGTTGCGACACGACATCGCTCGCGTGAGATGTAGACAGTGTGTAACATGGATTTATCACAACAACTTATCGCAACGTGTTTTCTTAAGTTGAATCCGTAGGCTAAGTCTGTATGCTGAAATTTACGCTTGTTTTGGTGTTGAATGAAGGCATCGCATAAACATAACTCTTACATATTTTACTGTGTGGAATGAAAAAAAAAAAAAAAAAAAAAAAAGAACGTAAAAACTTAAATACTTCTTTCCCAAAAACAGCAAATTTAAAAAAGACATTTCCAGGTAAGTGTACGGCTTGCAGTTCAGGACGTTTGTGTAATTATTATTATTATTATTATTATTATTATTATTATTATTATTATTTTATATATATACATAACATGGTTACTGATTACATGATTACTAAGACATTGAAATTATTATTATTACTACTACTACTACTACTACTACTACTACTACTACTACAACTACTACCACTACACAATGTATTAAATTGTATGTTTCTAGATAGGTCCTTTGTATCACTGTGTGTGTGTTGTGTCCTAACTCCTACTACCCCTTTAAGATATTTAGCGAACTGGATTGGTTGAAGGGAAATGTTCAGTGTACCAATAAGGTAAAGACTTGGACAAAGAGATCCACTCCCTCCCAAGGCTGTGGCATCTTTCTGAGCTTCGAGCATAGACAACGCTTGAATGAGACATTTTAATGAAAAAGACCCCTAATCTTAAATGGAAATATGTCATCAATGCACTGTTTGGGATTATGCAATCGTTGTAAATATTTTGAAACCATAAGGAGGTTTGGATAAAACGTCAATAGCCAGAGATGATGGAATCGTTATTTTTTCTGAGGAGAATTTGGTGGTGCTGTATCTATATTCTTCTTTGGAGTACAATAGAAGCGCAGATTCGCTACACGATTCCAGAAGAGCTAAAGGAAGGATCTGTGGTCGGAAATATTGCTAAAGATTTGAGTATGGATATATCTAAGATTTTAGATCGTAAACTGCAAATAGCATCTGAGACTGGTAAGCAGTATTTCACTGTGGATGTGGAAAAGGGCGACCTTATTGTGAATGGAAGAATTGATAGAGAGGATTTATGTGGATATAATGTCCCGTGTGTTTTGCCTCTTCAAGCTGTTTTAGAAAATCCTCTTCAGATGCATCGAGTTGAGATTGAAATACAAGATATCAATGACAACACGCCCATTTTTAAATCTAATGAGCGCATACTGAATATACCAGAATCTATTAATTCTGGCGCTAAATTTCTCTTAGAGAGCGCCATTGACTCAGACGTACAATCGAATTCTTTAAAATCATACAGTCTGAGCATTAATGATAATTTTGTTTTAAATGTGAAAACTCAAGATGGTGTCAAAATTCCAGAACTAGTATTGAAACAACCTCTTGATCGAGAAAAACAGGCTGTTCACAAATTAAAATTAACGGCAGCTGACGGAGGCAATCCAGTGCGCACAGGTACATGCGAAATAATAGTTGTGGTTTTGGATAATAATGATAACGCTCCTGAATTTGAAAAACCCTTCTATGAAGCTAATGTTGATGAAAACGAATCAATTCAAAAAGAAGTTTTAAGAGTCAAAGCTATAGATTTGGATGATGGGTTCAATGGGGAAATTGAGTATTTCTTTGCAGACCAAGCATCAGATACGGCATTATTTAATATTAATCAACAAACAGGTGCCATCACAGTTAAGGGAGAATTGGACCATGAAAAAGCAAACTTACATAAATTTGACATAGTTGCAAAGGACAAAGGGAATCCTCAAATGGAGGGCCACTGCAGCGTTAAGATAAAAGTTAATGATGTAAATGACAACGCACCTGACATAATTATTACCTCTCTCTCAAGTCCAATTCCTGAAAATTCCTCTAATGGCACTGTAGTTTCATTAATTAGTACAAAAGATGCAGATTTAGGAGAGAACGGGAAAGCGAAGCTTACGTTAGCTCCTGGCACACCGTTTAGACTAAGTACTACAGTTTCCAATCATTACGCATTGGTCACAAATGGACCCCTGGACAGAGAGACTTTTTTCGAGTATAAAATTAAATTAAACGCAGTTGATGCCGGCTCGCCACCGCAGTCTACTAGTAAAATAGTCACAATAGCCATTTCAGACGTAAATGACAACCCTCCATTGTTCTCTGAGAAGTCATATACAGTTTATTCTAAAGAAAACAGTGGCCATGATTCAATATTGTGCTCAGTCTCCGCCTATGACCCAGACTTGGGCGAAAATGCTAAAATCTCTTACTCCATTTTGGACTCTAAAGTTCAAGACATGTCTGTCTCCTCTTTTATCTACATAAACTCGGAGAACGGGAGTATATTTAGCATGCAATCCTTTGACTATGAGAAAATCAAGGTGTTTCAGATCCACGTGCAGGCTAAAGACCATGGCTCTCCATCTCTGAGTAGCAACACCACTGTTCATGTGTTTATTCTGGACCAGAACGATAATGTCCCCGCTGTCATTTACCCCTCCTCAGTGACAGGATCTGTCTCTCATCAGAGGATGCCCCGTTCTGCTAAAGCAGGACATCTTGTAACTAAAGTAACAGCAGTGGACGCTGACTCGGGTCACAATGCCTGGCTTTTTTACAGGCTCGCGGAGGCCACGGACGCGTCTCTGTTCAATGTGAATTTACATACAGGAGAGGTGAGGACTAAGCGCTCTGTTTCAGAGCAGGATGACTCCTCACAGAGACTGCTGATTGAAATAAAGGATAATGGAGAGCCGGTGCAGTCCACCACAGTCACAGTGGATATACTGATAGAGGATGGGTTTCATGAGCCCATCTCGGAATTTAGTATGAAATCTACCGAAAACAATAAGAAAAGCGGAAAAATCACGTTGTATTTGATCATCTCTTTGGGTACCGTGTCAGTTTTGTCTCTGTTGACATTGTTCGCTTTGATTGTGAAATGTGTTAGAAACACAATTGGCAGTTCACGTTGCTGTGTCAGGCAAACCGATTCTGGATACAAGAACCCCAACAGAAACCTTCAGATCCAGCTCAACACTGACGGGCCCATTAAATATGTGGAGGTTCTGGGAGGAGACATGATGTCTCAGAGTCAGTCTTTTGGGTCCTATCTCTCTCCGATGTCAGAATTCAGTGATTTGACCCTCGTTAAGCCCAACAGCACCACAAACTTCACAGACACGCTAAACGTGCTTGATGCGTCTTTACCAGACAGCGCGTGGACGTTCGAGAGCCAACAGGTGAGTGTACTGAAATATTTTAAGTTAGTAGACTATATTACTTTTATCCTTCTTTCCCATATTTGTATCGTCATCTGAGGAAACAAAACATACGATTACGCACTTTATAATCTTCAAACAGTTTTCTGTTATCATAGTTGTAATTCATATTTTGCTTTCATTTATGAGACTTTAAGGACACGGTACTATTATTTCGTAAGTTATCTTTTTGACTTTTTATTCCATGCTGTGTTGGTATTTGTGTCTAGATTGTGACTTGTATTTTCCCTATTTTGCTGAAGCGCTTGAGTCAACGGTTTGTAATGGGAATTCTGAATGTTCATTTAACGTCTAAGCTCTCTGATTTATTTATTATTGCTGCAATTGTAAGAGGATTGTTGTGAAAATGCACTGAGCAAAAAATAAATAAATAAATAAAAAAAAAATAAAAAAAATTTGTGGTGAAGTAAATATAGCAGAAAAGATTAAGTATTTTCTACATTGAATAAGTTAAAGTGTGAACTTGAAAATATTAAGCAAATTATACATATGTATTTAATTTAAACATGTACAAATTAATGATGTAGCTTATAGGTAAATATTATTTATGAATGGTTGTTATCTTAACAATGCGTCATCGTGTTTGAATCCTAAAGGAGAAAACCTTGTCATATTTATTTGCTAATTTGTGTAAATTTCACAGGTAAATAAAACAAGTAAATTTTACTTACATTTTCGAAGCTAGTGTTTTCAGGGCTTGAAAAACGAATGAGCTTGCATAGTTGATTTACATCAATTTTATTGTTGTTTTTGTTGCTACGTTTGGTAATTTCTTGTTTTGTGAAGTCTGAAGTTCATTTTATACTCAAAATTACCGGATCACAATCAAAAAGATTCTGTTGATTGTTACCGTCATCGTGTTTTATGCACAAGGTGCTTTTTTCCATGTGTCATGTGATTAAGTACTTTAAAAAAAGGCATTGAAATGCCAGTATACATTTAAAAGCGTGGCTTAATTCAGCGCTATATTAATTGCTTGAGTAAAATGTACAAACAAAAAGTGTGCAAGGTTTACTTGCAATAGAGTATTGCAAAGTGAACTCTACTTGATTAAAGTACTAAGTAAGCCTTTACTTGAAAATATGTTCTGTTAAATTTACCAACAATTTCTACGTGGAAACTGTTTTCTATGTTTGTTTGTTTTTTAAGTAAACCTCACCCTAAACTGTCTTTATTGTGTTTCTTATATGATAGCTATTATGTGTTTAACTGCATTGAAATCTATAATTGTGAAGGAATAGCCCTTGATCAGCATGCCTGATACCCTGTCGCTGAGCAATATGATGGTGCTGTAATTGTTTTGCTCACTTTCTTTCTCTTTACACTCAGTGGCGTTTTACCTCCCAGACAGTAGTGTAGTCTAGGGCATACGTAAACATATGCCGTACACCTACCCATCTTTCTTAGGATTTTGCGTATGCCCATCTAAAATAGGTGATGATACGTATGGCCGCCAGAACAACGAGTATGCTTTTGACCTGGAACATTTTAAATCTACTAACGCGATGCCGCAGCACCGTTGTGTGAATGTGTATTTATTTATTTATTTATTTATTTTTTAAGTGGAGAGGCGGGAACGCAACTGATGGCACTAGCAAGACAGACAGTCAGACTAAGCTGATCCACCAATCAGAATATTCATTTCAGACGCTATTGGATATTTGCTAACCAATCATATTTTCCGTTTCAGTAAGGGGCGGGACATTTTCAGCTTCTAACGCTGATGAGCAAGCTTCTCTAGAGTACGGAACCAACTGTGCAGTGTGTATGACCTCAAGAGGTGCATTACTGATTGATAATAGATGCTTTAGCCACCTTGTTAGAGCATTCACTTCCCATGCCGGAGACGCCGATTCGATTCCCGAACAGAGCTGGTAGAACAGTAGTAACACACATAAATAACTTTAACTTATGCAGTTAAACTTTGTGAAAATTTAGCATGTTACTGCACCTGTGCTAGTTTTTTATGCTCTTTGCAGATGTTGGACAACTGTGTCCTGTACTTATATAGTCAAATTTCTTTCTTTCTCTTTTTTTTTTTTTTTTTTTTGCCTTTTACTGCTATGGGTGGTGCCTTTTTCTAGGAAAACAATTTCAATATACACAAAAAAGCACATTATTTTACACAAATAAAACAAATAACCATTAATTTTTATAAGCTTTATTTGGTAATACCAGACTGTCAGGGTCCTGTCACTCTGTCAGTCTGGGTTTTTGTCTGAAGGGGACCGTGAAACTATTGTCCAGTGTCTGGTGTTTCTGGTCGGTCTTGTTTCATGTCTGGAACATGGTGTCTGGATCCTGACCCTTCTGTCTGGTTCGGTTTTGGTGTTGGGATCCGGACACTCATGTTCCATGTCTTGTCCTGTATTGGCGTGAGTGCATTGCGGCTGTCATCTTCGTGGTAATAATCTATGTCTGTCTCTCGTGACCGCAGACGTGCGTTACGCTCGCTTTGTGCTGCGCGCCCGGGTTGCAAGCTGTCTTCATGTTGTGCTGAGGTTCAGTCACTTCGGTCTGAGGTGTCGGTTGTGTGTGTGTGGCCGAACTCTTGCACAAATGGGAGCTCAGACTCGCTATACCATACCAGAAGAACTACAAGAAGGGTCAGTCATTAGAAATATTGCTAAGGATCTTGGTTTTAAAATCACAGATGTCGCAAACCGCAAGTTAAGGATAGCATCTGAGAACAGCAGGCAATATTTCAGTGTTGATTCGGGGAAGGGTGAGTTGTTCGTGAACAGCAGAATCAACAGAGAAAGTCTGTGCCATCAAAGCTTTAGCTGCATTTTGCCCTTACAGGTTGTCATAGAAAATCCGTTACAGTTGCATCGAGTGGAGATAGAAATACAAGATATAAATGACAACGCTCCGATTTTTCACACACCAGATGGTATTTTGGAAATAGCTGAATATGTCACTCCGGGTAACAGATTTCCGCTTGAAAGTGCCGAGGATTTAGATGTTGGGAGGAATAGTTTGAAGTCTTATTGGTTTAGCAATAATGAATGCTTCATATTAAATGTGAAAACTCTCAGTGATGGTAGAAAAGTTCCAGAGCTTGTAGTTGATAAGCCACTGGATAGAGAGAAACAGTCTGTCCACAAACTAAATTTAACTGCTGTAGATGGCGGTGAACCAGTCAAATCTGGGACTACTTTAATACAGATTATTGTTCTAGATAGTAATGATAATGCTCCAAAATTTTACTTGCCAACATACAAAGCATCCTTACGGGAAGGTGCGCCCATTGGTTCAAATGTGTTAGCTGTAAAGGCCACGGATTTAGATGAAGGTGACAATGGGGTGATACAATATTTTTTAGGTGTGCACACATCCAACCTTGTCAAAAAAACTTTTGCTTTAAAACCTGACAAGGGAGAAATCACAGTTATTGGAAATATTGACTACAAGGCAACTAAATCATACAGATTTGACATTAGTGCTAAAGACAAAGGAAATCCAGAACTAGTGGGTCATTCATCAGTTTAGATAGACATCACTGATGAAAATGACAACCTTCCAGAGATTATTTTAACATCATTACCAAACCCTGTGCCAGAAAACACCTCTGTCAGAACAGTTGTAGCTTTAATTAAACCTATGGATTTAGATTCAGGTGTTAATGGCAGAATAAACGTAAACATATCCCATAGTTTCCCATTTAACTTGAAACTGTCCTTTGATAATCATTATTCTCTAGTAATAGACTCATCTTTAGATTGTGAGGTCAATGCTGAATATAAAATACAAATAGTAGCCATTGACTCTGGTGTACCATCTTTAAAGACAGTAAAGACTGAAAATGTTAAAGTGCTTGATGTGAATGACAACCAACCAGTATACTCACAGTCTACATATAACATTTACATAAAGGAAAATAACCAGGCGGGTGCTTCATTGTTTTCTGTATCTGCATCTGATATTGATCAAGATAAGAACGCAAGACTCACAAACTCATTTCTGGATTCAAGTACAAATCAAGTTCCAGCATCATCATATTTTTATATAAATTCTGAGAATGGAACAATTTACAGCATGAGTGCATTTGATTATGAGAAAGTGAAACTGTGTAGTGTTATAGTTCAGGCTAAAAACCATGGCTCTCCATCTCTGAGCAGCAACGCCACAGTTCATGTATTTATTCTGGACCAGAACGATAATGTCAGAATCAGAATGAGCTTTATTGCCAAGTATGCTTACACATACAAGGAATTTGTCTTGGTGACAGGAGATTCCAGTACACAACAATATAAAACAGCAACAAGACTTTTAAAAAATAATTAAAAAATGGATTAAAAAAAAAAAATATATATATATATATATGTGTGTGTGTGTGTGTGTGTGTGTATGTATGTGTATGTATATGTATGTATGTATTTATGTATGTATATGTGTATATATGTGTATGTGTGTATATGTATGTGTGTGTACTGTTCCTGTGCCTGACGGTTCAGGAGCTCAGAGCTCTGAAGTGTTGGCCAGAAGGCAACAATTCAAAAAGGTAGTGGACAGGGTGAGTGGGGTCCAGAGTGATTTTTCCAGGCTTTTTCCTCACTCTGGAAGTGTATAGTTCTTGAAGGGAGGGCAGGGGGCAAACAATAATCCTCTCAGCAGTCCGAACTGTCCTTTGTAGTCTTCTGATATCCGATTTCATAGCTGAACCAAACCAGACTGTTATAGAAGTGCAGAGGACAGACTTAATGACTGCTGAGTAGAACTGTATCAGCAGCACCTGTGGCAGGTTGAACTTCCTCAACTGACGAAGGAAGTACAACCTCTGCTGGGCCTTTTTCACAATGGAGTCAATGTGGGTCTCCTACTTCAGGTCCTGTGAGATGGTAGTGCCCAGGAACCTGAATGACTCCACTGCTGCCACAGTGCTCTTTAGAATGGTGATGGGGGACATCTCCACCGTTTTGAGCGTGTTCAGCTCAAGGTTGTTTTGACTGCACCAGACAGCCAGCTGTTTAACCTCCCTTCTGTATGCAGACTCATCGTCATCTCGGATGAGGCCGATGACAGTGGTGTCATATGCAATTGGTGGACAGTGGTGTCATATGCTTGACAGAGGGGTCCTTGGTGATGCAGTCGTTGGTGTAGAGGGAGTAGTGGGGAGAGAACACATCCCTGGGGGGCACCAGTGCTGATTGTACAGGTGCTGGAAGTGAATTTCCCCTGTCTCACAAGCTGCTGCCTGTCCGTCAGAAAGCTGGTAATCCACTGACAGATAGACGTGGGAACAGAGAGTTGGTGTAATTTAGTCCGGAGAATAGCTGGGATGATGGTGTTGAAAGCTGAACTGAAGTCCACAAAAAGGATCCTTGCATATGTCCCTGGTCTGTCCAGATGTTGCAGGATATGATGCAATCCCACGTTGACTGCATCATCCACAGACCTGTTTGCTCGATAAGCAAATTGAAGGGGATCTAGAAAGGGTCCAGTGATGTCCTTCAGGTGGGCCAACACCAGTCTCTCAAATTACTTCATGACCACAGACGTCAGGGCGACAGTTCTGTAGTCATTAAGTACTGTGATTTTTGGTTTCTTTGGGACAAGAATGATGATTGAGCGTTTCACACTGCTCCAGTGATCTATTGAAAATTAGTGTGAAGATGGGGGCCAGCTGGTTAGCACAGGATCTAAGACATGCAGGTGAAATGCCATCTGGGCCCTGTGCCTTCCTTATCTTTTGTTTTCAAAAGCCACGGCACACATCATCTTCACAGATCTTAAGTGCAGGTTGAGTAGCAGGAGGGGGGAGGAGGGGAGCTGCAGGAGGTGTTGGTGTTTGTGTGAAGTGAAGGTCAGAGTGGGTGTGGGGTGTGAGATTGGGCCTTTCAAATCTACAGTAGAACACATTCAGGTCATCAGCCAGTTGTTGGTCCAACACAGTGTTGGGGGTAGGAGTCCTGTAATTCGTAAGTTGTTTTGTGCCACTCCACACTGATGCAGGGTCGTTAGCTGAAAACTTGTTTTTCAGCTTCTCAGATTATCTTCTTTTAGCCACTCTGATTGCCTTATTCAGTGTGTTCCTGGCCTGATTGTACAAGACTTTATCCCCACCTCTGTAAGCATCCTCTTTGGCCTGACGAAGATGCCTGAGTTCTGCTGTAAACTATGGTTTGTCGTTGTTAAATGTTAAATAAGTCCTAGTAGGGATGCACATATCCTCACAGATATGTCCGGCTGTTATTTACCCCTCAACATCCATGGGGGTCTATTTTTCATCAGAGGATGCCCCGTTCTGCTAAAGCAGGGCATCTTGTAACTAACGGGCTGTTTACATGACAACGTTTTCAACTAAACTAAACTTTTTATGCGTTTTGGCCATTCATTTACATGACAATGGCGTTTTGGGGTCTGAAAATGCAAACTATTGAAAACGGGTTTCAAAGTGCAAGTTTTTGAAAATGATGCCGTTATCGTCTCCATGTAAACATACAAAAACACGAATTTGTGACAACGATGATGTCATGCGCACGTGTATTACGTGTTCAGTCTATAGGCATGTGCGCGAGTACTTCAAAACAATGTGCGAGACATTCAACACTACAATGGCGGACTACAGGACTGTGTTTGTGCTGCTCAAGATTTTGAGTTAAATGACACTTCTCCAGCAAAGTGTAGATTTACTACATCACTACTATGACCAGTGATCGCCATCTTCTTTGTTTGTATTCACCACTCTGTGGAAGAATGCTTATGTGCGCAGGTGTGTAGTGTTTCTTTACAAAGTGACATCGCCAACTACTGGCCTGGCATGTATAATACAGCCTTTTTAGTCATTTTCTCTGATCCGTGTGAATGGGGATTGTTTTGACAACGTTGTCATCTGTACGCGATACTTTTCAAAAATGCAAAGGAAAATCTTTTCTATTTTTAGTACATTGTTTTCATGTAAACGTACCCTAAATTAACAGCAGTGGATGCTGACTCGGGTCGAAATGCCTGGATTTTTTACAGACTCGCGGAGGCCACGGACGTGTCTCTGTTCAGTGTGAATTTACATAAAGGAGAGGTGAGGACTAAGTGCTCTGTTTCAGAGCAGGATGACTCCTCACAGAGACTGCTGATTGAAATAAAGGATAATGGAGAGCCGGTGCAGTCCACCACAGTCACAGTGGAAATACTAATAGAGGATGGGTTTCATGAGTCCATTTCAGACTACAGTAAGCTCAGACCTGAAGTTGATCAGAAAACCGGCAAAATCACATTATATCTAAACATCTCTTTGGCTTCTGTCTCCCTGTTGTGTCTGATGACGTTTTTCATCTTACTAGTGAAATGTGCGTGAGGCAGTAGAGGCAGCTCAAGCTGCTGTTTGAGGCGCACACATTCCGGATGTAACAATCCCAACAGAAACCTTCAGATCCAGCTCAACACTGACGGGCCCATTAAATATGTGGAGGTTCTGGGAGGAGACATGATGTCTCAGTGACAGTCTTTTGGGTCCTATCTCTCTCCAATATCAGAATTCAGTGATTTGACCCTCGTTAAGCCCAGCAGCACCACAAACTTTACAGATACGCTTAACGTGCTTGATGCGTCTTTACCAGACAGCGCGTGGACGTTCGAAAACCAACAGTTAAACAAACTTTTGTTATCTTTGGAGATGTTTCCACTGCATTTAAATGTCACAATTCCAATTGTTTTGTTCCGTGTGTTTATAGGTGATTTTTTTTTTCACATTGTCTACCTGAAAAAAGGTGCATCTCATGTCCAAAAAAAAAAAAAAAATACAAAATTGTGTGTTAAGGACAATTCATTGAGCATATTTCAGCACCACAGTTTTGGACAGCAGCACGCATACAAAGTTAGAAAAATCTACTTAGGTACACTTTGTTTTGAACTCAACATTGGAGAGGGTTCGTGAATAAGGTTAAAAGAGTGTTCACATTAATTGTTATAATTTAGATTCCAAAATGCAGGCATGGTCTCACATAATAAGTTGTCATAGCTTCCTAGTTTTCTTTTCCGATGGAAAACTATTTTTATTTTTTGCAGTATGGTATGCAGCATATATGATACTTTTCAGTGAAAGAGAATCACTTGCATTTCCTTTTTATAGTGTAAACATTTTGTGTAAAATGTAAAGCAGAAAACAAATGCAATTTGTAAAGTTGAATTCATCTTGTGAAAAAGTCCTTATTTTGACCGTGCAACGCATTCGTATTAATTTAAGTATACCTTTATACATTTTGTCGGCTTGTAACAACACACAACTGGCATTTTTTTTTTTTTTTTTTTAAGAAAAAAAATCAGTATTTACGCCTTTAAGAGAGATTCTGTCGTCCATTGGACAACAGGGCACTGAGCTCAGCACCAATGAGATGCAAGACAGTACAAAGGGATCTACTCCCTCCCTTAGCATGGCAGCACTACAATGTCTGATAAGAGCTATAGAGGAGAATACACGCGCGGCTATGAAGCTGATCACCACAAAACCGACCACTCGATCGGTCTGGATTTACAATCTTAAAATAATGAGAAAAATAACATTTATCTCGGGATTTAAACAATTCGTTAATTGATGGAAAGGTTAAAATCGCTGAGGAAATGAGAAGCATCCGGGAGTGGAAACAGGCAGCGATTTGGCTGTTTGGTTTCTCTGTATTATGGAACAGAGTTGGAGCTCAAATTCGCTACACAATACCAGAGGAACTAAAGGAAGGATTTGTTGTTGGGAACGTTGCAAAGGACATTGGTCTGGACATTTCAGACATTGCTAATCGTAAATTACGGATAGCCTCTGATTCTAGTACGCAATACTTCAGTGTGGATACAAGAAATGGTGAGCTTCTAGTTAATGGTAGAATAGACAGAGAGGCGCTCTGTGGACAAAGCGGCAGTTGTCTGATGCCATTGCAAATTGTTGTAGAGAATCCATTACAGCTACATCGTGTTGACATAGAAATACAGGATATAAACGACAATGCACCGAATTTTCACACAAGAGATAATGTATTGAAAATTGCCGAATCAGTGGCTCTGGGCGCAAGATTTCCATTTGAAAGTGCAGAGGATTTAGATGTTGGTAGCAATAGTCTCAGTTCTTATTCTTTGAGTAATAATGCATTTTTCCGTTTAAATGTGAAAACTCTTGAAGATGGTAAGAAAGTACCAGAACTGATAGTTGATAAACCACTTGATCGAGAGAAACAGTCTGTGCACAAGCTCATTTTAACAGCATTAGACGGTGGTAATCCAGTGAAATCGGGAACTATATTGATACATGTAATCGTTGAAGATATTAATGATAATGAGCCCATATTTGAGCAATCGCAGTATAAAGTGTCTGTTCTGGAGAGTATTCCATTTGGTTCAAGTGTCTTAACTGTAAAAGCCACGGACTTAGATGAAGGACCTAACGGTGAAATACAGTATTTTTTCGGTGCACATACACCAGATCCCGTGAGGAAATCTTTCAATATCGACGCTAAAACGGGAGAAATTACAGTGATTGGAAAGCTGGATTACGAGTTAACAAAATTATTCACGTTTGATGTCTGCGCAAAAGACAAAGGGAGTCCAAAGCAGGAGGGCCATTCTTCAGTGAGGCTGAACATTATTGATGAGAATGACAACATTCCCGAAATTATTTTAACATCTTTACCCAGCCCAGTTTCAGAGAATGCATCAGTTGGTACTGTTGTGGCTCTAATCAACGTAAAGGACTTGGACTCTGGTAATAATGGCAAAGTAAATCTTAATATCTCTGGTCGCAGTCCTTTTAAACTAAAACCAGCATTCGATAATCATTATTCTTTGGTTACTGACACACTCTTGGATCGTGAAGTCAATGCAGAATATAACATAGAATTAGTAGCCGCAGACTCTGGTGTACCATCCTTAAAAACTATGAAAACTGTAAATGTGAAAGTGCTTGATGTAAATGACAACCCTCCAATATTCTCACAATTCTCATACATAGTGTATATAAAGGAAAATAGCCCGCCAGGTGCTTCATTGTTTTCTGTATCTGCGTCTGATATTGATCAAGATAAGAACGCAATACTCACATACTCAATTCTGGATTCAAGTACAAATCAAGTTCCAGCATCGTCATATTTTTATATAAATTCTGAAAATGGAACAATTTACAGCATGAGTTCATTTGATTATGAGAAAATAAAACTGTTCAGTGTTGTAGTTCAAGCTAAAGACCATGGCTCTCCATCTCTGAGCAGCAACACCACAGTTCATGTGTTTATTCTGGACCAGAACGATAATGTCCCGGCTGTTATTTACCCCTCAACATCCATGGGGTCTATTTCTTATCAGAGGATGCCCCGTTCTGCTAAAGCAGGACATCTTGTTACTAAAGTAACAGCAGTGGACGCTGACTCGGGTCACAATGCCTGGCTTTTTTACAGGCTCGCGGAGGCCACGGACGCGTCTCTGTTCAGTGTGAATTTACATACAGGAGAGGTGAGGACTAAGCGCTCTGTTTCAGAGCAGGATGACTCCTCACAGAGACTGCTGATTGAAATAAAGGATAATGGAGAGCCGGTGCAGTCCACCACAGTCACAGTTGAAATACTAATAGAGGACGGGTTTCATGAGCCCATCTCAGACTACAGTAAGATCAGACCGGAAGTCGACAAGAAAACCGGCAAAATGACATTATATCTAATCATCTCTTTGGCTTCTGTGTCCTTGTTGTGTCTGATGACGTTTTTCATCTTAATGGTGAAATGTGCGCGAGGCAGTATGAGGCAGCTCAAGCTGCTGTATAGGGAGGACAAATTCCGGATATAACAATTCCAACAGAAACCTTCAGATCCAGCTCAACACTGACGGGCCCATTAAATATGTGGAGGTTCTGGGAGGAGACATGATGTCTCAGAGTCAGTCTTTTGGTTCCTATCTCTCTCCAGATGTCAGAATTCAGTGATTTGACCCTCGTTAAGCCCAACAGCACCACAAACTTTACAGACACGCTAAACGTGCTTGATGCGTCTTTACCAGACAGCGCGTGGACGTTCGAGTGTCAACAGGTGAGACACAAAACATCATCTAATGAAATCAGTAGAAATTGAGAACTGCATTTAATTTTTGTGATGTAAGAATTTTGAGAAAAGTTTTCGCCTCGGAATGTTGATTGTTTGTGGTAGTAGATACCAGTTTTAAACATTGCATGAAGGTTTGTACATTTTATTTAGTGTATGTATGTAGTGTTTGTGTGTGTGTGAGTTAGTGTGTCTGTGTGTCTGTGTGTGTGTGTGTGTGTGTGTGTGCGTGCGTGTGTGTGTGGGCAGGTTTACGTGGTTTACGAGGACTTTTTTTTTAGGTTACAAATTGGTAATTACAAGGGTATTATGCTATAAATGTGGTTTATGAGGACATTTCTAGTGTCACCATAATTCAAATCGCTTAAAAAAAAACCATACTAAATGATGTTTTATTGAAAATGTAAAAATGCAGAAAGTTTTTTGTGAGGGTTAGGTTTAGGGGTAGGGTTAGGGTTAGAGGATAGAATCTATAGTTCGTACAGTATAAAAATCATTATGTCTATGGAGAGTCCTTATAAGGATAGCTGCACCAACATGTGTGTGTGTGTGTGTGTGTGTGTGTGTGTGTGTGTGTGTGTGTAGAGAGAGAGAGAGAGAGAGAGAGAGAGAGAGAGAGAGAGAGAGAGAGAGAGAGAGAGAGAGAGAGAGAGAGTGTAAGAAATAGTGGTTTGTTTCAGCACCAACATGGTGGACAGTTTCCTATACGGCACTGAGTAAACACAGTCTAACAAAGACAGACTTTTTAATAGAAAATGTGCTCTTAACAATGTATTATATAAGGGTGTTTCTAGAACTTCGGTCACTTTTACCACTGTGGTCTTACAGAGAGTAAAGCCTCGTTAAAAATGTTCTCACACACTCACTAGTTGATTTATTTATATACTAACAAAATTCAACACTGTATGTGCACCAGATGGGATTTATGTTATTTTTGTTTGTTTGTTTTTCACTGAAAGTCATGAAAATTCTCACCATAGTGTTTCCACCACATCTTACATTTTGTGTTTTGTTTGATAGTATTTCACTTTCAAATAAAACGTCTGAGACAAAGAGTTTAAAGGTAAAATACTATGTATAAATAACATACACAATTTTTAAAATATACATTGATTTCTCTTTGTTTTCTCTACACATCACTTGTCTGCTATTTCATATTTAGCATTTGTCTAAAATGCTAACGTCTGTCATTATGGTTAACAAGTAAACAAACTTTTGACAAAATTTGTTTGGTATGGCGGAAATTACAACACAACTGTGGGAAGATTGTAATTATTATTATTTATTTTTTTAAATAGAAAAAAATAATTTTCACACAATAAATACTGGAATAGTTTATATTTATTTCATTCTTTGTTTAAATTGACATAGTGAAATGTAACTATTTAAAATGTTTTATTACATTTTCATAGCTTAATTTTGAGTCTGGGACAAGACTATAACAACACGATATATAGATCAAAAATATTTGAAAAGTACCAAAAATAAATGGTATTTTTTTAAATTAGTTTTACAGACCTTAGTGTATATATAAAATAAATAAATAATAAAAAAAGTTGCAATCTGTTAGTTAAAAAAAATGAAACATGAAATTGTCCTAAGTAAAAGAAACACCCATAAGACCCATAAAGTTCTGAAATGGTAGGCTACATAACGAAATTCTACATAGCATTTTAAAATTTGCTCGAATAATTATTTCCTAATGTATTCCAATGAATTTTAAGAACACGTCAAGCAAACATAATTACCTTTATTCTTTATATCTGGGAATTTTAAAATGCTTAGCCTATAACCTTTTACTTCAACGTCGTATTTGCCTGCAAAACAATTGACAGTCATATGATTCAGAGACAATTTCTGCTATTAAACATCTATGACAACAATCCCTTAAACAGAAGAAAACCACTGAGAGCTTGATATGAACCAGCAAAGCCCCTATTGGACGAATGAGCGCTTAGCTCTGAACCAATCCTGCTTTAGACCGTACAAAGGGATCTACTCCCTCCCTAGTCAGAGGAGTACAATGATGAGAGCTAGAGAGCGAGAGGGAACGTTCACCGTTATGAGGCGGATTACCACAATGAGGATAGTCTTATTTGAAAATGAAGAGTGCTATTTCGTTATCTTTGGATTTAAGTAACATTTTTGTTGATGGGAATATCAAGCGCAGCAGAGAAATGAGACCCAGGGGGATCGGAGGGTGGAAATGGGCAGCGCTTTGGCTGTTCGGTTTCTCTCTGTTGTGGAATACAGTTGGAGCGCAGATTCGCTACACAATTCCTGAAGAGTTAAAGGAAGGATCTATCATTGGGAATATCGCTAAGGATCTTGGGTTGGACATTTCAGATATCGCCGAGCGTAAGTTACGGATAGCATCCGAGGCCAATAACCAATATTTCAATGTAGATTCAGGGAAGGGTGATCTGGTAGTTAATGGAAGAATAGACAGAGAGACACTCTGTGGACAAAGCGTCAGTTGTCTAATGCCATTGCAGATCGTTATTGAGAATCCATTACAGTTGCATAAGGTAGAAATAGAAATCCAAGACATTAATGATAATGCACCGAACTTCCATACGAAAGATGGTACGTTAAAAATATCTGAACTGATTGCTCCAGGTGCACGATTTACCCTTGAAAGTGCCGAAGACCTCGATGTTGGCAGCAACAGTTTGAAGTCATACTCGTTGAACAATAACGATTTATTTCGTCTTAATGTAAAAACTCTTAAAAATGGAAGAAAAGTACCAGAACTAGTGGTTGAAAAACCTCTAGACAGGGAGAAAAAATCTATGCATAAACTAATATTAACAGCTCTAGATGGTGGTAATCCAGTCAAATCTGGCACATCTATATTGCAGGTAATTGTTCAAGACATCAATGACAATGAACCAAAATTTGAAGTTGCTTCATACAAAGCATCTGTTCTAGAAACAGCCATTGTTGGCTCAAGTGTGATAAAACTAAAAGCCACTGACTTAGATGAAGGTCTCAATGGTGAAATACAGTATTTATTCGGTGCGCACACGCCTGAACATGTAAAAAGTGATTTTAGTGTTGACGCTGAAACCGGTGAAATCAAAGTAATTGGAAATTTAGATTACGAGACACAAAAATCATATACGTTTGATGTCTGTGCTAAAGACAAAGGGAATCCAGAGCTAGAAGGGCAGTCGTCGGTTCAGATAGACATTATAGATGAGAATGACAATGCTCCAGATATTATTCTGACATCTTTACCGAGTCCTGTTCCTGAAAATGCGACAGTCGGAACTGTGGTGGCTTTGATTAACGTCAAGGATTTGGACTCTGGTAATAATGGCAAAGTTGAGCTAATTGTCTCCCCCGGTGTTCCTTTTAAATTGAAACCATCTTTTGATAACCATTATTCGTTGATAACGGACTCGTTTCTAGATCGTGAAGTTAATTCTGAATATAATGTAGAAATAGTGGCCACGGACTCCGGTGTACCACCTTTAAAATCTGTCAAGACTGTCAATATAAAAGTATTTGATGTGAATGACAATCCTCCAGTATTCTCACAGTCTTCATATAACATTTACATAAAGGAAAATAACCAGGCAGGTGCTTCATTGTTTTCTGTATCTGCGTCTGATATTGATCAAGATAAGAACGCAATACTCACATACTCAATTCTGGATTCAAGTACAAATCAAGTTCCAGCATCATCATATTTTTATATAAATTCTGAGAATGGAACAATTTACAGCATGAGCTCATTTGATTATGAGAAAATGAAACTGTTCCATGTTGTAGTTCAAGCTAAAGACCATGGCTCTCCATCTCTGAGCAGCAACACCACAGTTCATGTATTTATTCTGGACCAGAACGATAATGTCCCGGCTGTTATTTACCCCTCAACATCCACGGGGTCTATTTCTCATCAGAGGATGCCCCGTTCTGCTAAAGCAGGACATCTTGTAACTAAAGTAACAGCAGTGGACGCTGACTCGGGTCACAATGCCTGGCTTTTTTACAGGCTCGCGGAGGCCACGGACGCGTCTCTGTTCAATGTGAATTTACATACAGGAGAGGTGAGGACTAAGCGCTCTGTTTCAGAGCAGGATGACTCCTCACAGAGACTGCTGATTGAAATAAAGGATAATGGAGAGCCGGTGCAGTCCACCACAGTCACAGTGGAAATACTAATAGAGGACGGGTTTCATGAGCCCATTTCAGACTTTAGAAAGATCAGACCGGAAGTCGACAAGAAAACCGGCAAAATTACATTATATCTAATCATCTCTTTGGCTTCTGTGTCCTTGTTGTGTCTGATGACGTTTTTCATCTTAATGGTGAAATGTGCGCGAGGCAGTAGAGGCAGCTCAAGCTGCTGTTTGAGGCGCACACATTCTGGATGTAACAATCCCAACAGAAACCTTCAGATCCAGCTCAACACTGACGGGCCCATTAAATATGTGGAGGTTCTGGGAGGAGACATGATGTCTCAGAGTCAGTCTTTTGGGTCCTATCTCTCTCCGATGTCAGAATTCAGTGATTTGACCCTCGTTAAGCCCAGCAGCACAACAAACTTTACAGACACGCTAAACGTGCTTGATGCGTCTTTACCAGACAGCGCTTGGACTTTCGAGAGCCAACAGGTGAGACACAGAAAAATATCTAAATGGATAAATGCATCTGATCATTTTATTCTTCGAAAGAGTAAATTTTTAAGATAAGTATTCACCTCGGAGTTCTTTATTCTGTTTGTGGTTGATATTTTTGAAACATTGTATGTAGGTCTGTACACTTTCTAAAATGTAGTGTTGCACACTTTTGTAAGTTTGTTTCTCTCTCTCTCTCTCTCTCTCTCTCTCTCTCTCTCTCTCTCTCTGTGTGTGTGTGTGTGAGAGAGAGAGAGAGAGCTGGGGAAGATGGTTAGGGAGAGAAACAACTACTTTGGTTTATTTCAGAACCACCATTTTGGACATCGTTTAACAACAATGGCTGAAATATTTCTTTTTTCTATACGATTATGAAAAACACAAAACTAGGCGTTTTAACACATGTATTAAACAGGTTTATGGTATTTGGAAAATAATCATTAAAGGCTAAATAAAGAAAGAAAAATAATGTTATATACAAAAATTCTAACTGCACATTTAAAACTGTTTGAAAAATGTTTTCCAATTAATTTTAAGAACACAACCAAGCATTATTCCACTGTGTATCTTTTGCTATTTTCAAATTATAACCTATTATTTGAACGCTGTTTGGGTACACACACACACACACACACACACAAAAGCCCCACTAAAAATGTATTCTGAAAGAATAGCTGCACTAAAAATATTCTAGAATAATCCTTCAGCAGATGCCGTATCCACAACCATAGAGGGTGGAGTATGACTAATAAAAAGCAAAGCCTCTATTGGTCGAGGGGGCGGTTAGTTCTGTACCAGTCATGTCTAAGACTATACAAAGGGATCTACTCACTCCCCCAACAAGAGAGGCATGAGAGTGCGGTGGAGCTAAAGGAAACATGTACGATTTGTAAGACTGATCATCACAACGAGGATGCGTTGAGTATGATATGTAATTATTTGAAAATGAAGAATAACATTTTGATTACCGGTGGATGTAAGATAAAGATCTGTTCATGGGAATAACAAGCGCAGCAGAGAAATGAGACCCAGGAGGATCGGAGGGTGGAAATGGGCAGCGCTTTGGCTGTTCGGTTTCTCTCTGTTGTGGAATACAGTTGGAGCGCAGATTCGCTACACAATTCCTGAAGAGTTAAAGGAAGGATCTATCATTGGGAATATTGCTAAGGATCTTGGTTTGGACATTTCAGATATCGCCGAGCGTAAGTTACGGATAGCATCCGAGGCCAATAACCAATATTTCAATGTAGATTCAGGGAAGGGTGATCTGGTAGTTAATGGAAGAATAGACAGAGAGACGCTCTGTGGACAAAGAGTCAGTTGTCTAATGCCATTGCAGATCGTTATTGAGAATCCATTACAGTTGCATAAAGTAGACATAGATATACAAGACATTAATGACAATGCACCGATCTTCAACACAAAAGATGGCATATTAAAAATTTCTGAATTGACTGCTCCAGGCGCACGATTTACCCTTGAAAGTGCCGAAGACCTCGATGTTGGCAGCAATAGCCTTAAATCCTATTCGTTGAGCAATAACAATTTCTTCCGTCTGAATTTAAAAGCTCTTAAAAACGGTGGACAAGTACCAGAGCTAGTTCTTGAAAAACCTATAGACAGAGAGAAACAGGCTATTCATAGTCTTATATTAACAGCTATAGATGGCGGTAATCCGGTCAAATCTGGCACATCTATATTGCAGATAATTGTTCAGGATTTTAATGACAATGAACCAAAATTTGAGGTTTCCTCGTATAAAGCCTCTGTTCTAGAAAACGCGATTGTTGGCTCAAGTGTGATTAAAATAAAAGCCACTGACTTGGATGAAGGTCTCAATGGTGAAATACAGTATTTATTCGGTGCGCACACGCCTGAACATGTAAGAACTGCTTTTAATGTAAACGCTGAAACCGGTGAAATTACAGTCATTAGTCATTTAGATTACGAGACACAAAAATCATATACGTTTGATGTCTGTGCTAAAGACAAAGGGAATCCAGAGCTAGAAGGGCAGTCGTCGGTTCAGATAGACATTATAGATGAAAACGACAACCCTCCAGATATTATTCTGACATCTTTACCGAGTCCTGTTCCTGAAAATGCGACAGTCGGAACTGTGGTGGCTTTGATTAACGTCAAGGATTTGGACTCTGGTAATAATGGGAAAGTTGAGCTAACTGTCTCCCCCGGTGTTCCTTTTAAATTGAAACCATCTTTTGATAACCATTATTCGTTGATAACGGACTCGTTTCTAGATCGTGAAGTTAATTCTGAATATAATGTAGAAATAGTGGCCACGGACTCCGGTGTACCACCTTTAAAATCTGTCAAGACTGTCAATATAAAAGTATTTGATGTGAATGATAATCCTCCAGTATTCTCACAGTCTTCATATAACGTTTACATAAAAGAAAATAACCAGGCAGGTGCTTCATTGTTTTCTGTATCTGCGTCTGATATTGATCAAGATAAGAACGCAATACTCACATACTCAATTCTGGATTCAAGTACAAATCAAGTTCCAGCATCATCATATTTTTATATAAATTCTGAAAATGGAACAATTTACAGCATGAGCTCATTTGATTATGAGAAAATGAAACTGTTCAGTGTTATAGTTCAAGCTAAAGACCATGGCTCTCCATCTCTGAGCAGCAACACCACAGTTCATGTATTTATTCTGGACCAGAACGATAATGTCCCGGCTGTTATTTACCCCTCAACATCCACGGGGTCTATTTCTCATCAGAGGATGCCCCGTTCTGCTAAAGCAGGACATCTTGTAACTAAAGTAACAGCAGTGGACGCTGACTCGGGTCACAATGCCTGGCTTTTTTACAGGCTCGCGGAGGCCACGGATACATCTCTGTTCAATGTGAATTTACATACAGGAGAGGTGAGGACTAAGCGCTCTGTTTCAGAGCAGGATGACTCCTCACAGAGACTGCTGATTGAAATAAAGGATAATGGAGAGCCGGTGCAGTCCACCACAGTCACAGTGGAAATAGTAATAGAGGACGGGTTTCGTGAGCCCATTTCAGACTTTAGAAAGATCAGACCGGAAGTCGACAAGAAAACCGGCAAAATTACATTATATCTAATTATCTCTTTGGCTTCTGTCTCCTTGTTGTGTCTGATGACGTTTTTCATTTTACTGGTGAAATGTGCGCGAGGCAGTAGAGGCAGCTCAAGCTGCTGTTTGAGGCGCACACATTCTGGATATAACAATCCCAACAGAAACCTTCAGATCCAGCTCAACACTGATGGGCCCATTAAATATGTGGAGGTTCTGGGAGGAGACATGATGTCTCAGAGTCAGTCTTTTGGGTCCTATCTCTCTCCAGTGTCAGAATTCAGTGATTTGACCCTCGTTAAACCCAGCAGCACCACAAACTTCACAGACACGCTAAACGTGCTTGATGCGTCTTTACCAGACAGCGCTTGGACGTTCGAGTGTCAACAGGTGAGACACAGAACATTATGAAATCAGCAAAAATATGGAGAACTGCATATGATAATTTTATTCTTCAAGACAGTTCAGAAACGTAAATTTAATATAGGTACATTTATATGGTTTAGAGTTCTCTAATTTGTGACGTAGATATCTTGTTGAAACTTTAGGCCTGTAGATAAACTTTATGAAGTGTTTTGTTTAAGGCGTCTGTTAATGTGAGTGTGCGTGCGTGCGCGCGCGTGAGAGAGAGAGAGAGAGAGAGAGAGAGAGAGAGAGAGAGAGAGAGAGAACTGAGAAATTAAATTATCTTTATTACAAAAAATTAAAACAAAAAACACAGTTTACAAAATATAAATCATCTCATAGAGAAAAGTAAAGATAAGATTACAAAAAATGTGTGAAAAACAATATATATTCAAACACAAAACACAATGCACCTTTGCTACACCATTTTAGTTCAAAAGAAAAAAAATCAATCAACACTCTAGACTTATCAAGAGTTGAAAACAAGACAGTAACATTCAATCCTATTTTTCCTACTTGAGTAGATAGCTAATTTAGCTTGACCCAAGATAAAATTCAATAATTGACAATCCATTCGTCTTTTCTGCGCATATTTAGCACCCAAAACAAAAATTTCTATAGAAAATGTTTCATTAAAAACATCAAATAAATTTCTTAATACAATAAATAAGGGCTTTAGTCTAGAACACTCCATAAAAGCATGAAAAACTGTTTCTCTTTTAAAACAAAAAGGATATTCAGAGCTCACCTCAGGATTTAAAACCGAAATAAAAGCATTAACAGCTATTGCTCCATGGAGAACCCTCCATTGTATGTCTCCTACTCTCTTCGTTAATGGTGGCTTATACAAAATTCTCCATTCAGGCTTAACATTATCATCCAGATTTAAGAAAGAACGCCATGGTGTATCCACTTTGTTATCTAAAATCTTCTTATTAAAAACCAAAACACAAACTTTGTACAAGATTTTCCCCGTAACCGAAAATAAATCTAAACACAAAGACTACCCAGTTTTTAAAAATATACCCATACAATCATCTAGTTTGTGATACAAGTATATAGCCGGACAAGGGTCCTCAGCGTTAGGAGCTTTTACCCCTGCACAATAGTCTGCTAATAATTGTCTCTCTTCATCTGTAAGAGCAGACTGCCACTTTGCTAACAGTTGAGCAATTATATGGGTTGAAAAAATTCCCAAATGAGAAGCCACTTGTTCACTGTTCATAAAATTAGGTCCAGCCACATTTAACAGAAGATTCAAGGTGGTGATCTTGGATTTGCAAAGTATATTGTTTAATCTAGGAAAAGTGTGTTCAACCGCAGAAATATCCAAACGGGTTCCATGTATTATGGGTTCGCTTAACAACCTGAAGAGTGATTTCATGCACGGTGTCCTTTGTTGATGAAAAAGACTCCATACTTGAAAAAGACTGCAATAAAAAATTGGCATTTTGGAAGTGTCCAGTTTTAGGGGGTCTAAAAAGTAGAGAGATTTATCCAACTGTAGGCCTCCCAGGCTCCTTAAAATGGCACATGCAGCCGCTCTCCAACTAAAGTCACTTGACCCTGAAAGAACTCTTTGTATAAATTGCAGACGGAAAGCTGCTGTTCTAACAGTCTAACAAGTTTAACAGTCCCTGTCCACCTTCTTCTTTAGACGAAAATAAAATGCTCTTAGTTATCCAGTGTAATTTATCCAAAAAAAGTCCACCAGTAAGGCTTGAATTTCAGTCATCAGTTTTAAAGGTGGATCTATACATGCCAGCTTATGCCAGAGAGAGGATGCAATTAAATTATTAATAACTAAAGTACGCCCTTTATAAGACATGTTTGGGGCCAGCCATTTCCATTTAGCTAATCGTCCTTTAACTTTTTCAACAATCCCATCCCAATTTTTCTGTACAATGGTCTCAGTTCCTAAAAACCCCCCCAAATATTTAAAACCCCCTTTACTCCAAAGTAAACCATCAGGAAGTCTTAGCTCCTCCCCCATCCACTTTCCACACATTAAAGCTTCACTTTTGTTCCAGTTTATTTTAGCAGAAGATAAAACTTTAAAATCTTCAAGTAATTTTGTCAAAATCTCTATATCTTTTTGACTATTGACCATTACCATAACATCATCAGCGTACGCTGATAAATGAATGTTACAATTAAAACCAGGTATATGTAACCCATTCAGCTTTACCCTTATATGCTTCAAAAATGGTTCTATGGCAATTGAATAAAGCATTCCTGACAATGAACATCCTTGTCTGACACCTCTGCCAACCTTGAAAGGAGTGCATAAGCCACCGTTTACTTTCAGCACACTCTCAACATCAGTGTACAGTATTCTAATCATTTCCACAAAATCTTGGCAGAATCCAAAAGCTGTTAAAGTTTTCCAGAAGTAATTATGTTCAACTCGATCAAATGCTTTCTCTTGATCCAGAGAAAACAAGGCACAATTTAAATTAAACAATTTAGAGACCTCTAGAATATCCTGCACTAAAGAAATATTATCAAAAATAGACCTACCAGGTATGTAATAGCTCTGGTCCGGATGAATGACTTGCTCCATTACTTCTATCAGTCTATTTGCTAAAGTTTTAGAGACCAGTTTGTAATCTGTACAAAGCAGGGACACAGGGCGCCAGTTCTTGATATCTGTCAGGTCTCCTTTTTTTGGGAGGAGGGTAAGAACTGCTCTACGGCAGCTCAATGGCAGCCACCCTTCAGCCAAGCTTTCATCGAGCACCGCGAGCAAATCCTCCCCCAACACTGTTCAGAAAGACTTATAAAAGTCTACTGGGAGACCATCGATGCCAGGAGCCTTCCCAGATTCCATGCCCTGAAGGGCCTTATACAACTCTTTCAGGCTCAAGGCCTTACCGAGTTTCGTGTTGGCCTTCTTAGACACCTGTGTCAAGTTTAAAAAAAAACAAAAAAAACATTGTCAATGTCAGGCTCTGCAACACATTCACAGCTGTACAGCTTTTCATAGAAACAAACTGCTCTCTTTCTAATGTCAATGGGGTCAGATAGTAACATGCCAGATTCGGAGCGTAGCGTGTGAATTAATCTTTTCTGTCCATTCTTTTTTTCCATATTAAAGAAAAATTTAGTTGGAGCATCCATTTGGTCAATATTCTAAAAACGGGACCGAACTAGAGCTCCTTGCACCTTAACCCCTAAAAGATCACCAAGTTGAGTTTTTTTTATTGAAAGAGCTTCCAAAACATTATTCTCCCCAGTTAATTTGGCTAACTCTTGAAGTTTATCTATTGATGTCTCCAAGTTTTTCATAGATTCCGATAACTGTACAGTGATATTTCGAGTATGCTGTTGACAAAACTGTTTAACTTGTACTTTACCAATAATCCCACCACTGTCTCAAAGATTGGAAAGAGTTCTTTGTAGCTCTAAAAGTTTCTCAAAAATATTTAAAAGTGTCTTTAAATTTTTTATCATTTAACAAAGAACAGTTAAAATGCCAATAAGAACTATTTGGTTTAATAGATTTCAAAATAAAAGAACAGCACATCATATTATGATCAGAAAAACTAACTGGGACAATAAAACATTTGCTAAAAATACCACATTGATGTTTAAACCATAAAATCTATCCAACCTAGCTAAAGAAAGAACATTGTCACAGGTATGAGACCAAGTATATTGTCTTAGATTACCATTAACATGTCTCCATACATCACACAGCTCATGTGTTTTAATGACTTGGATAAGTCTCTTACGGGATGGTACATGGGGCTCCATGTGATTCCTATCAAAATTTTGTTCTGTACAATTAAAATCCCCTCCCAGAAACAAAGAATCTTCACTATTACAGTTCTGCAGGGTTAAATTGAGAGTATTTAAAAACAGCATTCTTTCAACTTCTGAGGTAGGGACATATACACAAATAAAAACAAAAACATGATTTTCAAATAAAGCTCTAACCTTCAAAAGTCTGCCCTTTATAATATCTTCAACATCATAAGAAACTGGTTTGAAGTTTTTAGAAAATAAAACAGCAACACCTCCACTGACAGCAGTGTAGTGACTTAAAATAGAGATGCTGTCCCATTCTCTTGCCCAGTCTGCAGCCTTCTTTAAATTACTGCGAGGTTCTTGAAGGAAAACAATATCTATTTTTTTTTTCTGTTTAACTATTTCGTATAACATTACTCTTTTTCTCACATCTCTTGCCCCATTTACATTCACTGAAGCAACACTAACTTCACCCATAAGGAATAAAAAACATGACAGTAAAAACAAACCACTGATTATCATTAATTAACATTTTTCACCACCATCATTGCTCATTTCAGTATTGAGTTTTCTCACTAGATTCTTTAAACTGTAAATGTCTTTATTAGTAAAAAAAATAAATAAATAAAACCTTCAGCCATCAGACATCTTGACTTTTCAATGAATTGTTTCCGGTCAGGAAAATATTCGCTCACTCGTACCCCTCTTCTGTTTTTGTTGCTTTGAGAAACAGTTTTATATCTTCCACTTCATAATCGAAAGAGAGGGGCTAGAATCTGATTCACTGTCACTCTCTGTGTCACCCTGGTCCTCACATTCAATTACATCTGTTTTCTTTATAGGTCTCAGCTCACAGTTATTGTCACTTTTCTTTCGTTTTAATGGTATTTTAAACAGTGTATGTTCTGCTTCTATGTCAATGCTGTCATTCTCACATATTTGCACTACCAAAGACTGTTTTTCTCCCTCACTTTGGGAGATCTCTGACACCTTGTTTAAGGCGTTACTGTCCAAACAACTGATTTTTCGATCTGACAAGGTAAGTCCGTTATCAAAAGAGCCTTATTGTTAAACGACCCCTTCTTTTCAATTATCTCAGAATAAACCTGATTTACCCTTTGTAGCTCTGATGTAGTCGGCTCAGGCTCAGTTCCTTCTGCCGCAATCGCGTCTGGCTCTGTACTGTTTAACATAGGTTGATTTGTCTCGGGTGGAACAGTTGCATCATTTATAATATGCTCCGTTGCTGGTTTTTCAGTTTTATCAGGGCAATCACGCACTAGATGTCCCATTTTATTGCAACCGAAACATTTCATTTTCCCTGTTGTCGCAAAAACAACATAGTCGAATTTAAACGTAAGGTCTAACTCAGCGTCGTCTTTCACAATCATGTAGGCAAATCTCCTAAAAGAAACTACGTGTTTTAACAAAGGAGATCCGCTACCAATCGGTATTTTTTAAATCGGAGATACAAACTTGCCGTAACGGGAAAGAGATTGTGTTAATAAACGATCACTGATAAACGGTGGAACATTAGATATTGTCACTTTTTTGGATGGCATTGGTAAAGGAAGAACAGGCGTAAACAAACCATCATGCTTTGTCTATATTACTTAGAAATACGACATTAGCATTATTCATTTTTGAAGCTGACAAAATACACCCATGGCCCACGCTCACACGTTCTCCACACTCACTCAGCAAACACTCACGCATGCGCATGAGAGAGAGAGAGAGAGAGCGAGAGAGAGAGAGAGAGAGAGAGAGAGAGAGAGAGAGAGAGAGAGAGAGAGAGAGAGAGAGAGAGAGAGACGAGTGGGTGAGAAACAGTCAGGGCCTCGTTTCCCAAAAGCATTGTAACTTGAGTAGTACTTGAAAATGCTCGTAGATTAACGAGTGCTCTGGAGTACTCATACACCGCTAAGAGTATCATAAGAACACAGACTTATGCAGACACCTGCAGGACAAACGCGAAATTACACCTAATACAATTTAAATATACAGGTGCATCTCAATAAATTAGAATGTCGTGGAAAAGTTCATTTATTTCAGTAATTCAACTCAAATTGTGAAACTCGTGTATTAAATAAATTCAATGCACACAGACTGAAGTAGTTTAAGTCTTTGGTTCTTTTAATTGTGATGATTTTGGCTCACATTTAACAAAAACCCACCAATTCACTATCTCAAAAAATTAGAATACATCATAAGACCAATAAAAAAAAAACATTTATAGTGAATTGTTGGCCTTCTGGAAAGTATGTTCATTTACTGTATATGTACTCAATACTTGGTAGGGGCTCCTTTTGCTTTAATTACTGCCTCAATTTGGCGTGGCATGGAGGTGATCAGTTTGTGGCACTGCCGAGGTGGTATGGAAGCCCAGGTTTCTTTGACAGTGGCCTTCAGCTCATCTGCATTTTTTGGTCTCTTGTTTCTCATTTTCCTCTTGACAATACCCCATAGATTCTCTGTGGGGTTCAAGTCTGGTGAGTTTGCTGGCCAGTCAAGCACACCAACACCATGGTCATTTAACCAACTTTTGGTGCTTTTGGCAGTGTGGGCAGGTGCCAAATCCTGCTGGAAAATGAAATCAGCATCTTTAAAAAGCTGGTCAGCAGAAGGAAGCATGAAGTGCTCCAAAATTTCTTGGTAAACGGGTGCAGTGACTTTGGTTTTCAAAAAACACAATGGACCAACACCAGCAGATGACATTGCACCCCAAATCATCACAGACTGTGGAAACTTAACACTGGACTTCAAGCAACTTGGGCTATGAGCTTCTCCACCCTTCCTCCAGACTCTAGGACCTTGGTTTCCAAATGAAATACAAAACTTGCTCTCATCTGAAAAGAGGACTTAGGACCACTGGGCAACAGTCCAGTTCTTCTTCTCCTTAGCCCAGGTAAGATGCCTCTGACGTTGTCTGTGGTTCAGGAGTGGCTTAACAAGAGGAATACGACAACTGTAGCCAAATTCCTTGACACGTCTGTGTGTGGTGGCTCTTGATGCCTTGACCCCAGCCTCAGTCAATTCCTTGTGAAGTTCACCCAAATTCTTGAATCGATTTTGCTTGACAATCCTCATAAGGCTGCGGTTCTCTCGGTTGGTTGTGCATCTTTTTCTTCCAAACTTTTTCCTTCCACTCAACTTTCTGTTAACATGCTTGGATACAGCACTCTGTGAACAGCCAGCTTCTTTGGCAATGAATGTTTGTGGCTTACCCTCCTTGTGAAGGGTGTCAATGATTGTCTTCTGGACAACTGTCAGATCAGCAGTCTTCCCCATGATTGTGTAGCCTAGTGAACCAAACTGAGAGACCATTTTGAAGGCTCGGGAAACCTTTGCAGGTGTTTTGAGTTGATTAGCTGATTGGCATGTCACCATATTCTAATTTTTTGAGATAGTGAATTGGTGGGTTTTTGTTAAATGTGAGCTAAAATCATCACAATTAAAACAACCAAAGACTTAAACTACTTCAGTCTGTGTGCATTGAATTTATTTAATACACGAGTTTCACAATTTGAGTTGAATTACTGAAATAAATGAAGTTTTCCACGACATTCTAATTTATTGAGATGCACCTGTATATAGCTACAATTACTGCGCATTTTAATATCATACATTTTTTGTTTTTTTTAAAAGACAAGGCAGATATAATAATAATAATAATAATAGTAAATGCATAAAATGGTTAGTCAGTATTGCATGAACAGATACATTAATAAGTAAACAAATAAAAGTTATTTGTGGACTAGTTGGTAACAAAAAAGTGGTGGGATGATTGTTGCAGAGAAATTTAAAAAATACAATCAGAGAGAGAAGGAAAAATGTCAATAACTTGCTGCCGTGCATGAAAATCGTACGTATAGTATATTGTCTCCTCATCCTCATCTCTTCTTCCTCTCTGACGCCTAAGGGCGCACTCGTCTGCACTCTTAACAGCTAAGATCAATATTTATTGGGAAAGGAGGCCCTGTGTGGTTTAATTCAGCACCACCATGTTGGACAGCAGTCAGCATCATCAGCCGGCACATTTTCCTTATGCTTTCTGTACGACTTAGACCAAAGATTTTCAACCCCGGTCCTGGAGTACCCCAACACTTCATGTTTTTGGAATTCTTCCGTATTTAACACACATTATTCAACTTATCAGCTCATTAGATGCTCCAAGATCTAAAATAAGAGTGTCAGATAAAGGAGAAATGCGAAATCTGAAGTGCTGAGGTAATCCGTAACAATGGCTGAGAACCACTGATTAACAAATAAGAAGTTTGACAAAGCCAGACAATTTAGTGGGACACCACAGGTATTTGGAAATGAGATCTTATCAAATTCTATATAAGGTCTAAATGTTTACATGGCAAAAATCAAATAACACCTAAAATTGAAATTGGGTATTTCACAACCAAACATAATTATATATATATATATATATATATATATATATATATATATATATATATATATATATATATATATATATATATATAACGAATTAGACAGGCAAATGTTTATTATATAAAGTCTGAGACCAGCTGCATTAAACATTTTACAGCACAATACTCCACCAGATGCAGACAGTAACACAAACCACAAAGGCTGGATATGTCATTCAGAAAAATAAACGCAACTATTGGACGAATGAGTGCTTAGCTCTGAACCAGTCATGCTTTAGACAGTACAAAGGGATCTACTCCCTCCCCTAGCCAAAGGAGGAATACAACGATGAGAGCTAGAGAGCGAGAGGGAACATGCACGATTTATTAGGCTGATCACCACAACGAGGATGCGTTGAGTAGACATCGTTATTTGGAAATGAAGAATAATATTTCGTTTATCTTTGGATTTAAGAAACAGCTTTGTTGATGGGAATATCAAGCGCAGCAGAGAAATGAGACCCAGGAGGATCGGAGGGTGGAAATGGGCAGCGCTTTGGCTGTTCGGTTTCTCTCTGTTGTGGAATACAGTTGGAGCGCAGATTCGCTACACAATTCCTGAAGAGTTAAAGGAAGGATCTATCGTTGGGAATATTGCTAAGGATCTTGGTTTGGACATTTCAGGTATCGCCGAGCTTAAGTTACGGATAGCATCCGAGGCCAATAACCAATATTTCAATGTAGATTCAGGGAAGGGTGATCTGGTCGTTAATGGAAGAATAGACAGAGAGACACTCTGTGGACAAAGCGTCAGTTGTCTAATGCCATTGCAGATCGTTATTGAGAATCCATTACAGATGCATCGAGTAGAAATAGAAATCCAAGACATTAATGATAATGCACCGAACTTCCATACGAAAGATGGTACGTTAAAAATATCTGAACTGATTGCTCCAGGTGCACGATTTACCCTTGAAAGTGCCGAAGACCTCGATGTTGGTGGCAACAGCTTAAAGACTTATTCGCTGAGCAATAACAATTTTTTTCGTCTTAATGTAAAAACTCTAAAAGATGGAAGGATAGTACCAGAGCTTGTGGTTGAAAAACCTTTAGATAGAGAGAAACAGTCCATTCACAAACTAATATTAACAGCTCTAGATGGTGGTAATCCAGTCAAATCTGGCACATCTATATTGCAGATAATTGTTCAAGACATCAATGACAATGAACCAAAATTTGAAGTTGCTTCATACAAAGCATCTGTTCTAGAAACAGCCATTGTTGGCTCAAGTGTGATAAAACTGAAAGCCACTGACTTAGATGAAGGTCTCAATGGTGAAATACAGTATTTATTCGGTGCGCACACGCCTGAACATATTAGAAATGCTTTTAGTGTTGACGCTGAAACCGGTGAAATCAAAGTAATTGGAAATCTAGATTACGAGACACAAAAATCATATACGTTTGATGTCTGTGCTAAAGACAAAGGGAATCCTGAGCTAGAAGGGCAGTCGTCGGTTCAGATAGACATTATAGATGAGAATGACAATGCTCCAGATATTATTCTGACATCTTTACCGAGTCCTGTTCCTGAAAATGCGACAGTCGGAACTGTGGTGGCTTTGATTAACGTCAAGGATTTGGACTCTGGTAATAATGGGAAAGTTGAGCTATCTGTATCTCCGGGTGTTCCTTTTAAATTGAAATCCTCATTTCTTAACCATTATTCGTTGATAACGGACTCGTTTCTAGATCGTGAAGTTAATTCTGAATATAATGTAGAAATAGGTGCCATCGACTCAGGTGTACCACCCATAAAAACTGTCAAAACGTTAAATGTGAAAGTGTTTGATGCAAATGATAATCCTCCAGTATTCTCACAGTCTTCATATAACGTTTACATAAAAGAAAATAACCAGGCAGGTGCTTCATTGTTTTCTGTATCTGCGTCTGATATTGATCAAGATAAGAACGCAATACTCACATACTCAATTCTGGATTCAAGTACAAATCAAGTTCCAGCATCATCATATTTTTATATAAATTCTGAGAATGGAACAATTTACAGCATGAGCTCATTTGATTATGAGAAAATGAAATTGTTTAGTGTTATAGTTCAAGCTAAAGACCATGGCTCTCCATCTCTGAGCAGCAACACCACAGTTCATATATTTATTCTGGACCAGAACGATAATGTCCCGGCTGTTATTTACCCCTCAACATCCATGGGGTCTATTTCTCATCAGAGGATGCCCCGTTCTGCTAAAGCAGGACATCTTGTTACTAAAGTAACAGCAGTGGACGCTGACTCGGGTCACAATGCCTGGCTTTTTTACAGGCTCGCGGAGGCCACGGACGCGTCTCTGTTCAGTGTGAATTTACATACAGGAGAGGTGAGGACTAAGCGCTCTGTTTCAGAGCAGGATGACTCCTCACAGAGACTGCTGATTGAAATAAAGGATAATGGAGAGCCGGTGCAGTCCACCACAGTCACAGTGGAAATACTAATAGAGGACGGGTTTCATGAGCCCATTTCAGACTTTAGAAAGATCAGACCGGAAGTCGACAAGAAAACCGGCAAAATTACTTTATATCTAATCATCTCTTTGGCTTCTGTCTCCTTGTTGTGTCTAATGACGTTTTTCATCTTACTGGTGAAATGTGCGCGAGGCAGTAGAGGCAGCTCAAGCTGCTGTTTGAGGCGCACACATTCTGGATATAACAATCCCAACAGAAACCTTCAGATCCAGCTCAACACTGACGGGCCCATTAAATATGTGGAGGTTCTGGGAGGAGACATGATGTCTCAGAGTCAGTCTTTTGGGTCCTATCTCTCTCCGATGTCAGAATTCAGTGATTTGACCCTCGTTAAGCCCAACAGCACCACAAACTTCACAGACACGCTAAACGTGCTTGATGCGTCTTTACCAGACAGCGCTTGGACGTTCGAGTGTCAACAGGTGAGACACAGAACATTATGAAATCAGCAAAGATACGGAGAACTGCATATGATAATTTTATTCTTCAAGACAGTTCAGAAACGTAATTTAAAATAGGTACATTTATATGGTTTAGAGTTCTCTAATTTGTGACGTAGATATCTTGTTGAAACTTTAGGCCTGTAGATAAACTTTATAAAGTGTTTTGTTTCAAATGTCTGTTAATGTGAGTGTTCGAGCGTGCGCGCGTGAGAGAGAGAGAGAGAGAGAGAGAGAGAGAGAGAGAGAGAGAGAGAGAGAGAGAATGAGAGAGAGAGATACGAGTGGGTGAGAAACAGTCAGGGCTTCGTTTCCCAAAAGCATTGTAAC
The DNA here is from genome assembly GCF_019703515.2 of Myxocyprinus asiaticus. Lineage (NCBI taxonomy): Eukaryota > Metazoa > Chordata > Actinopteri > Cypriniformes > Catostomidae > Myxocyprinus > Myxocyprinus asiaticus. The sequence goes on from NC_059386.1 coordinate 16,220,287, forward strand.
TTGAGTAGTACTTGAAAATGCTCGTAGATTAAGGAGTGCTCTGGAGTACTCATACACCGCTAAGAGTATCATAAGAACACAGACTTATGCAGACACCTGCAGGACAAACGCGAAATTACACCTAATACAATTTAAATACATACAGCTACAATTACTGCGCATTAAATATCAATATACATACATTTTTTATTTTATTAATTATTTTTTAACCGACAAGGCTGATATAATAATAATAATAATAATAATATTAATAATAATAATAAAAGTAAATACATAAAATTGTTAGTCAATATTGGATGAACAGATAAATTAATAAGTAAACAAATAAAAGTTATTTGTGGACTAGTTGGTAACAACAAAGTAATGGCATGAATGTTGCAGAGAACTTTAAAAATTATAGTCAGAGAGAGAAGGAAAAAAGTCAATAACTTGCTGCCGTGCATGAAAATCGTCCGTACAGTATATTGTCTCCTCATCCTCGTCTCTTCTTCCTCTCTGACACCTAAGGGCGCACTCGTCCGCACCACGTGTTGTGTAGTACCGCACATTTTGTGTAGTATTGCTGTTACCGTTATAACTTTTGGAGTAAAGAGCAGTCCTCCTTTTGATTGGTGAATGCCCCTCAAGCACAGCTTCCACGTGTCTCCTTATTTTGCGCTCCGCAATAATACGGTGAACCTCGTTATATTCAATTAATGCTTGTTGTCATTAGCAGGACCATACACAGGGCCTCCGCTCTCTTCACTGATCCAGGAAGATTTAATCTCGACATACAGAGCAATGTTTGAAAACGAAATATTAAAATGCACATCTGATGAACGAAGCAGTGACTGTGTAAAATAAATGTATCGTTCTGCACAAAACAAAATGCAATTATGTAGTGAATTATGTTATCCATTTAAGAAAATATTTTTAAATATTTCCAGCGAGGTAAATTACACACGTTTTTAAAGAGACGCAACAAATATAATGAAGTTACAATGATGAGCAGCACTATACGGTCACATTTCAGCACTTCACGTTTATGGACAGCGTCTCTCTTGCTCGTAGAAAACGCTCTTAATCGCTAAGATCAATATTTATTGGGAAAGGAGGCCCTGTGTGGTTTAATTCAGCACCACCATGTTGGACAGCAGTCAGCATCATCAGCCGGCACATTTTCCTTATGCTTTCTGTACGACTTAGACCAAAGATTTTCAACCCCGGTCCTGGAGTACCCCAACACTAAATATTTTTGGATTTCTCCCGTATTTAACACACATTATTCAACTTATCAGCTCATTAGATGCTCCAAGATCTGAACTAAGAGTGTCAGATAAAGGAGAAATGCAAAATCTGAAGTGCTGAGGTACTCCGTGACAATGGCTGAGAACCACTGATTAAAAATAAATAAATAAATAAATAAAAATAAGAAGTTTGACAAAGCCAGACAATTTAGTGTGACACCACAGGTATATGGAAATGAGGTCTTATCAAATTCTATATAAGGTCTAAATGTTTACATGGCAAAAATCAAATAACACCTAAAATTGAAATTGGGTATTTCACAACCAAACATAATTAGCCTACACGTCTTCATCGTACTTTATGTGTAAATGCTTATAATCAGTTATGTGAACATTGTTTGCGTGCACAAACATTTGCCTGTCTAATTCGCTATATATATATATATATATATATATATATATATATATATATATATATATATATATATATAAGCCTGAGACCTGCTGCATTAAACATTTTACAGCACAGTTCTCCACCAGATGCAGACAGTAATACAAACCACAAAGGCTGGATATGTCCTTCAGAAACAGAAACGCAACTGTTGGACAAATGAGTGCTTAGCTATGAACCAGTCATGCTTTAGACAGTACAAAGGGATCTACTCCCTCCCCTAGCCAAAGGAGGAATACAACGATGAGAGCTAGAGAGCGAGAGGGACCATATACGATTTATTAGGCTGATCACCACAATGAGGATGCGTTGAGTAGAATAGACAGAGAGACACTCTGCGAACAAAGTGTCAGTTGTCTAATGCCATTGCAGATCGTTATTGAGAATCCATTACAGATGCATCGTGTAGAAATAGAAATCCAAGACATTAATGATAATGCACCGAACTTCCATACGAAAGATGGTACATAAAAAATATCTGAACTGATTCCTCCAGGTGCACGATTTACCCTTGAAAGTGCCGAAGACCTCAATGTTGGTGGCAACAGCTTAAAGACTTATTCGCTGAGCAATAACATTTTTTTTCGTCTTAATGTAAAAACTCTAAAAGATGGAAGGATAGTACCAGAGCTTGTGGTTGAAAAACCTTTAGATAGAGAGAAACAGTCCATTCACAAACTAATATTAACAGCTCTAGATGGTGGTAATCCAGTCAAATCTGGCACATTTATATGGCAGATAACTGATCAAGACATCAATGACAATGAACCAAAATTTGAAGTTGCTGCATACAAAGAATCTGCTCTAGAAACAGCCATTGTTGGCTCAAGTGTGATAAAACTGAAAGCCACTGATTTAGATGAAGGTCTCAGTGGTGAAATACAGTATTTATTCAGTGCACACATGCCTGAACATGTTAGAAATGCTTTTAGTGTTGACGCGGTGAAATCAAAGTAATTGGAAATCTAGATTACGAGACAAAAAAATCATATCTGTTTGATTTCTGTGCTAAAGACAAAATAAATCCAGAGCTAGAAGGGCAGTCAGATAGACATTATAGATGAGAATGACAATGCTCCAGATATTATTCTGACATCTTTACCAGAGTCCTGTTCCTGAAAATGCGACAGTTGGAACTGTGGTGGCTTTGATTAATGTCAAGGATTTGGACTCTGGTAATAAAGGCAAAGTTGAGCTATCTGTCTCTCCGTGTGTTCCTTTTAAATTGAAATCCTCATTTCTTAACCATTATTCGTTGATAACGGACTCGTTTCTAGATTATGAGGTTAATTCTGAATATAATGTAGAAATAGGTGCCATCGACTCAGGTGTACCACCCTTAAAAACTGTCAAAACTTTAAATGTGAAAGTGTTTGATGCAAATGATAATCCTCCAGTATTCTCACAGTCTTCATATAACGTTTACATATAGAAAATAACCAGGCAGGTGCTTCATTGTTTTCTGTATCTGCATCTGATATTGATCAAGATAAGAACGCAATACTCACATACTCAATTCTGGATTCAAGTACAAATCAAGTTCCAGCATCATCATATTTTTATATAAATTCTGAAAATGGAACAATTTACAGCATGAGCTCATTTGATTATGAGAAAATGAAACTGTTCCATGTTGTAGTTCAGGCTAAAGACCATGGCTCTCCATCTCTGAGCAGCAATGCCACAGTTCATGTGTTTATTCTGGACCAGAGCGATAATGTCCCGGCTGTTATTTATCCCTCAACATCCATGGGGTCTATTTCTCATCAGAGGATGCCCCGTTCTGCTAAAGCAGGACATCTAGTAACTAAAGTAACAGCAGTGGACGCTGACTCAGGTCACAATGCCTGGCTTTTTTACAGGCTCGCGGAGGCCACGGATACATCTCTGTTCAATGTGAATTTTCATTACAGGAGAGGTCAGAACTAAGCGCTCTGTTTCAGAGCAGGATGACTCCTCACAGAGACTGCTGATTGAAATAAAGGATAATGGAGAGCCGGTGCAGTCCACCACAGTCACGGTGGAAATAGTAATAGAGGACGGGTTTCATGAGTCCATTTCAGACTACAGTAATATCAGACAGGAAGTCGACAAGAAAACCGGCAAAATTACATTATATCTAATCATCTCTTTGGCTTCTGTCTCCTTGTGTCTGATGACATTTTTCATCTTACTGGTGAAATGTGGATGAGGCAGTTCAAGCTGCTTTCTGAGGTGTACACATTCTGGATATAACAATCCCAACAGAAACCTTCAGGTCCAGCTCAACACTGATGGGCCCATTAAATATGTTGAGGTTCTTGGGGGAGACATGATGTCTCAGAGTCAGTCTTTTGGTTCCTATCTCTCTCCAATGTCCGAATTCAGTGATTTGACCCTGGTTAAGCCCAGCAGCACTACAAACTTCACAGACACACAAAACGTTCTTGTTGCGTCATGATCTGACAGCGCGTGGACGTTCGAGAGCCAACAGGTGAGACAAACTTTTGAAAGATAGAGATTTTTGAAAGATAATAATTTATAATTTGTAGATTCTTTACATGTTCCAGTGATTCGCCTAGAAGTGGTTGAGTGACGCTAGTTTCAGCACCACAGCACGATTGGACAGCAACTTGAGGCCGTGGGTGCGTGTTTTGTCCGAGCACAGTAATTTACTCCAGTAAGAAAGCATAATTTTTAAACCCACCCCTTGTTTCCTGCTCCCACGGACCCATAGAGCTAGATGCTATTTAGTTTCCACCTTTTGTGGACATCAAAATGCATTTGACTGAAGTAGACATAAAAACGTGTTAGTCACATATTAATGGTTGTTTACAACATAAACAGCTAACTAAAGTTTGTATTTAACCTCAACTAAAAACACAGAAATAAAATCGTTTCAAGTATAGTATATATCAGCCGTGGGCCGTGCATTTTAAGTCTAGGCCTTCAGTGTGATTCATGCCATTAGGAAAACACAGTTTCTCAATGACTAAGACTAAGATCATACATTACGTGGCAGTCAACTAGTAATACCAATGGACATTTTAAAAACACGTCCACGCACGAAAGCCAGAACTTGAAACGAAACTTAATGCTCAAGCAAGCCTAATTTTAACTGCAGCATGACTGTGTTGTGAAATGAACGTCAAAAATCATAATTTTTCATATAAATCTACCAAGGAAGAAAAATATATCTAATAATATTTGCGATTTAAATGTTGCTTGCAACACATTTCGTTTCGTCAGGGTACACGGTTATGCTGCATTCCAAGTTGGATGTGGGATATTCCTACTTGATCTCTCCGACCATAAATGCCTTCCATTCCCCGATATTCGGAACTGCAACCCTCCCATTAGCTTAGCAGGGGTTTGAATCTCATTAGATATGTCTCCTTGCAACCCAACTGATAAACAATGCTGCAGCGCTAGCATTTGTGCTTCAGGTGTACGATTATCAAAAGAGATTATAATTTACCATGTTTTATACACCTGTTTCTGCAGGCGCTTGTTAAACAATCTTTAATATCATGTAATGTGGAAACGAACTCATTTATCAATATTACTTAATAAAGTGAATGTTAATCACTTTGTATATCTCCCTGAGTGTTGACATGTTTGTGTGACATCATGCCCCTGCATCTCGGTGAAATCGGAGATCAGAATTTCTGCACGAGCCTACAAGTTGTAATTCTGACTTTAAGATGCATTCCATTGTACTTTTCCTAGTAGGAAGTTGTAAAATCCAACATTTTCCGAGTTGAATGGAACGCAGCACTACTTTTCAAAACTTGATCTGACACTGAATGCTCAAGCAGCCTAATTTACACTTAAAAAAACTCCTGATGTTGTTATAACAATGCAAAAAGCACTTACCAATTTACTTGAAGTGAAAATCAGTCCTCCTTTCCTGTTTAATAAATTAAGCAATCACACGGTCATGCAGAACATCTCGTGATTTTAAATCCATAAGGATCCCTTTCTCAATGGCGATAGCGGCAGTGATGACGATCTCGCGCTCTTCGCTTTTAAATTGTACATCACTTAAAGCATGATTGCGTCACTCAAGGCCAGCTAGAAGGCCTAGACCAGGACATATCCTAAAGATCACATCCACCAAGAACAAATAAATCAATCTGATTGGCTGATGAATCTAACAATCTGACTTTAGTTGCTCATTCATTTGCACTGTTGAGGGATTCTGTGGAAATTCTGAAGGCCTGAGGGGGTGGAGCTCAAACTCACGTGCTGCTTCCTGCATGCAATTTGTGAAATAGTTGTCACACTTTGCTTGTAAGCATCAAGGAATAAATTCTGACTGGATAAACTTTTCGTTTTTCTCTATTTGTTTGTAGATTAATTAAGAATGGCAAGCGATTGAAAATTCATAGGCAAAAAGGTGATTGAGAATGAAAGGATGAAAAATATTTATTTATTTGACACGTTAGGCAAGTAGAGAAGGCTTTGCTGGCCCTGAGAATTTGCCACTGGTATCTATCTATCTATCTATCTACATATATATATATATATATATATATATATGATAGATATATATAGATATATATATATATATATATATATATATATAACAAGCCTCTGTTGCTAATTCAAAAACGTCACTTTAGAACTTGTAACTATGGCAGCTGTTTCTAACAAGTTATTGGAGAAACAAGTGTGTGTGTGTGTGTGTGTGTGTGTGTGTGTGTGTTTGAGAGAGAGAGAGAGAGAGAGAGAGAGAGAGAGAGAGAGAGAGAGAGAGAGAGAGAGAGAGAGAGATTACCTGCGTCTGCTGTGACTCCCAAGCAGAGAAGTACAAGATATAGCTGTAGCGTAAATAAGAAGCTGGCGAATAAGAAGCTGGATTCAGTATCGTTTGTTTGTCTGCTTGCTGATGATAATATAATTTTGGTCAAATACATCCTGTTTTCTATATCTAAAAAACAGCCGTCCTTCCCGGTAGCCAATTCGTTTCTCTCCTCCATCATGTTGAATGCTTACATCTGCTCCCATGCAACACAGAAACTCCGGTAGGTTGAGTATGTGTGATTACTTCATCTGTTGTGTCTCTCAGCTGTGATCAACCTTAATGAAGCTGTTATTTTAACTTTATTACCCAGCTGTAGTGTAGTAGTAATCCGATGGATCATGGAGCGAGAGACAATGCCGAGGACTTCAAAGTAAATGCTCGCTGACTGACAACTCTGGCTCAAATGTCGTCAACTCATCTGACGCAAAACACATAAAAATGGTCTTTTGTCGGACCTTTAATGTCACAGGGGTAAAATAAAATACACAAATAGCTGCTTTTAACATGTCTGCACTGCTCTTACACTTTAGTTTTGAGCATCAGCTTAAGAAAGAGAATACACTCACGGTTATGAGGCGAAACGAAACGCACATTGGTTTTTCCCTTGTGGAAACAGCTGGAGCTTAGATTCGCTACATTATACCAAAGGAACTGAAAAAAGGGTCTGTCGTAGGAAATTGCACTCATTAAACCCAGCAGCACCATAAAGAGCCAACAGATAAACAGAATTGACAGAAACTTAATTACGAACTTGGCCTTTCAAACTGTACAGGGAACGTCCTTTCTATTCTCTTTTTTTAAAAAACTCATATTTTTAATAAATTCTTTTTTGACATCACTTTTTTAATGGCCTTTAAGCTGTCCATTATTATTATTTTTATTGTTGTAAATTTAGTAGTAGTAGTAGTACAATTATTGCTATTATCATCTCACTATCCAATTATTAAATCGCCCACGATTTTAAATCCACAAAGTAATTTTACACTAAAATAATTTATCCTAAAATGGACCCTTTTCACAGACTGATAACGCCTTTCCGCCTTATTTAGCAGCGTAAATCTAGCTAAATTTTTATATTTGTAATTTTTCAATTATTTAATTTCTAATATTATGCTTTGTGTTATGTAACCCTGGAATTCGTTTAAAAAAAAACTCTTACTCTTCTGACTGCTCTTGTCGTTTCCACCCCTGTCTATTTTTGTTCTTTTGTGGAAAGTCGTGGAAACGTATCTACTAGCGGATTTGTGTTTTTGTTTTTGTTTTTTTGTTTTTCTTGCTGTAGGTGCAAATGGTGTGGTTTGGTGTTGGTGTGGTCTCGTCTCCCATTCACCGCTATTGAAGTTTATGATAGTTCACTATTGCGTTCCAAAGGCGGAAATGCGTAAAATGGGTCTATAATAACTTAGTCCTTCTACTGGTTCTTTGTTTTGAGTTTGGGTGCAGGTGCTGCTGCTGATGCTGTAACGTGTGCCTTTAAGAGACAGCTCTCTTGAAATTGGTTATTGCAGCTTATCTCTGCACCAATGAGATGCGGAATTGTACAAAGAGATCTACTACCTCCCCCACTGACGTTACACTATTGAGAGCAAGCGGAGACGGACTGGGGATGCTCTAATTACTAAAATGGATCAAATAAACTGCATTGTATTTTTGAGACAAAATGGACAAGCTAAACTGCAATCGTTGTGGGATCCGTAGTTTTTTATGAGCACGGTGAATCGTCTGGATTTTAAAACAAAATGACAAAGAGGGTGTTATTTCGAGGGTGGAAGCTTAATTTACTCTTCTTTTTTCTCTTCATTCTTTTGTGGAGTACGACAAAAGGACAGACTCACTATTCTATTCCAGAGGAACTAAATGTGGGCTCTGTTGTTGGAAATATTGCTAAAGATTTAGGCTTGAAAATATCTGAACTATATGACCGTAAATTGCGAATAGCCTCTGAATCAGGTAGGCAGTATTTTAGCATGGATTTACTTAGAGGTGAGATAGTGGTTAATGAAAGAATCGATAGAGAAAGCCTTTGTGGGCAAAACACACATTGTCTCTTGCCTCTTCAAATTGTCATCGAGGATCCTTTACAACTTTACAGAGTGGAAGTGGACATTCAGGATATTAATGACAATTACCCTAATTTTCAATCAAATGACCGTGTTCTGAGAATAGCCGAATCAACTGTCCCTGGCGTGCGCTTTCCCTTGGAGAGTGCAGAAGACCCAGATGTGGGCAGTAACTCTTTGAAATCATACACTTTAAGTAAAGACGAATGCTTCAGTTTAAAAGTAAAAGATCTTGGTGATGGCCGAAAGGTACCCGAACTAGTTTTGGAAAAAGCCCTGGATCGCGAGAAGAAACCGATGCATCAGCTGATGTTAACTGCCTTAGATGGAGGGAACCCGGTTAGATCTGGAACTTCGCAAATTAATGTCACTGTGCTGGATATCAATGACAATAACCCCGTGTTTGAAAAAAATGTTTACAAAGTGGCTATTGCTGAAAACACTAAACAGGGCACGTCATTCCTTAAAGTTGAAGCAAAAGACTCGGACGAAGGTCCTAATGGAGATATAAAATATTCCTTAGGGGAGCACACTTCTGATGTTCTGCGCTCATTGTTTCACATTGATGAGAAAACCGGAGACATTGTTTTGAACGGGGACTTGGACTATGAGACCACTCCTATGTACAACATTGAAATACGTGCCAAAGACAGAGGGGTCCCTGAAATGGAGGGCCATTGCACAGTTAAAATAGAAGTCTCAGATATTAACGACAATCCACCACAGATATTGCTGACGTCTAAACCGAGTCCTGTGCCTGAAGACGCTCCAAGTGGCACAGTTGTGGCTTTAATAAGCGCGCGGGACCTTGACACTGGAGTGAATGGAAAAGTCACACTGCAGACACAATCGGACCTTCCATTCCTTTTAAAACTATCTTTCTCAAATGAATATTCGTTGGTCACAAACGGTGTTTTAGACCGCGAAACGTTCCCAGAGTACAAAGTGGAAATTACTGCATTTGATTCAGGCTCTCCTCCTTTAAGTAGCAAAATAATAATTCCAGTAAAAATTATTGATGTTAACGATAACGCACCGAAGTTCTCTGACAACGTGTATTACGTGTACGTAAAAGAGAATAACACTCCAGGTTCTATTATTTGTTCGGTATCCGCCCAAGATGTTGATGTCGGCCTAAATGGTAAAATATCTTACTCTATTGAGAAGTCTAAAATTTGGGATACACCTGTATCGTCATATATGTACATAAACTCGGATAACGGCAGCATATTTAGCATACATTCGTTTGACTTTGAGAAAATTATGGTGTTTGAGATCATCGTTCAGGCTAAAGACCATGGCTCTCCATCTTTGAGCAGCAACGCCACTGTACATGTGTTTATTGTGGACCAAAACGACAATGCCCCCGCTGTTATTTACCCCTCCGCGCTCATGGGGTCTATTTCTCATCAGAGGATGCCCCGTTCTGCTAAAGCAGGACATCTTGTTACTAAAGTAACAGCAGTGGACGCTGACTCGGGTCACAATGCTTGGCTTTTTTACAGGCTCGCGGAGGCCACGGACGCGTCTCTGTTCAATGTGAATTTACATACAGGAGAGGTGAGGACTAAGCGCTCTGTTTCAGAGCAGGATGACTCCTCACAGAGACTGCTGATTGAAATAAAGGATAATGGAGAACCGGTGCAGTCCACCACAGTCACAGTGGAAATACTAATAGAGGACGGGTTTCATGAGCCTATCTCAGACTATAATAAGAAAATTGTAGAGCCCAGAAAGAAGAGTGGAAAAATTACCTTATATTTGATCATTTCTCTAGCCTCGGTGTCTTTGTTATCTTTGGTGGCGTTTTTCATCTTACTGGTGAAATGTGCTCGAGGCAGTAGAGGTAGTTCGATATGTTGCACCAAACGAAATGATTCTGGATACAAGAACCCCAACAGCAACCTTCAGATCCAGCTCAACACTGATGGGCCCATTAAATATGTGGAGGTTCTGGGAGGAGACATGATGTCTCAGAGTCAGTCTTTTGGGTCCTATCTCTCTCCGATGTCAGAATTCAGTGATTTGACCCTCGTTAAGCCCAGCAGCACTACAAACTTCACAGACACGCTAAACGTGCTTGATGCGTCTTTACCAGACAGCGCGTGGACTTTCGAGAGCCAACAGGTGAGACAAACTCTGATTTAAAATAATAATAATAATAATTTATAGATAAATTGTATATTGTTTAGCCGACATGTAACAGTGATTCGGTTAGAGGTGGTCGATTGACTCTAGTTTCAGCACCACCATATGAGTGGACAGCAACCTGGGTTTGTTGGTGTGTGTTTTTGTCTGAGCAAAGTAACTTTCCTCCAACAGAAATGCACGTTTTTTGAACCACACCCACACACGCTTGTTGCTCACGAGAGTGTGGTGTTCGTTCCGAAACTTACAACAAATGGTGTAAACCTTCAGTGTAGCGCAGTCATCCAAACAGTCTCGGAATCTAAAGGTAAATATGTTGACGTGGACCTGACAACTGGAGCTTTGGTGGTCAAACAAACAATGGTCAGAGAGACTATGTGCGGAGGAAGTTTACATTGTCATATTCGGATTCAGATTTCTCTTCAAAACCCTCTGGAAATGCACAGCGTTACAATAAAAATTGAGGATGTTAATGACAACGCGCCAAGTTTTCAAAACAAGTACACTTCTTTGGAAGTTTCAGAGGCGGCTGCGTCTGGAACGATGTTCCGTTTAGAACGTGCGCATGATCCCGACGTGGGTATAAATTCACTGCGCGCTTACTTTCTTAGTCAAATGACTGTTTTATTCTGAAAGTAGAAACTAAATGTGACGTAAGTAAAAACCCCGTTTTAGTTTTAAACAAGCCTCTTGTTCGAGAAAAGAAGAATTACACTGTCATTTTTATGAATAGTCTTGACGTAATCAGCATTAATTTGGTTTCTCCTGTAATAGCTGAATATGTTAATTCAGGCACTGTCATTACCCCCATCAGAGTTAAAGAAGACACAGGGGAAAATGTTGAAGTAAGTGTTCAAAACTCTCATGGGTTGCCTTTTAAGATGAGTTCTCCATATAAGGGGCTCTTCACTTTAATGACTGATGGCCTCCTGGACAGGAAGGCTTTGGCTGAATACACCATCACTGTGACAGCCACAGACTCTGGTTCACCACCCCATTCTTCATAGGAATCCTTTGTGTTACATCTTTCAGATGTTAATGATAACCCCCCAGTCTTTTCACAGCCTTTTTACTCTGTAGACATAGTTTAAAACAATGCCCCAAATGCTCCCCTTCTGTCTGTGTCGGCATCAGACCCAGATATGGGTGACAACTCCACTATCTCTATCTCAATCTTGGAGAGCGATGCTCTCTGGACCTCTGTGTCTTTATATGTATATATAAACCCAGAGAGTGGCCAGATATATGCCATGAGAACATTTGATTACGAGCAGATGAACGCGTTCCAAATTGTCGTGCAAGTTTTCGATAAGGGGACTCCAGCTCAGAGCTCCAACACCACAGTGCACATGTGGAATGATCACCCTCCTGTCCTTATATAACCTGCACTCCCATCCGATGGGACACTGCAGTTTTTGGTACCAAGCACTGCTGGCATAGGACACCTGGACAGTCGGATAACATTTGTGGATGGTGATAGCGGGCACAATGCTTGATTATTCTACAGCTTCTTAGGGTCAGATGTGGAAATGTTTCAAATAGGTGCCCATAACGGTGAGCTGCATATTGCTCATAAACTAACAACAGAGGAGGCCAAGTCAGTCTTTAGCCTCATTGTGATTGCAAGAGATAATGGCAGGCCCTCTCTTTCCACAAGTGTGGCAGTTAATGTCAATCTGGCTGAGAAAGCCTCAGGCGTCTCTTCTGAACTCAGAAGCTCTACCGCCAAATGACCAACTAGGTCAGACCTCACTCTATACCTTATATTAATTTTATCCTTCATTATTGCATTTTTTTCCCTGGCTATCATTGTTGTAGTGGTTCGCTGGCTCAGCCATCATGGTTACATTATGTGCCTCATGCAAAAATTTGGTTTCAAGTATGTACCCCGTGAGCACCAACACAATGACCTTCACCTGCAGCTAAACACTGATGGTCCGATTAAATGCATGGAGGTTGTTGGGGCCTCCCAGGATTTCCACAAACACACATACAGACCTGGTTTTTCCACCATGTCCAGCAGGAGTGACTTTTTGTTTGTTAAGGCACCACAAAGCACTCTAAGCATGTGTCTATCCAAAAGACTCTTCGCTCACTCACTCATTAAAGTGAGAGTTCAGAGAAAAAATTTCCTTAAATGCAAACAACATTGTTTCCATTTTTAACAATATGCTACACAGATCATATGTTTGTGGTTTGAATTGTATTGTGTCAAACAGACGTAAGTAAAAAAAAAAATAAATAAAAATCATCTTTACGTGTTAGAGTAGGCTTAAAATTTTCTATGTTACCAAAACAGCTAGAATAATATGTAATGTTATGCTGTGTGTGTGCCTGTGTGTGTGTATGTCCATTGATTGCTACTGACTCCTCGACCATTTAGGCTATGGCTCCAGTCAGTATGATTCATCTTTTTGACTAACCACTCTGTATTGCCAAGTTTTTTAAAGAATGATCTGCAGCTGGTTGCAACAAAGCACCTAGTTTAAGTAAAACCCTTAGTGATAATACCCTTAAAATTGTAACTAAGGGTTCTCTTAAATTAAGAGGTTTGTTGCAACCTGACCTTGAGCTATTCCCAGGCTAGACCTGATGATACAGCAGAGAATTCATCAATAAGCTGTTCAAATGCTCAAGTTTAGTGCGGCAGACTTAAGTGATCATGCTTTAGAAAGTGGAAGCAGCTGGATGAGGTTGTATGCATGCTGTTCGGTACCAAATATACAAGTTCATGTTATAACTGTCTGTTTTTGGTGATTAATATGTCAAGTGTAATCTACACTTGGGTTTAGAGGATTATTGCAGTGCAATGTTATAAGCATGTGCACTGCTCTCTTGCCATATCACAGCTTAGCTCAGTATGGGGAGAAGAAATAGGTACATGGTAAGAATTGTATGGAATATGACAAAAAATAAAATATGGAAGTATAATTAAATCAACAGTGTATGCGATTGTTATAGTTAATTGCAAAAGCAGATGTTTTTATCAGACTTTTTCAAAGAATGGTTGAGGAAAGCAGCCTTTTTGGGTAGTTATTCTTTAGTCATAATCCACCCACAGGTGAGCTCATTTTTTGTCAGATACAGTCCTGTGTGTGTTCTCCTCATGTACACGCACCCATGTGTGACAGCAACATAATCAAGCTTTCAATTATTCACACACTCTATCCCTCTTTTTTGATGCTCTGTTTCTCACTACTTTCTCAACCTATTCCTCAATATTTATTTTATTTTTTTTGCCAAAGGTGCAGTCTCAACCAGTCCAGAGGGTAAGAGGAGGATGTGCATCCTATTGTGCAATGACATTAATAACAAAAATGTGTGTTTCAGATTACAAACTTCTATGAGGTGATGGGGGGACCTGCATTCCAGAATGGGCTATTAGTGCAAATGAATCTTAGTGCTGAACAAAAGTTTTGACAAAAGCATTTTCTTCTCATTTTCAGCAAAAGCCACCAAACACTGACTGGCGATTTCCCCCAAACCAGAGGCCTGGACCTAGTGGGTGAGTGTTTGATTCAGTTTATGTGAATTTACAGAAACAAGAGACATAGTTGAGATTATCTGTGTGGTATTCAGCTTTTTATTTTGTAGTAATTCATTGGATCTGTCTGGTTGGAATGAGATGGTAGAATAACTAAACAAAATAATAGATTACCCGGATAGTTTGTGAGCCCAGATTTTTGGTGGTCTTTTGATCTTTGTCGGCTGTTAGTTTTGGAGGATTTAGAGTTTAGGCCAGTTTCTTTCCATATCCATCAAGGTACTCAGACAAATCAACAAATACCAAATCATCTAGAGCAGAATCTGAATTAATTTCATTAATTTTATCTCTATATTTAGTTAGAAACAACCAAACCTGGCATCAAAGTAACCATCAGTTAAAAAACATATAAAAGCTAATCAACTACACACACACACACACACACACACACACACACACACACACACACACACACACACACACACAAAGATTTTGTGGTGAAGTAAATATAGAAGTAAAGATTAAGTACTTTCTACATTGAATAAGTTAAAGCATGAACTTGAAAATATTAAGTAAATTCTACATTCAAACATGTAAAAATTAATTCTCTAGCTTTTAAGTAAATATTATTTATGACTGTTTGTTATTTTTACAATGTGTCATCATGTATTAATCCTAAAGTAGAAAACATCATATTTATTTGTGAAGTTTACTTTACTATCTGAAGCTGGTGTTTCCAGCATGCACTGGGCTTATATGATTAATTAGCTTGCATGGTTTCACTGTTTGCAGGTTTATTTACATTGGTTTTATTGTTAATTTTGTTGTTACATTTGGTAACTTTTTGTTTTTAAGTTGCAAATTGACTTAAGTTAATTCTCTACTCAAAATGTCCTGTTTATGATAAAATATGATCTCTTGATTGTCACTGTCATGGTGTTTTGTGCACCAAGTGTTGAGGTCTACGTGCGCAGCTCAATACCTTGTTTTTATAGCCAGTAATACAGGGTGATGTTGTCTCATAGACTACATTTCATGCATAAAGTTTCCCTGTCACATAGTTCAGGATTAAAAATATGTTTCTAAGAAAAATTCAGAACGTGACATGTTCACATAAGATATTCATTTACATTTTACTAAATGTATTTAAGTACCATGTATATCATATTTGTAAGTAAAGGTTACTGAATTTACTAAACTGTTTAAGTTAAATGTATGTACTTTAATCAATATGATGTCATAAAGATAAGTAGATTTTACTTAGTTTTATACCATTAAGATTTATTTAGAAACACTGTGTGCAAAAACATGCAAAATAAAAATTAAGCAAACCTTACTGGTCATTTTTTCCAGTGTACAGGGTGAGATGTTTTTTATCCAGGTTCACACTGTGCTATTTTGTCATTGATTTTACCAATTTCAGATACATTTCAAAGGGATCGTAACAGATTTCTCTTATCGTACGGAATAATTGGCAGTCTTTGATCGCTTACTGTGATATGTTTGCATACAGCCGATGAATTGCCTTTGCGATGAATCTTAGCCTCTGACAAAGTTCTGGAATTGTCAGAAATTTTGCATTGCATTTCACAAGATTTGTGTGAATGCTGCTATGATGGCCAGATGGCATTAAAATCTCAGTCAACACTGTCAATCGGGGCAGCTGGAACCAAAGTCTAGGCTACAATGTGTATCTGACAAAATGTCATACAGAGTGCAATGGCTTATACCCAAGATATCACTGGGTTGATATTGTAGCCTGACAAGTCATTAAAGATTGCAAAAATTATACAGTGTGCACCAGGCTTTATTTGTTTGTACCTCCTTACCCATCATCCATATGCTCCGGTTAGTCTCGTCCTCACTGGACGCAAGGTGATTAAGTGACGGCAGCATGCTCCTGTGCTTATGTTTCAGCCAACACAGGTTCCACACCTTGCAGCAGAGATGGACTCCCTACGAGAAGTCCAGGTAGAGTGGAGGAGAGAGAAGGCTAGTGTGTGATAGAGCTTGGCTTCACCTGGTGTAGACTTCCAGTGGAATGTTGTGTTTAGGTCTTTCAGAATATGTGTCCTGCAGCTTCCAGCGACATGCTGTCCAGTCTCCTCCCGAGTGTTTCTACTCCTATAAATGTGAACACAAATTACATGCAGTTTGATTAATTTCAGGATAAGGCTTTTGGATGTGTGTATTGCTGATAGCTGTTTGTTGCATCTTGCTCTGCAGATTGTCGATGCACTGTGTATAACTGTGCTTAGTAAATGCATTTTACTTGTTTGTTTGAATTTGATTTATTTGAGCTTTGTAGAGCCAAGTCTGTGAAGTCTGTCCTTAGAGAATAGAGAAATATTTATGTCCTCATATATAGACTATGCTATCAATCTGTTTGTGTGGACCAAGGAGGAGTAAAAATTAGGACAGATGGCTTTTTCTTATATTACATTTTGAAACAGAGCGAACAGGATGTATTTTTATTTATTTATTTATTATTTTGTTACATTTTTTTAAGAAAGCTTCATGTTTTGATTTGAGAGCCATAGTGCATGTGTGGTAAATCGTTTAGGCCACGTCCACACTAATACATGTCTGTTTGAAAACACACATGAGGTTTATTTTATGCCACATGGTGTAAACAGACAAAACAGAAATCCTTTGTGTATTCTGATCAGCTTGCCCATCTGTTTACATCACGTTCGCCTCTGCTCTGTCTGACTTCTGTCCTGTAAGCCTCCATTTTCTGACTGTACTGCCCTCTCACACAAAATGTCTTTCTCAGCTTATAGACCAGGTGTGTTTATGCTAGCAAACTTCCAGCTGTTCTTTGCATAAGTTTTAGTTTGTGTGAGAGAAAGAGTTAGACAGAGAGTGAGAAAATGTTGAAGGCAGTGTTTACACACGTTTGTGAAAGTGTGTGTTTGCTTGCGCTTGTCAAGTCACTAACCCCATTCTGTGTTGCGCAGAGCTGGAGCTCGTCCTGAAGACGCAGGTGCCGGTGCTGGTGTGATTGCAGGAACAGGACCATGGCCCAACCCCCCTACTGAAGCTGAACAGCTCCAGGCTCTGATGGCAGCAGCAAACGGTGAATCCCAATTCTCGATTTTACATTTTTCCTCCAATCAAGACCTCATTCTCCCTTTTTTTTCTCATCCTTCTTATGCAGTCTCTCACTCTGTCTCATAATTGTGGCTTCTCTCTGTATCAGCATTTTCCATTATATCTAATCCAGCTGCAGAAGAAAAAGAGAGAGAGACAGTTTGAATTATTTTACTTTATTAAAACATTACTAAGCCAATATACATTTTAAAACTCCATTTCACTCAGTACATTAAGCAAAAATCTATTTAAAAAATATTCATTTATTATCCTTAACAGAGCATAACATACCCTTATAATTTCAAACATTTTAAAACCCTCAATATTCTTCATGAATATATGAAACCATACACTATAAACAATTAAAACAGTACAGTTTAATGAATAAGTATGCATCCCCCTTCTGTCTCATAAGTTTATACATCCCTTTCAGAATTTATGCAAATTGAAGAGATAAAAGGTCATATTTTGTACAAGTACTATCCTCCAGAGGCTTCATAACAGATATTTTACAGATATCCCACAAGACATAATAATAACAATTTACACAAAACATCCTGTTCAATAGTTTACATCCCCTTGGTTCTAAATATAGTGTGTTTCCTACTTGAGCATCACTGAATGTTTGCATCTTTTACAATAGCAGAGTCCCTTAATTGTCCTAAATGTCAAAAGCTGGATCTCAACATCATATAACCACTGTTGGAAAGCATTCAAATGCACAGAAGATGCTGGGAAACCTAAGAATGCGCAGAAATTGGAAGATTTTTCTTAAAGGGGTCATGACATGAAGAATCATATTTTCCTTAATCTGTTGACATATAAAATGTCATTGTACTTTAAAAACACACTGTAAGCTTCAGAACTCAAAACTGCTTCATCTCTGCAAAAAAGGCATTTGTAGAATCCAAGCTGCCAAAATGACTCATTCTGTACTTCCTCCACATTGTGATGTCACACTGTGATAGACATTTGCATCTGACCACCTCCACAACAACACATCAAAGCCTACATTACATTATCACTTCCGTAGCCCACCCAGTAGCTGTGAGCAGTGAGATGACAAGCAGTGGGTGTTTACTGTCAAGTCTTAAAGGAGAAGCAGCACCAAAACTGAGCATTTCTGACAGAGGGTCAGAATGAGGGTGAAAAATGATCATGTTTTACAAATAAATGACTCTTTTTGTGCAGGATACTTTACTAATATTATAAATGAACCTCAAGGAACATTTTAAAATAATAAAAAAAGGCATGTCATGACCCCTTTAAGAATAATGGGCAGCTTTACTGCTCAGGACAAAGCAGTGACTCATGCACAACTATCACAAAAGACACAAACAGTCATTGACTATTGAGGAAGCAACACAACAATGAGATGTAAACTTTTGAACAGGATCATCTGTAAATTCAGTTATTATTTTGTCTTGTGGAATATACTGTTTGTAAATATCTATTACATCAAACAGCTGCATCAGGGCAGTAGTAAATGCAATTTTTATGATCCCTCTTATTTGATTTTTTTCTATAACATCTTGCATGTTCTTCAAAGGGGATACAAACTTATGCATTCAACTGTATATAAAATCATGTCTTATTCTTATTTTTTCTTTAAATAATTCCTCCACTTCTGGTCCCTCCATCTTATTTATTTTTTTTTTTTCATCAGTTAAATAGACATTTATTTCTTTATTTTTTGCTATTTTCCTAGTTTTTAATACATCAGAATCTGCAAACATAAAATTAAGCTTTAAAAACAATGATTTGAGTCTGTCACAATGTACAAAGTAATGAAAAATGGCTTCTCTTTGGTCACAGAAACTACATTTTTTATCAACTGACTTTTACTTTTATTTTATTTTAGTACTAGTGAAAGTGTTCAAGCAAGGAAGCTTGTCCACATATACAGTACTTGATCCGTCAGTCCTCAAGGTCAGAATCTGAAGTCTGTTAGTAATCAGATAACACAAGGAGAGGAGAAAAGGAAGAGAGAGAAAAAGAGAGCAGCTTCCACACAGTACAATGGATCTCACTATTTATAGAGTCGAACTAATTGAGTGTAAAGAGACAGAGGAGCCTTTTTTCCTCCACACTGCAGCTGCAGTAAAAACGACAACATTGTGCTGATGCTTTACTCTAGCTATGATGAACATTAACTTTGTAATAAACAAATCTTAAGATTCTAACTACAGTGAGTGTAATTTAATAACAATACAAACTGGTAATTAAGACTGGTTTTTATTAATTAATCTTGAAAGTAGCATTCATATGCTTTCAGAGGGCAATGTAATTTTCCTTTGCAGTTCATTTTTATAAGAACTGTGAAAAGAATGTGTGCTAGTGTGCGGTTTCTTGCATATACAAGCATTTATGTTCCTGAAAGGGAGGTGCTGAGTATGTGATTTGTGTGCGTCAATGTTACGCCATACATAATACATGGGGGATGGGCAGGCAAAAGCAGGTCACTGAGGGAGCTGCAATGCGGTTCTAGAGTGACTGTGTTAGAGTTATGAGCTCTGTGCTGAACCAACCCGTTTATAACCTTACCAGTCTCTCTGTCTCTCTTCTTTACTCTTTGCTTTCTTTCTTCTTCACTGTCCTGTTTCTCTAAGAAGCAAGTGAAGCCACTGCAACTCTCGGCCCACGCTACAATCCACAGTATGGACCTGACTACCGTCAGAACTTCTACATCCCTGGCAGTACCGCCACCCTCACGGTCAACCCTCAGCAACAGATACCACAGCAGGCCCTGCCTCCTCCCCAGGCCCTGCCACCCGCTGAAGCCCCCAAGTCAGCTCAAACACCCGCCAGCAAGAAGAAGCCTATGAAGAAAGACAAGAAGTAAGACAAGTGGAAACACTGTCAGAGCTGCAGAATTCTGTTCCTGGAATCTGAGCATATCTCCTCACTATATGTCTTTTAATCCACAATCTTGGTTAAAGAATGCAAAAATCTCTAGGTTTAAAGATAGCGTACATGTCTGTGTTTTTTTTTTTATTTTTTATTTATTATTATTATTGTGTTTATGATTGTACTACAGTATCTTCATCAGTAATCCAAGCTGAGTATTTCTTGCCCCCTTGCTTAAATGGGACCTGATCGACTGAGCAAGAAGAGATGTGTTCAGATTCCATTAGCTCTTTCTTTGACAGATAACTGTCCTGTAAATAGTATTACTAAAACAAGAAGAAAGCAAACATTTCTTCTTTATTTTTTTCAATAAGTCATGTTATAGGCTTTTATGCGTTCTTTTCAGAGCAAAGTAGATGCTTGTTGCAGTTACAATAATGAAATATTGTTAGAATTTTTAAGGAGATGTGCCACAACTCTCAACTTGACTGGGAAAGTATTGGGCTGAACTATGCATTGCAAAGGAGATAAATAAAAAAGGGGGAACACACTAAAAATGATTGAAATTCTTTTCAGAGTAAGAGAATGCATTTGCATTGTCTAAAAGTAGAAGGTGAAACATTGGACTGTTGGCATTGTATTTAAAAAAAAAAAAAAAAAAAAAAGATTCATTTACATCTTAATAGCCAGAAAATCAGAGCTGAATGTTTGGTTAACATAGTTTTATATTCCATTGTTATTATTTCCTGTTAGTGTAGTATATGATTCCTTTGGGATTGCATTTAGTAATGTACACAGTGTTATCAAACCTTGGAAAGGTTGGCTGATTTCCCAGCCTTCGTAAAGTCCATGTTAGAGAATCATTTGGTTCACAATGAATAAGGTTTTTGTATAATGCTTAAGGAAGTGGATTGGTGAGGTCTCTGTACACTGACTTGTGTTTAAGTTGGTCAAAAAGTAAAGATAAGATGTGAACAGCTGGTAGACTGCCAGGGAAAGAAATGGCACATGGTGACCAAAATGGCTGAAATGGACATCAGCAAACCAAGACAGTCAAACTTTGTATTGTTGAGATGGCAGTAAAAATGAGAAGCACAGATTGAGTAATGAGTAAGGGTCATTCAGACTAAATGTCTTGCACTACAAATGCTAGATGCATCACACCTTAAAAGGTTTTGTTGGCATCTAAAAAAAACACAGTGCTTCTGTGCCAGATGATTACAAAAGTGAGATGCGGTGCAACAGTCAAAAATGGCCATCTAGCAACAACGCAAAAATGCGTACGGTGTGAACGGCCTCTTAGACGCTACACTGTCCTTGAATGGATCCAACATTGAAAAATAATTCTATCCATTGTTCTGCATCAACCTTTACCACAGTGTATATAAAATGTGTAACCCATCTATACAAACATTAGAGCCACAAGGGCTGGCCATTACAGGAATGTTTCAGTATTTTGTAAAAAAAAAAAAAAAAAAAAAAAAGACAATAGAAAAAAGATAAAATGTAGTATTGTAGGACAAAAAGCTTCAAGATCATTGACTAACCAAACTGTATATATTACTCAAACTTCTGAAGACACGCAGTCGTAGCATAAGGCTTGTGGAGTCCGTGCATATTTTTGTGTTTTCTCTCCCAGTTAAACTTTATTTCCTTTTCTCCAATCACCTAAACTTTTAAAGATAACAGATGATACTTACTGTCTTTAGAGTACCCCTCCCCTCATTTTACTGTACTTTTCTGTGCTTGTATTTCCAATCAGTCTGTAATAATACTGGAATGCCACCCCTGTCTAACTATGAATAGCTATCTATATATATATAAATGTCTGTCTGCTGCTTGGCTACCTTTCTGTATTTGACTGTGATTCCTTTTAAGAAATGCTTAGCACCTCTTGTTACACTTTTATTTGATATGCTAATATTTATATCGCTGTTGATTTATGTTTTACTTTATTATTGGAACACTTACATTTTAAATAAAATTTTGTCAGAACTCACAGTCATGGCTGAACTGTATCATTTTTCCAGGTGGCATGAACTGTGGCCAGGATGTGCTGTACATTAGGAATCTAGAGTTTTCAAATTTATATATATATGTTTAACAACTCTAATAATTACAAAATGTATATAATTTCTTGACTTTTAAAATGTTATTTCTGTATAATCATGTCTCAAATTGCAACCTATACAAATTAGATATTTTCTATGCCTGCGGTGTGGTGAGATTTTGTACCGGTGAGATTTGGAGCAATTATAAAATTGCCCTTTTTTTCTCCAAAATGTGTTTCATTGACCCCCAAGAGAAAATCTAAATTTTCATGTCTCCAGCTTTAAAACATGACCTATTTAAAAAATCTTATTGATTCAGCTCCAAAGGAAGAATGTTGGTATCAGAGTGTGCTCTGCAGAGATTTATGAAGTAGGACATAAGTGCTATTATCTTGTGCATCCAAACATAGCAAGGACATATGTAAATGGAAGCATTCCAAATGGCATAGGAACACAGCTCTTCACTATATTGTTCTATGACAGAGAATTTGGGGAAAATCCAGTGAGATAAATTAAAGATCAATCAAGCTGCTGTCTTACTCTGAATTTCCAACACACAACAAATGGAAGTACTGTATGTACTGTATTTACTACACAAAATCATTAGCTAAATCTGCCATTTGTTAGTTCACGGACATTTAGCTGAATTGCTGTTTTGTCAAAATTAATTGTGGGAAAAAAAATTCCTCCCTCGAATCATGATCTTATTTTGTGCTTCGGGAGTCACAGACATACACACTGAATAACCAGCTGTTATATAACCTAATGTACTGAAATGTCATGAACAAAGTGTCAGTCACCAACAAAAGTGTCTTTTTGATGTTAAAGTGATTATATTGATGCAACTGGAAAAGCTTACTTACCACTTACATTGCATAGTGCAGTTTCAAAATCTGTTTAAACTGAAATGAACACTGAAGGTCATGCGTTTCTTGATTCACTTACACAATCACCTTATAGATCGAATTGAGCACAACTGAAAACATGGTCAAATTAGATGAGTTACTTTAAAGGCTTAAACCTCCATTTTATTAAAGCAGACTGGCAGATCTGCACTCGGCGGAGCTATTTCTTCTCTCCCACAAAATGGCTGACACCTCACACAACTGCAGTGGTTGCCTTAGTGATGAGTGAAGGCAACAATATTCTGAGAAACAGCAGCATGCAATCTCAGTCAGTTAGGTGACAGATGTGCAACAGTCCAGCTTGTAGCAAATACAGCAAATACGAATCACTGACCTCATGCAACCAGGGTGGTCAACATGGAAATTTGTACAATAATAAAGTTAGCTTTCCATTTTCCCTGATAGTTAAGACACTAGCTCAGCTCTTAAATAGCTCCAATGTGGCAGTAATGGGCACAATATCAACTTTAAACCATTATGGCTGCTTAAGTTTCAAAACCGCAAAGAGGCTGAGACAGTATTACTCTGCAGGGAAGAGATTCAGAGAGGTACAGCTGGATTAGAGGTCATTGTGTGACTTCTTACTAAGTAAAGGCACTGATCTAGTATAATTGTATGTGTTATTCAACTGAAAATGTTATGTATATAGGAACCTGTTTCTAAATAAGCTGTCTGATTCATAAAATACATCAGCAGCTAAAGGTTGGGATATGACATCATAAGAGCATTGGCCCAAACAGGCAGCTCTCCCAGTCGGCAGTTGCTTTAGTGCTAAACCCCTTCATTTCCATTCTGCCACTGAGATTATGCAGCCAATCAGGGAGTCACCAAATCATGTGCTCAATGATATACACAGAGCTGTATTAAAGACCAATGGCCACATGCTGTCAGAGAGCAAATAACATATTCTACACATAGAAAAGCTCTCTAAAGACTAAAAAGGCAGCATTTTATTCTAAAACACCAACAGTCAAGTGGTATATATTTTCTTAATGTGACTGCATACATATCCACACTACTATAAAAATGGATAGTTGAGGTCATGGATATTGATTGATATTGTATGACTTGGCTTATAAGAAGAGGTACAACTTTTAATTCCATAGACACCAACCAATCAACAAACAGAATATCAAAAATATCAAACAGGCATCAAATTTTAGCTAGCCTACTATCCAACACTTTATTTTAAGAAAAGAAACATCTGTGAACAAATGGTTACTCGTTCCATATTTATTTATGCAATACAAATGACTGATGCATTTCAGTAACCTATAATATGCTTTCCTGGTCTCGTTCCACACCCCAATGTTTTCGTTATTTCGTTGTACACAAAAGTTTTTTGGCTATTAAAAATCACAGTTAGGTTTAGAGTTTGGGTAAGCGGTTAAACTTTATGGTTAGGTTTAGGTTTGGGGTTTGGGTTAGGGGTTAAACTAAAAAAAAAAAAATGACTATAACATCCTAAGATGGTTTGCTGAATTTTCTCTCTGGCTGTAAATTCGTATGATCTCGTAATGTTATTACGACCTGTCATGAGACCGGGTTGGTTATTTTTGTTGCATAGCAATACTCAGTTATGTTATGCATTGTATCTTCTAGTAAAAGGATGGCATCTATTGAATATGTTTTAAACATACTGTTCCAATTTTATATTTCCTTAATATATTTATTATGAATTATCCGTTTTATAAAAGCAATTATTAATTCAAGGCTATGCTATATTGTGAATATAGTCACAGCTTAAGGGGTTGCCGTTACTCTGCTATGTCATGCCTTCAGCACCTTTTAGCATTGACTATATTCACAATATAGCACACCTCTCATACTTAAGTGCTTTAATATACTACAGAGTGGTTCTAAAATAATATTATAAGTAATAGTGTGATGCACACAGTAAATATAAAGCTCAAGCGTCTCCGAATTTAATGTCTGGCAACATTCAATGGGACTGTTCATGCAGTTCAATCAAAGCTGCTTGTTAACCAGCATAAACAACGTCATTGATCAGAGCCTGTGGGCCACGTGGACTTGCTAGTTAATGCCCTGCTCAAACACAGGCATTGCCCCAAACTTGCTGGACAGATGGTCTTTTCAGCTACCATTACACTATGCTATTGGTCATTTCATCAGGGAAAGGACAGTTCCTTTTAAAATACTGCACAAGTATTTGGAAAAGGTCAGCTGACCAGTGGCTCAAAAGTAATCTCTGTCGTAACCAGCATATGTTTCCTCTTTCCATTCATGCATTAATGTTTCAATGAAAAATGTCTTTAGAAAGATCCATTTCAGCATAACTTGGCCACTGTGGCGAGGCTTCCTGTAGTCTATGCTTAAAGAACTTGCTTTTATACACTAATTTGCTCACAAAACCTCCAGGTGGGTGGCTTGTGTTTTTGGACACAGATTTGTTGTTTCTCTTTGCTTTGTGAGACAACACTGAAGTCATTCAGAGAGAGAAAGCAAGAAACCAAGAGTATTTCTGCTGGAATAAAAGGACTCCATCTGCCAGGGGAACAAGCACCTGCACCCCTCCCACACCCCTGCACTCCATTCCCTTCCCCTCCTCCTGCCCTGCGCAGACAGAATGAATATAAAGTCTGCAGCCTCAATAAAAACCTCTGCAGCTTCCGTTGTCATGGAAACAAGGCTGACAGCCAGGCCCTTACACCAACAAAGGGGTAGCATAGAGGATTTTTAGCATCCAAAAACAACATTTTGAAGAGACATAAGAGCAGGGGCACAATGAAGGGCTTGAGTAACAGGGACCCTCACTGGAGGGGGGCTCACAGAAAGGCTACATTATTATTCCATTATATTATAATTTGTTATATACATACAGTAATAACATGCTATTGTTTGGAATAAAAGTTGGCAAGAGTCTGTTTTCCACCTGTAAAAATGTCCCCTATAATCTGCCTTGTTATAGTCTTCTCCCATGTTAGCAACCCCCACCCCCCTCATCAATAGCGAAAGTGGTCTGGTCCATCTGTCAGCAAGTGGTCCAAACTGAGTACACATCATGATGTCATTTACTTAGTCCGTTAATGTATCTACAGAAATTAACCAAAATTGGACATTTCAAAAGAAAAAGGAGCGGAGAACGAGCAGGAGGTAGCAGACAATTTTTGAGTTTTTTACAGAAGAAAAATTAGTCGTACCTGTCAGCGTAGCTACTTTGTGAAAATTAATTTGATATCCATGTAAACATGGTCCAAAATTAACACATTTTGCATGCGGCACATGCAGAAAAAATAAAAATAAAAATTGCTTTTTGCGAGAAAATAAAAGGAAAATATTCACCAGGTGGTAGGTAACATTATAGACTGAATCATTACATGTTTTGTATTAAACAGTGAACAACACTGAGATGCTTGCTCAATAAATTGACATGCACAAATAAATCAAACTGTCAACATCAGCCTCATGCATCTACTGTATAAACATATTTTACTTTAGTGCAAAATATATCATCAGATGTTCATCTATAATGCCTAAATGTTATTTTTCTCCAGAGCTCCATTGGATACATGTGAAATCTTCACATTAAACCACTATAAGAATATGTGAGGAACAAATCAACTGTCCTTGCACTCAGATGCCATTATCTATTTAAAGAGACATAAATGATTTAGCATGTGTTCTGAGAATCATAAATCATTGTAAATAGAACAATTTATGCATGTAAACTATAAGCATGTAACAAACATATGTATGCAAAATAATAAATGCAGTTATTGACATTTATTGATGGAATATCATGAGTTTGACCATTTTTCAAAAGCTAAAATGTGACCAGTATGATGAAAAACTGACAAAATATACAATTTAATTTGGAAATCTGTAACAATACCAGCCCTAAATTTAAATTCATTTTGGACCCTTTGCAAATATCAGTTGGCAAGTTAAGACTTTCTGAAACTACCTGAGAGCAGAAATGTCACAGGATAGACTGAACAAACTGGCACTCTTCTCATTTTAGAAATGTTATGGTGACTTTGCCAACAAGAAAGCTTTGTTTTAAAAACTTTGGCTTTGTTTTTGTTTTTGTAATAATATATTGCTTTATTCAAATAATATTTGCGTTTGAAAATAAAAAGTTGTGAATTATTTATGAATTAGCACTGTTAAATATCCATCTAAAATGTTTATACTGGATATTATCCCCACCACAAACCCAAATTGTTAAGGGGCCCTAAAATAGTTCTGTACCCAGGGCCCAAAATTTGGTGCAACGCCCCTGCATGAGAAAATGGGTCAATACTGACAAACTTTCTCTTCATATAGCCGCCAGGTTACTGTGTTATATTACCAAAAAATCATTAATTTACATTGTCATTCCATGGTAATGTGAAGAAATGTGATAGTGACACATAAACGGAGAGGAAAGAGAATAAAATAATCCAGTTATTAGCCTTTAAAGGGACTGTTCACCACAAAATGAAAATTCTGTCATCATTTACTCACCCTCATGTTGTTCCAAACCTATATGACTTTCTTTCGTCATTGGAAAACAAGAGGCAGAATGTAAGCCTCAGTCATTCACTTTCATTGCATCTTTTCAATGCAGTGCCTTACATCATAATTCCCCCCCCCCCCCCACACAGAAGTCATAAGGGTTTGAAACAGCATAAGGGTGAGTAAATAATGACAAATGTTATATTTTTTGGTGAACTATCCCTTTAATGTGTCAAAAACAAGAACACTTGGCAAAGGCCATCCTTTCATCCCCTTAGGCATGGCTGCAGATTGCAAAGAGTGTGAAAGAATCATGAAGTATAAGAAAAACAATGCTTCACTGCCCCACTTAATGCCTCGTAAAGAGATGCAACATGACGTTGCCTTCCTCCAAACCTCCAGCAGCTTCTTTCCTCAGTCTATTTTTTCTCACTCTTCTCCCCTCTCTACATCCAAATACCTAATTTAGTTTTCTGCTATACATCATTCCTTTCAAAGCCTGTCTATATTTATAGATTCATGTCAGTGCAGTGGGTCCTTGTCCTATATAATATTCATGGAGCGCAGAGGCTCTTCAGAGCATGGGTTCATAAAACAGGTTTGTCCCCCACTTCCATCCACCGTATCCATTGCCATGGCAACCTCACATCCCTAAACCTACATGTCAGTCTACATTTCACAACCGCGGGCTAATAGCCCATCCTTAACCCACCTGTGTTGCAGCTGCGTACATTTTGCAGGTCAGTGGTGTATGAAATGTACTGAAAAATAATTTTATGCCATCCCATGAAGTCTGTCTCTCTGTATATGACTCTGTTTTCTCCCCCTTTCTTATTGTTTTCAAGTGTATCAGCTTTCCTTTTGCTCTGTGCCAACACGATCATGTTTAAAGCTGCACACAGTGTGCCATCACTATAAGAAGATTACAGTCAGTCTTCATTTCTACCCCCTTACACCTTCTGTCCTTATTCTCTTTGAATCTCTGCAAGTTCCCTCACCCCACTTCTTTTGTTTCCTTGTATTTATTTATTTTTTTAATTGTCCTCTTTTTATTAATTTATTTATTTATATTTATTATTATATATATTTTTTTTTCATTTCCTATTGGTATTAAAGTATTTTATGATAGCACACATGGAAGGATGCCTGCAGCAAGTACATGCTCATACAAACATAAAAAACACAATCACACATTCAGGCTGGGGGAGAGGAACCTCATCATGAACAAGGAACAAGGTAACTATGGCAACAGACAAAGAAAGGATGACGACATTTTGTAGGGTGAACATAGGAAAGAAAAGGTTTTATAAGACAGCAATCTTGATTTTGCTTCATGTTAATTAAAATAAAAATATGAAACTTCTTAAGGCCTATCTTTATTCTTTATTGTACATTTAAGAAATTTTGAAATGATCGTTTGAAATTAATGTCATTTTAACTTTATATATGCAGTATATATTTATCTTAAATTTTATGGCATTAGTATTTCAATTAAACATATTAAAAAAGGAACCAGTGCAAAAATATTAGTAGGTCACAGACCAAATTTCCCAAAATGTAAGGCTAGATGTTCATTCTGGTGCTAAATGAAGGAAACATACTATAAAACCTCCTAATACTGTACAAGATGTTTCCACTGAATATATCTGTGTACGGTGAGTCATTGTATGATATATGAATGTTTTGGCCATGTGGTATAGGGTTTTTTATATAAGCATAGAATAAACAGCTGTGAGTGGGTGAGGGGAAGTGTGTGGGAAGGGCTTAAGAGGCTGAGGAGAGCTGTAATTTGCCAGATAATCGTTCAGTCGGTCACTCGAGAAATGTGTCGTTGTTTGTGCAAGGCCTCCCCTCCCTTTTTTCTTTCTGTGGCCCGATTTTGCCTCCCTGCCATCTGCACTGATGTAGGTCGAGCGACTGACTGGACTGCTGTCACAGTCGTAGTTACAGCAGAGCCAGACATAGAACTACATTAACAGATAACTCATACAGTAGATCAAGTACACATAGCCTCAAGACTGAAAGAGGATATGACCCACTCACCCCACCATCATACCAATCATATCGGTCCTGACTATGACCATGAAAACTGCCCCAGATTCACACACAAAACCACACACCCCTTAAAATTTGATTATTAGAAATCGGGTATTTTTCCTGGTGAGATTCATGCATGAATTATTCTTGGAGGAGGCAAGGTGATGAATCCTTTACACAACACATCAAAGCAGACAACATACCATGTCACCTATTAATAGAAATGTACATGTCCTACTCACATAACAGGTGATTCATTGTCAGCCATAATACAGTGGCCCCAAAGTCAGCCTGGTCAACTCCTTTTCTTTATAAAAAAAAATAAATTAAAAAAAAGGCACAAATCAGGGTTACAGTGAGGCACTTATAATGGAAGTGAATGGGGCCAATCCATTAACGTTAAAATACTGTTTCAAAAGTATTGTCACAAAATGTAAACCATATGCATGTTAACATGATTTAAGTTTGATAAAGTCAGTTACTAACCTTATCTGTTTAAAGATATAGCCAATTTTACAACTTCTTTGCCATGATGACATAACGTCGCTTTGGATAAAAGTGTCTGCCAAATGAGTAAATGTAAATGTAAATAACACCGTAAATGCTAAACCTCTAAAATGACTGCAAAAACGACTATTTTAACAACTTTACAGCTCAAATAATACACCATTTTTAACAGAAGAATTAATTTAAGTGCTTTTATAAAATTATAAGCTTCACATGTCTGCCTTTAAACCCTCCAAAAATTGGCCCCATTCACTTCCATTGTAAATGCCTCACCGCAACTTCGATTTTTGCTTTTTTAAAGAGAAGAGGAACGAGTTCAAATGTATTTTTGTGGTAATCAATATTATGCCACAAATGCTGTCGCTTGAGCTTAACTTGTATTGAAACAGGAATATTCCTTTAAGTGTTGCTTAAGTGTCAAAATACATTTTTGCAGACCTGAAAACGCACCTGGCAAGATCAGAGTATTTTGCAACCACATTTATTATTACGTACTATATGCAAAGAAACCCACCGTGATCACATCCACCAGCTTCTCCATATTTCAATGAGAACACATGAGGTGATGATGAGGTGGCGGACGCCATTTTGTGGGGTTAGCCTGAAGCTAATTAAGCTGTGACAGACTGACAGATGAAGGGCAGGGTGATAAGACACCTCTCTCTCTCTAGTTCTGCTCTAAACAGCCATGGAAGTGTGATTCCACACTGTACACGCTTTACACACAGCCATGTAATCTGCAGCGTATGTTTTAGATTGCTCTCATAAAGGCTAATGAGGATGACTGTAATTTAACAGGGATCAAGATGTTCCTCCAAAATAACCAGACCTGACTTACATGCTTATCAGAACAGATAAAAGCAGAAATTATTACAATCTATCTATCTATCTATCTATCTATCTATCTATCTATTAACAAAGGGGCGAGTTGGGGGGCAACAGTGGAAGGGATGTTGTTTTTCTCACAAGGGTGAGTTGTTTTACCTGGAAACTCCCACACACCTCCTCCAATCAGCTTCCAGTTGCATCTAGTTCTTAAAGCTGATTGGCTGTCTGTGCCCTCCGGCATAATAATGTGTTTAAGTGAAGACTGAAGCAGTGGGGCGGCAGTTCAGAGGAGATGGTCTGATCTTGCTGTGACCCCAGCATGTAATGAACGACCATTTTATTACATGGTGAAAAGCATGTTTTTCAATCCATTTTAAACATAAAATCTTAAAATTACACAAAGTCTACTTGAAGCTCGCATTAAAAATTTGGTTAACTGAAAAGGAGTTAGTTTATTATGTTAAATCTACAGTGTGTGACATCATAAATAGACTCAATTCAATGAATCATGTGTCTTTTTAGGATCACATGACAAAACTGTGTACTGAAAAATTAGTTAACTAGAACACAGCTTTAAGGGAATATATTTTCTTCTCTGGTATGTATGTGAACATTAGTTCAATGTGTTAACCATGCCTGTTCTATGAGCCTGTGAAGAGTATGTTATCTGAATGACCTGTTTCTAAGTTGCAAATCACCAAAATGAGATCACACCGATCTGACATCTGAGACCTGTGGTATTCAGTTCTCCTGGACTTGCTGTGAGAATAATTTCACAGAGTTTGAATCTTAATAATGTACACTGTACTTTAGTAAATGGAATAAAAGTGATGTAAAACAATATAAACATTTAAATAAAACATTCACTTGCATACAAATTAATCTGTTCATGTTTTAATAAAATGCATATATTATTTTAAGCATATTTAATCACACATAATTTACCATATTCATAAAGTCACTCAACTCTGTAAGTTTGCTTTACACTGAAAACCCTAATAAGTTGACTTTACTCTACTGATTGAGTAAACTCGTTCTCTCAATTGAATTGAGTAATGGTGTCTCCAAAACTTGTGGAATTAAGTTAACTTGGTGATCATATAGAATCAACCTCACTATTTATGTTAAGGTTACTAGATGTAAGTAGACTTAACTCAGATTTGCTATATTGAAATGTTGTTGTTTCTACTTAATAATTTTAATTGAATGGACTAAAATATGGATCATACAATAATGCAGCTTAAATAAAGAAGATTATAACTGATTCTAGTCAATCATAAAAAAAAAAAAAAAACGTATTTCCCCACAAAAATGCATAGACACCTGAACTTAATAACATAAGGGTTTACAGTGTAGGACCATATTAGGATACTACAACCATACTACAGAATAAGGGTCAATCTAAGATACAGCAGGCCAGTAATTTATTACTCTCTTCCCAAAAATGTCCATCCAGAGCTGAGACCAACTTTCTCTTCATGCTGAAGACATAAGACTGATATTTGACTGTTAATGTTGTTAATAAATGAAGCCTTTTCCCCTCAAGTTCACACAGGTGTCCTAGCAGAGTAACCACAGGTGTAGTTCATTATATAAACTATGTTCCACTAAGATTTACAACCAGTAAAGTGTCCACATACTTTGTCTTCATTTTAAACAGCATAGAGTTTTATAAAGGTAAACTAAACAAACTTTTTTTGTGAAATGTTTTGCTTGAAAAATCTTTCTGTAAATTAAATGCCACTTGGTTTGATATTTTGCTATCTAATGCAATGACATTCATACAAGTTGAGTCAAAGTGTTGCTGATCTCCTAGAATGTAAGAACGAAATGTATTTTTGCAGTTTGTGCAAACATTTTACTTGATAGAGTCAACAAAAAAGAATTAAAAAAAAAAATGTAAACATTAGCTCAAACGATTAGGTAATCAGGCTGAAGTATTTTATTTCATTTATTTATTTATTTGTTTAGGTGGTGCTTAAAGAGCAACTATTATGGTTTTTCAAATATTACCTTTCATGTAGTGTGTTATATAGCTGTTTGTGAATGTAAAAAAAGTCTGCAAAGTTTCAAAAATCAAAGTGCACGACAAATGGAGTTATTGACTCCCGTAAGAAAGAACCGATTCTGAACACTTGAAACGAGTGGTTAGTAATTCCAGACTTACTTCCTGTATTAACCTACCTCAAACACTACACTAAGCGATAGACCAATCACAACAGACTGGGCCAACAGATCTGACCAATCAGAGCAGAGTAGGCTTTCTGAAAGGAGGAGTTGAGAATGAATCCTTTAGGACGGATCACTGAATGAGTCGTTTTTTGACACTGGGGAAAAAGGTAATGCTGCAATTTAAATTATGAGCAAATTAAAGTGTTTTTTGACCTTGCATGAATGCAAATCTATTCTATGAGACCTTTAAAACAAAATTAGGCACATTTAAAAACCATAATAGGTGCTCTTTAAAACTCCCAGACACATTTGACCATTCAGAGGCTAAATTTCCTACCGTACATGCTAAAAAAAACACAAAAACTACAAACTTCTGATCTGTGTTAAGCTCAGAGACATAGGATTAACAGAGCTCATCCCTGCAGAGAAACACAGTGACACACACACTGATCACACAGCAGAGCTGCACAGCCACACACAGCGAATACCCCTACACCTAGCCACTAAAAGAGACCACATGTCTACAAATCTGCTGACAGCAACCATATATATCCATCTACATGAAAAACCTAACCTAGTAGGGTTACAACTGAAAAAAAAAAAAAACAGCCATTACAAATAAATCGTATTTAATACACCCCTAAGAAATATGAAGCCATCACATATAAGCACATTAAAATTATTGCATTTCACAGCCCTACATTGCACAGGCTAAATGCAGATAGAGAATTAGAAGAGAAGAGCGGACAGAGCAAGTAAGGGAGAGGCGAGATACATTTATATATGTGAAGCTGCAAAGCAGCCATTTTGGCTTATTTAGGTCACAGCAAATTCTGACAGGGTGGGGTTGAAACCTTTAACCCTTATTACGCCTCACTGTTCACAAGTGCGGATGTAGGGTGGGAGTAAAAGGAAGAGCAAAATGTAAGTAAGAACTATATCCAGCTAAAACAATGTTGGGTGGTGAGACTGATAGTCACTTGTTCTGAGTGTATGTCTTTGTATGACTGCCAAGGTGAACAGTGTGCTAGCAGTTTGACAGACATCTGTTTTGTGGCCAAAGCTGAAGCAGCAGATGTTTGATTTAGGTCAGATTTTCTTTACAAAGAACACATTACATCTCATCCTGCAAAAATTCTAATCATAAAGTTATCATAAAACATCATGAAATGAATGACAAAGAAAATAAATGAAAAGAGATAGATTAAGAAGAGAAAGAGAAAAATGAAAAGAACATAGATGATTGTTGGGAAAACATGTGAGATGGAGGAATGGAAGGACAAAAAGGATACAGAGAGAGGAGGGGAGCAGAATAAATAGGTTATCACAAGTGCTGCCAACTAGTGCTGCTTGCATGTATTTCCGGTTTCATCACCACTATAGCAGAATGATCCGTACAATTCTGCATAGGAGTATGCCTGTGCTTATGTGTTTATGGTGAGAGGGCACGTGCGTGTGGTCTCATGCAGTCTTAACTGGTCAGACACCCGCAATGCTGTGCAGTGATTAGGTGTCTTATAAGGCGGAGATCTGTGACGTCACGTCACCTTCAGCATACTAGCTATATTTAGTCCAGGCTCAAAGTGTGCTCTGTGTTGTAAAGCCTGAATGAACTAATGGCCCATCTGTTCCCAAACACAGCCTGAGTAACCCAGGACAAAGACCCTGCAGTCCTCTAGTTCTCCCTGTATCTCTGTATGTGGTGTTTACAAGTGAAACAGGCAGCTTGCCTATGGCACCATGTGTACTGCAGAAGGAGAATAGAAGAAGTATAATGTCTTTAAAACTTCAGTCACTTCTAGAGATTCTATTCTGGGAGCTGACAGCGTTCAAGCTCCATTAACACACCGTTCCTGTGAGGAATACTCTTTTAAAATGCCAGCAGAGAGAGAGAGAGAGAGAGAGAGAGGGGGGGGGGGGGGGGAGAACAACACTAATTGAATTTTTGCACAAATGACCTGGTATTAAGGGAGTCTCCAAGGCTACAATACACTGGAGGAAAAAACTTTAAATCACATAGCACTGATGTTTAACATAAAGGGAAAAATGGGTCATGAAGTTGAACAGATAACACTTTACAGTACAATAATGTTGTATTGGTTAGCATTAGTTAACTACACTGGTTAACATGAATTATTACTCGAATTATTAACATAAATTAGTTCATTAATGCATTATTATTATTTATTAATTTTTTCATAAATTAACATTAACCACACTGTTAAAATGTGTCTTTGGATGAAAATAATTTTTTTTTTTTAAAAACTGAAAATATCAACTTGTTACAACTATAACTAATATATATATATATATATATATATATATATATATATATATATATATATATATATATATATATATAAAGATATGAACAAATATTTGTGGCCGTAAAAAAAAGAATTATTAGGCCAAATGAAACTGATACTAAAAAATAACTCTTAAACAAGTATGCTTTAAGTGATCATATCACAAACTCTACTAATCTCAATTTGTTCTCTTTGTATGAACTTCACATTTCTTTTTAAAACAAATATTCAAATAAATACCAACCAAAGTTGCATATAATCTTGCAATCTT
Organism: Myxocyprinus asiaticus; assembly: GCF_019703515.2. Lineage (NCBI taxonomy): Eukaryota > Metazoa > Chordata > Actinopteri > Cypriniformes > Catostomidae > Myxocyprinus > Myxocyprinus asiaticus. The sequence continues at coordinate 16,255,917 of NC_059386.1, forward strand.
CCAAGATGAATAAATGCAGTAAAAAAAAATAGTTCATTGTTAGTTCAAGATACTCAGTGCATTCACTAATGTTATTAATAGATCAAATAAAGGTTAGAATTTCCAGAAACCTGTGCATGGTTAGATTCATCATTATCTGAGTAAACAGAGCTGTCAAAGTTTTTTGGTGACAAAAATTGGTCACATATACTATTGTATAGGCAAAAACATTGTACAGCAGTTCAACAAAAACTGTGCATCTGTGAAATTTAAGCATAAAGACAAATGTAATCTAGAAATATAAGTGAAACAATAGTTAAAATAAGACAAAATAAATGTTTTTAAAGTGTTACACACTGACTGCAGAATAAACTTTAAAAGTACTTGTGCATGGGTGTGAACACACAGCCATTATAATGGTAATTGAATTGTAATTCTGTGCCATAGCTGTGCAGATGTCCCTTTCATTTTGAGACCTATGGCACTTTGGGTATATGACCCACAGACGTCATTCCCTCACACACACACACACACACACACACACACACACACACGAAGAACTATAGATTCTATCCCCTATCCCTAACCCTACCCCTAAACCTAACCCTCACAAAAATATTCTGCATTTTTACATTTTCAAAAAAACATAGTTTAGTATGTTTTTTTAAGAGATTTGAATTATGAGGACACAAGAAATGTCCTCATAAACCACATTTATAGCATAATACCCTTGTAATTACCAGTTTGTAACCTAAAAATATGTCCTCGTAAAACACACACACACACACACACACACACACACACACACACACACACACACACACACACACACACACACACAGACGCTTAGGCTCCATTCCAACACAGAGCACAGCAGGCCAGGCTTTCTTCCGTGGCACATGCTCTGTCTTTGTTCTCCAGCATAAAGCTGGGGGAGAATGAGAAAGGAATCCTGATTTTGAGAGAGAAGGGAAGTGTGTCCGAGAAGAGGCTGTTGTGTGGAATATATTAGTTTCACACAGAGCAGCCTGTGGTCACAAATGTGACCATTATCCCTGCTAAAACACACACACACAAACAAATACCCACAAACACATACATTCTTAAAAAAAGGATTAAGGATGCAGAGTCTGCCAAAAAAAAGTCATTTATTTGAAAAAATAAAAGACTGTACAGCAGTACTGCCAAGTTAATTCTGAAAGAATATCTTTTGTCTTTTGATGAAATTGAGGCAGCCTAAATATATAGAACTGTGGCAAGTTTTCCAAGATGCTTGGAACAACCTACCTGCCAATAACATTTAAAAAAAAAAAAAAAAAACTGTGCACAAGTTTACCTAGGACAATTGGTGCTTTAAAGGCATAGGGTGGTCACACCAATTATTGATTTAGTTTTATTTATGTTTACTGCACTTTGTATGTAGTTAATTGATAAATAAAAATCATATATGGCCTTATAAAAAAATAAAAATAAAAATAAAAATAAAAATAAAAAAACATATTCATATACAACATTTTTCACAACCACCTAAAGCTTTTGTAGAGAACCTTACCTTGGAAAAATAATGATGTATTGTACACTGTCATCTCTATAAATCAGGGGTAGTAAAAACGCAGTCCAGCAGGCTGAATACAGCCAGTGGAGGAGTGCAATATGGTTCACAAAAAGATACAAACATATTCACATTAATGTTTATGTAATCTAACGGCATCCGGTTAATGAAATTAGTAAATTCCATGCACTTCATCTTCTTTTACTGCAATACAAGTTATCAAGTATCCAGTTCATTCAAGTTTATATTGGACTTTATACACTTCACAAAAGTATGTGCTATCCATAGGAATTGTTGGGGAGTAACGGAATACATGTAAGAGGATTCCGTATTTAAAATGCAAAATATTAGTAACTGTATTCCACTACAGTTACAATTTAAATCGTTGGTGATCAGAATACAATTACATTCAAAAAGTATTTGGATTATGTTACTGACCTTGAGTAATCTAATGGAATACAGTACACATGACATTTTACAGCATGTATTCTGTAATCTGCAGTGGAACAAATTTTAAAAGTAACCCTCCCAAACCTGTCCATAGGTATATCAAATTTTCAAGGGTCAAAATTTTACAAAAACCATATCAACATACCTTAAGACCTTAAAGTTGTTTGTCTTAATAGCTTGATATTTGTTATGACAACACAAAAGAATGGAACTCTGACATAGAACTTTCAAACTATCAATTTATATTGCATCACAATGTAAAATGTTGATTTAGAACATTTGTGGCCTTTAAAAGAAGCAGAACATTTTAGAGACATACAGTCATTTTCTTGATCTGACTGTATACTAGGGGTTGCACGACTACTGATTTTTATGTCGACTAGTCAAGCCCATTAGTTGATTTACTGTCACATTAACTGTAGGGCACAACCACAAACATACTTTCTGTAGCTACAAAAAAGTTTAAACAAAGATTTCTGAATGTGCTTTCACATTTAAAAGTAGACTGGTGAGAGAAAAAATAAAGCTAGAAAAAGTATCCTAACCTGTTTTGTAAGCTAGGCCAAATCGCTGTCATGGTCCTCATCAACAGGCTTTTCATTACGTTCCTGGTTTGGGTGCAAAAAGATAAGGCAATCAACAAGATCGGATGTAGGCTGGTTCACTGACGTGTAACTGTATTACTGGCCAAAGAGAAAATTTGCTCGCTGAGGGCCTTCGATAACTTTGCTAACCGAGGATAACAGTCTTGGTCAAGGGGCCAAGCATCTTTTTATTTAAAGTGTGCAACAATAGGTAGGCATCCGTCGAGCTATAAAGTAGCTAAAAGTTAACATAAGTGTCTGAATAATTTATCTTAGTGTGAATTTCCTGTACCCCTCCTCTTAAAGGAGATGATGAAATGGTTAATGTCAGCTCCTCTCATCATCTCTGGGATGAACTGAAAATGTTTGAAGTGGGGATTTAGCATGCAGGCAACAATCGGGATGCATTCCATCGGACTCCAAATTTCAACACTTTTCCATCAGTTGCCAAATCACATTCTTGAAAGAGTGAACAGCTCCCAGGTCAAATGTTCCAACACACAACGTTGTGCTGATCATGTGGAAAATCACGAGACAGATGAAGGACAGTCCAACATGCAACTCGCCACACATTATATGCATAGCCTTTGCCAAGGGCCGTAGCACAGGAATCAGGTGTTCCACAAGCTCCCACTGTGACCTTCTCTTGCCTAGCGACTTCTGAACACTTGGTTTTGTGACTGTGTCATCCACGAGCACAGCTTGCACAGCTGTCTTCTGCTCAAACAGCCATTCAGCAATGATGACAGTGGAACTCCACCATACCGGACAGTCTGGAGTTTATTAGCCTTAATGCCAAGCTGTTCCTGTCTTTTCTTCAGAGAGCCGCTGAGTTCTGAAAATGACTGACAACACACCTTGCTGCATCAATTGTCTTTGCGATGTCAGGCAAGACTAAACCTGTCTATCCTGCCAACTGCAATGTACATCCAGTACACCCAAGGTCTTTGGGAATCATTTCACAAACTGTAGGTCCATTGCCAGATTCATGCTACTGGCATTATTATGTATTGTATGTATCTTTTGTGAATTCGGTAATTGTTCACTGAGGGAATTTAGCCTTTCCTTTGCGGCTAGCATTCGCCAATGTTGGATGTCTTTTTAAATGATTATGCATAGCGCTCATATTTTGATTATATTTCAGAGCTAATTAGCATATACTGTAGATTACTGTAGAATTTGTGTCATCTTTATCAAAGTACTGCCACACATTTGAGCCACTTTGCCTTTTTAGTCAAGAGCCACCGGGCTCCATACCTGCAGTATTTGCTACAGACGACGATTTAATCACATGGTAAGTGACAAGTCGACTTCAAGCGGACAGTGTCGACTACTGTAATTATAGCTGACTAGTCTTTCCAACCCCTAATGTATACTGGACCTATCAGCTGCATAAGTTTAGCATCTTTGCATAGGACAGCAACAATGGCCTTGTCCTGTTAACAGCATTCTGGAGGTAGCTCTGGCCGATCAACAAACCAGACAGAATCTTTGTTTGTGGGAGACCTCCACCCAGAGGTGACCAAAGACCTGCTTCTGTACATCCAAATGAGATGTACACCTCCATCTCATTTGGGCCCATCTGCTCTTTGCAGCTGTGCTAAGACAGAGTGTGCAACTGCTCTTTGGGGTAAGGTTTGTCAACTTTGTACACCATGCTGAGCACACACTGGTTATGATGATGTTTCAGCCCCTCTTGTAAAAGCCCATGAGACTGCTGTGGGCCCACCATGATTCAACTTTGCAGAGAAGTTGAATCAGCAACATCTATATCAGGGTCCTGGAAGACAACATTGATGGCGAAGCACTTTATAACTTATTCTATGTCTTCGGGCACATCCAGTTCTGCAGAGTCATCAGCGATGAGAATGGGTCTAAGGGCTATGGATTTGTTCATTATACCACCTATGAGGCTGTCGAGAGGGCCATCAAGAAACTGGATGGCATGATGTTGAATGACCAACAAGCATCAATCAGCCATTTCAAGACCTATGAGTAGCATCAGGCAGAAAGAAAGGCCGTGAAGAAAGACCACGAGAGCTGTCATCCTGGTTTCAACCTCTACATGTCCAATCTGCCATACAGCATGGACACTGAGTGGTTTCGTGGATTGTCATCTATTGGACTCGTCACCAGTTGTGAGGTGATGGAGAAGGGTTGCAGCAAGGTTTCAGATTCATTGCCTTCTCTTCCCTTGAAGCTGAGACACAGGCTTTGTCTGGGATGAATGGCCATGTTGTTGGCAACTGGCCGTTGAGGGTTGAACTGTCCTGGAGCGGGAAGAAAGAGCACAAACCTGACCAGGACAGCTCTGAAATGCCAGATGTCGCCACTGAGGAGATCAGAGTGAAAAGCTCTGAGATGGAACTGACAGTGCAAGTGATAGCAACAGATCAGCATAGTAGAAAGTAGATCATCAGCAGGTAGATGACTCCAGGGAACAGACACCATTGTGGGGACCTTGGCTCAAAATAACCATGGAAACAACTGTGAAGAAAGTTGTGAGCAGCACCACAACCTGGTGCATCCTCAGACTCTGAGCCATGAGACGAATGCAGCGCTGAAGATCCTGCAGTCAGAGATCCAGCTCTGCAAAAAGTACAATTTTACCACAATTACAACTTTCTTACAATATTGTACTTACATTAGAAAAGAGCCAGCTGACTCATGGTTTTCTGCTGTTTTACTGTAATTCAGCGTTTTGAATCTAACGACTATTCAGCTCTAGTGTCATTATGAGATAGTAAAGTGTCCAGTTGCACATTTCAGAATCTCAGCAGATTCAGTAGATCGTCGAAGAATATTTCGCCTGCTGTTTCGTGAATGTTATTCGGACAGAAGAGAAGTTGGCATATTCGGGCATGGGCAGAAATAGAGAGAAGCAATGTAAAGATGGTAAAAATCAAAACTGATGCACAGTATCAGCTATACAGAATGTATGACAACTGTATAGAGAGCATGTCAATATGTAAACAAAGCATTTAAAGCCATTTAGAAATCACAGCTGGATGCTTTTTTTAAGGTCAGGAGTAGATATGGCAGGCAAAATGACGTAGGCTACAGTCACCCTCATATTAACATGTTACCTTTTTTTATCAAATGCATTCTGTTCTATTAAAAGCACACACACACACACACACACACACACACACACACAGTAACATAAATTTGAGTGATGCTGATCAGGGCCTGATGAGCCAGACTGGAGTCTTAATGAGATTACAGACCCTACTAAATGATCTGCCCAGGAGTAGTGCCGGATGAGTGTGTCATCCTACTATAGAATAGGGTGTGATGTACATCTCAACCTTGCAAGAGATCAGCAGACTTGAGTGTTTTTTTGAAGATGACTTTAGAACAGGAGTGTCAAACTCATTTTAGGTTGAGGGTCAGATTGTACAAAGCATTGGCATTTTTTTTATTTGTTAAAACATTCTATTTTCTATTCTGTAGTTAGATGACACTCATCCGCCACTGCTCCTGTGCAGATTATTTAGTAGGGTCTGTAATCTGATAAACACTCCAATCTAGCTCATCAAGCCCTAATCCCTCTACCATGTCTACCATCCAGTTAAGTTAGGGAGCCCGCAAACACAAACATGGAGATTAGTGATCATGTGACTTACAGGAGACAAAACAAGGATGGAAAACCTCTTTAATACTGTAATGAAAACATACAGTGCATCCGGAAAGTATTCACAGCGCTTCACTTTTTCCACATTTTGTTATGTTACAGCTTTATTCCAAAATGGATTAAATTCATTATTTTCCTCAATTCTACAAACAATACCCCATAATGACAATGTAAAAGTAGTTTGTTTGAAATCTTTGCAAATTTATTAAAAATAAAAAATGAGAAAAAAAAAAAAAAAAAAAAAACCACACATGTACATAAGTATTCACAGCCTTTGCTCAATACTTTGCTGAAGCACCTTTGGCACCAATTACAGCCTCAATTCTTTTTGAGTATGATGCTACAAGCTTGGCACACCTATTTTTGGGCAGTTTCTCCCATTCTTCTTTGCAGGACCTCTCAAGCTCCATCAGGTTGGATGGGGAGCGTCGGTGCACAGCAATTTTCAGATCTCTCCAGAGATGTTCAATCGGGTTCAAGTCTGGGCTCTGGCTGGGCCACTCAAGGACATTCACAGAGCTGTCCCGGAGCCACTCCTTTGCTATCTTGGCTGTGTGCTTAGGGTCGTTGTCCTGTTGGAAGATGAACCTTCGCCCCAGTCTGAGGTCCAGAGCGCTCTGGAGCAGGTTATCATCAAGAATGTCTCTGTACATTGCTGCATTCATCTTTCCCTCGATCCTGACTAGTCTCCCAATTCCTGCCGCTGAAAAACATCCCCACAGCATGATGCTGCCACCACCATGCTTCACTGTAGGGATGTTATTGGCCAGGTGATGAGCGGTGCCTGGTTTCCTCCAGGCATGACGCTTGCCATTCAGGCCAAAGAGTTCAATCTTTGTTTCTCATGGTCTGAGAGTCCTTCAGGTGCCTTTTGGCAAACTCCAGGCGGGCTATCATTTGCCTTTTACGGAGGAGTGGCTTCCGTCTGGCCACAATACCATACTGGCCTGATTGGTGGAGTGCTACAGAGATGGTTGTTCTTCTGGAAGGTTCTCCTCTCTCCACAGAGAAACGCTGGAGCTCTGTCAGAGTGACCATTGGGTTGTTGGTCACCACCCTGACTAAGGCCCTTCTCCCCCGATCACTCAGTTTGGCCAGGCGGCCAGCTCTAGGAAGAATCCTGGTGGTTCCAAACTCCTTCCATTTACGGATGATGGAGAACACTGTGCTCATTGGGACCTTCAATGCTGCAGACATTTTTCTATACCCTTCCCCAGATCTGTGCCTCGATACAATCCTGTCTCGGAGGTCTACAGACAATTCCTTGGACTTCATGGCTTGGTTTGTGCTCTGACATGCACTGTTAACTGTTGGACCTTATATAGACAGGTGTGTGCCTTTCCAAATCATGTCCAATCAACTGAATTTACCACAGGTGGACTCCAATCAAGTTGTAGAAACATCTCAAGGATGATCAGTGGAAACAGGATGCACCTGAGCTCAGTTTTGAGTGTCATGGCAAAGGCTGTGAATACTTATGTACATGTGATTTTTTTCGTTTTTTATTTTTAATAAATTTGCAAAGATTTCAAATAAACTTCTTTCACGCTGTCATCATGGGGTATTGTTTGTAGAATTTTGAGGAAAATAATGAATTGAATCCATTTTGGAATAAGGCTGTAACATAACAAAATGTGGAAAAATTGAAGCGCTGTGAATACTTTCCGGATGCACTGTATGGTACAGCCCTATCTTCCACCATATAATATAGGTATAACTTATTTTATGGCCTACTCCATGTTTTCCTTTAGAGTAGAGGCTGAATGAGAGGTTATTATTGTTATAAAATTGTCTTAAAATGAATATCATCTTACCGTAGTTTTATTCACATTCCCTCTCTATCCTTCCATATATTCATTGCAGCAAGAGAATAACTGATTCTATAGGTCATTAAGGATATTAAGGTTTGTCTGCAGCAAGTCAGAACTGCTTTAGACACAGTGAGCAATGATGGTGATTGTTTAAAACAGGGGAAGAGCAGAACTGAACGGGGGCCTGCCAGTTATTGTTTGGTCAAACTAATTTTTGTACAAAAATGAAAATATGCATTAAATACCAATTCAATACAATATTAAGTTTACTATAACCAAAGCAAAATTAAAGAAGCTAAGGTTCAGATAAATGCTTTGCTGTCCCTCCCCCACTAAAACATGTTTTGAATAAAATTAATATGTAATGTTCTCTATACAGTACGCTGATTGTGATTTTATCAACAATCTGATTTTATTTGATTCACTTGTTACACAATGCAACACAAAACAACATTAAACTAAAAGATACTTGCCTCAAAACCAGAGTTTCTCAACAAGGGGGTCAGGGCCCACTAGCCTCAGCCAATTTCCAAAGGGGCAGCAAGATGACTTAAAATTATATATAAAATAGGTTCTTTAAAATATACAAATTTAAGATGCTAAAAACAGCTAAAAATCAAGATGTAATCATACACCATATAAACTGAAATTAATCATGATCAGGTATTTTAATGTATTTACACTCCTAGTTTTTAGGGAAGACAGGCCATTGAATATTGTTTTGGACAATGGGTGGCCTTGAGTGAAAAAGGTTGAGAACCCCTGCTCTAAACTGTATACCATTAAATAAAATTACTATTGACAATGCACAGTACTTGGAGAGGATGTTTCATAAATTTACACAAACTGTTCTTTCACTACTAATGATGATAAATCCAAACCAAAAATCAGATAGGCCAGTAAAACGAATTCAGAAACACTGAATGATGGAACATACATACATATGTCTATTTGCAATTGTAAATTAATAGCCCAATGCAAAAACAACAATTGATGTAAATCCCTTAAACTACATTCACTGGATTATGATGGATTTGCAATGCAGTTGCAGATAATCCCCAGAATGAGGCCTTTCTCAAGTTTTTGATCATTACTAGACATGCCTATCAAAATATTCACTTTGTTTAAATAAGAGGAGGGCTCTTTTGATGAATGAGCCTCCACAAACAGACAACTAAAAGGATGACTCTCTATATAACTTCTATAGACTTTAAGGTGTCATATACATATAATTAGAGGCCAACACTACTCATCTGACCACGACATGACTTAGGCAGGAGTAGATATACATTAAGCTTTAACCAGCACTTAAACATCATTACTTGAAAAAAAGAATGATTGATGAAGCATGGCAAAACAATCACATGATCAAATGTCAAACAAGCACATCCTCTTTCCTCTGACATCATTTCCCTACTGACACACTTTCAGCTTTTCAGGCTGTTCTCCCCCACTGCATCTCTTTGATGGTCTCTCCCAAATGGCATCAGCACTTTCTTATGGCAGTATAGATCTTATACCCCATCTAGTGGGCAAACTTCTGAGATTTTAAAATCAGGCTTCAGAGGCACAATTACAGTACTCTTATTTGTTTCAAGAAATTGCCCACAGCTCATATTTTTATGTTTATGTTCAATTAACTCACCATCACACAAAGAATTCACAAAAACAAATAAAAAATAAATAAATAAAAATTAATAAATAAATAAATAAAAATCTTGCCAATGTATCATTATTAGAGGCCATTCACAGATATGTGTAATCTCTTTACATGTACAGGTGCATCTCAATAAATTAGAATGTTGTGGAAAAGTTCATTTATTTCAGTAATTCAACTCAAATTGTGAAACTCGTGTATTAACTAAATTCACTGCACACAGACTGAAGTAGTTTAAGTCTTTGGTTCTTTTAATTGTGATGATTTTGGCTCACATTTAACAAAAACCCACCAATTCACTATCTCAAAAAATCAGAATATGGTGACATGCTAATCAGCTAATCAACTCAAAACACCTGCAAAAGTTTCCTGAGCCTTCAAAATGGTCTCTCAGTTTAGTTCACTAGGCTACACAATCATGGGGAAGACTGCTGATCTGACAGTTGTCCAGAAGACAATCATTGACACCCTTCACAAGGAGGGTAAGCCACAAACATTCATTGCCAAAGAAGCTGGCTGTTCACAGAGTGCTGTATCCAAGCATGTTAACAAAAAGTTGAGTGGAAGGAAAAAATGTGGAAGGAAAAAGATGCACAACCAACCGAGAGAACTGCAGCCTTATGAGGATTGTCAAGCAAAATCGATTCAAGAATTTGGGTGAACTTCACAAGGAATGGACTGAGGCTGGGGTCAAGGCATCAAGAGCCACCACACACAGACGTGTCAAGGAATTTGGCTACAGTTGTTGTATTCCTCTTGTTAAGCCACTCCTGAACCACAGACAACGTCAGAGGCGTCTTACCTGGGCTAAGGAGAAGAAGAACTGGACTGTTGCCCAGTGGTCCAAAGTCCTCTTTTCAGATGAGAGCAGGTTTTGTATTTCATTTGGAAACCAAGGTCCTAGAGTCTGGAGGAAGGGTGGAGAAGCTCATAGCCCAAGTTGCTTGAAGTCCAGTGTTAAGTTTCCACAGTCTGTGATGATTTGGGGTGCAATGTCATCTGCTGGTGTTGGTCCATTGTGTTTTTTGAAAACCAAAGTCACTGCACCCCTTTACCAAGAAATTTTGGAGCACTTCATGCTTCCTTCTGCTGACCAGCTTTTTAAAGATGCTGATTTCATTTTCCAGCAGGATTTGGCACCTGCCCACACTGCCAAAAGCACCAAAAGTTGGTTAAATGACCATGGTGTTGGTGTGCTTGACTGGCCAGCAAACTCACCAGACCTAAACCCCATAGAGAATCTATGGGGTATTGTCAAGAGGAAAATAAGAAACAAGAGACCAAAAAATGCAGATGAGCTGAAGGCCACTGTCAAAGAAACCTGGGTCTCCATACCACCTCAGCAGTGCCACAAACTGATCACCTCCATGCCACGCCGAATTGAGGCAGTAATTAAAGCAAAAGGAGCCCCTACCAAGTATTGAGTACATATACAGTAAATGAACATACTTTCCAGAAGGCCAACAATTCACTAAAAATGTTTTTTTTTTATTGGTCTTATGATGTATTCTAATTTTTTGAGATAGTGAATTGGTGGGTTTTTGTTAACTGTGAGCCAAAATCATCACAATTAAAAGAACCAAAGACAAACTACTTCAGTCTGTATGCATTGAATTTATTTAATACACAAGTTTCACAATTTGAGTTGAATTACTGAAATAAATGAACTTTTCCACGACATTCTAATTTATTGAGATGCACCTGTAGTTGAAATTATATGTCTAGCTGGGACAGCAGTGTCCTGCAAAGTGACATACTTCACCTTAAACGGTTTCAAACAATTTAGAGATTGCATGGAATGTTTGCACTTTTAAAAATGAATGTCATTTGCCAATGCACACTGTATTTCAGTAAACTTAAAGAAAAAAGCTAATGGTGAAACACTTCAAATAAATAAGTGATGACCATTTACATTACCTAAAATATGTCCTTTATATTTATACATTGACTTTTACAATAGGAATCCAACCTATGTACAGTAACAGACGTCATCTTATCACTGAAACTTTTAGCCATGAACTCTAGAGCAACTATATAGATGATTTGGGATATTTACTTCTTACTTATGAACTTCAAAATAGTTCTCAATGTGTTTCAAAGACATAGTGTGTTTATTAAGCCAAAAACATTTATTTTAGCCACAAGTAGAAGGTGTGAATTTACACACATCCGACTTTAAAAAAGATGACGAGTCCATGCCTAACGAAGATATTTTGGATCAAAATGGTATTCAGGAATTCCAAAGAGTCACACACACAAATTTTAATTAGAAAAAGACAATGATATCTGATGTTTGAACAGGTAATACCCCTCTTTAAACCTGACTCGTTCAGATTTAACTTCTCAAGCGACAACAAGAGCACCATCTGGCAGAAATCGTGATCATTTCCACAGTCACAGAGCTAATAATGCCATGCTACATACAATTTTCTCAACAATAGTGACTACTACAGGACAAATAGCGCTACTTCAACTGACCTACTAACACACATGTGCCCACACATATACAAACATACAAAGGTACACGCTATAATCTGACATTTTCTGCTCTTATCAAAGCAACAGTAACCTCTACTGGTAAGAGCAGGAGACTACATTTAAATGTCTACACTAAACAAACCACTTCAGGGGTTGGTCACAATCATTTCTAGAGTGTGTTCTCTCTCTTTTGCATATCTGGTTTGTCTGCTGGCCAGCAGTCAATCAGGGGATGGAAAATTCTGACTCATCATTCAGGAGGAAAAAACCCACCACAGGATTTCCTCATCTTACCATGTACTACAATACACCCTGAAAAAAGGAAAAACAATCAAGGAAACTTTTTCAGGTTAAATTAAGAGCCAACCTTGAATTCATTGGACAAGTTATGTTGCATGATTTGTAAATGTGGAAGACGAGAATGGTAGTTACACACAAACACAGGAATGTGGGGTATGAGAGCTTGATTAGAAACAGATGTGCTCAGTCAAACACAAACACACACACACAGTCACAATGCTTTAGAATGTAAAACTGAGAAATTGGTACTGGACTATTAGTTGGGCTACTATTAGTGTCAGGTTACAAATGTTACTTTTTTGGTCATCAGCCAAAGTTGTTAATAGATGCTGGAATTTACCAGACACACATTTGTATGCATGCTTTTTAATTGGCATTTTTAAGTCCATTTCTGCATTTTAAAAGGAATATTCCAGGTTCAATAAATGTTCAGCTCAGTTGAAAGCATTTATGGCATAATGTTGATTACCACAAAAATTAAGTTAATCTTGTTCCTCCTTTTCTTTAAAAAAAAGAGCAAAAATCTGGGTTACTGTGAAGCACATACAATGGAAGTGAATGGGGGCCAATTTTGTAACCTTTTTAAAAGTATATAAAGGATATGTGTGTAAATGTAATTTTATTGTGATTAAATCACTTACTAACCTTTTCTGTGTAAAGTTATAAAATTGGCTATAACTTCGTTACCATGACGATGTGATGTCAACAAATCCTTAAAGCCTAAAATGACTAAAAATTACAATTTAAACAACTTTACAGCTCAAAAAACTACATGAGTTTCAACAGAAGAATCAATGTTAGTGCTTTTATAAAATTATAAGCTTCACATTTCTGCATTTAAACCCTCCAAAAATTGGCCCCATTCACTTTAATTGTCCACATTTACTTCCATTGTGTCTCACTGTAACCTCGATTTATTTATTTTTTTAAAGAAAAGGAGAGACGAGTCGAAATTAATTTCTGTGGTAATCAACGTTATGCCACATATGCTGTCGATCTCTGTCACTTTTGACATAAGATCAAATCCAAGAAATTTAGGATTAAATCTGATTGTAGGTGCATTTTAGAAATGATGCCCCTGCTGGTCTGGTAAGTGGACATGTGCTGCAAGTAAACAAATGTTTAACTTCAACAAGAGAGTGTCTGTGTTTCTTAACAACTGAGTTTCCATAGTTTAATTTCCACTATGATCATTTTGAATGGTCAGATCAGCAGGGGCCCAGTGCCATTGTACTCAAAACAAAATTGCTTCATATTTAAGCACAGAACAGTCAGGAATTAAATGTTTATACTTGAAAACTTGAGTGAATTTGAATGCATTAGTTAAGGGGATAATACAAGATACTGTAGCTCCAAAAAAATACTTCACAGCAACACTCAAAAATGTATGAATATTATTGAATAAGATTACAAATACCAAATCTACTGCCGATATCTCTCCTCTTTTCTTTGCTACATTCTCTCCTGAGACACATTGTCTTCGTTTTATTTCCAATCAATCTCTCTCTCTCTCTCTCTCTCTCTCTCTCTCTCTCTCTCTCTCTCTCTCTCTCTCTCTCCAAGAAGCTTTAAAATATACTGTTGCTCTCTTTTGGGCCTAAGCAGCTCAGCTGAACAGTTTGAGTCTTCACCTCATACCCAAACACTTCCATCCATCCCAGTGTGGGTGTCCTAATCCTGCCTGCACATCCCACAAAAGGATGACAGCTGTGGCCCACTCTGATAAGCATGTTTACAAATTTGTGCAAAGAGCTCCCAGCACTCTTTTCCCAAGGTCTTTACTGACAAACAGACCACAATAAAACAGCAGAGAGGAGTAAGAGATGCACATATATACACACCTGTATCAGCAATAGAAAAGACGTATTGTGATATTGGGGTGCCCCCAACTGTCCTTACAATAAAATTGCAAAGAAATTAACTAGGAGACTGAGATAGATAAACACATTTCGAGGACATTTTGTGAGCACAAATTATGCATTTAGTCAAATATGTCAACAAGTCAAAATATGACAACTTATATAAAAAGATCACATTTAAATCAGCTAAAATATTTTAAACAGAATGCATAAGAGCACAATTGCAATGTAATGCCTCATTTGGGCACTGTACACATTGTGATTGCAAATCCCCACTGACCTAGAATTTCAGTCCAACATATTATAAAGAAATCCTGTTCCATCTAGTATCACCTCCAAGTTTGAAATTTGGTAATTGTTTGTCTGGTGTTGCATAATTATCAGATGAGAACAGCTTTGATCAAAATAATGAGTCCAGGAAGAGAACAAGAAAAGTAGGGGGAAAAAATTAACATTTGTCATGTTTCATCTTTCAAAGTTGTGTTTTTGGGAAAATATAGGCCCTATGCGCAAAATAAGTTGGGTTTGGTAGATCTAACAGGCATATTCTATTCTTCACGTGTCTAAAGTTTTTCCATTGTGTGACTTTGAACTTTAAAACCCCAAACAAACCTCTGGTGAGGACAGCATGCGTGTTTTACGCTTTCATCGTGTTAGCTGCAGAAAAGCAGGAAGAGAATAAACTTGCGGCTGGCAGCTTGAGGGCAGGAAATGTCGGTGCCTTGGCAGATGGTCGGGTGGGGCCTGGAAAAGGGGGAGAACATAGGAGGATCTTCAGCAGGAAATGGGAGGTCCAGACAAGCGAAGATCGCCCAGAAGGAGGAGTTTCAGAGCGGCTCACTTGCGCTCCTCTGGCGTTTCATTCGTGTAACTGCAAGCGTATGTTCTATATTTTATATAAATTCCTCGTTTTCGTTAAAAACAGTGTAAAGTTAAACTGGTACAAGAAATTCCTATGGATTCTAATGTCAAACCTGACACAGAAACGTCTTTCCATTTACAGTAGTCTTACAGTAATACAATTAAAATGCAATCGGATAATAATTCAAGGAACCAATAAGCTTCCGATGACATGTTGGTTAAATAAGTATTAAATTAATAATAATTATTATTATTGCTAATAACATTATTATTAATATTATTAATATTGTTGTTGTTGTACACTCATTCAAACATCATCTTTATTCAAACTTTCTGCATGGCATGATACTGAGGTCTGTGCCATTGCTTGAGTTTAATATACAAACTCTACACAGAAAGTTTTTATGCCCTAAACCTGTCACATGAGGACGAACAAAAAATGTGTTACACTTAATGTGTACTTGTTATGACCATCATAAATAATGCTGATGGTTGACTGTATCACAATGTTAAACCTACTGCTGTGACACTTTATCAAGATAAAAGATGAGCAGGAATTAACAATCACAGTTAACACTGACAAGTCTTTATTAATAAATGAATTATTGGACTGAATATGTTCATAATAATAATATATATATATAAAAAAATAGGTTCTCAACATTTGGAAGTCCACAACATACTAAAGTTAGATCAACTCATGGACAAAAGAATATATCAAAACGTTATATCTAAAGTATATAGTATAAACTGATAAACACACACACACACACACACACACACACACACACTATGTATTTATAATATATAATTGGGTGGATATATGTAAATTACAATTAATGTTGCCATTTTTAATTTTTTCACAAAATTTCCTGATTTACAGTAAATTAACTAGTAGGCCCTAAATGTTAGCTTCATTTTGTTAGACCATTCATCCTGAGACATACACACATCCTTGGTTAACATTCATTTATCATCCTTCATTCAGTCTTCCTTCAGTCTGAGCCAAACATACACAGCAGGGGTGTGTACAAAACACATCATATTTCAGAAAAACAGTAGGGTAAAAAAAAAAATAATAATAATAATAAAAAAAAAAGGTACACCATAAGAAGGTGCATTTTCTCTGGTCACAAAGTGTATCAAGATTGGAAAAGACATTTATTTTTATTGAATATTGATGGAGCAACATAATTTGTGTAAAATGAAATAACAGAAGGTTGTTTTGATTAAAATTATTTTAAAAAGGTGGTGAGGGGCATTATGATATAGTATAAATATAGGGAAAATAGTTATAGGAAAACATTTTTTAACTTGGGTAATTACAGTACTTTTGAGACAGCAAGATGCTATTTTGAATAACAAATTATGATAATGCTTATTCTAAATAACCATTTCAGAAAAGGGTTAACCATTTTCTGTTATTTTCAATGATATTTCATAACACATCAATTCTATATTCTCAATACTGTATTCTATAAACACATTTATCTCCATTGTATATCAGTCAATGTGAGTCCACTTTGAACATTTCTCATAACAAATCTATTCACCCCATTAAATAAAAGCAATGTGTTATATGGGGCCTTTAGCCCCTGTGATGGGTACTACATTTTTTACCCCAAATACAATCTTTTCACTTATTGGACAGTTAATTTTTTTGGATTCAATCACCTTGAACAAAACTAAAAATTATATTTATATAAAAAAAAAAAAAAAAAAAAAAAAAAAAAAGTGATAATATCAGGGATTCTCATTAACTACATAAATAAGCAAAATTGTATATATATATATATATATATATATATATATATATATATATATATATATATATTAGATCAAATAATCTAAAAATCAAACTTTAGATATTGCACGCAATGATCTCATGGATCAGGAATATTTTGCAGTGTATAGTGACAAACAGGTTTTAAGGAAAGTACTGTGGTAGTTTTTGTTGCTGTTTAGTGTTTTAGTGTTTACAGTCATCTTTATTTTCTCTACCTTTTGTCTGTCTGTCTGATACAAGTGATTAAGTGTTAAGTTGAAAGAATCTGCAGAAAGTAGTTTCATTAAAAAAATTAAACAAACTGCAAAAACTGGCCCTTTTAACAGAAATAAAACAGGTCAGAAGAATATGCTTCTGCACATTAATGAATAATTAACTGATCACAGAGGGGAGTTAATGAAGAGTTTCAGAGTATTTTGCTGCAGCCCAGTCCTGACAGCATTCTCTGCATTTTAAAGAGCTGTGCTTCAGCCTCAAGGGCATCAGGCAGGCACACAGGCAGGTAAAAGAGTGCACTTGACTGCAGTGAATACATAGCACTTTAACTGACACTGACACAGCACTAGGCAGGCCAAACCCAGGGTGACCTAAAGCTATTTCCCTTTTCATATAATGGTCATCAGCCGGTTTAGTGCTTGTGAATCACATTGGAGCTGTGGGTTAACCAGTCCAATTGTTACATATCTAAACCCATATCAATAACAGTGAGCCCTAAAATTTGAAAGAAATTGAAACAATAAATCCCCAAAGTCAGGGCATCTCTAATTTTGCTAGCATATTGTACCACACCTGCTTGTCATAACATAACAGAAAATTAGCCACTCAGAAAGAGTCTGTCGTGTCAGACAGTACACAGCCTGTTTAGGGAGCAATCAGCCTCGTAAAAGTCAAAGTGTTGTCGTCTCCAGAGTGCCTGATACATTGTAAACGAAATCTCATCCAGTTCCTGCCTGCATGTACAAAACTTTTTATCTGGTAAATGGGGAAAACAGACCTCCCAATGGCCCCATTTGTTTATTGGTCTAATTTAAATCACCAGTTTTAAAAGAATGCAAGAGAAAGGGCAATTTTGTGGATTGTAGACTAATTTGTAGCGTTTGAGAGAAAAATGCACTCTAGCTCCCATAATCCAAGGAAACACCAACATCTAGCTATTAAACTAGATGCTAGCTAAACTAGCCTGAAACACACAGCATGATAAATTAATTTGGACATAAAATGACACAGCTGCACAAATTTAATATGTTTTCATTATGTTGCCATAATCATTATGCTGTCATTATGGTAGATTTGTTGATTATAATGTTGTTTTATTCTGTAGCATTTAAATTTAATAGAAGTCTTACTACTTATTGAGCTAAAAAAAAAAAAAAAAAAACACATAACAAATGGAACTGTATAGGCTAAATGAAACATTTTCCAAAAAAACATGAAATAAATATATTGTTGCATTTGTATTTAGAGAAATCAGTTAATTTCTTAAAATGATTAAAATTACAGTCTCACAACTGACTGTAGTGTGCAACATGACCCCGCTAATTTAATATCTTGTCAGCTTGACTTTCATAAGTAAGAAAAGGGCAACATCTAGTGTTCATTAGAGTGGAGATATATATATATATATATATATATATATATATATATATATGTATATATATATATATATATAAATGTACATTTGAAGTCAGAAGTTTACATACACTTAGGTTGAAGTCATTAAAACTCATTTTTTAACCAGTCTACAGATTTAATATTAGCAAACTATCATTTTGCCAAGTCATTTAGGACATCTACTTTGTGCATAACACAATTCATCTTTCCAACAACTGTTTACAGACAGATTATTTCACTTTTAATTGACAATATCACAATTCCAGTGGGTCAGAAGTTTACATACACTAAGTTAACTGTGCCTTTAAACAGCTTAGAAAATTCCAGAAAATTATGTAAAGCCTTTTGATAATTAGCCAATTAGCTTCTGATAGGAGGTGTACTGAATTGGAGGTGTACTTGTGGATGTATTTTATGGCCTACCTTCAAACTCAGTACCTCTTTGCTTGACATCATGGGAAAATCAAAAGAAATCAGCCAAGACCTCAGAAATAAAATTGTGGACCTCCACAAGTCTGGTTCATCCTTGGGAGTAATTTCCAAATGCCTGAAGGTACCACGTTCATCTGTGCAAACAACAGTACACAACTATAAACACCATGGGACCACGCAGCCATCATACCGCTCAGGAAGGAGATGCATTCCGCCTCCTAGAAATGAATGTAATTTGGTGCAAAAAGTGCAAATCAATACCAGAACAACAGCAAAAGGACTTTGTGAAGATGCTGGAGGAAACAGGTAGACAAGTATCTATATCCACAGTAAAACGAGTCCTAAATCAAAATAACCTGAAAGGCTGCTCAGCAAGGAAGGAACCACTGCTCCAAAACTGCCATAAAAAAGCCAGACTACAGTTTGCAAGTGCACATGGGGACAAAGATCTTACTTTTTGGGAAAATGTCCTCTGGTCTAATGAAACAAAAATTTAACTGTTTGGCCATAATGACCATCGTAATGTTTGGAGGAAAAAGGGTGAGGCTTGCAAGCTGAAGAACACTATCCCAACCGTGAAGCATGGGGGTGGCAGCATCATGTTGTGGGGGTGATTTTCTGCAGGAGGGACTGGTGCAATTCACAAAATAGATAGCATCACGAGGAAGGAAAATTATGTGGATATATTGAAGCAACATCAAGACATCAGCCAGGAAGTTAAACCTCGGTCACAAATGGGACTTCCAAATGGACAATGACCCCAAGCATACCTCCAAAGTTATGGCAAAATGGCTTAAGGACAACAAAGTCAAGATATTGGAGTGGCCATCACAAAGTCCTGACCTCAATTTTTGGGCAGAACTGAAAAAGCATCTGTGAGCAAGGAGGCATATGAACCTGACTCAGTTACACCAGTTCTGTCTGGAGGAATGGGCCAAAATACCAGCAGCTTATTGTGAGAAGCTTGTGGAAGGTTACCCAAAATGTTTGACCCAAGTTAAACAATTTAAAGGCAATACTACAAAATACTAACAAAGTGTATGTACATTTCTGACCCACTGGAAATGTGATGAAAGAAATAAAAGCTGAAATAAATAATTCTCTCAACTATTATTCTGACATTTCACATTCTTAAAATAAAGTAGTGATCCTAAATGACCTAAGATAGGGAATGTTTTGTACAATTAAAATGTCAGGAATTGTGAAAAACTTAGTTTAAATGTATTTGGCTAAGCTGTATGTAAACTTCTGACTTCAACTGTATATACAGTTGTGCTCAAAAGTTTGCATACCCTGGCAGAAATTGTGAAATTTTGTCATTGATTTTGAAAATATGACTGATCATGCAAAAAAACACACAAGGTGACACACACAGGTTTAAATGGCAATTAAAGGTTAATTTCCCACACCTGTGGCTTTTTAAATAGTCAATGAGTTTGTTAGCGCTCACGTGGATGCACTGAGCAGGCTAGATACCGAACCATGGGGAGCAGAAAAGAACTGCCAAAAGACCTGCGTAACAAAGTAATGGAATTTTATAAAGATGGATAAGGATATAAAAAGATATCCAAAGCCTTGAAAATGCCAGTCAGTACTGTTCAATCACTTAAGTGGAAAATTCAGGGATCTCTTGATACCAAGCCAAGGTCAGGTAGATCAAGAAAGATTTCAGCCACAAGTGCCAGAAGAATTGTTCGGGATACAAAGAAAAACCCACAGGTAACCTTAGGAGAAATACAGGCAGCTCTGGAAAAAGACGGTGTGGTTGTTTCAAGGAGCACAATACGATGATACTTGAACAAAAATTAGCTGCATAGTCGGGTTACCAGAAAGAAACCTTTACTGCACTAATGCCACAAAAAAAGCCCGGTTACAATATGCCCGACAATACCTTGACACGCCTCAGCTTCTGGCACACTGTAATTTGGAGTGACGAGACCAAAAGAGAGCTTTATGGTCACAACCATAAGCGCTATGTTTGGAGAGGGGTCAACAAGGCCTATAGTGAAAAGAATACCATCCCCACTGTGCAGCATGGTGGTGGCTCACTGATGTTTTGGGGGTGTGTGAGCTCTAAAGGCACGGGGAATCTTGTGAAATTGATGGCAAGATGAATGCAGCATGTTATCACAAAATACTGGCAGACAATTTGCATTCTTCTGCACGAAGCTGCGCAT
This sequence comes from Myxocyprinus asiaticus, assembly GCF_019703515.2. Taxonomy (NCBI): domain Eukaryota; kingdom Metazoa; phylum Chordata; class Actinopteri; order Cypriniformes; family Catostomidae; genus Myxocyprinus; species Myxocyprinus asiaticus. Next base: position 16,277,088 of record NC_059386.1, read on the forward strand.
GAGACGCTCTTGGACTTTCCAGCATGACAATGACCCTAAGCACAAGGCCATGTTGACCCTCCAGTGGTTACAGCAGAAAAAGGTGAAGGTTCTGGAGTGGCCATCACAATCTCCTGACCTTAATATCATCAAGCCACTCTGGGGAGATCTCAAATGTGCGGTTCATGCAAGACGACCAAAGAGTTTGCATGACCTGGAGGCATTTTGCCAAGACAGATGAGCAGCTATACCACCTGCAAGAATTTGAGGCCTCATAGACAACTATTACAAAAGACTGCACGCTGTCATTGATGCTAAAGGGGGCAATACACAGTATTAAGAACTATGAATATGCAGACTTTTGAACAGGGGTCATTTCATTTTTTTTCTTTGTTGCCATGTTTTGTTTTATGATTGTGCCATTCTGTTATAATCTACAGTTGAATATGAATCCCATAAGAAATAAATGTGTTTTGCCTGCTCACTCATGTTTTCTTTAAAAATGGTACATATATTTCCAATTCTCCAAGAGTATGCAAACTTTTGAGCACAACTCTATATATAGTACTGTGCAAAAGTTTTAGGCATAGTGAGGATGTCCTCAAAAATAATGCCATAAATAGTTTTCATTTATCAATTAACATCATACAAAGTCCAGTAAACATAAAAAAAAGCTAAATCAATATTTGGTGTTACCCCCTTTGCCTTCAAAACAGCACTAGTTCTCCTAGGTACACCTGGATACAGTTTTTCTTGGTTCTTGGCAAATAGGATGTTCCAAGCTTCTTGGAGAATTTGCCACAGTTCTTCTATCTATTTGTCTCAATTGCTTCTGTCTCTTCTTGTAATCCCAGATTGACTCAATATTCAGTGGGGGGCTCTGTGGGGACCATGCCATCTGTTGCAGGACTCCCTGTTCTTCTATTCTATTTTATTTGCAAAAGAAATGTTTGGGAATCTGTATATTTCCTACTGACACACTAAAGCTGAAAATATAAATAACCATCTTAAGACAAATGTTTTTATGAAGCATCTTATGTGCCTAAGACTTTTGCACAGAACTGTATATATTTATTGCAGTGGGCATACGGCTATAACAAAACAAGCAACCAGATCGTTTTTGTTAATTGCAGGAGATCCAAAATGCTTTTGTGTCTTTGTCATTTAATAAGCACTTAGTAGCCTAACTAACCAGTTACACACAAGAGCACATGCCATTTGAGAAACAGAAGCAGCACTCCGTGAGGGACATACCCAAGTGCAAGAATTACCAGACAAAGAAAAAAGCATCCAGCCCAACATCTGGAATGACATGAGGGACTTGAGAGACATGATGGTGGAGCTCAGAGTTGAGTTAAAGATGCTGAATACAGAGAATGCAAGTTAGTACTGATGCTTGATTCTTTTGTCACCCTATAAAACAGTTATGTATATTAGAATAAATCTTGCCATTCCTTTGTCTCAGGGCTGAATAAGCAACTGACGGTCAGTGAAACCCAGCTGGAAGAGCTTAGAAGGGTAAATGCAGGTAAACTGATACAATTTACAAATGTTAAATATAGGTAAAAATCTAGGATTGTTCTAATATGATCAAATGTAGCATTGATAATGTCATTTTAGTCATTTTTACTGCCGTATGTAATAGCCTATATAATGTTGAGTGTCTTTGACTCACCCGGCCACAGATCTACCAAAGGTGGCATTTTCAGCTAACTTGTGTGAGATGTGGGAATATTTAGGTCCCTATAATTCTAACATCACACTGAAATACAAGAACATCTTCATCAATATTGGCAAAAACAACAATCCATCAACAGGTAGGCCACTTTGTTCAGTTTGTATTGAAGTAAACTTCCATTTATCGCTATAATACACCATTTTATTATAATTTCGTCCCATATATCCAGTAGACCCAATTTTACATTGATTTGATTGTTTTTCAATGGCAGGTATCTTCACAGCACCAGTTAAAGGAGTCTACTACTTCAGATTTACTGTGTGTGGTGTTCAAGCCAGAAATTCACTGAGTGCAGATTTGTATAAAAATGAGCAGAAGACTGTATCAGTAGGGCAGTGGCAAGATCATAATCAGCACAGATATGCATCCAATGCAGCTGTCCTGCAGTTGGACACAGGAGATGTAGATTGCATGAAGCTCTTAAAAGGTTACACCATCTATGACTGTCCTGGTAACCTCAGCACTTTCAGTGGATTCCTTATTTACCCTATATAGCTACATATCATTGCATATTGTCATTGACAGCTGCAACAAAATCTGACAAAACAGCATAAATGTTTCTAGGAATGAAAAGTTTGACTGCATTTTTTTATCCACACTCTGCATTCAACTAAGCTTTAACCAGTGTTTCAATATTTGTACTAGTTTAAGTAAATGTTTTGAAACTATATTTCAGGGAAAGTTTAACTACTACTAAAAATGTCACTGGTCAGTGTGGTTCTGTCTAAACTTTAGTGCCAGTGCCCATATGTTTGGCAAACAGATTTTGTTGATCTTAGTGATGTCAGTTCCCTGAAAAAAAAAAAAAAAAAAAAAAAAAAAAAACGTATTTCAAGGAATGTGCACTTTGTCCACTTAATTATTTACATGCTTACTAATGAATTTAAGCCCAAAACTTGGGTAAGGATGGAGCTTTGCATTACTTTTCACAAACTCATTATTTTTAAACCATGTTTTAAGCTAACTACACTCTACATAATTGAGAAATGTAATCAATTTAGACAATTATAAAAAATAAAAAAAAATAATGTAATCTTTAAAAAAATGTAATCAAACCTCAACTAAACTTCTGCTGATATGCGCACTTCTGGCACACGCATTAATAGTAATATTGCATGGGAATTGACTGAGAAGGAGTGACTAGCCGCTTTGAGTCATTGCTTTCCTGTTCCGATAAGATAATAATTATCAAACCAGTAGTTTAGTCTAGGGCATACGCCATATGCCCACCTATTTTTCAAAGGATTTTGCGTATGCCCACCTAAAATTTGTTATAATATGTCCGCCAGAACAGCGAGGAGGCTTTTGACCAATAACGTTTAATTATACTGAGGTGATGCCACAGCACCATTGATTGAATTGTGATTATTATTATTATTATTATTATTATAATAAGTGTACAGAGATTTCTTCACAGAGCAGCAGGAGGCAGGACCGCAACTGAAGGCACATGCAATAGATGAAATTACTCTGATGTCACCGGAAGGAGCGGGGCGGAGCGTTTGTTTGTAAACAGTCACTTCATCTATAAGACAGTTCGACTTAGCTGAGCTACCAATCAGAACGTTCATTTTAGACGTGATATTTTCTAACCAATCATATTTTCTGTTTCATTAAGGGCCAGGATATTTATAGCATCTACAGTGAGATGCGCCTGCAGCGCTGGAGTCACCATAATTATTCTGTGCTGTATATTTACCTTGTGGTTAAAAGTGAAAATATTAATGCATTTAAAAGAAAAACTTATGCTATTCTACTTTGTGAAAATACTGAGTGTCACTGCACCCGTGATAGTGTTTTTATGCTCTTCTCAGATGACGAGTTGTCCCGTAATTGTATCAAATGTAATTTTTTTTCTGTCTATAACTGCTGTCAGTTCAGTGGTGCCTTTTTTTTCCTCATGATATCCTCGATAAAATCACATTATGCCCACCACTTCAGTCACTACTTCACCACTGGATCAAACTGATGTCTTGCTCAAGTAGCCTAATCAACAAGTCAGGCATCAGCAACTTGAACAAGAGGTGAGCGCTTAAGCACGCCTCTTACAGCTTTGACACCTTAATAACTCATTTGTTTCATATTAATATATCTAAACAAGTATCACACTATCATAATCACATGATTTCACTAGCAAGTGTCATCAGTGTGTGGCATTTTGCGTGAAACTTTAAGATCCAAAAGGCTTTGTTTTAGCCTATTAGGCTTTAATCAGTATCACACCTAACCCAAAGGAACACTAATCTCACCCAGGGTAACTAAAAAATAAACCCATGTCAATAAAATAACATAATTAACATTAAACGGAACTTAAAACATAACTATAACCCCAATAACTTTTAAATGTTTATTTATATTTATTAAATGTACCTCATTAATTATGCAACGACAACAGCCAATAGCAAGTCCTCAAGCATAAACAACAACAGACATTAAAGTATATTCCTGGTAAGGACTATCATTCAATGTAGTTTTAGCATTCGATATTCATTTAAATAGGTAAATGTGCCATTTTGCTCTTTGCACCAAGAACAGTGACAAAATGCAGACGTCTGATCGGTCCATAACCACTGATATAAAGCCCCGGACACTGAATAAAAAAAAGAGCACCAGACCCGGAATAAAACAAGAAATGAATTAAAGTGGATGAGGGCATATGCCATACGTGTTGTTTGTAGACGTGCGTTGAACCAAGGAGATGTTCCGTTATACACAAGTCCAGATGTTTATGTGTGTAGTTATAACTTGCATTATATGACTTATATGATAGTAGTAGAATGACCATATACTGTCTACACAATGTTATCAAGCTTATCAAGAACAATGACGGTGTTTATAACCTATGTGGGTTTCGTGTTATTCTTCTTTCAAGAGGGAAATTTGTCTTAATTCACAATAAGACAAGATTGATATCAAAGATCAGTTATAAAGTCAGCAGCATTAGACAAAGTAGGATAATGAACAAAATTGCTTTGTATCCTATTTTTGGGGATGAGGAAATAACTTTAACCCTTAACTCTTCATGTCACACAAAGTAGAATGCAATATGCTGCTTTAAAATCAGTATAAAACACAGGGCGTATTGTGCTTGTGTACTGTTGTTGAATGCAGACACAAACAATAAAACAACTGTCAAATGATTTAATAAACACATAAAAGAGAGGGACCCATACATATGAACATGCAGTTGAACCAGTACAGTGTTCCAGAAGTATCCAAAATCGAAGACAGCTGCCTCAAAGGTATGTGTGAACTGTGCATTGACAAGTTTATAGCCAGATCTCTCTCTGTGTGTCAGTGCAGAAGCAGTTTGAATGGCTTTAAATTACATCAGCATCCAAACTGTGTATGTAGATAAATAACTAGCCAGTCACCATGATTTTGACAATCTTGGAAGCTGGTCTGGTATAAATTTACAATTTGTTTTAACTATATATTTTTTTAAATATAAATTGGCCATATTGACATTAATGATATGACGTCACAACAATGCCATAACGTAAGGAGCTATTCATAAGTCTACACACTAGAACCAACAGTGTCCAGCAACTTTGAGAAGCCGAGCAGGAATAACAATCAACAGAAGAGGTGGTAGGCTTTATCTGTTGGACTATAGCTAATCAACTCAGTGAGAGATATAGGTTCAAACCAATCAAACAAAACAGAAAAAGTGAATGGTTCAGAGGGGCCATGACTAATAGTGGTAATGCAAGATCGTAAAGCATCAACCTCAACCAATAAAGAAATCTAAAAACGCTACACAAGCTTCAGGTGTAGCATCAAGACAAGAGGTGGCAACACTGAATTCATGTTAAACAGAATTTTTGGATTGAGGATTTTAAGAGATTATGTCAGAAAGATATTTGTTTTTTGCATCTTTTGTAGAGTGCTGGTATGCAGACAGACGATTCTTAAGGATTTCATTAGACACTTGCAGTCTGTCTCTGCTTTCCTACATTCCTGTCTGAGAGCACGTGTGTTATTAACCAAGGCTGGGTCCTAAGTTTAGGTTTAGTTTTAAAAGAAGCAACAGAGTCTAAAATGCAAGTACAGGTATTGTTAAAAAGAGTGACCATCTCTTCTGTGCCTAGACTTGGGAGTAGCTTCATTCAGAAGCTACAGTGGTGCTTCAAAATAAGCTCCCATTTAATATTCCCTCTATTGTCTATTGGGCAGAGCCTTTGACCACCTGAGCAGAAACATACTGTATGCATTCAGTCAAAAGTTTTGAAACTCTTGATTGCATTTATATTTATCAATTTTGTTTTCCAAGGCTTAAATGCTTTTATATTTGTAGCTTCCCAAAACTTGGGAAGATGCATACAAGACAAATTGTACTACATCAAATGGGGATGCAGTAAATAACGATCACACTAAAGTTATTGTAACATTGGTGTCTGGAGTGGAAGAGAGACACAGGAGCGGAATCTTTAATAATACACGCTGGAGTGGAACAAACGCTAAAACAAACACTAAATCTTAACACCAAAAACTAAGCACAACATAACACTTCAAGGACTGACAAAAGATGAACAGAACTAGAGGGGATTTATACAAACAATGACTAATGATGGAATTGAGAACAGGAAGTGATGAGGGCAGTGGATTCTGGGAAATGTAGTGCAGGAAAAACTTCAAAATAAGAGTCCTTGAAGATGGAGACAGATTGTGACATTTACACCCCGTTAACCGTGGCAGGCTACGGGCACTGGCCCGTTAACCGTGGCAGGCTACGGGCACTGGCCCGTTAACCGTGGCAGGCTACGGGCACTGGCCCGGGGTTACCGCCATATTTCACAGAATATGGGAGCAATGCAACCTCCATGGTCGCTACCGCTGACTGCGGCGGGGAATCGACCACTGGAGCATGAAGAGGATGAGCCCCCCCAAACAAAATTTAGTGGGATTGTATGGAGAGGAGTTATCTTGGAGACAGGGGCCGTGGAAGGAGTTGTGGAAGGCATGGAGCATGTTCACTGTGGGAGGAGAATCAAAGTCCTCATCCTCCAAATCCACAGTGAATGGTGAGCTGCAAAGCCACCTCCACATGGTCAGAGATCGTCGAGTGAGGACCCGACAGAGGCATCAGCTCCTTCAATGCACTATTCAGGCCAGCCCTGAAGAAACTCACTAGCGCATGGTCATCATAGTGCAATAAATTCATGAGATGGAGAAACTCACATATGTGATCCTCAACTAGATGGTCTCCTTGTTCTAGGAGGAGGATTGCTACTGCAGGAGGTAGATCCATTTGGTTCAGTTAGTCCTTCTGTAACAGTGTCTGGAGTGGAAGAGAGGAGACACAGGAGTAGAATCTTTAAATCCTTTAATAATACACGCTGGAGTGGAACAACCGAAAGTCTCAACAATAGTAATCACTGGAGTGGAACAAGCACTACATTTTTACATCAAAAACTAAGCACAACATAACACTTCAAGGACTGACAAAGGATGAACAGAACTAGAGGGTATTTATACAAATGGAATGGAGGACAGGTGAGGAGGATTGGAAACAGGAAGTGATGAGGGCAGTGGATTCTGGGAAATGTAGTACAGGGAAAAAATTCAAAATAAGAGTCCTTGAAGATGATGGAGACAGACTGTGACAGTTATTGGGTTTAATGTTGTTTTATACGCCAGCATTCAAATCCTTTCTGTCACAGTTTTGGTTTTGAGAAGCAGTACCAGTGAAGTCACATAAAAAGAGAAAAGCAGATAAATTACATATTTTCCAAAAATGACATTGAAGTGTCGTGTGGAGGTTGTGAAATTTAGTTAATACATTTTGTCCAGTGAAATTCTAAAGAGAATCAAAAGCAAAATCTCTGACTGTAGTGTGCACTAATGAGGCAGTTAATTGTCTTAAGTGTTCAGTATCAAATACAGACTGCTGTCCCTCTCAGGTTGTTGAGAATGACAATCTGACTGTCCTTTGTAGGATTAGAGTGACATCTAGTGTTATCAAGAGTGCAGATATTATTTAAGCTTTTGAGTCCAGATATTTCCTATGACTAATTATAAAATATGCGATTTAATAAGAAATTATTATTATCTTATTATTATTTTTTGAATGAATAATTATGTGGAATTTAACTAGTAAAAACCCAAGAGCACATGACTTTTGACAAGCAGAAATAGAACTTTACCCCTGGAACTTGGCATCACCCTGATATTTTATTCTGTCATTTGATTGGTTTATATATTTTTGTGTCAACAGTGACTAGTAAAAATTAACTAGCATAAAGCATATAAACTGACAGCTGTTCTTTCCATAAACCCAAAAGTTTTATCTCTTAGAATATCAGGATGAAGGTGGTTTTCACTCTTCTGCTGCTGCACAGTGTGTTGCTCCATTATGGACAAACTGAGGAGCCAGATTTAATGGCAAAAGAAAATAGCAATCAGCCCAACATCTGGACCGAGGTGAGGAATATAAGAGACATGATGGTGGAGCTCAGAGTCAAGTTGGATATCATGATGAAAGAGAATGCAAGTTAGTACTGACTTAAAATAATTCTGAACTTTAAAATTTTGTGTAGCATTGAAAGTATGCAGTATTCATACTATTAAATAGGCTAACATATGTGTCAGGTAACATGTATAAAAGTGTTTTGCTTTTGTTTTATTGTTTTATAGAATTGGCAGAACACATACTGGAGCTAAAGAAAGAGAATGCAGGTATTCACAAGTGTGTTTAGAAGCCACTCACTCTTCAAAATGGAATGGAAGACAAAAAAGATTAAAGGGCAGATTTAATACAATTCATAAAATACAAATATAACTGCTTTTTTGAAGGTCAGCTAAAAATGAATGATTCGCATAATTTTAGGAATAAATGACCAACTGAAGGCCTATGAAACCCAGCTAGAAGAGTTTAAGAGAGATAATGCAGGTAAATTGGTACAATCAAAATGTAAAAATATAGAATTGTATAGGAATGCCATTTTTGTTATTGTTGCTTTTGTGTGTAATCAGTAATGTTAAGAGAATGTTGAGCACTTTGTGGACTGTGACCTGTGAACGGTGTAACATTTTCTGACAACAGAAAAACCAAAGGTGGCATTTTCAGCTGACTTAGGTATCCGTGGCGATGTAGGTCCCCATAATACTGAAATCACACTGAAATTCAATAACATCTTCACAAATATTGGCAACAACTACAATCCAACAACAGGTACTCGCAGTTGCATATCCAATGCCTTGACTAAAGGAAACTCTCTATGTAGTGCTATGAAACTGCACAGATTCTATAAAAATGCAAATTCTAATTTTTATCAATTATCAATTACTCAGCAGATTTCTTTTTATTTTTTATTATTTGTTTTGTCAATGGCAGGTATCTTCACAGCATCGATTAAAGGAGTCTACTACTTCAGATTCACTGTGTGTGGCGTACAAAGTGCAAAGTCAATGGGTGGATTCTTGTATAAAAATGACATGAAAATTGTATCAGTAGGACAGTGGCGTAATCACGATCAGCACAGATATGCATCCAATGCAGCTGTCCTGCAATTGGAAGTGGGTGATGTGGTTTCAATGAAGCTCCTCCCAGGTTACACCATCTATGACAGCCCAGATAACCTCAGCTCCTTCAGTGGATTCCTGATTCACCCTTTATAGTCACATACCATTGTACATTTACATTACAAAACTGAAACTGCAACAAAATATAAACAATGCAAAAGGAAAGCAAAAAGTAAAATATTACCAAAATAAAAAGTATAAAGCATGAAAAATATTTTTTATTTAACATTCAATGTTCAACAAAGGTTACACCAAGGTTTCTTACCTTGTTGTAGTTCATTAACCCTTTAAGCTCGGATAAGAAAAATTAGTGATCAAAATATTAATAACAGTTTTGACCAACACAAAATAGGTAAAGTATTAGAGCTTAGAATCTGTACTTTACAATATATGCAGGCATTATGAAATTTGCAGACAAATCAGAAGTGTTCCGTTTTGATAATTTATTAAACATTTTGTAATGTTATTGTAATTGGTAAAAACATCAAACTGATCAGATAGCTATGTGTCATATGTCATTGGAAAGCTCTCAAAAAGTAGAATACAACCAGCTAAATTGTTTTACTCACAGACAAAAAATATAGCGTGTAATAGATAAATACCTGTCTTTGACAGACATGTTATATGTAAACAGGTGTTGCTTATAAGCTGCATTTTCACTTATAACTTCATGAAAAATAAACAGAACATAAGATACCATTACTTAGAGAAAGGGATTCTCATTAAAACGTGCCTGCATACAATGCAATCATATACATAGATCATTAGATAATCCACACGAAGAACAATGTGCACACAGCACATAATGGGCTATCTGGCTAAAAACATGTTAGCTTTCCTGGATTAGATGACTTCATTGGAATTTATGTAGTACATGGTCCAGTGTCATGGAACGCTAGGATTAGGATTCAGATCGCTGCAACCAGAGCTGGAAGTCACCCAAATATGGGCAGAGAGGATTGTTTACTAAAATTACATATGGCCACCAGAAGATTCAGGAGAACTGAATGAGATCTCATTATTCATGCTTTATTGTATTAACACAACATTTTCCTCAGTTACATGTGACATGACTGGGAACAAAGCAAAAGCAGTTTCTTTTCTGAGCTACCTTATTTGCACCCTGAGATATATATGGTCAAATCAGAAAAAATAAGAAAAAAGGTACATTTTTGGCTGGTTTTGGGTTTTTTTTTTTTTTTTTTTTTTTTTTTAGCAGTTTCTTAGGCTGAAAGTCTCATAATTTATCATAATCTATATCATTAAAAAATGCAAAAACAATGTCTTTAAAATGATACCAAACAACACTGTTTTTTATTTTTTATTTTTATTATTTTTTTTTTTTTACAGTTATAAGCCTTTAAATTTGGGCATGCCACTGAAACAGGAAATCTTAAAAAAAAATAAATAAATAAAAATAAAAATATTCATAGCTTAAAGGGTTAAATAAAAGTTGCCTTTCAAGGTTTAGGTTACAGTGAATGTTTAAGTACAAAAAACAGCCCTGGTAAATTTTTTTGTTTTGTTTTGTTTTGCATGGGCATTTCGGAAAACATTATTACATAATGTATTATTCAATAAATATTAAGTATTAAATTATTACATACTTTGAGAGAGATTTATTGTTTGGCTGATTTGAACGCATCACAGCAGAATCTCTGATGATAATATTGTTGTTAAAGGCTGACATCTAGTGTTAAATTTTGGAATGCTATTTTTGCAGATCTAAATTACAAACAGCCATATATAATGAATTTTAAAATTAGCATGAGCAAAATGAAGTAATTCTGGAGGCAATCTTTTTTCTTTGATGACTTGATTTTCATTATTTCTTTCACTTTTGCAAATTCGTATAACCTTCTGAATGTCTTCGAACAATTTGTTTGTATTTAAAGGAGTCATGAAATGCTCTTTTCTTACAGTTTTATTCTCTTCCCTGAGGTCCACTGATAATGTTTGTAAAGTTTTTTTTTTTTTTTGTGTTTTTTTTTTTGCTGCATTAAAACAGTCATAATATAGTAATAAATGATAATTTAATCCACCCTGTTTTTGGCCCTCTGTCTGAAACACTCATATTTGACCTAAGCGCCTCCTTAAAACTTCAACGTTAACGGCCACTGTTATGATTGGCTAACATCCTGCGGCCCCTTGAATACAGCCATTTTTGAAACTCAGTCGGAAGAGAATGAACCAGCTCAACAACATTACAAAACTAAATGTCAGGGTTAACACATAATGCACATCCAAAACATTGCATCCGAATATATTAAACTGTTCATCTCAAGCACAACAGTTAACAATCACATCCTGTCAACACCAGTCGTGAAAGTTGCGTTGCGTCAAAAGCAATAGAACCCATTATAATTAATGATGCTATCTACCATGGAAGTGTCCATTGTGGTGCGTCGCGTTGTGCCGACAGTAAACAGATGTCTAGTTCCATTTTGCGTTACATGCACAGGTGCTACTTCTGCCAAAAACACAAATAAATGCTTTAGAAAGTTTGTGTCGACATGCCTTGAGATAGCCTCAAGCCTTTGCGTCATGTCTGCGGAGGCACCCAGTGTAAACAGGATGTCAGCACCATAAACTATCACACATGAATGAAACTGTTTACTCACTGTAATGGGTTCAGGATGAACTGGCAGAACAGTCAACATAACTTTAATGACATAAAAGAACTGAAACATAACATAAAACACATAGATGCACACAAACAGCGGCCACGTGTGTCTCTCTCAAACTGGTGCCCCTGGCTCGTCTTTATCCCCCTCCCAGCTGATTAGGTGACTCAGCACCGGCCGTGCACCCTCAAGGCCAGGCCATGCCCTCCTCCTTGTCACACTCCTCCACTGCCCGATTCAGGCCGGGGGAAACCTCCCCTCCCCTCCTTTCCTGGAGAGGAGGTGTTGCCCTTCTGGCCGTCCTTTTGCCAGCAGGTCTTCCCTGCCTCTCTGGAGTCCTGGGAGAGATGTAGAGGGGAGAGGGAAAGAGTGAGGGGGAGAGAGAAAAACTCACTCACCGGTCCCCGGACACACCGTCGCCTGGTCCTCAGCTACTCCTCCACCCTCTGGCGGACGGCAGTGAGTCCTCCGACCCCTGGTGGATGGAATGGCTCCTCCCCTTCCTGCGGATGGCAGCGGTTCCTCTGACTCCCGGCGGATGGCAGCGGCGAGAACTCCACAACAGCGCATCCCTCCTCCTTCCTGAGTTTCGGCACCAGTCTAACGAGTTCAAGATATCTTTAATGACATAAAAGAACTGAAACATAACATAAAACACATAGACGCACACACACAGCAGCCGCATGTCTCTCTCTCTATCTCTAACTGGCGCCCCCGGCTCATCTTTATCCCCCTCCCGGCTGATTAGGTAACTCAACGCTGGCCGTGCACCCTCACGGCCCAGCCACGCCCTCCTCCTCGACACACTCGTTTTTTGTGATCCCGTCCAAGTGTTTTTAACTGCCCCATCCTTCAATAACAGTTTCTTTGCAAAGCTTGAATTGACGGGAATGTTATGAGCCGAACATATAATCCACTCTAAAATACGCTGAAGACACATCCACATCCTGTTTGCAGTATCATTCCTTCATGTTTTCATACACCAACAAATCAAAAAAGAACGCGTCCATGATGCGTTTATGCTCAGCTGAATGACAGAGAGCTTCCCTTCTTCAGAGTTGTAACTTCACACCGCGTCTTTAAAAAGCAGCCCGAGATATGTATCAATCAGTCAAAGACGTTTGTCTGTGCATGTTTATGTAGAAACACATTTAAATCCACTCAGGCACATGAAGGTGTCCTGTGTAAGTCCATTTAGGATTAATCTCCCACGACAGGCCCCATCTCTCTGCTCTTTACATGTGTGACTGAATCTGAGCACCAGTGGGTGGGGCCATGGGTGCAATGATGGAAAAATAGGCATTGCATATGCATATGTATTTGGTCCTTGTGATGTCACAAGTTCCACGAATCCCAAATGAGCCATTTGCATCTTAATTTAAATAAAATTAATTTTCTATTAAGGAGGACATTTTCAGTTCTGAAACTTACAATATATTTTTATAGTACAATGACATCTTATATGTCAAAAGTTCAAGGAAAATTTGATTCCTCATGTCATGACCCCTTTAAATAAAACCTTGTTTACTTAAGAATTGTGTAAGACAAATTACTTAGTGAATGAATGATTGTGAATTACCACAGTATGTCTGCTTTAGGCGTGGAACTTATTATATTCTGGTTTAAAAAAATTCTGATACTATTGCTTCAGTCCGCTCTTGCTTTTGAAATATTGCTAATTCATTACAGTATGTGTAAATCTGACACATTGACTATATAAAGATAAATGCCTTCTCTCCTCAAACTTTTCTACAGTCTTCCAGAGTGAAATTAATTACAGCCACTACTGTCAAAAGTTAGCTGCAGCACAAACATCTGATTTTTTATTTATGTTTTATTTTTTTTCAATTGATAACTTTAGAACTGGTTCAAACAGTCTAACCAGATTTAGACAAGGTCTAAAACAATAAGATGTGAAACTGTCATAAAACTGTAATATAGATTTAGAAATGTATGATTCTTTAAACTTTCTTATTTTCTTTACATTTCCGTTCCAACAGCAGTTTTGCAAAACATTGCATTGTACGGAGGAAATATTTTAGTAGGCATGCCTAAACTATACTGTTTTTCTATAATGTTGGTAATTTTAACACAGCCCCTTGGCTTGCAGAACCTCTCCCTCTATTCCCTCTATCCCTCTCCTTCTCTCTCTCTCCCCCTCCCTCCCTCTCTCTCTCTCTCACCCCCTCCCCACCCTGCCTAATTTCAGCTGAATTTAGGATGCTTCTGACCCAGCACTGGATTTACATACTGTATGTGAAAGAGATTAAAACCGAGAGAGGGCGAGGAATAGAGAGGAAGAGTGACTCTGTGATAGACTAAGAGAGAGAGAGAGAGAGTGCGTGCAAGGCTGAGGATCAATTCATCTTTGTGCTTGCTGTCTCAGCAAGCGAAGGTGAGAGCAAATCAAAACAAATCAAAAGCAAACGCCTCTGGAGAGAAGCAGCTGAACAGCATCCACTCAGTCTCTGAAGGGCAATGATGACTGTCTGCGGAGAGCTGGAGGAGTGAGTGTGAGAGGGCAGGTACTGTGTTTTAACACAAGATCATGTGCAGATTTGAGTCATCTTTGATGAGTCTCCTTGCTGCCCTCACCTACTGAACAATAGGACCTCTGGATACTGAAACCTCCAGATAAATACCTGCACTATGTCAAGAACGTGTGGAGTTTGGGTTTTAAGACATAAGTGAAGGTAAGTCCTTGTATATGCACAAAATAAATCTTTGTTGTTGTGTCTGGGCTCTGGCCTAGTGAATAGTGCATGTGCTTTGATATGTTGAGCTGTGGTGATCATGTGGATGATGCAAGTTTGAATCCTGCTTGCAACATTTCCAAATCACATTTCTTACATTACTCAAAATGTAATTAGTCACCCACACACACAAATACTCCTAAACATAGACACACACACTCATGTTGTCACTGTTTACTCAGAGTAAATATACTGCAGTTTCTCTATATTCATGAAACTTTTTTAACAGATACATCAGATGAAATTGGTATCAAATATATTACAGCAAAGTTACTTTTCCTGATTACAAATTGGTCTCTCTCTCTCTCTCTCTCAAATTCAAGTTTAAATTAGCTGTATTGGCATGACCGTAGTAGCACAATGTTGCCAAAGCATTGATTAATAAAGATTGTGGTACACTCTCACTCCATGTCCTCTCTCTTTTGTGTATATTTATAATAAAGGCATATAATGGAGGCAAAATGGCCAAAAATGTGACTAATAAGGACAAATAAATCTAAAGCAAACAGAGTGAGCCTTGTTGTTCATAAACTAGAATCCTTCCTGGAAATAGTTTGGGCTATTGTCATTTTATCATGTGTTGTGCCACAGCCTGGTGTCACCCAGAGGGGTCAGCTTGACATCCACAACAGAACATCAAGAGAGAGATGCCAAGGGAAATTAACAACAAGATTATCTGAAATGTTTGCACATGGCCATTCAAGGCTGGGAGTTAAGTAGTGATCGACTGATTTTGTAATGGCTGTGCCGATATCTAGATATCAGGGTGGCCGATGGCGCTGATATAATGACGATATACAGTATATATGATGTCACACATAATAAATTACATGTACATAAAATGTCTAATATATAAAAAATATTTATAAAATGTATTTAGCATTATATATACTCAATTTCATGAAAAATTTTAACTTTGTTAAAATATAAAAATCTGTAAAGATTTATGTTTTAGATAGTAGATAGCAGCTTCTCCTGGTTTCTTTTTAGTCTTCCCATGTACCAGTACATAAATTGTTAAGTAGTAAATAACAACAGTGCACTACTAATCCAGTCACCATGGAAGATGTGCGCATTAGCAATCACATTTTCTCACAAAAAGTCCTTATAAAAATAATGTTTTTGCACAAAAACTTGCATGTGACATTGTGAAATGCTCTCATTTATTTTTCTATCCACAAGAAACAGGTGCAATGGAGTTATTTCATATTTTAATAGTAACTTTTAGCAGCCAAGCATATTGTGCAAATGTGCAAATAGTGACTCTAGAGCGCTGTATTTATTTATTTATCTCCCCTTTTTCTCCCCAATTTGGAATGCCCAATTCCCAGTGCTCTCTAAGTCCTTGTGGTGGCATAGTGACTCGCCTCAATCTGGGTTGCGGAGGACGAATTTCAGTTGTCTCTGCGTCTGAGACCGTCAACCCATGCATCTTATCATGTGGCTTGTTGAGCACATTACCACGGAGACATGGCGCGTGTGGAGGCTTCACACTATTCTCTGTGGCATCCATGCACAACTCACCATGTGCCCCACCGAGAGCGAACCACATTATAGTGAACACAAGGAGGTTACCCCATGTGACTCTTCCCTCCCTAGCAACCGGGCCAATTTGGTTGCTTAGGAGACCTGACTGGAGTCACTCAGCAGGCCCTGGGATTTGAACTCGTGAACTCCAGGGGTGGTAGTCAGCGTCTTTACTCGCTGAGCTACCCAGGCCCCTAGAGTGCTGTATTTATAACGTGCTCAGCACATTTTGGCACGTGTTAGAATGTGTTGTACGCCAGTCTGTTATAATTGTAACACAATGGCACGTGACGAAACAACAAAACGAACTATGACTGGTAATTTACATGCCTTAGATGGCTCCTTCTCATGCAAATAAGTGATTCTCGGTGCCATCACGTCATGCTAAACTAATCAGCCTAACGGGAAAATATATTGGCTGATGCCGATAACTCACCCTTCATTAAGCCCCGCCTTCAAAGCGTTTCTGACCAAACCTATCTTAGCAATTGTTGCCGTCCGCTATTTCTCTGACAAGTACTTGCTTTTTTCCAACATGAGTCTATGGGAGTATTCTGTGTTTGAGTAGATTTGTGCCTAATTTTATAGAAATTACCCAAACAAATGTAAAAAAAAAAACACTGTTGCTGGGTCACTTGTAATAGTGACACAAGGTACCTAGGATATCGTTTGCCTGAATTCTGATTGACAGTCTCCACAGTTTTCAATCAAATTACTATGTAATTTAACAATTTATTTTTTACAAAAAGTGTCAGTTAAATATGCTTTACAGTGTCACTCTTCATTCCAGCCCACATAAGAAAATTATCAATTCCATTTATGGGAATATCTCATAGTTCCGCAAAGCTTGTCAGAGGAAGCAACCATAACCATGGGGGGTGGAGCTTAACGAAGGGTCAATTTAAAAATACCAAGTATCTGCAGATTTTTCGACTGCAGCGAAACCACAGTTGACCAATAGAGTTAAGGGAATGTATGTTTGAGGGTATGGTTTTATTTACATTGAGGGTACCAAATGTCCCCAAAAGGATAGTAAAAGATGAAATATCCTACATTGTTGGGACCAGCCAACTGTCTTTGAGGAACAAAACTGAAAATTCTCTTATCATTTACTAACCCTCATGACATCCCAGGTGTGTATGACTTTCTTTCTGCTGAACACAAAAAAAAAAATTTTTTTTGAAGAATATCTCAGCTCTGTAGTTCCATACAATGCAAGTGAATCGGTACCAATATTTTGAAGATCCAAAAAGCATATAAAGGCAGCATAAAAGTAATCCATAAGATTCCAGTGGTTAAATCTATGTCTTCAGAAGTTATCTGATAAGTATGGGTGAGAAAAAGATCAATATTTAAGTCCTTTTTTACTATAAATTCTCCTCCTTGCCCTATAGGCGGTGATATGCATGAGGATGCCAAAAAACAAAAGAAGAAGAATTTGAAAGAAGACTGATTGTAAAAAAAAAGGACTTAAATATTGATCCGTTTCCCTCCCACACCTATCATATCAATTCTGAAGACATGGATTCACTGGAGTCGTATGGATTACTTTCATGCTGCCTTAATGTGATTTTTTGAAGCTTGAAGATTGCCACCATTCATTTGTATTGTGTGGGCCTACTGAGTTGAGATATTCTTTTAAAGATCTTTGTTTGTGTTCAGCAGAAGAAAGTCATACACATATAGCATAGCATGAGGGTGAATAAATGATGAAAGAAGTTCTTTTTTGGGTGAACTCTTCCTTTAATAAACATACTAAATTTTGTCTTAATGAAAATGTAAAAATACAAAAAGTTTTCTGTAATAGTTAGGATAAGCTTTAGGGGTTGGGTCAATGGAAAGTCCTCCCAATGAGTGTTTGCAGTAAATATGGTAATGACTAACAATAAGTGATGAGAGAGTGTGAGAGAATGTGTTTGGCTGACATTCACATTACATTTACAAAGTTAAGTCTGGGACTTAAAAGTCCCCTTTTTCCCCTTTTTTCATATCTTGTTGACACATTTCACACGTGCGCACGCACGCACACACAGTTTTGAAACAGCTGTTTCTGAGTGCGGTTCATTAGAAAATTTACAGTCAGTCTCTGATTATATCCTTTTCGTCAGGAGATTGCATAAATTATCAAGGTGCGCAAGATGGGTTGAATGAGCAGGCAGCTGAGCCTGGCTGGAAAGGGTCCAGGTGCAGCAGTGGAAAGAAGAGAGAGTCAGGTCAGAGCAGAACAAAACGTTTGTCAGTGTGTGAAATATTTAATTAGTCACCCACACACATAGACACGCACTCATGTTGACACTGTTTAACTCAAAGCAAAGAGACTGCAGCTTCTCTATATACATAAAAACTTTAAGTATTCTTTTTTGATCAGATAGATCAGAGGTAATGGAATTCAAATATGTAACAGTACAGTTGCACTTACTGATTGCGCATTGCTCTCTCTCTCTCTCTCTCTCTCTCTCTCTCTCTGTTGTTTTTATTGGCCTCATATCTCTCATAATGTATTGCACCTTTGCTTTTGCAATTCTGATTTTTCATTCAGTGTCCTGAATTATTTCTTTCAAATGTAATTGTATGCATAGCAGATGGTTGACACTTGCAGTTTTGCAGACACTTGTATGTGGGTCATTCTCAGAAAACGGTGCCATTTGTGTGCCAATTTTTAAAATAATGCTTTACATTTTATGTTTAAATGTTGTTTTTTTATATACAGTTGTGCTCAAAAGTTTGCATACCATTGGAGAATTGGTAATATAGGTACCATTTTTAAAGAAAACATGAGTGAGCAGGCAAAACACATTTCTTTTATTTGTTATGGGATTCATATTCAACTGTAGGTTATAACAGAATGGCACAATCATAAAACAAAACATGGCAACACTGAAACAAAATGAAATGACCTCTGTTCAAAAGTCTGCATACCCTTAGTTCTTAATACTGTGTATTGCCCTCTTTAGCATCAATGACAGCATGCAGTCTTTTGTAATAGCTGTCTATGAGGCCCCAAATTCTTGCAGGTGGTAAAGCTGCCCATTTGTCTTTGCAAAATGCCTCCAGGTCATGCAAAGTCTTTGGTAATCTTGCATGAACCGCACGTTTGAGATCTCCCCAGTGTGGCTCGATGATATTAAGGTCAGGAGACTGTGATGGCCACTCCAGAACCTTCACCTTTTTCTGCTGTAACCACTGGAGGGTCAACTTGGCCTTGTGCTTAGGGTCACTGTCATGCTGGAAAGTCCAAGTGCGTCCCATGCGCAGCTTTCATGCAGAAGAATGCAAATTGTCTGCCAGTATTTTGTAATAACATGCTGCATTCATCTTGCCATCAATTTTCACAAGATTCCCCCGTGCCTGTAGAGCTCACACACCCCCAAAACATCAGTGAGCCACCAGCATGCTGCACAGTGGGGATGGTATTCTTTTCACTATAGGCCTTGTTGACCCCTCTCCAAACATAGCGCTTATGGTTGTGACCATAAAGCTCTATTTTGGTCTCATCACACCAAATTACAGTGTGCCAGAAGCTGTGAGGCGTGTCAAGGTGTTGTCGGGCATATTGTAACCAGGCTTTTTTGTAGCATTGGCGCAGTAAAGGCTTCTTTCTGGCAACTCAACCATGCAGCTCATTTTTGTTCAAGTATCATCGTATTGTGCTCCTTGAAACAAGCACACCGTCTTTTTCCAGAGCAGCCTGTATTTCTCCTGAGGTTACCTGAGGATTTTTCTTTGTATCCTGAACAATTCTTCTGGCACTTGTGGCTGAAATCTTTCTTGATCTACCTGACCTTGGCTTGGTATCAAGAGATCCCCAAATTTTCCACTTCTTAATAAGTGATTGAACAGTACTTACTGGCATTTTCAAGGCTTTGGATATATTTTTATATCCTTTTCAGTCTTTATAAAGTTCCATTACCTTGTTACGCAGGTCTTTTGACAGTTCTTTTCTGCTCCCCATGACTCAGTATCTAGCCTGCTCAGTGCACCACGTGAGAGCTAACAAACTCATTGACTATTTATACACAGACACTAATTGCAATTTAAAAAGCCACAGGTATGGGAAATTAACCTTTAATTGCCATTTAAACCTGTGTGTCACCTTGTGTGTCTGTAACAAGGCCAAACATTCAAGGGTATGTAAACTTTTGATCAGGGCCATTTGGGTGATTTCTGTTATCATTATGATTTAAAAAGGAGCCAGACAACTATGTGATAATAAATGGCTTCATATGATCACTATCCTTAAATAAAAGACAGTTTTTTTGCATGATCAGTTATATTTTCAACATCAATGCCAAAATTTCACAATTTCTGCCAGGGTATGCAAACGTTTGAGTACAACTGTATCAGCCATGACAAGTCGTTCACTGATTCTTGAGATAAGGGACAAAACATGTTTAAAATCTGAGTTTTAATTTTTTTAATACTAAATTAATTTGAAATGGATATTTCTTTTTTTTTTCTTCGGAAAATTGACATTTATTCACTTCATAACTTGCATTACTGTCATTTGTGTCAACTCCGTCAGACACACCAAAAAGAGTGTTATTTTAATTTTATTCATCCAACAAGTGTAAAGTATTTAATTATCTAATTATCTAATAACATTGTTCAGTAAAGGAGTTAAGTGATAAAATACATTCAATATTTTTTGTATTTTATTTATTTATTTATTTATTTTTTTCTGTTTTAATACTATTCTGAAAATTCTGACGGAGTTGACAAAATTTTATATTTTTCCATCTTAACCATGTGTTGTACACTGGAGCCATTTTTCCCCCTCAGTTGAAGATGCCTCTATAAACTAAACAAAAATGCCAAAATTGATCCCACACTTTTAACAAATTGTAATAATGAGAATGACGGAGTTGACAAGTTGAAGCTGTGACCGCAGAGACTTACACATTGTTTGTCTAAAATATGAAAAATATCAAATGTACCAGACCGCGTGTCCTACTGTTGCATCCACCATGAGCAGGAAGTGGGAAAGGGTTACATGGAGTTAAAGCTGATCAGGACATTTTCTGATTTATTCAGGATAAAAACATTTTTTTAAAAAGTTGATGCAATGCGAGGACACAACTTTGAGAGGCAGTTTTATATGGAAAACATAATTTAAAGTTTTCTTAACGTATTGTTTGATATCTTACAGATCCCTACCTTTCATTTTATATTTATATTTATGAATTTGTTGCATTTTTAAACACTTTTTTTTTTTAGCAGTTTAACATTGTGACCTCTTGCTGAGGACAGGTTAAGTTACATGTGCTTCCAAGTATAGAGCATGCATTTTTAAAACTTTTACTGAAATTATTTTAAAATATAAGTAAAACACATTTCGTTTATATTTAACTTTTCCAGTATTTTTATTATGAATTTCTTGATTTTTAAAATAAAGATGACTTTTGTATGTAGGACATGTTTTGTCCCTTATCTCAAGAATCAGTGCGTTATAATTATTACAAGATGGCAAAATCTTAAAATCGTAGGAGTTGGCTTGTACAACACGTATGACTTTTACTCCCAAAGAGAAAAATAAACAAACCAACAAACAATGTAATTACAAATTTTCCATAACCTAAACCTAACCATAAAGTCTAACCCCTTACCCAAACCCTACATTTAACAATGATTTTAATAGGACAATAACTTTAGTATACAGTGGAAGAAAGAAAACATCAGGGTTCACAATGATACAAGGGAAGCATATTACTTGTTATTGACATATATCAGTCATTTGTACTGTATAAATAAGTATGGAATGAGTAACCACATTTGCTCACAGAGGTTTCCTTTGTTTAAATAAAGTGTTGGATAGAAGGCTAGCTAAAATTTGATGCCTGTATAGAATTTGATTTGAAATTCTGTTTGCTGATTGGTTGGTCTCTATGGGAATAAAAGTCATACCATTTCGTACGAGGCAAGTTGTATGATATCTTACGATTTCACTATCTCAAACAAATTATCACATGTTGTTATGAGATTATGTTGCAACGTTCCTTATTTGCCAGCATTACAATTTAATCGATTACAGAATAAAATAAATACAATTCTACCAAACTTTTGCTTCAGAATTTCAGAATTTATCCCTTACTTTCGGTTCAATCATACATAACATTTAAGAGGTGACATTAGTTTTTTAATCACAAAGTTCAAACAGGTAATTTTTCCATTACAGCCTTTATCAGTATTAATGTATATTATTATGTGTAAACTTATATTGGCCTCAAGCGATACACTCAATTAACACTTTATTAGGAACACTATGGTCCTAATAATGTGCCAAAAGTGGTTTTCTGCTGTTGTTGCCCATCCACCTCAAGGTTCAACATGTTGTGCATTCTGAGCTGCTATTCTGTTCACTAAAATTGTACAGTGTTGAGTGGTTATCTGAGTTACCGTAGCCTTTCTCTCAGCTCAAACCAGTCTGGCCATTCTCCATTGACCTCTCTCATCAACAAGGCTTTCCGTCTGCAGAACTCCCGCTCACTGGATTTTTCTTTTCTTTTTTTCCTTTTCTTTTCTTTTTTTTTTTTTTTTTTTTGCACCATTCTGAGTAAACTCTTGTGCGTGAAAATCCCAGGAGATCAGCAGTTACAGAAATACTCAAATATTCAACACTCTTGTCTGGCACCTACAATCATGCCACGGTCGAAATCACTGAGATCACTTTTTTTCCCCATTCTGATGGTTGGTGTGAACATTAACTGAAGCTCCTGACACATATCTGCATGATTTTATTCATTGCACTGCTGCCACACAATTGGCTGATTAGATAAACCAGCCTACATAAATAAGTAAGTGTACAGGTGTTCCTAATAAAGCATTTGGTGAGTTTATATTGTTCTTGTCATGAAGCATGTTGACTGTAAATAATGTAGCCTTTCTTAATAAATAAATAATTTTCTTGAAAATGTCAGGCACAAATGGCAGCATTTTCTGAGAATGACCGATGTGTTATTTATAACCTAAGTAACATTCATTACATTAACCTGTGTCTTTAAGACTTTTTGTCTGCTTTTTCTGTGAGGTTTTATCAATCAATTTACTTTCAAGAGTTTACATCTCCTTCTCCCTCAGGTGCACTGCAGTGGTCAAACACACTGATTTCTACTCAATCTGCCTGAGCCAGTTATACTTGAGATGGGTAGACGGGCAGCTGATCACACCACCCCTGTACCAGTCCTCGGAGAGCCCGCCCTGTTAGGGACACGTGGTTGGAGGACAGTGGCAAATGGGACTGGCATAACAGCCCTGACGCTGATTCATCAGTGTAATGTTGGGGTGCAAACATCACCTGCAATACGGAACAATCAACTACAGCCAGATGCCAAACATATGGACACTTGTACCAAACTTGGACACTTGGACACTTGTCTTTCAGAAAACAGAGTGTTCATGCCACCCAATGGCCACATTCCAAACAAGACTGGGAAAAACAATGAAGTCAGGAAAGAAAAAACAAGAAGTATTATTATTAAACGTAGTAGTCTGGAGACAAAAACTAAAAAGGGTGTAACCTTTGAGGGACTGGAGAGTGAAATCTCTGAGGATAGGGAAGAGGTTCAGTACCATAATCCTCCAATCAAAACCAGTCCTCTGTTGAGGGGTGTGGCTAATTGCAAACTAAAACCAAGAAGGAATTGTCACTTTACCAATGGTAGTGTGGTTGACTCTGAGGTAATGGGCGGGATCAGCAGTGATGTCAGTGAAGGGGTGGAGTCTGCTACAGGACAAAAACAGCATGGGCATTCTTTGAAAGTAACATTACCTTCAAGCTCACCCCCTCACAGACCGCCCATGAACATCTGCAGTACTTGTGGAGGGCGCCAGAATCCAGCAACTCCTGGACTCTACTGTCAAACCAGGGCAATTACCTCCCCAACTTCCATAGGTTCTTTGGGACTCCAGCCCAGCCATTCATCCCCTCTTTACCCTGGGAATGACATGGGAATTAAAATGCAGATAGAAAGACACACTGACCGCAGTGCTACTCAGTCAGACCCCATGAGCCCTAACCTTCATTCTTATCTCAACATGAATATAAACAAAGACTGGCCATTATCTCTGCTGCCTGCTCAGCAGATTGAGGCATCAAAGCTCACTTATCATCATGCAGTCAAGAGGGATTCTTGTGCTGACAAACACATTTATCATACCGGTCGCACATCAGCTCCGCATACTCTCGCTGTAACTACAATAGAGGATAAAGCTCTTTCAAGGGCCATAAACACAGACTGGAACTCTCACAAACCTCCCGCACAGCCTCACACATTGTACCCCCCGAGACCCCCCACGACTCCGCACCCTCCCTATACACACAAACATGGCACAACCGAGAAACTAGCTGCCACACAGGCGACAAGTACCAGCACATCACAAGTAAACACACACTTCCAACCAAATTACCAGCAAAACTCTAATAGCAATCCAACAAATCAAACTGGAAACAATCTCAAACACTCAGAGTCTCTGAGTACATACCATCCACAGAACAAAACACACATCAAACTTTTGCAAACCACAACGAAACAACAGATGTTTCCCCAAACCAACTCAATAGCTCAAAACTCAAAAGCTAGTGTAGGCACACAACAGAACTACAAACCGCAGCGCATTGAACATAATAGCACACTTCTCAAATGCCCAAATTCATCACCGTTGAATCAGACAAGCATTCATTCTAAATCCTCTGCCTATTTTCATTCACATTCAAATGTTAAACTCCAAACTACAAGCCAGAATTGTAGGAGTCAAGGTGTCATATCCTCCACTGCTTCAAACATTCTGAGACAGGTACAATTCCCAAATGGATTAGAGTCCAAGTTTGACACACACACTAAACCATCAGTATGCTCTCACACAAATTCCAGCATTAAACCTCAAAGCGTTACGCAAATCTGCGCTGACACGGATCCTGAATCCGCCACCTCACCCTCTGATTCACATTTTCCATTGGCAACAAACACACATAACCTCTCTGGTTCTCATTCAGGTCGTCATACATTGATACCCAATGACACAAGTCCACCTCAAAATGCACTTTCACATGCAAACACACCCAAGCAATCTTCATTCACTAAGACACATAAAACAAACACCAATAGCACCTCACATAAAGACATACTCTCATACCCTCATCGTGAGTCAAAATGCCAAAATGACAATCTCTTGTTTTCACATGCCCCAAATATGTCAGCCCATCACAAAGAAACACTTAAAGCGCGAACAATCAACCATCAGAACCTCTCAAATGCATTTACAACCACTCAGACTGAGGTGGAAGTGCATTTGTACACCAAAGAACATTCTCAAACAAGCCCCAAGGTCAAAACAGCCTCACACACACTATGTGTTCATTCAAATACGCCACACAGACAGACACAGCCTGAAGTTGTCAGACAGTCTGTCCTAAATCATCTTAGTAATGACACTTGTGAGTCCTCATTACTAACCAATCCTTCCTCCAGGGCATGTCCTCAAGCCGAGACACACATACGGTCTGTATTTAAGTCTTTGAGTGACACAGAGTCAAAGAAACAAGCTGATTTTAAAGCAACAGGACCAGAACATCAAACAATCAATGCCTCACAACATCAACACGCACTTCAGCCGTCAAAAAAACCACCCCCCTATGTGCCCCAGAGAGCACAAAATGCATTCCGACCTCCTAAGCCATCTTCTGTACCTCCGCAAGCCCCATATTTTAAATTTGAAATGGAGGGCACAGAAAACAGAGGCCTAAATGCGGCCTCTAATCGAAAGCCACTTCTGTCACCCTCAGGCACTGTCATCCTCCAACACATACAGAACGTTGAAAGTCTCCAGAATGCAAAGGCACAGATGGAATCTCAATCCAGTTCCATCTCACAGGCTGTTGGCTCTGTGCCAAATGACCATTGTTCCCTAACGCACAACCACCCTCCTTCTGCAGTTCAGTTGCTGCCTGCATCGCCTCAGTGCGGCAAGCCACGGGACTCTAAGCATAGATTAGAGATGGTAGAGGCGAGTCTGCAAGCCAACAAGGAAAGAATCACAACTCTGCTCAACATCATTCAGGACTTGGAGATGAGCCATGCACTCAGCAAAGGGTGAGAGACAGAGAAAGGGTGTTATTCCAAGATAAGCAGATAACTGACAAGTGTGACTGGGGAACTGGATGTGTTAAAAATAACTGAAGTGGTGAATTCACTAAGGGCCTGTGCATTATTATTATTTTCCTCAAACTTTGACCATGATATTAATGTCATACATTTTAAATGTGTAGTACCCTACCAGATAACCAAATAGGGTGGCAAATGATATTTTGATTATAGCTGGGTAAATAAGTCAAGACAGCAGACCCTTCTTGAATTAACCCCTCTGTTTTGGAGAACATTTCTAACAACTTTTCTCTTCGGGTCCATAGTGAAACATTAGAGTACAATACATATACAGCACACCTCCCTTTTGATTATACACATAAACACAAGCTTTTATAGTAGCTTTTAATCTGGAAAGAGTGCCACCTATATGTCAGTGGTGGTACTATTCTTTCACAGTAGATAAACAGTAAACCTTGTATTTTTGAAAAAGCTGATAATACATACACTGTGTATCTGTTTGAAACAAATACAGAATCATGGTTTATATTAAAAAAATATTTTTATTTCAGAATATAAATGTCCATCTGGCAGATGAAAAATTGAAAGTTTTCCATTGTTAAATGGGTCACAATTGACCTGAACTTAAACAGCTGAATCTTCAAGATGGAAAGGACAAAACATGTCTTGTTTGTATAATTTTATCTTGAAAAAATAACACACATTGACCAAGACAAAATGTCAAAGAATCAACAAAGAAAAAGAACATTTCAAAAGAAAAAATATCCAATTACAGAAATTTTGGCTCATAAAATGAACTGTGCTGCTGACAGCACTAGTTTTGCACATTTATTCATTTAAGTTGGGACTTTCTTGTACACAGTCATGAATTTTAGGCTGTTTCGCACTTCATAAACTAAAGCCCTTTTAGGTCCTTTTACTCTGTTTGAACTACTACGTTTTGTCATTTTCACACTTATGGAACTATAGTTCCTCTTAGCCGTTTAGAGGGACTTTAAAGGGACTTTTTAGCTCCTACTTTGGGGTAGTAGGAACCTGTGATTGGTCAAACACATACAGTATGATGCACAACCCAGCAACAAAAGACGTTCCCCAGATGTTCTGCTATTTTGTAATGTTCGACACAGGACGTTCCCAGGCCATTTTGGACATTCGCTACAGGTCTCATTTTGGTCCGGGCGAAACATTCTGAAAACCATGTTCATAGGACATTTGCAAACGTTCATGTTTCATCCCATTAACATCTTTTCGTCTTTGGTCCCTTAACCGACGTTTTGACAACATTCATTGATCTTGTGTTGTAAGAATGCATTTAACTGAGATTTGCATTTTACAGATAAGGGTGTATACTTCACCTCCAAACATTTGCCAAATGTATACTTTCGAATCCATGTGTTGCCTTCTCTCATCAGACCTACTGACACCTTTGGCAGCCGCCATGAGTACACAAAGTTGTAGCTGCTAGACCACTACTAAGAGGATTGTGCTAATTATCCAATTCCCTTCACAGAAATAACAAAAAAACAACAAAGTATCCAAAGAGTATCGCCTGTCTTGCATATTATGTGTGCATGGGGTAAGCAGAATTGCTGTGTGACTTCAATTGGAGATGCTTTGAGTTTTCATCGTGTCTGTACTGTGTAACTACACAGAAAACAAAGTGATTTCTGTACAGTATTTTTTATACTTTATTTATTATTACAGTTGATTCATAAAAGCCTTTATTATAAATGATTGTTTTGATAAATAGGTTACTAGGGCAATTTCCGCTGAGTTCAGCGTGTGCTGCATTGTTAAAATAGGCTGAGCACCTCATCTCTCCTTACTCTGCGGCTTCATGGATGCAGCACTGCACATACGGCTCATGAGCCCAGTTTAAAGATTATAATCTGAAGATACAGTTCATGCAAAACAGCCCTAACAAAAGTGTATAGCTCAGATCCTGGCGTCCTCAGTTGGTGTTGTTGATTTGGTTGTTGCTATTGAATCGCATGTGCAAACAACATCAGAGAAACACTGGTCGACACTAGATGTCACTATGAGGCAGGGATGTGCCGTTCATATAAGCAAGGTAAGCAGTGCTTACCTAACATAAGGGTGACAATATTAAATATTTAAATATAATTGTTAATATAAACTGCTGTTTTCATTCAGATGTGTCATCTTTCCTTTCACAGTTATTCATTTATTCGCTTTGGCGCCACCCTCAGGTATAAGCACTTTATGTTATGCTTTCTCTGATTCCATTGTTTACTGCCCTTTCATTCAACACTGTACATTCATTCAAACTGAATCACGCCCGCTACTACAAATGACCAAGGTAAGCATGCTTACCAAAATGAGTAAGCCAGTCAGAAGCTCCTTCCTTCAGTCATGCAATCTGACAGGCTAGATTTTAGTTTTGTGTCAACACGTTCAAGTTCAGGTAACTAATTCATTATTATGCGCTTAAATGGATATCTGCAGTGAAAGCCTATGTGGATTTGGCAAAGTTACTTTCAATAAAAAATCGAGAAAGAGAGGCTATCGAAACTTCAGCAAGTGGGTGACTTTTACAGCAAAGTGACGGAGATGTTCATTCGCAAGAAGAGACGCATGGATTTTGTGTTCAAGTAAAGTTTAGTTAAAAATCTGTGTTATTGATACTAGGTCATAGATGCTAGGTCATTGTTTCTGGTTAGTCTGAGGCTATGAAGTGCTGGCAATCATGTCCTTCTTGTGTTATGTCTGTTTTATAGTTCTAACGTTAGGGCGCAGTGTCTGTTTAAAAAAAAAAAATCTTGTGCATTCAGGTTAAGATTGTTGTCTTTGGTGATCAGATTAGTTAATAGCCGCTGTCCATTCCAGTGGTTCTAAACTGTGGGAAGAGTGAAGTGTGAGGCCTATGATGTTGAAACTACTGTTTTAACTGGCAATCTTTTCTTTTACTTTTTGTTGTGTGTCAAAACAAGCTCTTCTGGCATTATGGTTCATTGTATGATTTAATGGACATAAACATGCTCAGCTCAATATATGACAATCTTTCATTTTTGTGATCTGAACAATATTACTGTCCGGAATTTAAAACAATTTGGTCATGAAGTTCGCCACTGTGACAATTGTTTCCATTGACTGGTGGGTTCTTAGGCAACAATTTACGTCAATAACATTTCCGCACCATTACACTCTACACCATATAATATGTTTTGGGCACAGTGTTTAATAATGTGTATTAAAAATCTTTGATGCTTGCCCAGTCTCAACGTGCCTGCTATGAGGGTTCCTTTTGTGTGTGCGAAATCAAAAGGAAAAAGTATTTTTCGGGTGTGCCGTTCCTCTTCACAGTTCTCATCTAGAGAGTTCCTAAGGGAAAAGTACTAGGACTGTATGCGAGCACAAAACATGCATGCATTTTAAAAAATATGTGGAGCTAGGCCTTTATTGAATTCATTGATTCAACTGTAAGAAATATTGTACACTGACTGGAGGTGCAGAAAAATTATGTGGTCGTGATTGAATTTTATGCAGATTTAGGTCAATAAGGCCCGTAAATGTGTTTTTAGTAGGACTTTTTTTGAAATCCTTTTTTTTTTTTTTTTTTTTTTTTTTTTTTTGCCTCTTGCTTTCCATGTAGCCGGCAATGTTTTCGGACTGGCCAAGACCTTAGAGACTGCACCACTTGTCAGAAGACTGCATGTGCCATCTACAGGTGACAACACCCAATGAGACTACTAATCATTGTAAAGAAACTACAAGAAACATAAACTATGTGAAATAAAAGTAACATAATACAAATTACAAATACAGTATGCTCTATTTTCATTTCCCTATTTTCCCTATCTCTCTCTCTCTCAATTTTTCTTACTTAATCATTGTCCTAGTGTGGAGTATGACTTCCGGCAACAGGAGAGAAGATTCAGGGAGCTCTTCCAAAGTCTGTGTCCTCCATCCCCAGAAAGGAGAGAAGGAGGATGTGAAGAATCTTTTTCTTTACTCACCTCACTTATTCATAACCGCAAATTACACCAGCTAAACACCAATATCATGACTCACATTCAATCTGAGAGTCAACATCAAATTCAGCCTCAGATTAAGTCTCAGACTCAATCTCAGATTCATTCTCAGCCACAGATTCATTCTCAAACTCAGTCTCAGATTTTGCCTCAGATTAAGTCTCAAACTCAGTCTCAGATTACGCCTCAGATTCAGGCTCAGATTATGTCTCAGATTCCATCTCATTCTCAGATTATGTCTCAGATTCCATATCAGTCTCAGATTATGTATCAGATTCCATCTCAGTGTCAGATTATCTCTCAAATTCCATCTCAGTCTCAGATTACGCCTCAGATTCTGTCTCAATCTCAGATTCAGCCTCATATTCATTCTCCGTCCCGGAATCATTCCCATTTCAATACTAAAATCAAGAGGAAGAAATTATGCAGGAGACTGTTCGGCTGGTTACCACATAAAGTCCAAAGGAAATGATTATATCATGCCAAGTATCTGATTTTCATGCCTGACTCTTCACCTTCTGGTATGCATAGTCACAAACTTTCTCAAACTCAGTCTCAGATTACAGTATGTTTCAGATTTCTTCTCGGCCTTAGCCACAGATTATGTCTCAGATTTAGTCTAAATCTCAGATTATGCCTTAGATTCCATCTCAGTCTTAGATTATGTTTTAGATTCATCCTCAGATTCATTTTCATTCCCAGTCCCGGAATCGGTCCCAGTTCAAGACTAAAATCAAGAGGAAGAAATTATGCAGGAAGCTGTTTGGCTGGCTACCACACAAAGTCCAAAGGAAATTACTATATCATGCCAAGTATCTGATTTTCATGCCTCACTCTCCACCCTCTGGTATGCGGAGTGACAACTCCTTTTTGTTTTAATGCAGTCTGAAGTCTGACTTTTGATATTTTTTGTAAAGGAGCATTATTCCATGACAACTGTGACCATGAACTACCAAGGAGAATTTGCAACATGAAACTAGATTTTCCTTGCCGAAGACAACTCTACAACATTACCATTATGATTTAATTATATATGCATCAAAGTTAAAATGAACATGATGCTTGTCATTACTGGTTATGAAGGGTTTTGCCCCTAAGATGCAGATGAACATTTTAGGACATGATGTGATGTGAGGTTGTGGTGCACTTCACTTCATTCTTAATCTTCCAAATGGACAGCTATCATCTGTTAGAGGTCACAGCATTATGATGTACTATGGGACTGTGATACAGAGCTTCAATGACTGAATTTTAGCTAAATAAACCACAGATCCAAGGTTATGCAACAAAGATGGATGTTTCCCTCTCTTTTAATTCAAATGTTTCTTCCTCTCCACACATGCTCAAATGTTCATACACTACTCGCACAGTTATACATAGTAAGCACATGCTATGCTAACTGTAAAACCAATTGACAGTCTTTGTAAACAATGAAGAGAGACAGGCATTTGGTCTCAAAATAACCAGCTTCACCCCTGGTGCTCCCAAAGGATGCCTGCTCCAAGTTTCCAAAGCCCTAAACCAGGGGTTTAAATAAGGGGTGTTCAAAGGATGCCAGGGGGCACTAAGAGCAAATTATTAGAGAGGGGGTTGTTATGTTACAAATGGGGGGTGTTTATCAGTCATAATAATCAAATCTATCATCAAGTTCCACTTTACATTAAAACGTTTATCTAGACTTGGAGTATATAAGTTGTTTCTCAATTATACGGGTTGGTATGCATTTGTACCGTGGTTCATCTGATTTTGAAGTCTAGTGGCGCATCTGAAGTATCTGGTTTAGCAGCGTCAAATACAGAGGCAGAGGCACAACCTCAGCTAATGCTCCTGTATGGTTCTCTAGATGGATACGGCTCAATGGACAGAGCAGCGCGAGCGCAAAGCTTTTAAAGCTCGAGCTCTTAAACTCACTTTGCGAGAATCAGTGAGAAGTAAGATGCAAGAAGCAGAAACCATTTGAATTCGGCACAGAAATCTACATCATCACCCTTGAATTTACTACAGTAACACTAAGGGCGTTTACACACCTAGTTGGTTTGAGCACTCAAGCGCTCTCAGAGTGGAATAATATGTATATGTGAAAAACCCAAGTGGTCTCAGACCCCCCTAAAAGGACCCAAAAGTGGAACACCTCCTGAGGTTCTTCAGTTCGTTCAACTGATTTGTGCGATGTGAAAGCAAAGAGTTACAAGTCCGCTTTGCATTTTATGACATAAGTACCTCGTGGCTTGCCATACATAGCTGCATTACAGTACTGTGTGAAAGTCTTAGGCACATAAGATGTTTCACAAAAGCATTTGTCTTAAGATGGTTATTTATATCTTCATCTTTAGTGTGTCAATAGGAAATATAAATGTTAGACTCACAAACATTACTTTTGCAAATAGAAAATATTAGAATAGAAGAACAGGGATCCCTGCAACAGATGTCATGGCCCCCACAAAACCCCCCCACTGAACATCATGTCATAAAGGGACAGAAACAATTGAGACAGCCTAAATAGATAGAAGAACTGTTGCGAATTCTCCAAGAATCTTGGAATATCCTATCTGCCAACAACCAAGAAAAACTATGTCCAGCTGTACCTAGGAGAATTGGTGCTGTTTTAAAGGCAAATGTGGTCAAACCAAATATTGATTTAGCTTTTTCATGTTTACTGGAATTTGTATGACATTAAGTGATAAATGAAAACTATTTATGGCATTATTTTTGAAGACATCCTCTCTATGCAACATTTTTCACAAGTGCCTAAAACTTTTGCACAGTACTGTACATACTTCATATTCCAGTCACAATTTACTGTCCACATATGGGAATTTTAATCAAATATAGATATACCATGATTACCATGATGTGTTTTTGTGTCTCATATTTCGTTCTTGTTGTATTATTTGAGCACATATAATGAACGGACCGGCCGCATTCAGAGCAGAGCAGCACGTTAAGATGAACCGCTTTAAAGTGCTCTGATGGCCGTACCGTCTACAGAGATTCGCGCCAAACTCCCGCAAAAATACAAGCAAGGATTTTTATAGTTTCACTTTAATTTTATTTGCGCAATGGCAAATGTTCTTGAATCATACACACAATGTAAATGACACGCAGGAGGATACGCTTGCTTGCTCCATTGCTCTCGAGGTGATAAAGAAGCATATTTCAAATGCACATAGAATTTCAAATGTTTTTCTTCATGCGAAATAAGGGCTTGTAGGTTTTATCGGAGAGCCTTAACATAACGTGAGAGAGTGAAGAATTTAGGACAGAAATAGCCTACAGTACATTATTACTATTGCATAATGTAATATAATTGGCAGTATTGTCTGGGTTTCATAAATGATATAACATATATAAAATATTACTTTTTTGTAATTCTATCCCTGTGCAATAATGTTTAATAAAAAATGGGGTAAGGGAGTGAAGTAGGGGGGCGTTCATCAAAAACAAGTTTGAGGACCACTGCCCTAAACAATCTGTAACCATGCAGGCATTCTTTAAATAGAGTTTCAAAACAAAGTTCGGGATGTTTCACAATGTTCGTTTAATCTGACCAATAACCAGAGGTGGGTAGTAACGCGTTACATTTACTTTTAGAGTAGGTTTAAAAGTGGGTACTTTTTACTCTCACTCAAGTAAATTTCTAATTTTTTTTTTTACTTTTACTTTACATTGGGTGGTGTTACTGTCGCTACATTACTGGGTTTAATTTTAAATAATGTGTAATTTATTGAGATTATTGAATGGGGCTTTTAGGAGAGCGGAAGTTCACACAGCTGAGCACGCTGTCACAGAATGTCACTCAAGTCATTAGTGCTGCAGCATCAAATTCTTCATAGTGAAACACTTTCTTCGCTCCGCACAGTGAAAAAATAGTTTTGTCATGCAATGCCTTCATTTAACACCAAAACAAGTGGATATTTCAAGATTAAAATCACAGCTTCAACTTAAGGCAGCACACTGAGGTAAGTTTTGGCTCTAATCCTAACGTGGCTTTTCTGTGTAATGAGATATTCAGGGTGATAATATAACTGGGCTCTTATGACATCAGTTTTTAAGTGTACATTTTTAAATCAGTGCAACAATATATCAGTGCTCTTTGTCCCACGTCTCGCATGTAATAGGCAGTATTAATGCATTTACTCCACGCCCTCACTGGGTACTGGAAACTATCGCAGCTACTTCAGGCGGATTTATAAATCCATGTAAACATCCAAGTGAAGTGTAAATCACTGCCATTCGCGTGATCGACAACTGGAGCACGAACAGACAGCATTTCTGCGCGTGCACAGTGAGGTGAGCAGGGTGCGAGGAGATCGTATGGCGAAGAGAGAGGTTGTGCCTGAAATCGTTCACTCATTCACTATTTCCTATATAGTGAATGGCAGTTAGTGCACTATATCTCAGCAGTAAGTGAATGAATGAGTGAATTTGGATGTGAGTGTCGGAGCTCTGGGGCTGTCGCAGAAACAACGTCACATATGAAATTTAAAAATACTTGGGCCTTACTTGTTATTCTTATTAAATAATATATTAATACAATAAATCTTCATTCTGTTTGTCATTTTTAATATATTCTGTGTGTTAATATAAAGAGTAAGCACATTTTATCAAATAAAGAGTACATTTAAAATGTATCTGTATGTTTTGCCTCTCTATATGTTATTATGCTATTTTAATCAAGTAATGATTTGTCAAAAAGTTATTTACTGAATTCAGCATGAAATAAAAAATTGCAGGAGTGAAGGAAGCAGTAAACTCCCAGCTCGTATGTCTTTCCAGTGGTGGATTGTGGGCAATTAACCATTGTCGAATGTACATCAAATGTACACTTGAAATTAGAGTGCATTGTGGGTAAGAATGAGTGAACAAAAGTAGGGAACGAGTGGCTCACTCAGAATTCAGACACTCCTACAAAATAGCGGACACTCAAAATAGTCACTATTTAGTGGATAGGGGGCGGTTTCACACACAGCGAGTGTTCCTCGACCAGAGTTGGTGTCCTATGTAGGCTGCGTACTCTGCATTTAGAGAGCGCCAGTACTGCTGTACAGAATTAATGATCTAAATACTTATGACACTGAAAACTGTAACTACACTGAAATAAGAATCCACACAGGACTTTAAAAGCTATGAAATAGTGAAAGAAGGCATTAGTAAAGCATGATCTTACTTTGGTTTCTATTTCAGCATTATATATAATATCCTTGTGGTACATTTTCATGTTTTCACTGTAATATTTTCTAGAAATGATTCCAAACCTCTCCTCTTATTGACAAATTCAACCAGATCTGACAAGAGCCCTTAAAGGGATCGTTCACCCAAAAATTACAATTCTCATTATATACTCACCCTCATGTCACCCCAGATGTGTATGACTTTCTTTCATCTGCTGAACTCAAATGGAGATTTTTAGAAGAAATTCTCAGCTCTGTAGGTCCATACAATGCTAGTGAATGGGTGGCAACATTTTAAAGTTAAACAAAATCACATAAGTCAGCATAAAATAATCCATAAGACTCTAGTTGTTAAATCAGTATCTTCAGAAGCGATGTGATAGGTGTGGATGAGAAACAGAGAAACAGTTCACCATCACATTCTTCTTCTTGTGTTTTTGATGATTCACATTCTTCACTGCATATCGCCCTCTGCTATCTAGCAAAAAATGACAAATATTGATCTGTTTCTCACCCACACCTATCATATCACTTCTGAATACATGGATTTAACCACTGGAGTCTTATGGATTACTTTTGCCTTTATGTGCTTTTTGGAGCATCAAAATTTTGGCCTACAGAGCTAAATTATTCTTCTAAAAATCTTAATTTGTGTTCTGCAGAAGAAAGAAAGTCATACACAAATCTGGGTTGGCATGTAGGTGAGTAAATGATGTGAGAATTTTCATTTTTGGGTAAACAATCTCTTTAAAGTGATAGCTCAGCCATAATTTAATATCCTGTCATCATTCCCTACCCATATGTTGTTCCAAACCAGTGTGACGCTTTGTATTATGTGGAACACAAAATATGTTAGACAGAATGTTAGAGACTGACAGTTTCATTCACCATTCACTTTCAATATATATATATATATATATATATATATATATATATATAAAAACACATTCACTTAAAGTAAATAGTGACTCAAGCAAACATTCTGTCTAAAATCTCCTTATTGTGTTGCATGGAAGTAAGTCATATGGGTTTGGAACAACCGTAAACCGGACTTCAAATTCCTCAAAAACGCAAAAGGAAAAGGGGAAACATTAACCCACCATTTGGCAAATCGGACCACTCTTCCATTCTGCTTCTGCCCGCTTACAGGCAGAAACTGAAACAGGAAGCACCCACCCTCAGAACGATCCAGTGCTGGTCGGACCAATCAGATTCTACGCTACAAGACTGTTTTGATAACACGGACTGGGAGATGTTCCGGTCCGCCTCTGATGACGACATCGAGCTTTACGCTGATAGCGTAACGTGTTTCATCAGAAAGTGCATAGAGGAAGTAGTTCCGACCAGAACAATACGGATCTACCCGAATCAGAAACCTTGGATCAATAGCGATGTTTGCGCGGCACTTGATGCGCGGACCTCCGCTTTTAATTCCGGGAACGCGGAGGAGCATAAACAAGCCGGTTATGCCCTCCGAAAAACCATCAGAACAGCAAAACATCAGTACAGGAACAAGATTGAAGGACAGTTCAACACCACCAACTCTAGAAGCATGTGGCAGGGAATTAATATCATCACAGACTTTAAAGAGGAATAAAAACTCTGCCGTGAACACTGCTGCCTCTCTCCCGGATGAGCTAAATACTTTTTATGCTCGTTTTGAGGGAAATAACACCACCCTCGCAGAGAGAGCTCTTGTGGCCGAAGCTACAGAGGTTAGTTCAGTCTCCGTCTCTGTAGCGGATGTAACCCGATCCTTCCGACGGGTGAATATCCGCAAAGCTGCAGGTCCAGACGGCATTCCGGGTCGCATCATCAGAGCATGCGCGAACCAACTGGCTGGTGTTTTTACGGACATTTTCAACCTTTCCCTCTCTTTGTTTGTAGTCCCCACATGCTTTAAAACGTCCACCATTGTGCCTGTACCAAAGCAATCCAAAATCACTTGCTTAAATGACTGGCATCCTGTTGCTCTGACCCCCATCATCAGCAAATGCTTTGAGAGACTAAACAGAGATTACATCTGCTCTGTGCTGCCTCCATCACTAGACCCATTGCAGTTTGCTTACCGCAACAACCGCTCCACTGATGATGCCATTGCATCTACAATACCCACTGCTCTCTCCCACCTGGAAGAAAAGAACACTTATGTCAGAATGTTATTTGTAGACTACAGCTCAGCATTCAACACCATAGTGCCCTCCAAGCTTGATGAGAAACTCCGGGCTCTGGGCTTAAACAGCTCGCTGTGCAGCTGGATCCTGAACTTTCTGTCAAGCAGACACCAGGTGGTTAGAATGGGCAGCAACATCTCCTCATCACTGACCCTCAACACTGACCCTCAACACTGGAGCCCCGCAGGGCTGTGTTCTCAGCCCACTCTTGTATTCCTTGTACACACATGACTGTGTGGCAACAAATAGCTCCAATGCCATTATTAAGTTTGCTGATGACACGACGGTGGTAGGTCTGATCACTGACAATGATGAAATAGCCTACAGAGAGGAGGTGCACACTCTGACACACTGGCGTCAGGAGCACAACCTCTCCCTCAATGTCAGTAAGACAAAAGAGCTTGTGGTGGACTTCAGGAGAAGACCGACAGAGAACACGGTCTCATCACCATCAATGGAGCACCAGTGGAGAGAGTCAGCAGCTTTAAGTTCATGGGTGTCCACATCACTGAGGAACTCAAATGGTCCATCCACACTGAAGACATTATGAAGAAGGCTCATCAGCACCTCTTCTTCCTGAGACGGCTGAGGAAGTTTGGAATGAACCGCCACATCCTCACACGGATCTACACCAGCACTGTAGAGAGCATCCTGACTGGCTGCATCTCCGCCTGGTATGGCAATACAACCGCCCACAACCGCAAAGCCCTGCAAAGGGTGGTGCGAACTGCCAGACGCATCATCGGAGGTTAGCTTCCCTCCCTCCAGGACATATATACCAGGCGACGTGTGAAAAAAGCTCAAAGGATCATCAGAGACTCCAGCCACCCGGGCCATGGGCTGTTCTCACTGCTACCATCAGGCAGGTGGTATCGCAGCATCAGGACCCGCACCAGCCGACTTCTTGACAGCTTCTTCCACCAAGCAATCAGACTTTTGAAATCTTGATCTCCCACGATCAAAATACATCAGCACTGCACTTTATTACTCTTATATCTCACACCGGACTGTCATAAATTATATTATTATTATATTATATTCTCTCTTAACAACACACTGGCAACTTACTATCAACTGAAAGCCTGAATGTCAATACAGTACAATACAACCTACTGTACATTTTATATATACTATATATACTTTTTTTTATTGTATAATGTGGATTCTATATTGTGTGTATTGTATACTGTACATTGTATGTTATTATTTGTATATTGTGATATGTGTAATTATGTGTATATTAGATTTTAAATTGTGTTGTGTTAATCTGATGTTTAATGTAAATTGGTATATGTCTCATCACTGTCACGACTACTATGTTGCTCGGAACTGCACCCAAGAATTTCACACGCTATTGCACTTGTGTATATGGTTGTGTGACAATAAAAGTGATTTGATTTGATTTGATTGAACAACATGTTGGCGATGATGACTGAATTTCCATTCATATTCATAATAATTCTGTAATACATGTTAAATGTGTATTATGTAATGGAATATATGGGCGTAAACCTCTATTATGCCATTTGTGAAAGTAACGAGTTACTCACTACTTGAGTACTCTTTTATTTGGATACTTTCTTACTCTTACTCAAGTAATTATTTATGTTAGTACTTTTACTTCTACTTGAGTAATAATTTTTTTGAAGTAATTGTACTTTTACTTGAGTACAGTTTTTGGCTACTCTACCCACATCTGCCAATAACCTAGCCAGAGTAAGCATATATAAACAGCTGTTACTTCAATGCTGCGACGATTCCTCCAGCATTTGGCTCTGCCCACTTACCCATGACAGATCCATGCGACAGTTTTGGATGACACACTGCTCTGCATATTGCATTTGCACTCATCAGATAAGCTCTTCCATCGCAATCGTTACGTTATTCACCAAGCTGCTGCAGCAGCCACTATTCATATTTTGTTGCAATGCTGGCTACCAATTTAACCATTGTCTTTCTTTTATTCTCATCTTTCCTCACTGAAGCAGAGCTGACATCAAGGCTGCCTCCGCACAGGCCACTGCGTCATTGTATACCTGTCGTACAGCCCCCTATGGCTGTACACAGGTCCTCTCATCCTGTTTTTCCACCCAGAGCGGTCCCTATAGCATGAGGCTGCCTCCGCAAATGGGCGCTGCTCCTGCTTCATGCCACTTCAGCTCTATTACAGCTTTAATTTTATGCAAGGGAATCAAAATATTAATTTAATTCAAACATTATTCTAACACT
The DNA here is from genome assembly GCF_019703515.2 of Myxocyprinus asiaticus. Taxonomy (NCBI): domain Eukaryota; kingdom Metazoa; phylum Chordata; class Actinopteri; order Cypriniformes; family Catostomidae; genus Myxocyprinus; species Myxocyprinus asiaticus. The sequence goes on from NC_059386.1 coordinate 16,316,896, forward strand.
GTGCAAGCCCCCCAGAGCAACATTGATGCTTCACAGTATGTGTAAAATCTTGGTCTTACTGATGTTTGGAGGCTTTTAAACCCATCTGGGAGGGACTATAAATTTTTTTCATCAGTCCATAAGATTTATTCTAGAATAGATTTTTTTTCTTGATATCTAAGTCACTCATTTCATCTGTTGTTGATTGCTCAATTGGAAACATTTTAGTCTCAGATCACACCCTGGTGAGTTTAGAGGTGTTGCCACATACGGAGAAAAAGAAATCATATAGTTGCTGCTTTAATGTATCCCTTTTGCAAAATCCTGATTTTCAACAAATGTTAAAGGCTGAAATCAATGTCTATATGGAGACCAACTGGTCCTCAGTATCCTCTGTGGGCGTGGCTTGGGAGGCACTTATGGTGTTTCTTAGGGGTCGGATCATACAGTATGCCTCATTCATCAAAAATCCAAAGCAAGAGAACTTGTGGGGTTGGAAGGGAATATTAAAAAAGCTGAGGCAGAGCTGAAGTGCCTAATGTCGTCTGATGGCCTCAGAGAATTAACCTAACTGAAATTTTGTTGTGGAAGGTGGAGTTTTGGCTATTCAGGGCAAGACAGTCATACTTTGAGTCGGGGGACAAAGCAGGGAAACCTTGGCTAGATATATAAAGCAGAGAGAGTTTTTTTCTACTATTCCCTCAGTGAAATCTGCTGGTGGTGAAATATTTACCTCAGCTGTTGATATTAATAATGCTTTTAAAGATTTCTATCTTGATCTTTATAGTTCCTCATCTTCATCCACTGATGAAGATATTAGAAACTTCATGGAACCATTAGAACTCGTTAAAATGACACCAAAGCAAAAACATTCTCTTGATTCTGAGATAACCTTGGAGGAGCTTGATGAGGTAATTAAGTCCTTGCCTACAGGCAAGTCTCCGGGGCCAGATGGCTTTGCCGCTGAGTTTTTAAGATCTTATGTTACAGAACTGGCTCCACTTTTGTTAGAAGATTATACGGAATCATTAAAGAATGGAAAGCTTCTGCCAACCATGACACAAGCCCGGATCAGTCTGATTCTTAAAAAGGACAAAGATCCAAGCAAGTGTAAGAGTTACCAACCAATTTCCCTGATCCAGTTAGACGTTAAAATTTTGTCAAAAATTTTGGCTAACTGATTTAGTAAAGTTATGACATCTCTTATAGATCAGGTGGGGTTTATTCAGAACCGAAGCTCTTCTGATAACATTAGGCTTTTCATCAATATTATGTGGTCAGTGGCGAATGATCAGACTCCGGTCGCTGCCATCTCACTTGACGCTGAAAAGGCGTTTGATATGGTAGAATTGGATTATCTTTTTAAGATGTTGGAAATATATGGGTTCGGGAAGACTTTTATTGGATGGATTAAGTTACTTTATAGACACCCGGTAGCGGCGGCACAAACAAAGGGATTAATTTCAGATTATTTTACTCTGGACAGGGGCACCCGGCAGGGTTGCCCTCTTTCCCCATTATTGTTCTGTCTTGCCCTGGAACAATTAGCAGCCGTGATAAGAAAGGAGGATGATTTTCCAGGGGTGATGGCAGGAGGTATGGCACATAAGCTTTTGCTTTACGCAGATGATATTTTATTATTCATCTCTGACCCCACTAGAGCCATGCCTTGCCTCCACAGAATTATTAAGTCCTTTTCTAAGTTCTCAGGATACAGAGTCAATTGGTCTAAATCCGAAGCTTTGGCCCTGACAGCGTACTGCCCAGTAACGGCTTTTCAGCTGGGCGCTTTCCAGTGGCCCAAACAGGGCATTAAATATTTAGGCATTTTATTCCCAGCAAATTTGTGTGATTTAGTTAGAGTTAATTTTGACCCCTTAATAAAAAGGTTTTTGAGCCATGTGGGCTTCTTTACATGTACAGTATCTATGTTTGTGAAGGTTAATGTTATTAAAATTAACTTTATTTCAAAATTCAACTATCTGCTACAGTCTCTCCCTGTAGATATACCCTCTCTTGTTTCAAGCAATTTTATAGCATAGCGAAGTCCAACATTTGGAATGGTAAACGTCCCAGATTACATTTCAATAAGTTACATAGGCCGGTTGACAAAGGTGAGCTAGACCTACCCAAGATTTTGTTTTATTATTATGCATTCGGTCTCAGACATTTGGCTCATTGGTCACTTCCACCTGAGAGAGCCCCTCCCTGGTTTGGTATTGAACTGGAAGTTCTTGCCCCTATTTTGCCATTGCAAAGCCTTTCTATAAAACTAACCGGAGAAGTTAAGTCGCACTCCGTCATCTCACATTTGCACGCGGTAGTGTTTAATTCAGACATTTATTTAAATGTTGCCTCGAGCATATGGCTAAACCCAAAATTACATATTAATAAGTCCCCTTTCTGCTGGTCAGAGTGGATTGTGAGGGAGGTTAATACACTCGGTGACCTATATGAGAGTAGAGTGTTGAGATCGTTTTTAAATTTGGTCCAACATTTCAGGATTCCCAGATCTTAGTTCTTTAGGTACTTACAGCTGCGCCACCTGCTCTGTACTATTTTTGGGAGTAGCATACACCCCCGTAAAGGGGCAGATACTCTAGAAGTGGTGATTACTGCTTTTGCAAAAGATCATTAGGCATCAGTGTATTACTCCCTGCTAATTCAGAGTCTGGGGGACGGAGCTTCAACTTCTCTCAAGAGATTATGGGAGAGGGATTTAAACTTGGTATTGGAGGAGGGAGTGTGGGCTAGGATTCTAAAAAAGGTCAAGTCTACATCTAGAGATTCAAGGGTGCGTCTGATGCAATTTAAGATTTTGCATCAATTATATTAGACACCCTCTAGATTGTATAGACTTGGTCTTAAAGACACACCCACCTGCTGGTGGTTCCAATCAAAAGATGGGGACACAACCCATGTTTTTTGGGGGTGTGTTAAGATACAAGAATTTTGGTTGAAGATTCAGAGATTTATGTGTGAAGTTTTGGACACACAATTATCATTTTGCCCCAGACTCTGCATTTTGGGTGATGGGGCGGTCATTAACTGATTCCATATTTTATGTTGTATTTATCTGTTTTGTGGATGGAATCAATAAAACATTTTAATAAAAAAAAAAATAATAATAATAATTTTAAAAAAAAACATTATTCTAACACACTCCAGCATTTTCAATCTGGTTCTCCTGCACAAGTGATTCCTGTCAGCCTGAATACCTTGCCGTGCAGCTTGTTTAGGGTGTGTTCCATTCAGTGAAAGTTCCCATGCCCAATTTCCTTCGAAGACATCAACCATCAACCATGAGATATTTGGAGGGCTAAGAAGTGGGGGGCTCAAAGAATTTGGAACTCACATTTAAGCCTTTATCATCAGAAATTCTGTTTGAAGTTATCTTCCAGCATGACTATCATGATTGTTCTCCCTTCAAAGTGCCCTTCATAGAGTGATCTATTCCATTTGGAACACAGGGGCAATCATGCAACAAGCAAACTTCCTTTCAAACGACCACTACTCTAATTACAAACATCTTTCCAAATCAGTGCAGACATTTTAGCATGAGCTCGCTGCCACAGCAGCATCCTCTCTGACCATGCAACAGCTCACTTCGGCTATATACTGCTTCTGTCCTAACCATGGAGCTATGAAATACCTGGAAAGAGCTATCCGTTAGCATCCCCACTCATCTCTATGACTGTGCTCAGCTAACGCAGGTTTCCCAGAAAGCTAGCAAAATGGAGGCTGCCATCTTTGCTCATGGGCTCTCAGTTTCAGAATCAGGTGTCACGTGACTGATCACTCGTCATTGGGAATAGATAGGGAAAAATATAAATCAATTTCACATTTTTAAGAGCCCTTCAAAAACAATCTGTCACTGGATGACAATGTGCTATAATGTAATTAAATAATTTAAATTGAAATGGTTCTTGGAAAAAAAAAATATTTTGTCATAAAACATGGCTACTTCTGAATGGCTGTCTATGAAGAATCATGCTTTTTGCCATCGGGTGGTGTAGTTCCAGCATCTACCAGCAGGTGCTAACAGGTACCTGCTAATCAGTCAATTCCTGACCCTCTGGTCCTAACAGACATGAGCCGAATTAGGCTCTGCAAGTGGTTCCGAATCACAACTCGTTCATGAATCATTCCACAAACATGTCCCGCCTCCTCGCAGCATTCAAGCTCACCTCGCCGCACAGCTCTGAAAACTATGAAGCAAGCGCTTCCACAAATTTCTATTTATCTGTAGACTATAACATGACTTTCTCTCCACCCGCCCAGGACAAACGTTCCATGCAGGTGGAATCAATCCATCATTTTAATTTTACAGACAAGTCTTCTACACTTTTGCTCACATCATTGGATTCCAAACTCTTAACAAGTTTGACCATAGAACCTAATTGCTGTATGACTTTAAAAGTGTTTCAACTATCTGTCATAATCTTACGCTCCACTCAAGCTCGGCTTCGCTTTTTGCTTCATCCTCACAATATTTCAGTTTTCCTGTAGAATTTATTACAGGTTATTGTGACAAAGAGGAGGGCATGGCCGGGCCATGAGGACGCACGCCCGGCACTGAATCATTCTAATCAGCCGGAAGGGGGATAAGGACAAACCAGAGATGCCAGTTAGAGAGAAAGAGAGCGAGAGAGAGAGAGATACGCACGAAGCTGTGTGTGCGCGTCTTTGTTTGTTTTGCAGGTTATGTTTGAGTTCTGTTGGATTAAAATGTTATGTTGACGGTTTAGCTGGTTCCTGCCTCCTCCTTGCCCATATTAAGAAACTCATTACATTTATCAATATAAATAAGTTGTATTTATTCACCACACTACTGCAAATCAGCGCCCACATAGTATCTATTAAATTCAATTCTCAGGCACAAACTCCAAATTATTCTGTACGTCCTCGTCAAAACGAGATGTGTCAACCCGTGCCAATAATAGAAAGTTAACTGAATAACTCACATTACGTTGGAGAACAATCTACAAAGCTCCAAACTATATGGGTTTGGGATAAATAAATATTAGACTATGGTATTCATCTTGGTACTTTCAGGTCCCTTCTAATTTAATTGGAAATCACAACTTTAAATGATGTTGTACAAATGCACATGCAAGCATGTATCCTGACATCACTTCACAAATGTTCCAGATATTTAATCTAGCAAACAATTAAGTTTAAGGTGTCTGCAGATGCTACGTTTAATTATGTCTCCCTCAACAAGTGTTTGTACATGCGTGTTCACATGTTTCTTGCAACACGTCTCCATGAAAAAAAAAAACTGCCAGTGCCATTTGCAAATGCCGAAGCCCCTTTTGTCCATGCCTCACCGCAGCCGTAACAAGCCCTGACTTTGCAACTGCAAGTCCCTTTCTCTTCTAACTCATACGTACCACCCCGGTACCTCACTGCAAATCCTTTCCTCAGGCAGTGCACTCAAGCTTGGCCCCTGCTATTGGCTCAATACATCTCCGAAGCAGCGCAAACATGCCGTTCACGTGCCGCAACTGCGGCATGTCTTTCAGGTCATGTGTCTAAGCATCTGTGGCTCCGTAACTGTGATGTGTTTTTTCTGCTTAATCGTCCCAAGATTATGCCACTCAATCCAAACAAACCATTACCCACCTAGTGATTGACAACAATCAGGCTGTTTCAGGTCTTCCCTAAACAGTTCACCATAAGTCTGCATCTCTGCATAATCAATTTCATTCGAATATAGCCTACTGTATGTACGCCCTCCCATCAAATGCCGTGAGTGAGTTCTCATTTATGTGCAGCATAAACTTTTGACATGAAAACACAGGCTCTTCCTGTTCAACGCTGTGTGGTCCCATGCTTGAGGATTCAGCCCGTTCATTTCGCATAGGGAGTTCTTTTAAAATGCAGCATATAACTTTCACAAGAATCAAGTGTTCTACCATCGAGTAATGTATGGGCCCACGCCTGCGGATTAAGCCGCTAGCAGCACTGAGCGAGCTCAGTGAAACACAGCATAAACCATTCTCACATGAATTGGATGATCTCCCATTGAACGTAGAGCAGTCCCGCGCTGGAGGATTCAGCCCATTCCTATCACAAAGAGGGGGAAGGCTCTCATTTTAAAGCAATTTTAATCACTTAATTTGAATGCAGCATGGGCTCTCCCATTTGAATGCAACCGAGAGTCACCACGTCCAGGCCGTGGGCTCTCCCGTTGAATCGCAGTACAGCCTCTCCCGTTCAAATCACAGTAAGAGCTCTCCCATTCGTATGCAGTGAGAGTCACCACATGGAGGCCATGAGCTCTCCCGTTCAAACGCAGTACTGCTCTCCCGTTCAAACGCAGTACTGCTCTCTTGTATAAATGCAGTATGGCTCTCCCGTTCAAACGAAGTCAGCTCTCCCGTTCATACGCAGCATGGGCTCTCTCGTTCTAATCACAGTAAGAGTTCTCCCATTCTAATGCAGTGAGAGTCAACACGTGCAGGCCGTGGGCTCTCCTGTTCGAACTGCAGTATGGCTCTCCCGTTCAAACACAGTACGGCACTCCCGTTCAAATGCAGTGGGGTTGAAACGATTAGCCGACGTTATCGACAACGTCGACAATAATGAATTGTCGACAAAAATTTTAGTTGTCAAACAGTCATTTGATCTTGTTTTACGTAACATGAGATCATATAAAACTGGAGCACGAGAGCAGCAATGCAACTACAACTACAAACTCCGAAACATTTCTCTGTGCGGTCAGCACCTCTTCTATTAGTTACGCAAAGTGTCCCAATCTAAGGGGGAGAGACTGATACAGCACCCGGCTGGTGCACACTCTGTCGCGGGGATGCACGTCCCTCAAGCGCTTGCTTGCTGTAGCTAGATTATAACGTGATGGCTCACAAATTATTGAATCATAATATATGTCACTGTGCATTTCTTATCATGAAGAAAATTGGCAATATGTAGCTTTATTAATAAAAGATAGTTTTTTTTTTTGTTTTTTTTTGTGAGTTAAAGATGGATTGAAGTGAACAAAAATGTGAGAGAGGGTAGTTTTCGCCCCATTATACACTGCAACAAAACATGATTTGATTTGTTTTTGTTTTGGCTTGTTTTCCAATATAAATATCTAAAACTCCTTTAAAACAACGTACATTTACTTTAGCAGCTATACTGCAGAAGAAAAAAAATTATCTGAGAATGTTGAATATAATATTAAAAATATAAATATTTTAAAATATCTAAAAATCCTTTAAAAAAAGATGCATTCACCTGAGAAGCAGCATATAAGACATTTAGACTTGCTTTTAGAGAATAGATCTTTAATATAAATATATTTTGTCCTTACTGCACTCGCAGAAGTATAACCAAGTGAACAAATACACTTAACTAATAAATGCACTTATATTTGAGATACATTCTCCTAAAGCAAGTCTAATTATCTTATATATTGCTTCTCAAGTACATGTATTATCCTCATGGCAGGATTACATAACAGTTTTTCCCAATTGTTTACACACTAAAATTGGAACTTGAAATGCAATCACCAAAACCTGAAACTCATGTACCAAATCCCCACACCAAGTCTGCAAAATTGCATGCACAATTCCTGCTTTACACTCAGTTTTCAATTCTATATCACACTTTTTGCAAAACATCACACACAGTTCTCTACATTAGGCGTAACATTCTAAATTAAAATCTCTTTAGTCCCTTTGGAAAGTCACAATGCCAAGCTCTATACACCAACTGGCAACACCCACTCCTCACAGGTGTAAACACTAGTTGCTGAATTGTTCACTTAGAAATCAGAGCTTTAGCACAAACAAATGCCACAGATGAGCTCTCCTGTTTCGGAGGAAAATGGAAATCAATGGTGAAGCAAGTGCTAGGGGTGCAGGAGTGAGAGGAAGAGGAGGAAGAGGAGAATGAGGACAAGGAAGGACAGTTGTCTCAGATGAGATCAGGGCCACACTGGTTGACCATATGCTCAACCATGTACTGAGTATGAGGGAGGGCAGAGAGTTCAGCCCAACCTGGTCCGCAACATGGTTGCATCTATCATCTGTACATTCAGAAATGAGAACTGGTAAGTTACCTACCATCTACACTATGCTCTTTATGTATGAATACTGTACTATACTGCAGTCTGACATATCAGTAGGCCTATGTTACTCAGTGATTATTGGCCAATTTTACAGTAATGTTATTTCATATTGAAAGAAAAGAGATTATTTTAGCTTACTGTAACCAATCATATCATATTTATGGATCTTCTGCAGAACTGAGAGACTGCCAGGCCATGGTGGAAGACACTGGCTGTTCACACCCAGAACAGGAGGCCGCTACTGTGAACATGGTGGTGGCAAACAATACCATTAGACTACGAGAAATCCAGAACCAAATAATTGCAGACAAAACAATATTCAATAACATTCACCAGGTGGGCTTGTCTACATTGGACCGTGTATTACAGAGCAACCGAATCTGGATGAAACAGGTCTACAAGGTGCCATCTGAGCAAAACTCAGAGATGTTCAAGAACAGCGCTATGAATATGTGCAAGTAAGTACTATACTGTGAATTTACTGTATAGACACATTACAGTACTGTAAACCAGTGTATTGTGCCTCACCATATTGACTGCTTTAGGTCTATTTCACATATTGTCTTGTTGTCTGCTTCAGAGAGTCTTGAAGCTGGATGCTGCTACAGTTCTGCACGTTTATATTTACACTGATGAGCCTGGCTTCAACAAAAGAAGGGGACAGAACATTATTGGCCACTGTGCCATTGTGAATGTCCCTGGACAGCATGGAGGGAATATCACCATGTGCACTGCTGTTAGCCAGCAAGGTGTCCTCCATCACCATGCCAACCTTGGTCCCTTCTCATCACATTCCTGGACACACTCATGGCATCCTCTTTCCAGCCGAGCAGAGGGGTGGACCAGAGCAGCCTAGGTATGTTGTCATCTGGGACAACATGAGTTTCCACCGGGCTGCTCTGTCCACAACTTGTTCATTGACCACCCACAATTTATTGTTCTATACCTCCCACCATATTCCCCATTCCTAAACCCAATTGAAGAGTTGGAAGGTGTTTGTTTTTGTCTTTTTGTGTTTAGAGTTTTGAAAGAATGAGCCACTTTCATTTTTTATTTTTGTACAGAAATCCCTTTATCTTACTGAATGTTTTTCCTGGTTTTCTCCTGTTGGGTATGGAAAGTGTTACGTACAGAACATAAAAGTTTTCAAAAATACTGCATTTTGGAAATAAATGACAATGTTTTTGTTACTGTATTGCATTTGTGTGTTTATTTTTGTATATTTGAGCAAGTACACATTACTGTAACAATCTTTTACAACCGGCTACAGTGTAACACTAACAATGCAAAAGGCGTAAACCTACTGATGGGATATTCATAGAAGAGTTTTGTGTTGAGCACATCAGTGTGATGTTGGTTGGTAGACAGATCTATTCATATGATGTGTGTGTGTGTGTGTGTGTGTGTGTGTGTGTCATTTTGATTACAAAAAAAAAAAAACATTTTGGAAAGAGACAAAACTGTTTTGAATGTAGTTTTTGCTTTTATTAGAGATTCGTAGAGTTTTGCATTTTGTGTTTGTGACTTTGTGTTTTGTGTTTAGAATTTTGGGACAATGGGCCAAAGATTCAGCAAACATGTGTAAACAATTGGGAAAAACTGTAACTAGCAAACTACTGAAATGGAGTTTCATAACAAAGTTCGGGAGGAGCGTGTTCATTTAATCCGACCAATCACATCGCCAGAGTAAGCACATATATACAGCTGCTTACATCCATGCTGTGACGATTCCTCTAGCATCCCTCCACCACCCCAACTCCTCTCATCTATTCATTAATAACTCAAGTCCTGAGGCGTATTCGAGCTTGAGTCAAGTCTCGAGCCCTCCTCCAGGGACAGCGAGCTAAACACATTTACACTATCTTCATGGCAGGATTACATTAACTTGCGAACTACTGAAAGTCAAACAATGACATGTAGAAAGTGATTAGTGAACCATAAACAGCCTATGATGAGTTTAAACTTTGTCATTCCCAACACACTTTATATTATTATAGCTTTATATATAGATACACACTGTTAAACACAAATCGACCTCAGAGCTACAGTATTCATGCCCTGGTACTGTAGCTTCCTCTGATAACTAAGCCACTGCCTTGGGCTATGCACTATTTTGGACTAGATTCTTTCTCAACTTAGAATCTACAATAAAGTGAATCTCTGCAGTGCGTGTAATGTGACAGGAGCCCGAAATGTCAGCATCTCTCCACAGCTGTGCTCAAGGGGTTGGGTTCTTTCTCCATGACAAAGAGCAAGTGGACCTCACAGCAAACCCTCATCCGAGAGACAGAGAGAGTAAGAGAGAAGTTGTGCCTTTTGCAATTGTAATATACTCTCATTACAAGTCAGTGTCTCTGCAACACAGCAAATCAGAAAGGGCAGCATAACTAAGCAAGTTCAGTTATGGGTGGGGTGTACTTCTTTTAGGTTACAAACTGGTAATTACAAGGGTATTATGCTATAAATGTGATTTGAGGAGATTTCTAGTGTCCCCATAATTCAAATCGCTTAAAAAACATACATGTAAAAATGCAGACATTTTTTGTGAGGGTTAGGTTTAGGGGTTGGGTTAGGGGATAGAATCTATAGTTTGTACAGTATAAAAATCATTATGTCTATGGAGAGTCCTCATAAGGATAGCCACACCAGCGTGTGTGTGTGTGTCTCAGCAAGATGAGATCTCTTATGATTTTGTGTGCTGTTAGTGATGTTGAATGGTTTGATATGGTTTAATTAAAAAAGATGAATAATTTACAGTTTACTTTCAGACATTGTATTAAACGGCATGTACTGTAGCTGAGAATGTACATAACAGAAATCCTGAGGTAATAGACTGAAAATAGTTTAGGACAGTAATCTGCATGAATATTACAAATACTTTTAGTGTACAGTGGCCAGACAATTCTAAAGGAATTTGTACAGGATTTCTACTGGGTCCAATCCTAAAGGATCCTATTGGAATCTTACTTTGGATCCAATCCTAAAGGATCCTAATGGGATCAAATGAAAATTGTATTTCAGTCCTGCTGGTTAAACTGAAAATCTTACATGATCTTTTATTTATTTATTTATTTATTTATTTATATTTGCCTTATCTGTTTTCTCTGCTATACTGGACAATTAAAGGGATAGTTCACCCAAAAATCTATGTCTTTTGAAGCAATCCACTAGGTTTTTGGTGAGATCAGACCAAAATATAACTTGTTTTTAACTGTACATCTTGCCATTGTAGTCTCTAGGCAGTCATTATTTAAAGCTTGTTTACACTTCCTGTGCTTGATGCATGCATAGAGTGCAAGATGGCGCTATAGGAAGTGTAATCAAGCTTGAAATCATGATCGCTAAGGAGACTGCAGTCAAGATGTACGTGAAGATGTGAAAAAGGAGTTACATTTTGGTCGGTTCTCACCCAAAACCAAGTGGATCGCTTTAGAAGATATTTATTAAACCACTAGAGTCTAATGAATTATGTTTATGCTGACGCTTTTTAGAGCTTTAAAGGCCTGATCACCATTCACTTGCATTGTATGGACCTACAGAGCTGAAATATTCTTCACAAAACCTTCATTTGTGTTCTGCAGAAGAAAGAATTATCCCCTTAAAGGGGCATTCAGTAGTTCTCTAGCTAGCATTAACATTGCTGTTCATCATGTACTTTAAGTACCAAAACGAGTGGTGTTAGATGCTGTACTGCCATCTATCGATGTGGATCAGCATGATCGTCTCTGCTGCCACCGCCAGCTCTGGAATATCATTTGCATCCGGAAAATGTCAGAGTTTGAGGTAATTTCTAAAGTTCTTTATTACTACTATAATATAATTGTTTTGCCTACAAACAAATGTCAGAATTCAAGCGAACAGACTTCTACAGTTAAGGACAGATTACTATAGTCCCTCATATAAATAACCTTTGGAGACTGTCTCTGTTTCACGTTATTTCTAAAGACATATTTTACCTTTATTAGAGAACTGCTTAGCATGAAATAAACCTCAATTATCTAGCATTACAGAATGTCATGGTAAAGGAAAGATTAGAAAAAATTTTATGATCCAATTTAGCATGTCAATGAATATTGTATTTGAAGAACTTGTTTCCATGCAAACCAACGTCATGGTTTACTCAAAATCCACAACAATCGCTGTGCCAAACTACTAAATGAATGAAGACATATGCCATAAAGGTGGAGGTAGATGGGCCCACCTTACTATTGCTGTGATAACAAAGAAAATACAATTTAATGTTGCTTTCTGGTTGCGTTTGTAATCACTGCTGAAAACTGTCCATTACTAACATACGTTGATTACACACGTAATTTTAAAAAGTTTGAGGGAAACTTGTGAGTTTTCTGCAAATTCTACTGATACTATTTTAGAGATTGATATAAACAATTAATAATTTATTACCTGTCCAACAAAAAAGAAGCAACATCGGCATCACTACTCGTTTTTCTCCATCATCAAATCTTTCCACCTCGTGTATGCCGTACTGATGTTTACTCTAGTTTTTTGCCTTTGCCGGTCTTTCTGTCTTCTAGCGTCGGACATTTTTCGCTTCTTTGGCAGTACAGCTACTGAATCTCCTGTTGTCTCTGTTTTTAAAGCATGATAATAAATATGTTCCATTGTGTTCTTTTCGCTCTTCGCATCACCAAACAACACTGCGCTAAGCATAGCCAAGCGTGTTTACATAGGCGGCAGCCAATTAGTGCAAGGATCCTCTTCTTTTATGTTTAGTTAAACACAGCGGGTTATGTCATTTCAACATGGCAAAACACATTGAAGGGGATGACCTGCACCATGTATAATAAAAACACTTTTTATAGAAAACTATTATGAGTACAGTCTTCATCTCATGTGAGTGTACACCACTCAGATCACTGTTCACAAAAACACAATTCATTTGTTAATGTGTAAAACTTTTTTAAATTAGCCCCAAATTACTGAATGCACCTTTAAGTAAATTGTGAAAGATTTATCCTATTGGCAATCATAAAACCTACTAGAAAATATGTGTTTTAAATTATCTAGTTTTTGTTTTGTGTTATGTAGAAATCCAAAATATTCTAATTAGTATCATTTAGAATTAGTTCCAAATAATGAAATTCAGATACGAATCATGTACACATTATTTTATAGAATTTTCAGACTAAAGTCCTGAAGATGTAAGACAAAAATTACCAAAGGATGAAATGGATTAAACTCCACGCTTTCCAGATGGGTGAGAAATTGTGTTCCTGTTTATTGGTCTGTTAGTCAATAGATGCGCAGTGAAATGCAGAACACAAGTGACACTGAACATCTCAGATGACTATCTCTTTTTCCCTTTATGTCTTTATCTCTCTCCCTCTCTCCTTCACTCTTTTCTTCCTTTCAGTCCGTTAATCTTTCTTTTTCTCTTTATGTTTTTCTGTTATCTCTCTCTCCCTCCTTTACTCTCTTCTCCCTTTCAGTCTGTTAATCTTTCTTTTTCTCTTTATTTCTCTGTCTCTTTCTCTCTCTCTCTCTCGCCCTCTATCAGTGTATTTGAAAAGTAGAACAGCCTCTTCCTATCACTTCTCCTAAAAAAGGAAGCAGACGTGCCTTTGTAACTAAGATGGAGGAGCCTGGAGACTGGCTGTGTTTTTTCTGACCCCTCCCAGAGGAGATAGAGTTTGTGTGGGCTAGGACATGTAGAGTGCACTAACTCCGTCTGTTCTTCTAACAATGGTATTCTCCAGAGGGAGGGGCATTTGAGCAGCATGGTCTCTGGATATATAAGGTCAGCCTTTAGTAGGATGAGAATATGACATGACAGATCCCAGCGGAGGGCCACAGCTCACAGACTTAGAGCCACACACATGCTCACAGATGCTGACACACAAGAGCGTGCACACATACAGCTGCAAAGCCACAAAGGGCACAAGACTACACATCCACAAACAAACAGTTGCATCAGTGCAGGGGCTGACCTGAAATCAGTAACTCATTTTGCTGCATGAAATATCTAAATATTCAAAGGGAGGTCTTGACAGGCATGGGGGGTTGATGATAGCTCAAGCTGTTTCTGGAGAGGTTGTACTTTTGGTGTCAAGGTTGCTAAGATATGAGAATGAACCAGCAGTTGAAGAGTAGGGCTGCAACTAATGATTATTTTGATAATCGATTAATCACACAATTATTAGAATGATCATTCAACTAAGCAGCGATTACTGCAACGATTAATCATTAGTTCTTAACCGATTATTCAGCTTGTGCCCCAACTTAAAAGGTTGTATTAAACATGCTTACTAACTGAGGAGAGGAAGAAAACAGCTCACAGTCCAGATGCACTCTAAACTTTCCAAACAGCTTCAGGTGATGTAGATCGCAAAGTATGAGTGAATTATAATGCAAAAATACCATATAAGTAAATACAGAAGCACTCTCGTTATGGAATAAGTGGAGCTGGAGCAAAACTTGCGTGTCGAGCGTCTTTAAATGAAACACCCTGATGTTACATCTTAAATGCAGTTGTATTTAATGCGTTATAGCTTTATTAAAGTTCAAATAATATGAAAGCAGGTCATGTAAATAACTACAAACTCCGAAACTGGCATTTCTCTGTGCGGTCAGCGCCTCTTCTATGAGTTGTGCGAATGTCCCGATCTAAGTGGGAGAGATTGAAACTGCACCCAGCTGATGAACACTCTGTCGCGGGGACACTCGTCCCTCAAACTCTTGCTTGCTGCAGCTAGATTATAACGTGATGGCTCGTGACTTATTGAATCATAATATATGCGTCACTGTGCATTTCTTATCATGAAGAAAATTGGCAATATGCAGCTTTATTAATGTTTTTTTTTTTTTTTAAAGTTAAAGATGGATTGAAATGAACAAAAAGGTGAGAGAGGTTAGTCTTCGCACCATTATACACTGCAACAAAATACGCTTTTGATTTAATTTTGTTTTTGCTTGTTTTCCAATATAAATATCTAAAATTCCTTTAAAACAACGTACATTTACTTCAGGAACTATACTGCAGAAGAAAAAACTGTTAATTGAGAATGTTAAATATATTATTAAAAATACAAATATTTTAAAATATCTAAAAATCTTTTAAAAAGACACATTCACCTGAGATGCAGCATGTATGATATTTAGACTTGCTTTTAGAGAATAGATCTTGAACATAAGTATATTTTGTCTTTACTGCACTTGCAGAAAAATTACCAAGTGAACAAAATACACTTATGTTTAAGATATATTCTCTTAAAACAAGTCTAAATATGTTATATGTTGCTTATCAAGAAAATGTATATTGTTTTAAGGATTTTTAGACATTTTAAATGGAAAACAAGACAAAAACACTTGATAATAATATTTTTTGCAGTGAATTTCTTTACTGAATTTAACTTAATAAAAAGTATTTTTCCCCCCTTTAATTCAGTGAAAGCCATTTAGTGGTATTTTTTAAAAGATTATGTTGTCCTCCTTTATTGTCAGGCGCGAGCTGCAGTGACGTTAAATGAGATCACACGACTATTCGACAACAAACATTTTTTTTTGACAATTTTGTTTATTGTCGACATTGTTGATAACGTCGACTAATAATTTCAGCCCTATTGAAGAGTCATTGAAATCAATGTCCTGCTATATCACAATTTTCCCCATGATCATGACATTTACCTCATGCTGTTTAAGGGGAATGGGTCAGTCCAGCATATAGGTCACTTTGAATAAAACCTCTGTTTACATTTAAACTGTTTACATTTTTATGAGATCTTATTTTTCAGATCTTGCGGGTATCACTTTTATATGAACAGTACACTTATTAAGCTATCCGTTAGCAATCTCATTTTTCTTGTGGCAGTTGCACAGTTTGTATACACCATTCCCCAAAAATCGGTCACAAAAATTTTATCATATAATGAAATATTTGTGATTTATTTGCTCCTTTGAAAAAAAAAAAAAAAAAACACCCCATCAGAATACACAAACATTGTCATAATTTACTCACTCTCATTTAGTTGCAAACCCATATGACTTTCTTTCTTATGTGCAATACAAAATTAGATACTTTAATGAACAATGCAGGTCGTCTTTTCAATACAATATGCAATAATCTAGCATTGTTTTTAGCTCTAAACAAGTTCTTGTGTGAAAACATGCAAAGCACTGTGGACAAGCTTCTCTCATAGCACTCATGAACTCACAAAGGATGTCAAGTTTTTCACTGCGAAATTACTTATTTCTTGTATGCCTTCAGACAACCTGTTCTCAATCCCAAGGCGTCAAATACTGACACTTGTGCATGATCCCAGCGCATCAGTATAGTTGCCAAAAGCAGCCTTCCCTGTCTGTTTTATATTTTTTTTGTATTACATTATACAATCATATTGATATTTGATAATTTTATTTACATTAGATTATAATTTTTGAGCACCCTACAATATACCAGTTCTCAGCAACATAAAAGACCTAACAAGCAGATACAAGAACAGTCACAATTGGTTCCAAACTAAAAAATAGCACTGTAAAAGTATTCCAAACCATACAATAGCTTTGTGTAAGCGAAGCAGAAGGTTTTAATCGTGAAAATCGTCCCCCTTCATGAAGGCAGTCACATACAGTATAAATCAAAACATACATCTGAACTTGAGCTTGTCGCATTCATTCACGAGACTAACGACAGTCAGTGGTATATGACATCGCTGTACTCACTTCTTCTTGTAACACTTCTTATGGTGGATTGTTAAAACGAGTCTGGGTTTTGGTACGGTGGACCATAAGTGTTTAATAAAGACTTACACTTAAATAAAGAGGTCACTTCAGCAGAGTGGAATGTGTACAGAAAACAACGGATTAAACATTAATCAATGCAAACTAATTAATGTTGCTGATTAAACATTAACCACTGTGAATAAATCTTGCTGAGTTCAAATGAAATGAAAATCATACCCTAACATACAGTATCATGTCACAATGACAAAATTGTACCCCAACATATAATTTCACCATGATAAAATTCTGACGCCAAAGGTTTCTCATTGACAGTAATGCGCTTGCCAGATGCTTCGTAAAACAGATGCCAAAGGCTCCTTTTTAGCATCTACATATTGACGTTCGGGGCTCTTGAACAAGACTCAGTATTTGATGCCTTGGGAGAGAACGGGTTGCTTCAGAAGACTTGGAATATGATGCAGGAGTCACATGGACTGCATTTATGATACTTTTTGGTCCTATTTAAATGTTTTTTTTTTTTTTTTATTTTTTTTACTATCCACACAGCCCACAGTATTTTAACATAGAAAAAATACATACAGCTCCTTTGAGGAAACTTTGGTTTTCAAAGAGAAGATCTGTTTTACTTTGGTTCTTCACTTAATATTGCATCAGCTTTAATCATGTTGAACAAGCAAAGTTGCTTTTCCATAATAGAAAAGAAGTCACCAGAATGATTAGACAGGAGGAAACTTTTTCCTCTCTCACCTTGGTTAAAAGCCTTTACTTTATGTACTTATATTACATCACAATGGAACAAGAAACAACAGCTTTCAAGATCTCCTCATATGATGTTTCTGGGAAACATGATACTGAGTGTAAGAACTATTCTGGTTTTTCTCAAATAATCTTTGCAATCCACATTCTGAGAGGTAGTATAAGGGGCTTGTGGGAGTCTGGAATTGCTAGGTGACTTTAGACAGGAATATTAGAGAACAGACGTGACTATAGACCCTCGACAATCTGTGATTTGTTAATGACAAAGAACAGAGGCTCCTTCTGGCCTGTTTGCACACACATCCACACTCAGATGAGAATGATATACATAGACAGGATTCAAGCACCAGAAGATATTTTGAATCCTTGTTAATTGGCCTAGAAGAGGCACAGAGCGAAAATAATTCTGCTGGCAGGAAACGTCCTTCAAATAAACAAACACACACCCCTGCAACACTGATTCAGAATTTGATTCATTATTAGATACAGTACAAATACTGTCCTTTGCTTGATGCCATAGGTTTTGAACAGATTCGTGTTTTATGAAGTACATTGAACATTTTACTTAAACATCCTCTCAAAATGGTCTTATTTTATTTGATTGTGTCTAATCTTAGTACAACTCTTGTTTTTGTGCATGACTCCACAGAACCTTGTGAACATTTCCATTTTACCACTAGGCGGCAGTCTAGCAGTTTTTATTTATTTGTGTTTTTATTTTTTATCTTTTTACCTGCAGTTACAGAGGTGAACAATTTGACTGTTTGCTGACAGGTTGGATTTGGTTTATTGATGGCATTTTAATGTCTAATTATGACCATTTGTAGAAATAAAATACACCTGCTACACAACTTGGAAAAGCAAACGTGAAATAAATCACTCTTCACAGAATCAGTCTCAGTCAAAACATTTATTAACAGAAAATTTCATAAACTCAACACCAAAGAAATTCAGGTTTGAGAGGCCAAGTTACTAAAGTCCATTAAGTCCATATTTAGGCCCCAAAGCAAACATCAAACAAGTCCATCAGTAAATTCAGTTCAAGACGAATGTTCAATTTGAACCCAAATGCAAAAAAAAAAAAAAAAAAAAAAAAAAACAACAACTGGCCAGAGTTCAAACCAAAAATATTCAAAACGTAAATTCAAAAAAGTTTTCTGATTTTTCTTTTCTGAAATGTTATAGTGGGTGTTTATGGATTGATGGAGGGACAGAGGGATTAGAGTTAATTCAAAAGGTATTTTGAGCAGCATGGAGGAAGCAGGTGAAAACTCATCTTCAAACAAACAGCCAGCCCACACTCTTTTCAAAGAGACATAATTCTTCACAAAATCCAAGAAGCAACAGGCAGATTAAGATGGTAAAACAATCAAACCTGCTCCTGAAGAGGTGATTTTGGAGTTGTAATCCACTGTAGTGACATTCAAGCTGGTACTGAGTGTCTAGACTGGCAAATGTAAAGCCAAGGAAATCTTCTTCATCAGATTCGTCCTGAAAAATGTAAATTAGATTTTTCTTTTCTTGAAAGTCTATATCTTCAGCAGTGGGATAAAAAGGTTTCAGGTTGCAGACATGAACAGTACAAACATCTTCACCAGAATCCTCCAATACCATTTGATAATTGAGGGGTCCCAACTGAGCAACAACCCGATAAGGGCTATTCCATCTTTGTGGCAATTTAGTTGTTAACTTATCCTTACTACGAGATAGTAGGACATTTCTGACCCATACTCGTTCTTTTGGTTTGAATCCAACATCCTGTCTTTTTTTGTTATAGTCCTTAGTTGACGTTGTTGTGCTATTTTAGCACTCTCCTTTACTCGAGCATGAAGTTGTTTCAACTGGTGGACAACATCATAACTAGAACAATCTTGTGTAGGGATTTGTCTTTGTTGAATTTTGTCAATAGCACGTTTTATCTTTCGTCCCAGCTGTAATTCGGCTGGCGACACACCAGTTGTTTCCTGAACGGCAGAATTCAGGGCAAATAGAAATTTTGGAATGTATTTGTCCCAGTTTTTGGGGTGATCCTCAACATACTGCATTTCAGTATATGATTCACTCGTTCTGTCAAATTAGTTTGTGGATAAGCTGTGGTAAGTTTTGGTGCAACCATCAATTTTTCACAGATTGTCTTGAAGATGGATGACACAAATGGTGTTCCTCTGTCAGATAAGATGTAGTCTTGATACCCCACCTTGTAAAGATTTATTTTCTGAGAATCTGAGAAATAGTCGTGCAGTGGCAACTTGGAGGGGAAACTCTACCCAGCGAGTGAATTAATCCACAAAGACTAAGAGGTACTTGTTCCTCTCAGGACTACTAGGCAGAGGTCCCATGATGTCCACATCAAACATCACAATAGGTTATTTTACTGTACTTTGTTGAATCTTCCCTGCAGGTTTTCAGTTGTCTGCTTTAAGAGATTGACAGGTTATACAGCATTTGATAAAGTGCTTGACATCCCTCCACATTCCTGGCCAGAAAGCAACATCTTGGAGTCTTTTATATGTTTTGAAGATTCCAAAATGGCCACTTAAAGTACTTGCATGGTAAGCTTCAAGCATGGGTTGGACAAGACTCTCTGGAACGTACAAACAGTAATGAACTTGTTTGTCTGGTATGTTGTTTTGATAGTAGAGCTTGTCTTCAAGTGTCTTTGTGTTGTTCTTTCCATATTAGATTAAGTGATAGTGGAAGAGTGCTTGTGTCTTGTGTGTCTTTTACATTTGTGTTGAGATTGCAGGCATCACAGGCAGGTAATCTGGAGAGTACATCCGTAGGTACATTCAGCTTTCCTCTACGATACTCCACGACAAAATCAAATCGCTGCAGATGCAGAGCCCACCTGATAAGTCGGCTTGTTGTCTTGGATGAATTCAGTATCCACTGGATAGCAGCATGATCAATGACAACTGTGAAGAGTTTAGGCTCAAGGTAATGCTGCCATTTCTCAAGAGCCCAGACTATGGCCAAACATTCTTTTTCTGTCGTGGAATAGTGCCTTTCTGCTTTGTTTAAGGTCCTACTGCCATATGCAAGTACCTCTTCTGTGTTGGCATCCCTTTTCTGAACCAACACCGCACCTAGACCCATTTCCCTTGCATAAGTGTAAACAATAAATGGCAGGTTGAGATCTGGGTAACCTAGAATTGGAGGAGACAACAGGCATGCCTTCAGTTGTTGAAAAGTAGATTGGCATTCTGGACTCCAGATTAATGGTTTTCCTCTCTTCTTTAGGGCATTGATGGGCTCTGCAACTCTCGAGAAGGTGGGCATAAATCTATGATACCATCCAGTTAGACCAAGAAATCACTGAACCTCTGAGGTTTTTGGTTCTGGATAGCTTTGGACTGCTTGTACTTTGTCAGGATCTGCAGTAACATCATTAACACTGACAATATGGAATTTTATTTCTTGAAGACAGAAGAGGGATTTCTTAAGGTTAATGGTCAGGCTGGCTTGCTGAAGTCTGCTCAAGACATTTAGAAGATCCTGGAAGTGCTGGAAAACAGATTAAGAATAGACAATGTCATCCAAATAATAAGACAAATCTTTCCCCTCAGCTTTCCCAAGACAGTCTCCATTAACCTCTGAAAGGTAGCTGGGGCATTTTTTTAATCCAAATGGCTTAACATTAAATTGATATAGCCCAAATGGAGTAATAAAGGATGTCTTTGCTATTTGGATGCATAATTACTTGCCAGTAACCACTATTCAGATCAATTGTAGAAAAGATGGCAGCACCTGAGAGGGACTTGTTTTTTCAATATTTGTCAGAGAGTAGGCGTCCAGTTCTCCTTCTAGGGTAGATGCCCATCCTGAATGCGACGGTTCCACTATTCCAGATTGCTCCTTGACAATGGCTTGTTTCTCAGGGGAAATTCTATAGGGCCTTTGCTTGATTGGCACAGTGTATGATGTGTAGATGCAATGTTGCAACACTTCAGTTTTTCTTAGTTGATGGGTGCACAGTTGAGGATTGCACTCTAGAAGATGATGCAGTTGTTCTTTATTTTTGTCTTCCAGATGTGAATTAGCAACAGCAGCCTGGATGTAATCGGAGACATACAAGCGGACAGGTTTCAAGGACAGTACAGGAGGAGGTATGGAACTCACCAAGGGGGTAGTTCACTTTTCCTGACATGTGAATCGTCTATCTTGTAACCAGATCATATTTCAGGTATTCGTGTACCACCTGGATGGACTGGATAGACAAAAGTACATGATTTAAAACAGCATTGACCTACAACAACATTAATTTGCAGAGTGCTGAGGAAAATGTACACTGGCAGCAAAACGTTTGGAATAATGTACAGATTTTGCTCTTATGGAAAGAAATTGGTACTTTCATTCACCAAAGTGGCATTCAACTGATCACAATGTGTCAGTCATATACAATACAGTCAGGACATTAATAATGTGAAAAATTACTATTACAATTAGAAAAAAAAATTAAACTACTTCAAAGAGTTCTCATCAAAAAATCCTCCATGTGCAGCAATGACAGCTTTGCACATCCTTGGCATTCTAGCTGTCAGTTTGTCCAGATTCTCAGGTGACATTTCACCCCACGCTTCCTGTAGCACTTGCCATAGATGTGGTTGTCTTGTCGGGCACTTCTCACGCACCTTACAGTCTAGCTGATCCCACAAAATCTCAATGAGGTTAAGATCCATAACACTCTTTTCCAATTATCTGTTGTCCAATGTCTGTGTTTCTTTGCCCACTCTAACCTTTTCTTTTTGTTTTTCTGTTTCAAAAGTGGCTTTTTCTTTGCAATTCTTCCCATAAGGCCTGCACCCCTGAGTGCATCTCTTTACTGTTGTACATGAAACTGGTGTTGAGCAGGTAGAATTCAATGAAGCTGTCAGCTGAGGACATGTGAGGCATCTATTTCTCAAACTAGAGTCTCTGATGTACTTATCCTCTTGTTTAGTTGTACAACTGGCCTTCCACATCTCTTTCTGTCCTTGTTAGAGCCAGTTGTCCTTTGTCTTTGACGACTGTAGTGTACACCTTTGTATGAAATCTTCAGTTCTTTTGGCAGTTTCAAGAATTGTATAGCCTTCATTCCTCAAAACAATGATTGACTGATGAGTTTCTAGAGAAAGCAGTTTCTTTTTTGTCATTTTTGAGCTAATATTGACCTTAAGACATACCAATCTATTTTATACTGTGGCAACTCAAAAACAAACACAAAGACAATATTAAGCTTCATTTAACGAATCAAATAGCTTTCAGCAGTGTTTGATATAATGACAAGTGATTGTCTAGTACCAAATTATCAATTTAGCATGATTTCTCAAGGATCAGATGTTGGAGTGATGGCTGCTGGAAATGGGGCCTGTCTAGATTTGATCAAAAATGACTTTTTTCAAATAGTGATGCTGCTGTTTTTTACATCAGTAATGTCCTAACTATACTTTGTGATCAGTTGAATGCCACTTTGGCGAATTAAAGTACCAACTTCCTTCCGAAACAGCAAAATCTGTACATTATTCCAAACTTTTGGCCGTCAGTATAGTCAAAGCCAAGAACAATCCTATAGTCATGAGCCTTTGCGCAAGTACACCAGCAGATAGGTTTATAATGTTTCCGTGCAATTCTACTTTCACATCCATTACTCCCACTGAAGACTCTTCCACTCCATTTGCCATATACAAAGGACCATGATTCCATGGTTTGAGCTCAGGCCTCCCTAGCTGCACCCAGAGATACTCATGAATTAGCTCCGGTGTCCACTATGGCTTTTCTACGCCTGGTACCTATGCTGATTGGCACTACCAGTTGTTGTGGGATTTCAGGTGGACTTGATATTTGTGATTGGTTGGTTACCAGTGAGGTGGTTTGCACTCTAATTTGTTTGTCTTGTTTGGTCCTTTTGGAAGTTACTGTTGACACTGAAGGATTGAGAGGAGGTCCCATATTTTTAGAAGAATGAGAGGGTTGTTTATCCCGTTGCGGGAAGGATGAATTGTGTGAGTGGGAGGAGGCTGCTCTTTTGTAATGAGAGCAGAAACCAGGAGAGTGCTGTCCCTTACATCTCCAGCAGAGAACAGCTTTGTCAACTGGTTGATTGGCAAAACCAAATTTACGATTTGCCACATTGGATTGTCCAATCTTTGTACTGTTTTAACGGTCATATTCTTGCAGTTGATGTCCAAGGCGCACCAAATCATCAACATTATTCACATGACCCCTTAGTTGACTGACCAGCTGTGGTTTAATATTTTCAGAATCATCTTGACTATGGTAGATTCAGACAAGACAGGATTCAATTTTTTGCATAAAGCTCTATTGCAAAAGTCTCAGATTGTTTCTTGCTCTCCTTGTCTTCGGTTTCTCACTCATTCGGCTAATTCCTCCTCTTAGTCCTCAGCGAGGAATGCAGACTGGAATGCAGATTTATACTCAGTCCAGGTAGACACACTGGATCTAGCTATTTCCCACCAGTCCAAGCTGTTCCATGAAAAACTGTTCGCAGAGTTGCTAGAAGTTCATAATCTGAAAGAGGATGCAGTGCAAGAAAATTATGGCATTTTGACAAACAATTCAAAGGGTCAGGATCATCATTAGGTTTTCCATAGGTTGGAAAAGACAACATGATGTGATCACTCTTGGTGACAACTGGAGAAAATGTTGTGGATGATGATTGCAATTCACTTAAGTTGAAGTTGAATGCTCAACTTCAGTTTGTGTTTCCAAAGAAACACATTTCTCCATTTTAACTTTCCTTTGTTCCTTTATTTCAGTTTCCAACTCTTGCAAACTGGATGACAATTTACTTATTTGAGAGATGCAAGAACTGACTCCTTTAGACAAGTCGTCATGACTGGTTTGAAAATGTTTTAGGGAAGCACGCATTTCCTGCTTAAGTTCTCCTTGTAGCTGCTCCACCATAAAATGAATTTCAGACAAAAAGGACATTTCAGAATGTGGCAGCGGGGGCATGGTCAAGCATCCGTCTGGAGAGAGAGAGAAAGCGGTAAGGGCGCTTGCACCTGAGCTAGATTATGTTTAACACCTGTTTCTAATTCCAGTGAGCATGGGGAGAGTGGCATATAAGCAGCCACGCCACCAACAGAGAGGGTGAGAGAGTCTGGCACAAGGAAGGCCATGGTGCTCCTGAAGCTGTTACATTTATTCCGTTATGTTTGTGAAGCTGATGTGCTTAAGTTACTACGTGCCTGTGAAGTTGAGGGGTTTATGAAGTTGTAAAGCACTGAAGTCGCTGATTAAAAGTCTTACCTGAGCCTGGAAAACCCGCTTCCCTGTGTTCTCCTTTCACTCTAACCCCCTTTCACAGACTTTTTCACTTTCTCTGAAACTGTAGATATTACCATTGTCACAACTTGTTCCAGTTGATTTTCAACATTCTCTTTCTTAACATTCATTTCTGATTGAAGCTGAGAACATTTTGCATTAATTTGATCAACCACAGCCCTGAATTGCACATCACATTTTTTTTTATTCTCCTTTACATCAGTCAGTGGCTTCCAGACATCTTGAACTCCTGTTGCCAACTGACTAAAATCCCCTGCAGGTGTGGAAAGCATACCAGATAGTTCACACTGAGACACAGAGTCTGATGATAAAGAAGTTAGAGACATCCTACTAGTGTCTTGTGATTCAGTTGTAACTGGTTCATTTGATGCTGGTGGTGGAATGGTGCTGACATTTTCACTTTCAAATATTTGAAAACAACTGCACATGGCATCCTTAAGAAGAATAGGTTGGTGTCTGTAAATATGTTTGAATATCAAAAACACTAGGACCCTCAATATCTAGTGAAACTGAGAGTGGGTCATGTTGTGGATAGTCAGACCCAGACATGTTTCACACATATCACAATTCAGATTTTAAAGTATGTTAGATCATTAGTAAAGAGCAATTCATGTTATAAAATACAATATCAACAGCATCAAAATCAGCATAAACAACAGCACAAATCGTAAAACATAGTTGAAACACCTCCAAGTGTTTTTTTTTCCCCAAGGTCACAAGGCCACATTGGGCACCAAATATGTAACAGGATCTGACACTATGCAAGGTAGGAAATGAATTGTTGGGCGTCAGATAAGTTAAACCTATCAATTAAAAAAAAAATCTGACTAACTAAAAATTCACCTGCTACACAAACCTGGAAAAGCAAACATGAAAAAAAAAAAAATCACTCTTCACAGAATCAGTCTCAGTCAAAACATTTATTAACAGAAAATGTCATAAACTCAACACCAAAGAAATTCAGGTTTGAGAGGCAAAGTTACTACAAAGTCCATTAAGTCCATTTTTAGGCCCCAAAGTAAACATCAAACAAGTCCATCAGTTAATTCAGTTCAAGAAAAATGTACAATTTGAGCCCAAAAGCAAAAAATAAAACTGTTCAGAGTTCAAACCAAAAATATTTAATGTAAATTCAAAAAAGTTTTCTGATTTTTCTTTTTTGAAAATTGTTTTGTGGGAGTTTATGGATTGTTGGAGGGACAGAGGGATTGGAGTTAATTGAAAAGGTAGTTTGAGCAGTATGGAGGAACCAGGTGAAAACTAATCTTCAAACAAACAGCCAGCACACACTCTTATCAGAGGGACATAATTCTCCACAAAATCCAAGAAACAACAGGCAGATAAAGAAGGTAAAACAATCAAACCCGGTCCTGAAGAGGTGATTTTGGAGTTGTAATCCACTGTAGTGACATTCAAGCTGGTACTGAGTGTCCAGAGTTTGGTGTTCATACTCTCTTTGTTCCTCATCATGCCATGACAACTTCCTGTTGGGCCTACTTCCTGTTAGTATCTTAAAGTGCCAGTGTAAAAAAGAAACAGCAAAATCTGCTTCAAGGTGACAGTATGTATTTATACCAGCCTGTCACAAGTTGTCTATAGATCTTCTTTGTTAGTGCGTATGTTTACATTGACCATGGCCTATAATATCCAGCACACTGTATTTTAATTAAATACCTACATCTATATAAGATTTATTGCATTTCTTCAAAGACAGTCTAACCCCTTCCCAAATCAGTTTTGACTTAATAAAATGGCCTGCTGATAATACCTCTAAGGTTGAGTATCATGAACACCAGAAACATCTGTCCTTTAGGTTTTAACAGTCATATAAGCCTGGAACATATCAGCACTTCCGTGTCTCTAATGAAAGACGTAATGTTGTATGTTCTTATCAGTCCACACTGCATGCTGCTTAATTACACTAATAAAACTAAAGCACAGGGTAGTAATTCACCATCAGACTGTCAAATATTAAGGGTCATGTCAAACACCTTATCGACTAATAAATAATACATGTTTTGTTTAATCTTTTGTGGGATCCTTATCATTTTGATTAAAAACAAACACATCTAACCTCTAAAGAATTTCACAGAAATAAATCAAATAAAACCTTGAATAAAAGCATCAGCTAAATGATTACTTAATTACTTACTAATTGTAAGAAACTTTTCAAGGTCAAAAGATAGAAGAAATTGCATTGTAATATAAACAATACTACTTAAGTTTTTTTATGCTGCTTTTCTTAAAATCATAATCAGTGATGTCCAGTCATACTACCTTATATGCCGTTGGTGTGCTTGGCCCATAATGTGCTGTTTGCAGATACACTCACTTAGCACTTTATTAATTACATGTTATTTATTAGTGGTCGACCGATATATCGCTGAGGCCAATAAATCGGACGATATTCAGAATTTTTTAATTATCGCATCGGCTGATACATTTCTCCTTTGGCCGATTTGTTTCTTGAGGGCACTGAGAATCACCTGCTTGCATGTGAAGCGACTGAGACATGTAAACGACAAGTCACAGATCGTTTTGTTGTTACGCGCCATCGTGTTATTTCAATAATAAACCAGTGTGCAACACAGTCTCATTTAAACGGTCTGCATATCAGAGCCGTAGCAGATGCGTTTGAGCTCATAATTTTAAAGTGCTCACCTGTTTCATTCTCCCTCTCTCTCCTCAACAGTTTCCTGTAACTTTTTACTTGTCTAATGATAAAAAGGCAAATATCAATAAAACTAATATCATATACCGTCTGCAAATATGCACAAACAGATGTAATAAACCAACCTCACAAAACTTCAGCAGATCCAGTATCCTGTGGAGCGCTCATAAATCTTCCTCTGAAGCACATATTCTAAAAGTCTCTCCTCAACAGTTCCCTGTAGCTTTTCTAACGTTAAAAGGCAAATATCAATAAAACTTCTATTATATACCATCTGCAAATATACAGATTTCTCGTTTTAAAAGATGTAATTCACGAACCTCACGAAAATCCAACATTCTTCCCGTCGAGCACTTATCTAATATCTTCCTATGAAGCGCATATTCCATCAGCCAGAATCAAAATCATTCACAGTATAAGCGCTTCACATGCACTATGAGTAAATGTCTTATTCACTGTGCACTGTATGTGCAATTGGTTTGATTCTGTATTTTTTTTTTTGAGAAAGTGCGATTGCTAACTTGGACATGCCATCCATGTTTGCTGAACTACTGTGTGTACTGTTATTTCCTTCTTCCCAATATATTAACAATTTCTTCATGTACAAATAAAATACTAAAATTGTATGACTAAACAGAAATCAGAAGAAACTGCTATGTACCATTTAAAATACAATATTATTATTTTTTTATTATTTTATACATAGTTAAAGTTTAGTGTGAAATTTAGTAAATATAGTGCTAAATAAGAGTTTATACATTTTTTAGCAATATTTAATGTTATTTACTATATTAAATTGTGTGATATATTGGCATTGCATCGGCCTATTGGCCACCCTGCTCTCTGGATATCAGCATCGGCCATTAAAATACCCATATCAGTCGATCACTAAGTGCTCAGCGTGGTCTTCTGCTGTTTAGCCCATCTGCCTCAAGGTTCAACGTGTTGTGCATTCTGAGATGCTAGTCTGTCCACCAAAATTGTACAGAGTGGTTATCTGAGTTACCGTAGCCTTTCTGTCAGCTCGAACCAGTCTGGCCATTCTCTGTTGACCTCTCTCATCAACAAGGGATTTCTGTCTGCAGAACTGCCGCTCACTGGATGTTTTTTTGTTTGTTTATGGCACCATTCTGAGTAAACTCTAGAGACTGTTGTGCGTGAAAATCCCAGGAGATCAGCAGTTACAGAAATACTCGAACCAGTCTGTCTGGCACCAAAAATCATGCCACAGAATTATTGAATTCCAATATGAATTATTATTTATCCTTTTTTGTACCATTGAATATTTTTTAAGCATATAAGTGAATACAAAGAGGGTTTTAAGGTATTCTCCTTAAATGACATCCATAAAAGAAAAAGATCAATATCATATCAATATATTTCATGATAGAATATTTCATGGTGAATGCTGCTTTCATGACTCTTGACATTTGACTGGGCGTTTCTCGCTCTCCTCTAAGCAACTTTCAGAAGCTATATTGTTTGTTTCTTCTTTTTTTCTTCTTCTTTTTTAGCACATCAAATACACCAATGCCTTCCTATTCCTAGTTTCTTGCTTGTGGACTTCTATCTTTTTGTTTCTGGATTTGTGGTTAATGATTTTCATAAAAGGCAACATATCATGTCACAGACTTTAGCTTTTCTTTTTTCACATTGGTGCCATTACCAACAATGAACCCATTAAACCTGATGCTAAATGTTTCCTTCATATGAGTTTGAAGGTAATAAAATCAGCATTAATAAGATCAAGAAATGGAGAGAGAGATTCTGTATATGCAAAAAAAAAAAAAAATGTTGTCCCATGAGAAAAAGAGAACGAGTGAAAGTGGACAGTGATAAGATAGAAAAGAGTAACAGATTGTAAATAAAGAGAATGACAGAGGGAGTGGGAGACATAGGGAGGGAAAAGAAATGTGAGTAAAGGGAAGAGGGCAAAAAGAGAGAAACGGGGCAGAAGCACAGACAGAAACAAACTCAGACAGAATCATAATCTCACAGTCACTGTTACAGTACTGTGCTCACCAGAAGCAATCTGGAGTTTCGACATTGTGCACATGATCCACCTGCAGAATGTGAGTTAGTTCCTTTCACTGTTCTTATTAAGAAAGTTACCATTTAAAATGTTAAAACTAAATGTATACTTACAGTCTGTGGAAAGTAGTAATCGGATTCAAGGTTAAATTCTCAGTAGATTATTGATACATGTCTTTGAATTTCATACTTTAAGTTAAACAGTTAAAACTATGCATTTAATAAGCATGCATTTCAAAAGTTTAATATTTAGAAGATGAAGGGTAGTTTAATAAATGTGACTTTATTTTACCAAAGAAATGAAATTGTCAAATTTTCAGATTTTTATATATATATATATATATATATATATATATAGTTATAAATTGGTTGGGGCTTTTTTGAGAGTGGAATGTCCTGATTTGGTGACAATTATCATTGTGAACACCATTCTGAACAGTACCACATAGCTCTAAAGCCATATGTAGCTATGTTTACCATATAAATTGTCTGTCCTATGTTTTGGAAAACGTGCAGACTGCTGCCTGATAATTTATTTGAGATTTCAAGCCAAGAAGCTAAACATTGACAAAGATTGCTGGTTGGAATGTCGAAAGAATTATTAGTTTTCATCATTGTTTAAAGATGTATGAGATATCATCATCCTCTGTTCAGACTGCACTTCAGTAATTCATTTGGGTGACGTGAGACCGCACACCTAGAATCAGTTAAATGGTTGCATGGCCATAATTTGTGATTACACATCAGCCAATACATTTTCTGTACATTTATGGGGTTTTTTAGGCTACTATTTTAGCAGATGGCTTGTTAGTTTTGGAGGTTGATTAGACTGACAGAGAGTGTAGAAGGGACATTCAGTCTTTACTCACCCTGACAGACAATTTATCGCCAGTGGTTTGATTCACTTCTAATTAAAGAAGACACTACTGAAAGATTCATCAACCTCACACTTTAACACTCCTGGAGACTATACCACTCATTTATTTCAGCATGATTCACTGAAAGAGTAAATGAGTGTTGTGCATGAACACACAAAGCATGTGATCTCTTAGCAGAGGTGGTTGACAGGACATGTGTAATACTTGTGTAATGTGACTGATCCATCTGTCAATCTGTTATTGTTCATGGCATGCCATTCAAAACAAAGAGGGAAAGAAACAAGTCTTTTAACAGGTCTAATAGGACACTGGGGACATTAATGATATTAAAGCAATATCACACAATCAAGAGTTCAGTATGGCCCTATATCAGCATGGCTGTGATTCGGCTGCAGGTAATCAAAGCCGTGCTGATATCTGGACATACAGATTCAGTTCAATGAACAACTAAATAAATAAATTAGGAAAAACTAAGGACTGCACAAAAAAACACACATTTGCACAGAACTACTTTCTTACGCCATGGATCAGGATCTGCCATTGCTAGTTTAAAAGATGCGCCCAAGCCTCCGTTACTAATACTAAAACCAAGAACTAGTAACGATGGCTTCGGCTATTTATCACAAGTTATTGGAGAAACAAGGATGTGTGTTTGTGTTTGTGTGAAAGAGAGAGAGAGAGAGAGAGAGATTGAGCGTGTGTGATTACCTGCGTCTGTCGCGACACCAGTAAAGCTGTAGCTGTTTAACTCTATTCCTCAACTGTAGAGTTCATCAGCTTGCTGAAGATAATGGTAATTTGGTCAAATTCATCCTATTTGCTATGTGTAAAAATAGCCATCCGAGGCGGGGTCCTCCCTGAGTATTTCGCGTTAACCGGTTTGTTCTCTCTTCCGTCATGTTGAATGTTTGCGTCTCCTCCCAACGCGGAAACTCCGGTATCAGGTAAGTGCCCTGAGTATGTGTGATTACTCCGTCTGTTGTGTCTCTCAGCTGCGTTAAGCCTTAATGCCGAAGCTGTTACTTTGACTCTGTTTCCCTTCTGAAAGTCAAGGCAAGGCATGTTTAATTATATAGCACATTTCATACACAATGGCACTTCAAAGCGCTTTACATAGAAATGATAAAGAAAATACAAGATACATAAAATGTAATTTTTAAAAACCAATTAAGAACATGAAATAAGAATGAAAGTAATACAATTAATTAAAAAAATTAAATTATTAAAATTAATAAAAAAGAGAAAGAATACTAAACTGTTAACACCATTTGTAACTGTTGTTAACCTTCCCATATAAAACAGAGGATAACCAAAAATTGTTAACACACACTTTATTTGTTGCTAACCTTCCCTGGCACAGCAGAGGATAACTAAATTGTAAACTGTATTGTAGTAGTAATCCAAGTGATCGTGGAGTGAGTGGCAATGCCGATTACTTCAAAGAAACCGCTTGCTGACCAGCAGCGCTGGCTCAAATGAACATCAACTGAACTGGCTCATATCACATGAAAATGTTCTTTTGTCGCACCTGCTGGCTAAAATATTTTATGTCAATGAGATAATAAAAAGACACATCTAGCTGCTTTTAACACATCTTCGCTGCATCTACGCTTCGGTTTACAACACAAGCGGAATGATACAAACAGTAAAGTGTCTTAGTGCTGCTGTTCTAAAAAACTCTTGAAACGCCTCTCATCCAATCAGATATGAAGACCTGATATGAAGCACAACAAAAACAATTATATTTGACCACTGTGCTGTACAAACACAATACATGAGTACATGACAATCAGAAATTTAAAACACATACAACGCACAATAAACTCTAAGGTTGATTATAATCCAGGTCAAAGAAAAAAGTCTTTAGCTCTGACTTACATTCAACTATTGTGGAAGCAGATCTGAGGAACACAGGAAGACTGTTCCATAGCTTTGGGCCAGCTAGCGCAAAGGCGAGGTCGCCCCTCTTCTTTAGTCTTGACCTGGGAACCATCAACAGTCTCTGATCAGATGACCTTAGACATCTAACAGGTTTATTGATACACAGTAGGTCAAAAAGATAAGAAGGTGCCTTTCCATTTAAAGACTTAACAACAAAAAGTAAAATCTCTAAATCAGTTTTATAGCAGATTGGCAAACAATGCAGAGAAATTAAAACAGGAGTAATATGTTCATATTTGCAAACGCCAGTCAAAAGTCTAGCGGCTGCATTCTGGACCATTTGCAAATGAGCAATGTATGATCAGGTTTGGGAGGGTTACTTTTGAAATGTATTCCACTACAGATTACAGAATACATGCTGTAAAATGTAATTTGTAACATATTTTGTTAGATTACTCAAGGTCAGTAACATATTCTAAATACTTTGGATTACTTCTTCAGCACTGGTAGATTTTTTCACTTGTTTTGACTATAAAAACTCTGCCAGTACAGTAAGACAAAATACACGTTAAAAATACATTCTCTGAAAAACCTAAATATCTTATGCAGTGTTGTTTCTAAACAAGATCAATCTAATTGATCTTATTTTAAGGATTTTTAGATATTTTTACAGGAAAACAATACAAAAATTATTATCAAGAATATGATTTTTGCCCTAATATCAAAGGTCTTACTAGAAAAAAAGAAATTATGATCTAACGTGAATTTTCTTGATACAAAAATATGATCGTACCTGGTAACGTGTGCATGTAAAATGGCTAGAAATAGCATTTTAGCTTAGCGTAAAGCTGACAATTTACACTATTTATTTCTATTTCTTCTGTTCCAAACTTACTTCAGACTTACTTCTCTGTCTGCTCATATGAATGTAACACATCATAAGAAAGTGTTTCACCGCTGTTCAGATGCACTTTGGATCGCATCATTTATATGTAGAAATGTTTTCCATCTGAAAGGACTAAATATTAAATGAAACAAATGACAATAAAATGCAAAGTAATCTCTTCAGTAATCTAACTACTTTTGTAACTGTATCAGACTGTCAAAAAATGTAACTGTATTCTAATTACCAATGATTTAAATTGTAACTGTAGTGGAATACAGTTACTTATATTTTGTATTTTAAATACGTAATCCCGTTACATGTATTCCGTTACTCCCCAACCCTGGGTATGATTGGCTTATTCCAATATAAAGAGAGTTAAAGTAGTCAAGTAGAGATGAGATAAAAGCATGAATAACTCTCTCAAACTCTGTAAATGAAAGAAAAGGCTTAACCTTAGCCAAAAGTCTTAAATTAAAAAAATCTCGACTTGACTACTGCATTTATTTGTTTGTCAAACTTCAGTGCATAGTCAAATACAACACCTACATTTTTCACAGAGGGTAGGATGCCAAATTACTGAGGTTGAGCTTGATACTGCCAGAACTACCTAAAGGCCCAAATGCAATGATCCCATTTTTACCCTCATTTAAATGTAAAAAATGTAAGGACATCCAAAATTTGTATCAGACAAGCAGGCAAATAAGGATTCTAAGCCATTAGTGTCATTCTAGCATTAATCATAGCCATCCTGATCAGCATCGGATCCCTAGCCGGCTGTGATGCACAGCACAGTGGATGAAGATTTCATTGATTCACTCCACCTCGATGGAGACGAGGCTGCTGATGCGATGGAAGTTGAACTGAAAAGTCAGGGCTCATAGACAAAACCCATTGATATGGTACTTCTAGCGATCGCCACGAGATGAAGTAGTCACCATCCAACTCTTGTCCAAGGCAATCCAGACAAGGCTGAAGCAGATATCGAGATGCCAGGCAAAATTTCCTCCACAAATAGAAATGCTTGTTCTTGTGTAAATACAGTATCAAATGAATGGTTTAGATACAGAGATACTGAAGTCTTGACTACAGAGACATGCTAAACAAAATGCAGAGTTGAGAAATTACACAGTACAGACTGATTCCTTTAATCGTATTTATTTGCTTTGTCTTAGATTCGATTTGTCTACCTTTGACCAAAAGAGATACTGGAAGAAATGTTTCTTTCATGCTTTATCAGCATTAATTGTTCTCTTTGTTGTATTATCACTTGTTAAAAGGTGCACTTGACTTTACTTAAGGCTGTTATTAGCCATTTCTCATCTGACCTTTGACCCTGAAACATTTGAAATGTAACAGGGCTGTAATGAAACATGCTTAGAAGAGAAATGTCATGGGTTGTGATTTTTAATTGTATTATTATTCAATTACTTTATAATGTTTTTGATATATATATATATATATATATATATATATATATATATATATATATATATATATATATACTGTATATATATATTTGTTTGTTTGTTTTGTTTGTTTTTTGAAAATTATAGCATACTTCCAGAACATAGTAGTTTGAATGACCCAGGTCTGGATTGAGCAGAGTTTTTATTTTCAGTCACATGGGGGACAAACAGCACTCAATATTGTTCATTCACATAAATGCGCAAGACAGTCTGACAATATGACAAAAACAATATAATTAACTATATGAGGAAGTATATATATATATATATATATATATATATATATGTATATATATATATTAAAAAATCGATGGACAATTGATTGAGTGTTGCACTGTACCCAGGAAATTAAATAAATTTATAAATAATTTGTCTTTTCAGGCCGTTACTGAAAAGGATACATGTTTAGATTACACTGTAAAATATAATTAGTTGATCTTAGATTTTTCAAGGCAATCAGGTTGCATGCTTTTTTCTAAGTAATCGTAATTTTTTGGCTCAAGTTAACTGAACTTTTCAATTTTTTAAGTATCGTTGATTAGTTACAGATAAACTTAACTCATATATGATCAAAGTATCATTGTTTTAATTTAATTATTTAAATTGGGTTATAACATGTCTTATGCAGTATAAGGGGAAATTATGACAACTCTACTCAGTACTTAGTGCACATAAATCTGCACTTTTGTAAAGCACAACTGAGTAAAAAAGAATTGCTTAAAATTAACAGTTCACCAGAGGTAACACTAATCACCCTCATGGTGACTTCACAAAAATCTCAATTATCAACCGGCTCCAAAAAAAAAAACAACAACAATAGTCATAAGAATTAAAACTAAATACATTTTTAATGTGTCCATGTATAAGTTAGACATGTCTTTCTTTTCTTGTATATTATATTTTAAACATGTATATAAAACCACATTCCTGGAGCTGTAAAATCCATACAGACACAAATGACACAGTGACGGTGTGCTTACAGTACCTTCCTCTAAAAGTATCACCCACTGTTGTCCCTTACTGTGACTTGTCTAACAGTGTTCATCAGTAGCAAATAATGGTAGCTTTAAATGAACAAAACATACATCAAATTTCACATATGAAGACATAGATAAAAAGAAAAATTAAATCAGAAGATGGTCCAGCTGAGAGAGATTCATCTGATTCTGTGAGGACTTGTCCTGTATAACTCAGGGCTTTTTGTCCTTGCATTAAACATGGGCCAAAGCTTCGCATTAAATTTGCATTCAATTTAGATTTACATTTGCATTAAATTTATTTGGTGACCTTCCAGAAGACATAATACCACAGCATATCAGACAAGTGCATTCATTAACATTTCTTGGAGCTAACACATACGTTGCTAAATATGAATGGCTGAGAATAACCTCTGATGAAAATGTCTAGTACTACATTGTGTTAATAAATTCACTTAATCACATGATTAACAGCTTATCTGCTTGATGTGCAAGTAACTATTGTTCTCTCTTTTGCAGGAATGAACCTGGCCTGAAATCAGGAAAGTGGCTGTAGGTTTTCTAATGCCAGTTTTATAGCCACTTTGTCCACTACAACATAAATTTCCAATAAGAAGGTCTTCAAAATGTTCCATTAAATATTTGAGATAAACTAATGAGGAGTGTATTGATGACTGGACTATTTTTGACATCACTCTGACCTGTGGTAAAATAAGCTCCAAGCTTTTGTTTTACCAGGTACCAATGATGTCAAATGCCCTGCGCTGGGTAGTGCTGGTGGCCTTCATCTCATTGACGATTTGTGGAAACATGCTGGTTTGTCTTGCTGTGGCGACTAGCCGCCATCTGCACCAGATCAGTAGCTGTTTTATAGTATCACTGGCTGTGACAGACTTGCTGCTGGGCTTGCTGGTACTGCCCCTTTCTGCCATGCTGGAACTACGCAATGGGAGATGGCCTCTCGGGGGAGTCCTTTGTAACATCTACATCTCTCTAGATGTGATGCTCTGCACTGCTTCCATCCTCAATCTCCTGGCCATTAGTGTTGATCGTTATCTTGCCATTTGCAGTCCTCTCTGCTATCCCAGGAAAGTCACACCTTTACGGGTGGCAATCACTCTAACAGCTATCTGGATGTGCTCTCTGGCTGTGTCCTTTGTGTCCATTCACCTAGGCTGGAACACACCTGACTTCAGACTGCAGAATCAGCACTGGGACATGTGGGACGAGGGAGAGGAAGGCAGAACATGCCGCTATGAATGGAATAATAACTATGTGCTCCTGAATGCATTTGGAAGCTTTTACCTCCCTCTACTGGTCATGTGCGGAATGTATCATCGGATATTCTGTGTTGCACGTGAGCAGGTATGTGAGTAGCTATTGGACATACTGTAGACATGATCTTATGTTTCCAGCATCAAGATTTGAAGTTAAAATTAATGTATTTGTATATAGCTAAATTTATATTTGAAATGCTTTGACTGGACAGCATTTTCTTTCAATTATTATGACAATATAAAAAGTGCATGAAGAATAATCATAATAAAATTTGATAAATGCTGTTTAAAGTAGTTTCAGTTGCAGATGGGCACCAGAAGATACCGTTTTCATATTAAAGGACATTTCATGTTATCAAGTTATTTTGACTCATTGTTTCCAATTTCCATATGATAGCATCCACACAAATGAGTAGAGCTTAAACTTATTGTTTTATTATTAATGCTGAAAATCTCTCAGTAATATTTGTATTATATCGAGGTGTCGCTGCAAGACATGCACTACGGATGTAGTTCCACATAAACATTTCAAATTTAAATAATAGTAGAAGGTAAAATGTTAAAGGTAACATTTTTTAGTATAATGTAGCTCGTGACCAGTCATTTTTATTCATTCATTTTATTCATAGGTAATGCCCATTTCTATTCACAGTTTTCATTTTGATATGTTTCTGTATTTCACAGTTCATAATGAGGACAGACAAACCACAGAAAAATATTGCCCTTTGTCTTGAAGAAAAGTAAATTACATGTCAGGTCAACTACTAATGTACAGTCTTCTCCCACCTCTAAGGAAAAAGCAGATGTCTCATTGCTTACCTAAGACAGAACGTATTGTCACCAAACTTGTCCTTTTTTTTTTATTATTTCCTTCATCTCTTTCTCTCTCTTTCCCTCCATATCTCATATTCAGGTGCGCCGTATCAGGGCAACCACTCCGTCCTTTGCTCAGTCTGCATCTGCAGCCGCCACTGCGCGGGAACATAAAGCTACAGTGACCCTGGCTGCGGTTCTTGGCGCTTTTGTAATTTGTTGGTTCCCCTATTTCACCTACTTCATATGCATGGGCATGTGGGCAGAGAAAACCCCATCTAATCTCCTCCACTCTGTTGTTCTTTGGTTGGGTTACCTCAACTCTGCACTGAACCCCATCCTCTACCCGGCACTCAACAGGGATTTCCGTCGGGCATATGGCCAGTTGCTTCGCTGCAGAGGTGCAAATTAAGGGGAAGTTTTCTTTTTCCCTCCATTCCAAAACAAACAGACTCTCATCATTCACAGGCAACAGAATAACCCAAAACAAACAGACTCATCTTAAACAATAAGAAAATTACGTGTTGGATTTACTTAAAATATATTTGTATCATTTTTACATCATGCTTTTTAAGTAAATTCAACTTATGGTCATTTTATTTAAGCATAACTAGAAAATCTTTGTTACATATACACAAATGTATCAGTTCATTTAACTTTATTTACTTGAAAGGTGTGTCACACGAATAAGATTTAACAACTTATTGCATCTTGTTTTAAATTTATTTTAATATTATTGTTTCAACCTAATTTAATTAGAAAGAAAACAATGACTAAGGTCAGTCATTAAACGACTTATTCCCCAAAGAATTGCAGATAAAGCTGCCTTTCAGCTTTGCACATTCACATGCGAAAGGTAAGATTACGTAGATTTAAAAAGATACAACATTAATAAAAGGAAACACTAATCACCCTAATGGTTATTTTACAAGAAACAACCAATTACAGTAAAATAACATCAATCATAAAAAAAAGCTAAAATATCTATGAATTACTAAAAATGAATTAAATTAATACCCCAGTAAGTTCCTTTTGATCAAACAAACATGCTTAAATTATTCAAGCGCAAAGGCTTATGGGTTTTTCCCCCACAACTTCAGTTCAAGTTAGAAGTACTTAAAATTGCTTGGTCTGAATGGGGATGCGTCAAATGTGAGCTCATGTGAACACGGAGCTGCATTCAACATGGCAGCACTCAGCTGCTAGACTGTATAACTGTGCTGCTCTTTGCATTTCATTCGGATATCTGCAATACCACACAGATATAAAAGTATTTTCTATAATACAACCAACATACCTCTTATGGAGAACAATTCATAGGTGATTACTTCTACCACGAGATTGATGTTGATATACAAACACGGGAAGAACTACACAACCCAGCCAAATGCAAAAAAAACAAAACAAAAAAATACTAATCCACTAACACAGATGATCTGATTTCCACTGGCACTGAGGTTAGTGCATTGAATTCTATCAATAACAAATTAGACATACTTAGGATTATACATCAAGAGATAAAAGACCTACGATCTAGCCTTGAATTCGCCCACCAACAAATCAACGATCTACATAGAGACAACAAAGAACTCCGAACTACCGTGCAATCACTTTCCTCGCAAATAGAGATCATGAAAAAAGAAAATAAAGAAATGAAAGAAAATATTCTAGACACTCAGGTGAGAAGCATGTGAGACAACCTTATATTCTCGGGGACTCCTGAGAATGACACTGAAATGCCAGAATCCACAATTCAAAACTTAATGCGCCGCAAACTGAAACTCCCGTTGACATCATCAAGAACCTTTACCTTTCACCGTGTGCATCTTCTCGGCTCCCAACTGAAAAATCGACCACTCGGCCAATAATCATCAAGTTTGAACATTATAAAGGATCTCGTGAAAAACAAAGGGAGGGAACTGAAGGGGACTGCCTTCAGACTCAATGACCAATTCCCTCGAGAAATAAACGAGCATATATATATATATAAACAGGCAGCTGTATAGGAACTCTAAAACCACTCCATGGCTGTTTTAAAAGAAACAAGGAGTTCAGCTATGATATAATGCTATACTTCCTCTGTGTACTTCCAGTGTTTGGAGTGAGCTGTCACTATCCATGCCACAAACAACAGACAATTAATAAACACACCTTCACTCTCATGCAAACACACATAGACCAACACACCGCAGCAATAGACACCTATTAATAACTGACAAATCAACCAATCCAGACACAAAAGTTGTGTGTTTGTTGTTTGTTTTATTTTTCTCTTTTTTTCTATCTATTATTTTCACTTTTATATGTTCTATCTCATGTTTTGTCTTATATGTATATCTCATCTGTACTTGCCCAAAGCTTTTCTGGACTCTGGACTTTTAATCTTATGTATTGGGACTGACCTGTGCTATACCTCAGCTATACTTGCATTCTGTCCTCTTTTGGTACATCAGAATATGTAACTGGTTGCTTATTCTAATATTCAAGTATGATGTAAGGGGGATGTTGTTTAGAAAGAAGTCTAAATATATATGGCAAACTTAAAATTTATCAGCTGGAATGTTCAGGGCATCAGTTCGCCAATCAAAAGAACCAAAGTACATGGCCATCTAAGAAAACTGAATTCAGATATTTGTCTTCTTCAAGAAACTCACCTTTTGGAAGCTCAACAAAAGAAACTTCAAAACTCACACTTCACACAGATATACTCCGCATCTTACAACTCTAAGAAGAGAGGAGTTGCTATATTAATCAGTAAAAATATATCAATTGTTAATAAAACTTGTATAGCCGACCCAGAAGGCTGCTATATTATTATTAATATCTCTATAAACAATAATGTCTTGACTATTGCTAACATATATGGGCCAAACACTGATGATCAACAGTTTTTCCATTATTTGTTTTCATCACTATCCAATTTCTCTGAATCTACTATTATAATTGGAGGAGATTTTAATACAGTTTTGAATCCAATAATTGACAAATCAACCAATCCAGACACAAAAAGATTCTGGCACTTTTCCTATATCATCAAACAATATATGGCTGACTACGGTCTTGGCAATCGCTGGAGGCTTGCAAACCCCAGCTCAAAGGAATACACCTATTTTTCCCCTGTCCATAAAACACATTCACACTTTGATTCCTTCTTAATAAGTAATTCTGTTGTCCCTGATATCATAGAATCCTCAATTAACCTTATTATTATTTCCGACCATGCAGCAATTACTTTGACTGTTAAAACTAGAAATACCATTAAACCCACACATAGATGGAGAATGAATTTTTCTTTGCTCCAAGACAGAATTTGATGATTTTTTCAAACAAAAGTGGGCTTTTTTCATGGAAACAAACAATTCACCTGAACTTTCTGCATTAACATTATGGGAAACAGCTAAAGCAGTATTAAGAGGGAAAATAATAGCATACTCATCATATAAGCATAAGAAAGAACAAGAACTAGAGAAGGAATAAGAAAACAGATTAAAATAATTACATGTTTCCTATGCTCAAAACCCTACAGAACAAATATTAAAGAAACTAAACACAACACATGATAAATTGCACATAAAAAAAATAAATAAAAAAAACACACAATTCTAAAAACAACAGCTAAGATGCACTGAATTTGAATATAACGATAAATTAGGAAAATATCTTGTCAATTTGATTAAACGTAACAAAGAAAAATCACTGATAACAACAATAAAAAATCCTGAAGGTAAGATTTTTCATACTATACAAGAAATTAATGATAACTATCGATCATTTTATAAAAACTTGTATAGCAATGGGGAAATAAGAAAATCATGAAAAGACTCAAAACTTCTTAAATAATATAGATTTACCAAGTTTAAGCTTATCCCAAAAGCACTATATGAACCAATAACAGAAGGTGAATAGAAAAAAGGCTCTATATTCATTATCAATTAATAAAGCTCCTGGATTAGATGGTTACCCACCATAATTTTTCAAACATTTTTTGCCAACAATATCACCCCTATTTTTAAGGATGACTGAAGAAATTAAAAAGTTATCATCTATTCCAAAACACATGAATACAGCATTAATCATAGTCCTACTCATACCAAATAAAGACCCAACAAATTACCGACCATTATTTCTCATCAACACAGATATGAACGTAATTAGTAAAGCCTTAGCCACACGCCTAGAATCTGTTATCTCGTCTCTCATCCATCCAGACCAAATAGGCTTCATAAAAGGACAACACTCATCAAGCAACAAACAACGCCTATTCAATATCATAAATCTTTGTAAACAACAAAACAAACATATGATTATTGTATCTCTTGATGCTGAAAAAGCCTTCGATAAAGTAAATTGGAACTTTTTTACTACACTAGAAAAATTGGGATTTGGCAAATAATTTATTCACAGGATCAAAACATTATATTCTACACCAACTGCATCAGTCATCACGAATGGTATAATTTCTCCAACGTTCCAACTACAACGTGGAACTAGACAAGGGTGTCTACTTTCCTCGCTTCTCTTTGCATTATTTATAGAACCATTAGCCGCCGCAATAAGACAGAATGACAACATTCCAGGCATCAAAAACCATCCATAAAATCTCTTTATATGCAGATGACATCTTACTATTTCTACAAAATCCCATAAATTCACTTAAAGTCATTGAACTGGTTAATACTCAAAACTCTCAGACTACTCCATAAATTGGACTAAATCTACTGTCTTGCCATTACATGAGAAACCTCAAGATATTTGATTACAGGGCACCTCCTTTAATACAGGTAATATTACATATCTAGATATACATATTTCCACCAACATTGCAGAATTATTCAACCTTCATCCCAGCATTACAAACCAAAGAAGATGAACTTAACCGGTGGATGAATTTACCACTCTCCATCAGGCCCGGTTCCAGATCAAAATCACTGAAAATAGTGGGGGTGCTCTGTATAAAGTGGAGATGTATTGTAATTACACATTTTTGAAATATATGAAATCATGTTTAAATGCTACTAAAACAACGTAAATAACTTCGTTTTTTCACATGATCTGTTGCTGAAAATGACAGCAAAATGCTGCTCCTGCAGATAAGGACATACGTTTTGATGCAGCAATTGTGTGTTCACAAACTGCAGGGATTTTTGTGTGTTTGATGGGATTCAAGGAAATCTGCTTGCCAATTTACAGTATAAGACTTACTTATTAAATTGAGCAGAGGTGTGCAATTGTTTTGGTATAGGGGCCACATCAGTTGTTAAGTAGAACATGGAAGAGAGAAGATAAAAAGTTTTATATAGTTGGATCTTTTAAGATAGCAGGGTGGCTGTGGCTCAGGTGGTAGAGCAGGTTGACCACTAATCATAGGGTTGGCAGTTCAATTCCCAGCCCACATGACTCCACATGCCAAAGTGTCCTTGGGCAAGACACCAAACCCCAAGTTGCTCCCAATGGCAGGCTAGCACCTTGCATGGCAGCTCTGCTGTCATTGGTGTTGTGTGTGTGTGTGAATGGGTGAATGAGTCACAGTGTAAAGTGCTTTGGAACCATTAAGGTTAAAAAAA
This sequence comes from Myxocyprinus asiaticus, assembly GCF_019703515.2. Lineage (NCBI taxonomy): Eukaryota > Metazoa > Chordata > Actinopteri > Cypriniformes > Catostomidae > Myxocyprinus > Myxocyprinus asiaticus. The sequence goes on from NC_059386.1 coordinate 16,360,139, forward strand.
GCACTATATAAGTGCAGACCATCCCAGAAGTAGTAGTGCACTCAATGAATGATGCACAATTTTCTGAAGAGTATACTGACAGGACCATTCTGTGATTGCTTGAAGTTTTGCTGCTACATTTCTATCATGTGTTAGTAAAGCTGAATTAAGACTGAGTATAATTAATAATTGTTTATTCTACCATACTTCAGTGCAGTGGTAATGTAGTATTCAATTTAACACTCTAAATCAGGAGTCTGGTTTAATAGTAAAATAAAATATTCAGAAATTATAGATTCTAAATGCTTAGTTTAATGTTGGCTGCAAAGTGGACAAATTTGTTTTATTCTCAGAACATTATCAACCTGTTACCATGCTAATGGGTCATGATGTGAGTCTCATCAATGTCTGGCATCCCATTCAGCACATAGCTAAATAATACAGGCTGCATGACACTGATAAATGGTTACTGCCAGAGTAAAATTCACATACAGGTGTGAGGGACTTCAGCATTTTACAAATAACACAAAGAACAAACATATTCCTCTCTCACTTGGTTTTGCTCGCGTGTCCCCTCCGTGTGCGAATGATGCGAAGATCTATTGGAATTTTACTAAAGTTCATCACTGAAAAGGTTTGTTCACAAACTTGGCACAAAATAGCACACGCAGCCTCATGAATGGACACTGAGCGACTGCATCACACTTTTCTTTGAGCAGAATATTGCTTAGCACCCTCAAACACCCCCGTAGAACCGGGCCTGCTCGCCATCATAGGACATATTGCCACAGTATAGATGTTTATTTAGCCAAAAATTTCCCTTGATAGTATCATTAGTAAATTCTACTGGGGGAAAAAGAACCCCAGAATAAGCTAATATACACTTCAAAAACAAAAGGATTAAGGCGGCTTAGTAGCACCCAACTTTCATCACTACTATTTAGCATCCCAACTAGTTTATCTCTGCAAACTGATCAATTGCAACCACTCCCAAAACTCATGGCTACAGCTAGAACTAGTCCAATGCAAAAACATTGCAATTTCAAATCTCCCATCTCTTAGCAATACAATTAAAAGGCATAACTTATTTAAAAACAATATGATTAGATTAACTCTTACTACCTGGTGGTATATTAATAAACTAGCAAAAAAGAATGTCTCGACACCACATATTAATTCATCTGTATGGCATAACCCAGATTTCAACATTAACAAATTACCTGTTGTAAACACCAGATGGAAAACAAAAGGAATTACACACTTACACCACCTCTTCGTAGATAACAGTTTCATTACACTTTCAGAACTGGCGCAAAAGTTTAATTGAGGCATAAAGCAATATCAGTATTACAAATCAAAAGCACTATCAAAGCACAAATTGGAGAGAATACAATAGAAATATCAACAATCTTAGGAAATATTAATAAGATTAGTAACTCAACGAAAAACTTGCCAAAATATATAGTCTTATATCATCTATAGACTCTACAATATCAGTACCAGTTAGGCAATGGGAAAAAGATCTCAACATTACCATGAATAGCGACTTCTGGAAAACAATTCTTAAGAACACATTTAACATAAAGTAAAGACACAAACATACAATTAATCCAATATAAAATCTTAAACAGAACCCATATCACACAATATTAAATGTTTAAAATGGGTCTATCAACCTCAGAAATGTGCACTCACTGCAACCTCAACACCACAGTCAATTATTATCACATCCATCATTATCCACTTTCTGAAAAGATATCACAACTAAGATGTCAGATTTATCAAATCAAAATATCCCAACCCTGCCATGCTTATGCTTATTAGGAGACCTCTCACAAATAAACCCCCCCCCCCCTTTAGAATTACCATCCTACTGTAACTTGCCATCGCAAAGAGAATAATTCTGATCAACTGGAAAATCAAAGACAAAATCTCGATCACACACTGGATTCATGCATTAAAAGAACACGTCACTAAAGAAAGACAAGTAGCAGTGATTTAAAAACAACTACACAAATTCACTCAAGTCTTCACTCCACTCCTTCAGGCCTTGGACTTTGTGGTGACTTGACTGGTGAATTGTCGCCCCCGTGTGTATGTAGATATTTGTATAAACACTTGAATGATAAAATACTATCCCATGTATAAAATTATTATCACCACCATGCTTTCTATAATTCTATTATTGTTATCATTGTCAAACTCATCATTATCATGTTTGTTATTAGGATTATTATTATAACTATTATACGTTTTAACGCATACAATATATAGTACATGTTATGTATCATATATGTACTGTATGTGTATTTATATATATATATATATATGCAGTATATGTTTGTGTATAGATATACAGTTCTGGAAAAAAAGAGTCCACTGCAAAATTATCAGTTTCTCTGGATTTACTATTTATAGGTATGTGTTTGAATAAAATGAACATTTTTGTTTTATTCTATAAAGTACTGACAACATTTCTCCCAAACTCCAAATAAAAATATAGCTGCGAGCAGCAATTAACAGGGTTCAAGCAGTTTAAGACCTTTAAGCACATGCGTAAAAAGGTATTATGTTTTCTTTAGCAAGCATGTAACCACCTAGATCAAAGATGGAATAGACCATTTACAGCCAATACAGGCAATTTACAAAGGAAATATATGGTTTTTAAAGCTTTATAAAGCTCATAGTGCCACCTATGGTCCGATCTCTATAAAAGTCTGCATGCTTGTTTAGAATCACATGTCCCATGTGCTCACCTAATTTCGTGAAGTTCTGTGTTTTTGTTTAGGAATTATGGGCTTATTTGTACACTTGACCACGTCCATTTTCTAAATGACACTGTTATAGCTACCCAAAGGGTAAAGTTCAACATTTTTTTTAATAATTATTGACCTAGAGAGTCCAGATAATTGTACTGCATTGGTTTTATTGAGGTTGAGCGAAAAACCTAGGACTAGTTCACAAAAGTAGGTTTTTTACATAATCGTGATTATTTAATGAATGATTTGATTGACAGCAGTGGTTCTTGAGGCAAAGTTGTTCAGAATGAGGAGATCTAACATATGCTATGCATATTGTGTGTATGTGTGAAACTCAGCATGATTACTGAAGCATAAAACTTGTTAGCGCCACTCGGTGTCCGATTTCTTTCAAATTTCTCACAGACCTCTAGGGCCAGGAGTCGAACAGGCCCACCGAGTTTTGTGCAATTGGCCTCCATTAACCTTGTCTAATAGGTGCTCAAACTTCATTGGCCAATGGCGGCCATGTTTTTTGAGATATGCCAGTGTCCTCACAGACAGTCATGGCACCTTGGATAAAGACACTGCATGCCGATTTTCAACTCAATCAGATTAATGGTTGCGTAGTTAGAGCTGTTTTCATGGGGTTTTTTTTTTTTTTTTTACTGTGACCTCAGATTGAGCTCATACACGTGTACCGAGTTTGGTGACAATATCTCATTTCGTTCAGGCGTTATAGCCATTTTAGTAAAAACGGCCTGCCCTTTTCGAACATTTTGGCACCCCTTAGCGACCGTGAGTCGAAATTTCAACCTTTTTTGATTATTATTGATAATCAGACTCCAGAGTATATTTCTGCACTGGTTTGGTTCCGATCGGGCAAAAAACTTAGGATTAGTTCGCAAAAGTAGGTTTTTATCATTATCTGAAATATTTACCGAACGATTTGACAGACACAAATGCTTCTTGAGGCAAAGTTGTTTAGAATGATAAGAGCTATCAGGTGATATATATTACTTGTGTTTTTTCACAACACTGCATTATATACAACCATAAACACCTACAAACATCGTGATAGCACCACCTAGTGGCCGTTTTTTTTCAAACTTTGCACAACCCTCTCAGACCAAGAATCAAATAGGTCCACCAAGTTTCGTTCCGATCAATCATTGTTAACCTTGTGTAATAGCTGCTGAAATTTGATTGGCCTATGGTGGCCATGTTTTTCAACATAAGTGAATGTCCATATAGACAATGATGGCAGCTGAGACAAAGACAATGTATGCAGATTTTGAAGTCAATAGGATTAACGGTTTCATAGTTAGAGTTGATAGTTCATAGTTGTTGTTCCTGGGTAGTAAGTGTTATTTCCTAATTGCTTATGCCTCAAAAGTATAAAAAATGGCTATTATTCCCCACAAACTTTGCTTTTGTGACCAGGACAGTGATATTTAGAAATTGACCTATTTCCAATGAGAAAACGGGCGAATGTGTGTCTTTTCGTCACATAAAGTCAGAAAAAACAACATATGAATCCAAATGAACATAAAGTAATATTCAAAGCCGTGCTGGTCCATAATGGTAACATGTACCCGTCTCTTCCCCTGGCTCATTCAGTGCACCTCAAAGAGGATTACAACAGCATCAAGACCTTGCTGGACGCCTTGAAGTATGATGAGTACGGCTGGGAGGTCATAGGAGACTTCAGAATGGTGGCATTCCTGATGGGTCTCCAAGGAGGTTTTACCAAGTTTCCCTGCTATCTTTGCCTTTGGGACAGCAGGGACACCAATGCTCACTACCACAGACGGGACTGGCCACAGTGGACTGAGTTCTCTGTGGGGAGGAACAACGTCAAGTGGGAGCCACTGGTGGACCCCCGGAAGGTGCTGATGCCACCACTGCACATCAAATTGGGCTTTATGAAATAATTTGTCAGAGCTCTAGATAAGGAGTTGGCAGCCTTCAAGTACCTTCAACACTTCTTCTCTAAGCTGCCTGAGGCAAAGGTCAAAGCCGGTGTCTTCGTCGGACCACAGATAAAGGATTTTGGATTCATATGTTGTTTTTTTCTGACTTTATGTGAACAAAAAGACACAAATTCACTCGTTTTCTCATTGGAAATAGGTACATTTCAAAATATCACTGTCCTGGTCACAAAAGCAAAGTTTGAGGGGAATAATAGCCATTTTCTATACTTTTGAGGCATAAGCAATTAGGAAATAACACTTACTACCCAGGAACAAAAATTGTGTTACATAGTGTACTTTATTATACATTTCATTTATTTTCCTATGTTATGTTGTATTCTTATTTCAAATGCATACATTTTATATAATACATAACAATATAACTTCTTTGTAACATAACTAGTATGTGCCTCACCTTGAAGCTGATGATGATGATTCTTTTCAATTGCGCTTGCTGCCTGGTTCAGTTCTTAATGGCAAAACTGGTGCGAACAAGTAATCAGTAATGGAAGATGAATGACTTAAAGCTGCTATAGCGAGCAGCCCCCTCTGTTGGTCACAATAAACAGCACGTGATTAACCTTGTTGCCGGTAGGCTTCAATAGCGGCTTTCTTGCCATGGATTTTCTCTTTGCGGACTGTTTTGAACGCGCAGTAAAAACGGGGACATTTCCGGGGACAGCTCCAGTCAGGACACACATCAAAAAACGTGACTGTCCCCAGAAAACGGGGAAGTCTGGTCAACCCTGCATTCATGCGTCTTGGCATGCTCTCTCTTTTACATTGCTGTTCAGTGACTTTATGCCACTCTTGGTGCAAAAATTCAACTGCTCGGCTTTGTTGGATGGCTTGTGGCCATCCATCTACCGATCACATTTCAGAGGTTTTCAATGGGGTTCAGGTCTGGAGATTGGGCTGGCCATGACAGGGTATTGATCCGGTCGTCCTCCATCCACACCTTGATTGACCTGGCTGTGTAGCATGGAGCATTGTCCTGCTGGAAAAACCAGTCCTCAGAGTTGGGGAACATTGTCAGAGCAGAGGGAAGCAAGTTTTCTTCCAGGATAAGCTTGTACATGGCTTATTTCATGCATCCTCAACAAAGAAGAATCTGCCCAATTCCAGCCTTGCTGAAGCACCCCCAGATCATCACTGATCCTACACCTGGTCGTCTAATGGTTAGATGGAGACTTGGAGAGGCCTGTAAGCCACAGTGTCTCGCACCCACTGTGAAATTTGGTGGATGATCGGTGTTGATCTGAGGGTGCTTCAGCAAGGCTGCTAAACATTCTCTGGTTGTAGGTTTTTTTTCTTTTTCTGCCTGACAAACTGTGCTACCTATCTTTTAACATTGTTATTTGTCACATCAAGAGTGTAACGTTTTTAGTGGTTTCTGTGGGGATTTATGTTTACGTTACCAGCAACCGCATAGGGTCGCTGTGTCTTTATATTGTCATGGGCTTGGCTTCCCGTAGCACTTATCTTTAGACTACTACATTTTCCCCAAGTGTCTGAGAAATATTCAGATGATCTTACCCTTGTCTCCCCTATAATGTTTTGTAAGCCCACAATACAGTATCCGCAATTTCACTTGTTCTAATGTAGTTCATGCAGTGGCAAATAATTGACTTACTGGAAAAAGTTTGTGCATCACATTGGAGAAAATAAAAAATGAAAAGAATAATTGTAACATCATGTTCAAAGTCGGATAAGAATATTTACTGCCGTACACCTGCATTCAGATAGGATTTAGTGACAACAGTCATTAATTACAGAGAGAAAAAATACACAAGTCAGTTTGGGGGTATTTCAAACATTACATTAATTAAACCATTAAAATGTAACAGGTTTTTGACTGTTTTTATAACCTCTGGTAAATTTGAGATGTAAATATAGCCAGAATAATATAAAAATATAGAAAGATAAAAACAGAGCATGATTAGAGTTATACAAAGGCATAGAAAGAGAACAATTTGATGCGAACGATGAGCAGTCTTTAGCTAAGGACTAGGTTTTTCTCAGGATTATATTCCAGCACAGATGTAGAGATTCCTTTTGTGTTCTCACAGTTTTTTTTTGTCATATATGAAGAATATGCCACAGCCTTCATTGTTATGATTATTTCCTAATAATTCCTGCTAGCATATATTACATATATACCTGTGTTTTCAGTTTCATCTAATCAGTGTAATAAAACAGTCTTTAAACATTCACTGACAGAAATCTGAATCCTTACTTGAAGGTGATTATGTATTCTGGGTAAGCCTGTACATCACTGAAGATCACAAACATGCTTGGGTTTTTTGGGTTATCAGTCACACTGTTATAAAGATCAACGCTGTTTGAGCTCTTCGCAGGAGGAATGGCAAGACCTTGTTTTCCTTGAGTGAAATCTCCGACAAGCACTCTGGCGAGGTACATGCGTTTGACTCCATTGACATCGGGTTTAGAGTAGCCTTGAGCTGAGTAACTTGGATCAACAGCAAAATATGTACCATTCCCATACATGGCTCCTTAAACCAGAACAAAGCAAAAGACAGTTAATTCAAAAGACAAATGCATTCAATAATAAAAAATTAAAAAAAGTACACTGAATTCTGGCTGGTACCATTTAACCCAGCGTAGCTGCGATTGAAGCCATGATGGTTGATCTGATCTGTTGTATTAGGGCCCGTGCCATGGAAGAGAAGCTTCTCGTTGTTTTTGTGCTTGTTTTTATCTTCCAGTTCTTCCTTTTTGATCATGTAGTTCTTCCAAAGTGTGCTGTTTTGGACTCTTTCAATCTGTGTATGAAACACACGTGTATGCAGAATAACTATTCCACAAACATCCCTATTACACTGAGGTAATAAAAGTAGTACAAAATAGTACTACAACACTAGAAATTACTGATCGGAACCTTTTAAATCTACCACATTTACATTTATTAAGAGAGTTTAGGTCAAACATATATGTAACCATGATTTGAACATAAAAAAAAAAAATACAACAAAAAAATACAAATAATATATATAGAGAGAGGGTAGACTAGGGCAAGTTGTCATATAAGAAAGTTGTCACAAGGGCTATATCTCAGTAACTGTAACGTTTTGAGTCAAGAACTGTGTTCTGAGTACATTTTTCATAGATGTCGCAGCAAGCTGTCCTATGTGTCTTAAATGGTATATATATATGCAATTTATTAATTGCATATTCGTTGACCAAAATAATGGTTTGATATTTTTGTTTTGTTTATACCGTTTTAAAATTTTGCTGTTTCATGACGTTTTGTATTTTTATAATTGTTTTTCTGTTTAATTTGAGCTTAAAACTCTATAATAGACTGTTTAATGGGTGAATCCATTGTGACAACTTACCCCTAATAGAGTGACTACATGTCCCACTATTGTTACAATAGGTCAATTGTGTTGTATCTTTTTCCCTTGGTAATAAAAGTGGAAATGTCCAGAGTTTTGTTTTTGTTTTTTGTAGCCAAGACTTTAAAAAATAGTTCACATACAGTGAAAGTAAATAGTGATATCTGTTCCACAGAAGGAAGAAAGTCATACAGGTTTCCAAACACATGAAGGTGAGTTAATGACAGAATTTGCATACTACCCTATAAGGTATGTGCCTTCACAAAAACTGACTTTCAAAAATAGTTTGAAAAATATATTCACTGTGATAAAAAAGTGACGTGCCCTGGTCTCCCTATATTTTAACATATTTAACCTTAGAGGATTAGATGTTTCCTTCCTTAGTCTTACTTTAATGATGGTCAGTCCAGTTTTCTTGAACTCTTTCTCCACAACTGCATATTCCTGTGAGCTTGCCGTGAGCTGTACCAGAACAACTGACTTTCCTTTCATGTCCTCCCAATGTGAAGGCAAAGTGTTTTGAACTACTGTAGCAGGCAGGGAAAAAAACCTTGAGTAACTAATCATTGCACATGATGACCTTATAATCAGTGTCTTAAACAGACAGAAATGTTTCACCTTCAGCATTGCTACACATACTGTAGCTAACAGCTAACTTTAATTCCAGCTTTAACTTTCAGTTTTTATTATAAAATAAATCACCTTGCAGATCTACTCTCTTTAGTTCAATCCTCATTTTCCCTCTTGTGGCCACTCGGCGAACTAAATTGACATCATATTCATCATTATCAATCTTGATTTTCACTGAAGGCTGTCTGTTCTGAGAAGCCTCTTCCAGGTCATAATTGGTGAGCATATCAAAGGGTTTGAGGTTCTGCCCATGCTCCAGATATTGCCATTCAACCACACTGCTGACCATAAATGCCTCACGTCTTCGGTTTTCTTTCCTTTCCACCTTACGGATCATGTCCCGAATACGATTCTCTGCCGTGTGTACATCTCTTGTCAGTCCCTCCAAAGTAATCACAGAGTCTTGGCCTTTCTTCTCAAGTTTAAAACTGACTGTAAGCTCCCTCCGCATGGCATTCAGCAGTTCTACATCCTCTTTGTTGAAATGAGCGATGGCAGGATCCCGGATGGGGATGTTTAGGTGCTCCTTTATTATCAAGCTGTTGATAATTTCCCTGGCATTTCTCAAGTCCTCTGGTGTCTCCCCACATAGCTGAAACACAACTGGCTCAATTTCCTCACTCACCATCACAAACTCTTCATTTGTGTGATTTTCAGGACTTTCCCCAAAAAAGAAGCCTTGTGTATGTCCAGGTACATGTTTGATGGAAAGAAACATAAAGGGATCAATCATAATTAAACTAACTAACAAGAATGGATCAAATTGAAATTTTTTTACTGACCTTTAATCTTGCCCAACAGGCTTTTCTCCTCTTCAACTCTCTCACCAGATCTTCTGAGCATGCTTTGATGGAAGTTTGCTACCATGCTTGTCTGGAATATAAGGAACTTTACACATTTTACATGCACTACTTTCTTTTTCTTGACAAAGTCAACAACTGCATCAACCATTGCGTCTGCAACATCAGCTGGATTTGCACCACCTTGACCTAAAGGGTTAGAGGTATATTTCAGAAGAAGATGAAGGGATGCAAAGGTAAAACTGGTAATACACATCATATGTAAGCAGGAAGAACTTTTTTCTAGAAAAAAAAATAAAAATCACTGCTACAGTATCTGTGTAGCAAAAATGTAATCACACACAGAATGTTAGGAATGTTGGCAGTTACCTGTGCCAAGAGCTGGAAAGGCAACAGAGGTAAATTGGCGTGCCTCACATAACTTAAGAACAGACAAAACAACTTCCTTAATGTCAGCTGGACTATTACGTCCAATAATATGAATGATGTTTCCACATGGGAGCTGCCCAGCTGAGGTCACAATCTCTGTTTGCTGAACGTTTGATGAACTCACTATGGAAAACAAATTTATCAATAGCACCTTAAAAGCAAGGTTCATTAGATCCCTTTTAATGTATAAAACAAAAAGTGTTTAATCCAATGTTTATCAAAGTAAACAGTAAATCCGATGGAATACAAACCAATCTGTAAACATTCCTGTTCCACTTGTAATCCAGCAGCATCTAAAATGGCCTTGGAAACTCCTGGATTACAAAGGGAAATTTTTTTACATTATAATATAACGTTCATCTTACTAGCAACATAAATTTAAATTCAAAGAAAATATAATTATTACATTATAAATTAAACCAACATTCATCAAAAACAGTAATACAATGTCTGAAGTTGGATTAACCTGCTTTCAGAGAAAATGTCTGATTTGAGGAGTTGACAATGGCATCAGTTTTTTCTTTAGTTATGTCTCCTGATGAAACCTCTAGGATCACTTGACCCATATTCATTGTGTGAACCCCAAGAGAGGGAGTGGAGACTTTGCCAATCAGTCCTACTGATAAGAAGAAGAAGAAAAAAAAAAAGAAATATATGGAATATATATATTATTCCCCAGGATATAAACAACATTTAAAAGAAACAGTTCACCCAATCTTCTTTTGTGTTTGTAGAAAATGATTGTCATTTACCCACCCTCATGTTGTGACTTTCTCTCTTCTGTGGAACACAAAAGGAGAGGTGTTAGGCATAATGTTATCCATAGTAACAGGCATGTGATCGGCTAAGCACAAAAAAGCAGTTAGTTAACAACATTAACTGACATGAACTAACAATTAAAACTACTTCTACAGCATTTATTAATCTTGGTTAATGCTAATTTTAACATATATATTATTTGTTTTTAATCAAATGTTGTATATGTTAACATTAGTTACTGCACTAGGAACTAACGAACTAAAAATGAAAAAAAAAATGTTTTTTAAAAATGGATATTTATTAACCAACATTAACAAAGATTTATAAATGCAGTATAAAAAAAAAAAAAAAAAAAAAGAGGATATAGTTAACTGTTAGTTCATGATACCTAATTCATTAACTAATGTTAACACATAGAATTGTTGATCAGCACAAAACCATCCAAACAGAGCGGAAATCTATAGCCAACATTTGGGCAGGGATCATTTTAAAAAGCTTATCTAAACGGGGGAAAAGATAATTGTCATGATTTCACTGCATATATCACATCAGTAACGCTGTAATTGTAGAGCTATTCTTAACCTGTCAGCAACAGGGGTAACGGTTCAAAGCTGTTTGATATCCCACCATTTTATTTCTCTTTATGAATTAAAATAAACCTGTCTTACTTGAATGAAGTCCTGACGCCGAAAATCAGGAGCCTTAGTCTCGCGCTTTCTCAACAAAGTGTGTGCGTGACGCAGAAGCAGCTGTGAAGTTTGTGAGTGAAGTTCCAAGGGAGGGTTGAATGACACTTGTTTGGGTGAAAAATGCTTATCGAGAACGCACCGGACAGGACACTGTCGATAACATATGAACAACTAATTAAATATTAACAGCCCCTCCCCTTTTTTTTACGGATTTACACGCGGGTCACATTTTTAGGTCGGAAAAAACAGAATTCCGGAAGAATCAGGAAGAATCACATCCCTGAGTAACCATTTAATTTCATTGCATCCTTTTTCCACACAATGGTGACTGAGGCTAAAATCGCATAAACATTTTTTGGTTGAACTATCCCCTTAAACTTAAACTGTGTTTTAAGTATGCATGATGGCCATCAGAAAAGAAAGGTTTACCAGAGGTCTGTGCTGGCCTGACCAAAGAATTTGCTTTAGGCAAGAAATGTCGACTTCCTCCTTTTGTGATGGGACCCTGAATCCCATGTCTAAAGATGCTGGTAAAGCACTGTTAGATAAAGCACATGAATCCATTAACATAACATAAACAAGCTTTACTTTAAAAAAATTATGATATGATAAAGTTATGGTTAAGTGGTTTTGAATAGTTTCCCATTATGTAAATACTCACCTCTATACTCTCCTTGTCAGAAGGGTGCACAATCACAGTTACCTCTCGAAGGTTCTGGGGACTAAATTGCTGGACTTCACTCAGCATGATCTTGGCCACCAGATCCTTAGGAAAGCCAAGGTTCCCAGTTCCTATAGCTGGGAAGGAGATTGAAGCCATCCCCCTAGTGTCTGCTTTTCTCAGGCAATCTCTAATGATCTGAATTAGTACCTTTTATAATTTAAAGAAACACATCTGTTATTCTCTTTTATGAAGTATTTCCAAAGTAAACATGTAAAGCCAACATGAGTCAATCTGCAATGTCCATTTAACAATTAAAAATGAACCATTTACACTGCAATGACATCTCTTAAATGTTCATTAAATTTTTAAAACAAAAACAAATGTAAAAACTGAAAATAAAACTAGGCTAAAATTTGTATTCTCTCTAACCTCATCTTCTGAGCGATGTCCACCATTCCAAAATGGGCAAATCACATGAAAGACTTTTGAACATTTCAGGTTATAGCCATCAGTGATGACTGTATCTCCATAATGTGGATTATTTGAGTGAGCAAATCTAGTGACTTCTGACTGAAGATGATGACCAGCAGTCTGAAGGATTGATCTTGAAACAGCACCTTTACAAAGGTCCAGGTCTTCTGATACAGTGTTTACAATGATATCAGCCTGCAGGTGAAACAATGGAGGCACTTCTAAAGGTCCATCAGAACAGACTATTTCCAAGAATTTCCTCATAGGAATAGGTTTATCAACTGTTGTGTATGTGACAATGTGTGTGTATGTGCATATATGTAGAGTATATACACTCACCGACCACTTTATTAGGTACACCTGTAAACCTACTTATTCATGTGATTATCTAAATAGCAAATTGTGTGGCAGCAGTGCAATGCATAAAATCATGCAGATACGGGTCGGGAGCTTCAGTTAATCAGCTGTGGAGAAAAAATGTGATCTCCGTGATTTCAACCGTGGCATGATTCTTTGTGCCAGACGTGCTGGTTTGAGAATTTGTCACTGCTGGTCTCCTGGGATTTTCACGCACATCAGTCACTATAGTTTACACAGAATGGTGCCAAAAATACTCAAACCAGCCCATCTGGCACCAAAAATCATGACACGGTCAAAATCCTTGAGATCACATTTTTCCCCATTCTGATGGTTGATGTGAACCTTAACTGAAAGTCCTGATCCGTATCTACATGACTGTATGCATTGCAGTGCTGCCACACAATTGGCTGATTATCTAATCACATGAATAAGTAGGTGTACAGGAGTACCTAATAAAGTGGTCGGTGAGTGTATGTTTGTTTGATTACCACCAAAACAACAGAAAATGTGAATTTGAGCTGGCTTAATTTATTTTACAGTGGAGAACATTAATAAAAGCAGTAGTTCTTCAATAATGTTCTCCAATTACAAAAAGAAATACAATGTCATTATACATCTTGATTTTTGGTGGGGGGTTTTTTGTTTGTTTGTTTGTTTTTTTTAGCATTTTAATTAAGTTATATTATGTAAATATAACTTATTTTAACATAATTTAATATAACATAATTTTAAGTCATCTTGGGGAAACCTTGTAAATGCCCCATGGATGAGAACCATAATTCAGTTCATAAGTAATCTAGGATTCACTTACACAAGCATCCTGGATGTTCCCTTTGCTCAAGGTGATTTTTAGCCCCTCTTTTGTATTTTTGGTCACGAGAGCACCTTCAAAGTTCTCTGATCTGGCACCAGAAAAGGAGTCTGTGGTTTCTCCTCTAACATATGCTTGTCTTTCAAAGTCTTTATTACCACGTTCATATTTTGGTTCATGATTGTGACTGCCAAAGTCTTGGTTTCTATGTCCATGATTACCATGACCATGATAGCCTTGAGCTCCGTGTCCATGGTTGCTATTCCCATGCTGTTTATATGAGGGATGATGAGGGGAAGACATTTTAGGGCTAAAAGCAGCAAACTCCTTTCTGACAGCATGAGCCATGGCTTTCACAGTGATGTCATTGTTGTCAACCAAATTAATCTCAGTCAGGCTGTTCCTGGAGCCACTGCGGTTCTGGTGTTCGATGTAGTCATGCACTTCCTTGGCGATTGTCTCAGTGCAAAGTTCAAGAGGAAAGCCAAATATACCTGAGCTGATTGTAGGAACTGCAATGGAGGAGCAGTTTTTGCCTGAAGCCTGGTTCAAACTTTCCCTCACAGCACATCTTAGGCGTTGCACAGCAGTAGGTCTGTCTGAATCACTAAAGCGGGGTCCAACAGCATGCACCACATATTTACAAGGAAGTCGACCAGCATCAGTGATGATGGCATCTCCAGGTTTTAGACATCCATTTACTTTAATATATAGGTCACAACATTGCTGCAGATGTGGTCCAGCAGCTTGGAGAAGTGCTAAAGCAACCCCACCAATGTGCTTCAGATTTTCATTAGCAGCATTGACAACAGCATCAACATTTAACTTGCAAATGTCTGCCTTTCTGACTGTAACAGTTACACTACCTGGCATCTGAACCTCACAAAACAGCTGCCCAAAATCTTCAGAACTACCTTCGCTAAATTCATCCTCCTTATCTTCCAACATGTGATCTTCCTGGAGCACCACCACAAACCTTTTTTCCTTCAAAATCATTAAAAGCATAAATCTGCCTTGCTCCTTGAAGTACTTTTTTGCTCCTGCCTTCTTAATGATCAGTGTATCAGTGTGGAGAGTGTCTGCCATCTTTACAAAGAAGGACATAGCTGGTTGAACAGATGCACGCTCTCCAGACAGTTTGATACAGGGTCTCTTTGAATCAAAATGCACTTTCACCTTATCAGATTTAAGAAAACTCTTCCAATCCTGGGATTTTCTATCTTTTATGAATTCAACCACTGCATGTGATTTGACACGAACTATATCTTCAATTCTAGAGTGTTTCTCAATGAAATGTCCTATGTTTTCACTGACCTCTGTCACTGGTTCTCTGAATCCAGACACTATTACTTTGTCTCTCTGTGTTGAAAAATGTATCAGCACAGTCCTCTTTTTGGAAGTATTGTATGAATTTTGCAGTGTTTTATTGAGATCCTGCCACTGTGGCAATGCAAGGACACCCTGATCTTCTACAGTGAGGTTGTTGAATGTAAGAACTGTCCCCAGCTTTTTCTCTGCATCAGCAAGTGCTCTGTCTGTACTCGCAAACAAAAGAATATTTCCATTTTCAACTGTGTAGACAGCACTTATTCCATGAGATATAAACAGATCTCTGGACATCTCATCACAATCCACTGATTTCAAGAATTCCAGGATTGAATGGTCCATCCTTAAATGCTTCTGCTTCATATTTAATTTCTTCTCAAGGACCCCGTTCTTGAAGGTGAGAATTTCCATTTTAAGACCTGTTAAAACCAATCTGTTCCGGTCTTTTTTGTAGTCAAGGTTCAGTTGTGGAGAAACAGTCGTAGCACCTTGCATGCCATCTTGTACAAGCAGAAAGTACATAGCAGGGGACATATCCATGTCTTCTGTGACACTGTTCCTCTCTCTCTCCATTTGAGTTGTTGCTCTTTCTATCATTTTCTCCATGATGTGTTTCAGGCCAATTACATCATGGGCCACACCTGCCAGTGTTAGGATTCCTTTAGAGGCATCCATATCTATAAAAACAAGATCATTCACCACTTCCTTAATATCACTCTCCACTTTGGTCCACAAGGTGTTCAATACTGGCCACTCAAATGCTGTGTAGTTGGAGATAATTTTCATGAAGGCATCTGAGGCATTCTTACTCCAGCCATCAATGTGTCTTTTGGTTACACCTTTCTGTTTCAGCAATGATGGATCAGGACTGAGCAGAACTTCAGGTTTGTCCATGTTTATTTGGCAGAACTGTGAGCTCATCTGGTCTCTTATAGAGGAAATCAGTCCTTTCTTGAGGAGGAACTCCCTGATTGCAGGATGTACACTGACTGTGATGGGTTCAGGCAGCTTCCATGTCGGCCTGTTGCTACCATACAATGCTGTGCCCAGTGATTTAAAATATGGATATATCTTGACTGGAACATTGCAGATGTTATGGTCCTTCTTCAAAACATTATCCTTGGCTGAAAAAAAGAATAAAAGCTGCAGGTTAACTGAAAAATGTACTGATGTTGTAGAGAGGAAGAATGTGTGACCACAAAACTTAGATCAGAATGGTTGTCTCTTTAAAGTAGAATGGTCTGCAGGTAGTTTGAAAGTTAACAGGCACTGCCTATAAAAGAAGATGCCTCCTTTGAGAATCAATAGGTATCATACTATATAAGATATAAGAGAACATGCCTCTTGAGTTCCATATTAGCACATAAATAATGTTTGAATCTCATATGAATCTGGATCTCACCCTGCATAACAGGAAGCAAATGCACTTCTATATTTACCTTTTTCCTCCTTGAAGGTTATAATGGCTGCTTTCTCTGATGGAACTGTGATAACTTCTTGTGGACAACCCCATTTTTCAAAATACAGTTCCAGCAGCATCTTACTGGCGTCAGCTGGAAGATCCTCCACTCTCACACATGTGCTCCTCTCTAGTGCATGGGCCCTCAGATTATACTGCTGGAAATTTCTATGTGTCCTGCTCTTCTCAAGGAACTTTCCTGCAGCTGTCAATGTGGGAGACACATTTAATGAAGCCGTAAAAACAATGTACAACAACACATAAGTATTAAAGGGGTTATATCATATAAAATTTTTTTTTTTTTTTTTTTTTTAAATAATAGTTCAATACTATGCAATAATAGTAAAACTTTCAGATTAAAAATAGATCTTTCTGAAATCTGTGACTTTGTGGTGTCACAACGCATAGTCACTGCCCACATTTAGACATCACTGATGCTCATTTGGTGTTCAGCAACTTGGCCTACTCAAGTCTTGGTTATGTAATAAGAACATAAGATATTATTCATAAAGACCTGAAGATGAAGATAATATTATTCTAGCTGGTATTTAACTTATTAAAAACGCACCCAGCGTTAGAAACGTGATATTTGCGGCAACTATTTTGGATTCAAAAGCAAATCCCATAAGCAAGCACTGTAACTCATGTAATATGAAAGAGGGCATTGACACAGAAGTCTTAAAGGTAAAAAAACAGGCTGTTTAATTCTAAGAGTCACAGAGATTAAATTAAGACTAAATTAAATTACATTTTTGGTGCAAGGAATTCTGTAGACCTCAGGAAAAAAATAAAATGCTTAAAAAATATGATATGACCCCTTTTAAAGTGAAGCTTTACATCCAAAATAGGGTTGTAAAAAAAAGAAAAGAAAAAGTGTAAACTACTCATTTATACAAGAGCTAAGGCCCCTGCACACTTCCTATGAAATCAAAGAACGAACATGTGTGATGTAATTTAGAACAACATCTGGCAAAAACAAAGGTGTTAAACAACGGCTGCTAAACACCTTATTGTCATTGGTCCACGCCATCGATAGGTGTGACCTGGAGGTCCACCTACTTTGAGTCCGACAGCTAATTCAACATGAACACACTGGCATACAGATTTAGCGAGCTGGTGCAAATTTACCTACATCTGTAAGATCACTCATGTAGACATTTTCTAAGAATGGCATGCAATTTTTTTGGTTTAATTAGTCTTAAAAAGTAATCAAATCTATTCAAATACTCTAAAGTGCCCATTCACTCATGTGCCATCGGAGTGAAAGCCATTCACAATTCTGCCCATAGTAAGGTGTGCCTATGATCATTCTTTTGTCTGTATTCTCCCCATTAACACTCTTTTATACACCTATCTTTGCAGTAGTATCAGTGTCATTATAAATTACAATCGGTGCATATTATGGCCACGTAGGGCCATGAATGCAAAAGGTAAACATTACAGCTTACTTTACATATTACTTTAAATCATCAAGTGATTAGAACAGCTTCTTTTACTGATCTCGTGTGAATTATACTCATAGAATGAGGCATGTCATTGATAACACATCTTAAAGTCTTCATATTTAAATGTACCTCTAAAACACCTCCCCAAGCGGTGTGGCTGGTGTCTGAATGTTTGCAAACAGTGTGGGGTTGCTCAGCTGTTTTGAACATCTTTTTGGCTCTGAGCAAAGAACTAAGCACTTCGCAGAGAGTGTGCCAGGGCCTTACAACACATGTTGCAAAACAACGTACCACTACAATTATTAAAGGTAACAACTGCTGTGTTTAATTCTGGTATTAACTCCATGCTGAAGTCTTTCTCTGAAATTTTACTGACGTTCTCCACAAACAGAGCCAAGAAATCTTTTTTAGCATCATCTGGAACATTCTCCAGGACTACAGCACTTGACTCCTGAGGGTCCTCCACATCCAACTCAGTCTGAGGGGCACTTTGATCTTCAGGCAAAATAAAAGTGACATACTTATTTATCAAATGTCATATATATATATGATAGTACACAATAAATATATACAGTTGAAGTCAGAAGTTTGCATTCACTTAGACTGAAGTCATTAAAACAAATTTTTTAACCACTCCACAAATTTAATATTAGCAAACTATAGTTTTGGCAAGTAGTTTAGGACATCTACCTTGTGCATAACATGAGTAATTTTTCCAACAATTGTTTACAGACAGATTGTTTCACTTTTAATTGACTACATCACAATTCCAGTGGGTCAGAAGTTTACATACACTAAGTTAACTCTGCCTTTAAGCAGCTTGGAAAATTCCAGAAAATGATGTCAAGCCTTTAGACAATTAGCTTCTGATAGGAGGTGTACCACATTGGAGGTGTACCTGTGGATGTATTTTAAGGCCTACCTTCAAGCTCAGTGCCTCTTTGCTTGACATCATGGGAAAATGAAAAGAAATCAGCCAAGACCTCAGAAAAAAAAAAATTGTGGACCTCCACAAGTCTGGTTCATCCTTGGGAGCAATTTCCAAATGCCTGAAGGTACCACGCTCATCTGTACAAACAATAGTATGCAACTATAAACACCATGGGACCACGCAGCCTCAGGAAGGAGGCGCATTCTGTCTTCTAGAGATGAATGTAGTTTGGTGTAAAAAGTGCAAATCATTCCCAGAACAACAGCAAAGGACCTTGTGTAGATGCTGGAGGAAACAGGTAGACAAGTATCTATATCCACAGTAAAATGAGCCCTGTATCGACATAACCTGAAAGGCTGCTCAGCAAGAAAGAAGCCACTATTCCAAAACCGCCATAAAAAGCCAGACTACAGTTTGCAAGTGCACATGGGGACAAAGATCTTACTTTTTGGAGAAATGTCCTCTGGTCTGATGAAACTAAAATTGAACTGTTTGGCTATAATGACCATCGTTATGTTTGGAGGAAAAAGGATGAGGCTTGCAAGCCGAAGAACACCATCCCAACCGTGAAGCATGGGGGTGGCAGCATCATGTTGTGGGGGGTGCTTTGCTGCAGGAGGGACTGGTGCAATTCACAAAATAGATGGCATCATGAGAAAGGAAAATTATGTGTATATATTGAAGCAACATCTCAAGACATCAGCCAGGAAGTTAAAGCTCTGTTTCAAATGGGTCTTCCAAATGGACAATGACCCCAAGCATACCTCCAAAGTTGTAGCAAAATGGCTTAAGGACAACAAATTCAAGGTACTGGAGTGGCCATCACAAAGCCCTGACCTCAATCCGATAGAAAATTTGTGGGCAGAACTGAAAGCGTGTGCGAGCAAGGAACCTACAAACCTGACTCAGTTACATCAGTTCTGTCTGGAGGAATGGGCCGAAATTCCAGCAACTTATTGTGAGAAGCTTGTGGAAGGCTACCCAAAACATTTGACCCAAGTTAAACAATTTAAAGGCACTGCTACTGTAACTGGTCCTGCTCAACAGGTTAAGCTGATATAAATCATTCTCACTACTATTATTCTGACATTTTACATTCTCAAAATAAAGTACTGATCCTAACTGACCTAAGACAGGGAATGTTTTCTACAATTAAATGTCAGGAATTGTGAAAAACTGAGTTTAAATATATTTGGCTAAGGTGCAGGCAAACTTCTGACTTCAACTGTAGATCCAAATAAATAAAATCTATGATATCGAAAAATATGTTTGTAAGTACATCGCAATCACATAATAACCAAACCAATAAAAGATCACATCTACACAGGCAGTCAAGCAGCCAAAATCCAAATGATTTCTTACTTGGTTCCTCATATCCACATGCCTGCTCCGTCTGAAACAATACAAACACTCATAATTACGTAAATGCAGAACTCAATCAATCAAGCAGAGCAAGTCAATTTGATTCTTCTCCATCTTTTTTTCAGTGTACATAAACAAGAATCCTAGTGTCCCAGATAAAATGTGAAGTGTCAAATGTATAATACTTCTTAACCATGTAGGCTTTAATATTTTAAATGGTACTGATCATACAGTAAATGGCAATGACTGAGGCAGTCTTTTTCACTAGCAGATAAGAAGAGAGTTGATTTGAGAAGTGTGTGGGCCATTTTTCAAGAAAACTCCAACCATGATGGTCAAGTCTAATCAATACTCACCGGCTTTTCTTTTCTGTCTGGCTGTTTCTCTTCATCGCTTGGTTTGCTCACTTTCAACTTGACTTCGTATTTTTCAATGGTAATAACGTGTTCTGCTTTGGAGAGAACACCATCTCTGACTTAAAAGACAAACAATCAGACTTTCAGTGAAATGCATCACCGTGTCGCACTTTCTATATTTGAGCTTCGAATACACATACCTCAAGAGCCTTAACTGCTTGATTAAACAACTAAATAACAAAAATCAGCCAATTAATAAACATTCTATTATTGTTTTGTGTTTAGCACTTACTGTGGGGTGATTTAAACTGAATCGTAGCAGTGCTGCTCTTCTCATCGTATTGCACGACGCAGTCTCCTCCCTGAGATTTCTTCTTACTTTGAAAGTAAATCTGAAGTTTCTTTTTTACACTTTTTGCGTGTTCAGGTCGCCAGTCTCCCTCTACGATGATCGGGAAAGGATATTCCTCCATGCTGAACCGTCTTCACAATGAGGAAATGACTGTGGAGTCGGTGTATGTATTTTTGAAGCACTCCCTCCAGCTTATTTTCGCTTTCGTTTCTTTGATAATTTACCATGAAACTGAGTGCGTGGCCTGTTGTCGACAGAGAGATTAGGCTTGGGACTTTTATTGTTCATAAAGACTACCTTTGACCCTATTGCTACGTTGTGCAAATTAACCGCCGTGAGGTGACATTTTTTTTTTAATGATTATTATTTACTTTTTACGGTTCAGGGGACATACAGTTCATGACAAGCGCGTCATAGTTCGAGTTTCGGTTTGGTGACGTAAAATCTCTTTGGGAACTGGATTAGACAGCTTGTTAAGTATCCAGTGTCTATTTGGAATATTATTCCCAACCATATTTTATCTAGTCTTGGTGGCGTACATTTCTTCCTTGTTTGTAATCTTGATATTAACAAAATACCTGTGGAACTTTCTGCATTTCATCGTCAAGCCTTTCTAGCTTGGAGTTTAATTTACAAACACATCTTTTCAACTCACCAATACTTTATCTGGAATAATAAGGACATTCTATTTAAACAAAAGACTATTTTCTTTGAAAATTGGTTTAGAAATAATATTTTTTTGGTGGACCAATTATTTAATTCAGATGGCCTTCTTTTTACTTATAAGGAATTCATGGCAAAATATAATATTCCCATACCACCAAGGGAATTCGCAACTGTCTTTGGCGCAATTTCTTCTAAAATATGTTGTTTAAACAGCAAAAAAGATTAGATTACCAGCAACTCCCACCCCTCTCACCAAATCACTCCCTTGTAGGTAATACAGGTGCATCTCAATAAATTAGAATGTCGTGGAAAAGTTCATTTATTTCAGTAATTCAACTCAAATTGTGAAACTTGTGTATTAAATAAATTCAATGCACACAGACTGAAGTAGTTTAAGTCTTTGGTTCTTTTAATTGTGATGATTTTGGCTCACATTTAACAAAAACCCACCAATTCACTATCTCAAAAAATTAGAATATGGTGACATGCCAATCAGCTAATCAACTCAAAACACCTGCAAAGGTTTCCTGAGCCTTCAAAATGGTCTCTCAGTTTGGTTCACTAGGCTACACAATCATGGGGAAGACTGCTGATCTGACAGTTGTCCAGAAGACAATCATTGACACCCTTCACAAGGAGGGTGAGCCACAAACATTCATTGCCAAAGAAGCTGGCTGTTCACAGAGTGCTGTATCCAAGCATGTTAACAGAAAGTTGAGTGGAAGGAAAAAGTGTGGAAGAAAAAGATGCACAACCAACCGAGAGAACCGCAGCCTTATGATTGTCAAGCAAAATCGATTCAAGAATTTGGGTGAACTTCACAAGGAA
This sequence comes from Myxocyprinus asiaticus, assembly GCF_019703515.2. NCBI lineage: Eukaryota > Metazoa > Chordata > Actinopteri > Cypriniformes > Catostomidae > Myxocyprinus > Myxocyprinus asiaticus. Next base: position 16,382,523 of record NC_059386.1, read on the forward strand.
TGGACTGAGGCTGGGGTCAAGGCATCAAGAGCCACCACACACAGACATGTCAAGGAATTTGGCTACAGTTGTCGTATTCCTCTTGTTAAGCCACTCCTGAACCAAAGACAACGTCAGAGGCGTCTTACCTGGGCTAAGGAGAAGAAGAACTGGACTGTTGCCCAGTGTTCCAAAGTCCTCTTTTTCAGATGAGAGCAAGTTTTGTATTTCATTTGGAAACCAAGGTCCTAGAGTCTGGAGGAAGGGTGGAGAAGCTCATAGCCCAAGTTGCTTGAAGTCCAGTGTTAAGTTTCCACAGTCTGTGATGATTTGGGGTGCAGTGTCATCTGCTGGTGTTGGTCCATTGTGTTTTTTGAAAACCAAAGTCACTGCACCCGTTTACCAAGAAATTTTGGAGCACTTCATGCTTCCTTCTACTGACCAGCTTTTTAAAGATGCTGATTTCATTTTCCAGCAGGATTTGGCACCTGCCCACACTGCCAAAAGCACCAAAAGTTGGTTAAATGACCATGGTCTTGGTGTGCTTGACTGGCCAGCAAACTCACCAGACCAGAACCCCATAGAGAATCTATGGGGTATTGTCAAGAGGAAAATGAGAAACAAGAGACCAAAAAATGCAGATGAGCTGAAGGCCACTGTCAAAGAAACCTGGGCTTCCATACCACCTCAGCAGTGCCACAAACTGATCACCTCCATGCCACGCCGAATTGAGGCAGTAATTAAAGCAAAATGAGCCCCTACCAAGTACTGAGTACATATACAGTAAATTAACATACTTTCCAAAAGGCCAACAATTCACTAAAAATGTTTTTTTTAATTGGTCTTATGATGTATTCTAATTTTTTGAGATAGTGAATTGGGGGGTTTTTGTTAAATGTGAGCCAAAATCATCACAATTAAAAGAACCAAAGACTTAAACTACTTCAGTCTGTGTGCATTGAATTTATTTAATACACAAGTTTCACAATTTGAGTTGAATTACTGAAATAAATGAACTTTTCCACGACATTCTAATTTATTGAGATGCACCTGTATATGTTTCTCCTGTCATTGTAATAATTATAATAGATCAATAAGAGCCCTTTTCCAGAAGGATGTTGTTTCGAGACCAAATTTAATTGCATACTGGAATCAGTTTGTGAGTGATGTTGACTGGAAAAAAGTCTGGCTTCTGCCCAATCGCTATCTCTTAACAAACAAGGTTAAAGAAATATCTTTTAAACTCCTTCACAGAATATACCCTCCTAAACATTATTTAACCAAGTTTAAAAAGATATAGATGAAAGTTTATCTTTTGCCAGCAGAAGCCAGAGACAGCTGATCATTTATTTTGGCACTGCCCTTTTTTTGTTGTTGTTGTTGTTGTTGGCAAAATGTACTTGATTTTATTGTTGGAAATGTTGTTGAACATTCATAAATGTACATTTTCGGGGAAAAAACCCATGTTTTATAGTATTTAAAAATGAAGTGAAGCATTATATTGAGTCAATATTACCCTCGAAACAAAAAGCTATTCGAATTTTACAAGCATGTACACTCTTTAAAGTATTCTTATAATATTGTTTATACCTCCCCCTGGCATTTGAAATGAAACTTACCCCCAGATGTCTCATCTTACCCACTAACCTGGGACAAGTTGACCCAATGGATCAATTTTTTTTTAAAAGGCCATATGTTTGTGGCTTATGGTCACAGACTCAATTTTATGATATCAAGTGATAGCAGACACCTTGAAATTAAGGTAAATTCTATTCAATTCACCTCTGTCTAATTTTTCATTGTATAGGAGACATCATTCTTTAAAATCGGCTCATCTGACCCCACTCTCCCCTACACATACTATTTTACACTTTTTGGATAACTTTTGGAAAGAAAAGTGTTCATTGAAATCAATCCATCCATCTCTCTATCTATTGTCTGTCTGTCTGTCTGTATGTATATACAGTTGTGCTCAAAAATGTGCATACCCTGGCAGAAATTGTGAAATTTTGGTATCGATTTTGAAAATATGACTGATCATGCAAAAAAACTGTCTTTTATTTAAGGATAGTGATCATATGAAGCCATTTATTATCACATAGTTGTTTGGCTTCTTTTTAAATCATAATGATAACAGAAATCACTCAAATGGCCCTGATCAAAAGTTTACATACATTGAATGTTTGGCCTTGTTACAGACACACAAGGTGACACACACAGGTTTAAATGGCAATTAAAGGTTAATTTCCCACAACTCTGGCTTTTTAAATTGCAATTAGTGCCTGTGTATAAATAGTCAATGAGTTTGTTAGCTCTCACATGGATGCACTGAGCAGGCTAGATACTGAGCCATGGGGCGCAGAAAAGAACTGTCAAAAGACCTGCGTAATAAGGTAATGGAACAGGGTATAAAAAGATATCCAAAGCCTTGAAAATGCCAGTCAGTACTGTTCAATTACTTATTAAGAAGTGGAAAATTCAGGGCATCTACTTGATATCAAGCCAAAGTCAGGTAGACCAAGAAAGATTTCAGCCACAACTGCCAGCAGAATTGTTCGGGATACAAAGAAAAATCCACAGGTAACCTCAGGAGAAATACAGGCTGCTCTGGAAAAAGTCGGTGTGGTTGTTTCAAGGAGCACAATACTTGTTGACCCCTCTCCAAACATAGCACTTATGGTTGTGACCATAAAGCTCTATTTTGGTCTCATCACTCCAAATTCCAGTGTGCCAGAAGCTGTGAGGCGTGTCAAGGTGTTGTCGGGCATATTGTAACCGGGCTTTTTTGTGGCATTGGCTTCTTTCTGGCAACTCGACCGTGCAGCTCATTTTTGTTCAAGTATCGTCATATTGTGCTTCTTGAAACAACCACATTGTCTTTTTCCAGAGAAGCCTGTATTTCTCCTGAGGTTACCTGTGGGTTTTTCTTTGTATCCTGAACAATTCTTCTGGCAGTTGTGGCTGAAATCCTTCTTGGTCTACCTGACCTTGGCTTGGTATCAAGAGATCCCTGAATTTTCCACTTATTAATAAGTGATTGAACAGTACTGACTGGCATTTTCAAGGCTTTGGATATCTTTTTATATCCTTTTCCATCTTTATAAAGTTCCATTACCATGTTATGCAGGCCTTTTGACAGTTCTTTTCTGTTCCCCATGACTCAGTATCTAGCCTGCTCAGTGCATCCACGTGAGAGCTAACAAACTCATTGACTATTTATATACAGACACTAATTGCAATTTAAAAAGCCACAGGTGTGGGAAATTAACCTTTAATTGCCATTTAAACTTGTGTGTGTCACATTGTGTGTCTGTAACAAGGCCAAACATTCAAGGGTATATAAACTTTTGATCAGGGCCATTTGGGTGATTTCTGTTATCATTATGATTTAAAAAGGAGCCAAACAACTATGTAATAATAAATGGCTTCATATGATCACTATCCTTAAATTTTTTGTTGTTGTGTTTTTTTTTTTCATGATCAGTCATATTTTCAAAATCAAATTGGTCTTTGCTTTAGAAAGACAGGTATGTTAAAGTACTTAGACCATTCTCTTTCATTTACATAAAAGATTACAGGGCTTTTAGTTCCTCTCATGGTCAAATGGAGCAGGTTTAAAAGTTTAAGCTTCTCATCCTCACTCACTCCTCTGTAATTAAACCTCAATGCACGAATCTCACAATTACCAGTCAGCCAATCACACTGAAGTACATGTAAACTTTTAGTACAACATGTACCTCATGAGGTTTGGGCTGTTATTAGTTGTTTGATCTCTTGTGACCTTTTTAGAGTTTAAGTTAAAGTATTAACAGCTTCTCAAGATCATTAACCTCTACTCACCTAATTGTATGTATAGGTATGAGGAACAGCAAATGAGGGCAACACCTGTCCAAGTGCTGGTATAGTACTTCATTGCAGACACAGGGGCCCTAAATAAAATATTATTACGGTGAGCATTGAGTCCCAGCCCAAACAAAGCTTCAGAAATTACTGTAATTTTCACTCCACTCATAGACAAAAGCCTGGAGAACGGAATTCACAATTTTTGTGTACCCAAATATGGACATACAGTATATAGAAACATACTAGGAAATTATATAACTGAATTAATGTGGTTGAAGCTTAATTATAGATCAATAATCTGCCTATGTAAATAACCCTGACCTTAAGTTCTAAGCATGCAACTCAGATCCCTTTTTTAACAATCCTTCATGAAATATTGAAATAAACCCCTCCCCTACAATCTTGCCATCTGTATGTACTAAAAACACACCCAGCTCATCCTTAGAAACTGAAGCAGAGACACAGAGAGAGAACACAGCTATGCTCCACTGATTTTGTACGCAGTGTTGTAGCAGAGATCGAAGAGGAAGTCAGCGTTAAGTTTTCTTGATCGCTGTGCACAGTTTCTGCTTTTGGTTTAAGAGAGTAATGACATGAGTGGAGGACTGTAGTAGTTTGTGTAGCTCAGCTTGATCTCCACACATCCTATATGCAGATATGGAGCCTTGGTAACATGCACAGATTCAAAGCTGACCTCCACAAGGGTGACCTTGTGTCTTAAATGAATCTCTGGGCTGAATTAGTAGTTTCTCCTCTCTCTCTCTCTCTCTCTCTCTCTCTCTCTCACACACACACACACACACACACACACACACAAACTGTGTGCACTCATTAACACTAACAGTACTGTTTGGATCACATTATATCAGTCAGCAGATGAGTTATTGCAGTCATAACCAAATATTACAACAAGAAGCACTATGTGACACAGAGAGAGAGAGAGAGAGAGAGAGAGAGAGAGAGAGAGAGAGAGAGATACTGCAAATGTCTCCAGACCAGTGAGATATGAAACACTGTGGTCTAAAAGCTGTCTGTCTCCTTTGGTTACGTAACTCCACTGCGCATTTAAGTGTTAGTGTGAGTGTTGATGTTTGTGCTGTACATGTAACTTTAACCTTAACACTCACAAATCTCTTTCTTAAATCTTTGAACCCATTGAATCTCACAGAATTGATTTTCTTAAAGATCTGATTATGCCAGCATCTTCATTGCTTACTCTCAGTCTTTCATTATTCATGATCATAAAACTGTACTCTAATTTGCTCACTATAGGGTGAAACTTTGATGAACTCAACATATCTGTTCAGGCCAGCTGAAATTTGCTGATGTAAGGGGTCACCTGACTTGATGGTCCAATCACTGGAGAATCTCATGGAGCACCACTTCTGCAATATTTGGGTGACACAAACGTTTAGTTCGTATCACTGCTGGCAAAAATGTTTACAAAACGGAACTAATATCGATACATTAAATTAAGTCAATTTTATTTTTATGGCGCTTTTCACAATATATATTGTTTCAAAAGAAGCTTTACAGAAAAATTATCTATATACATATGGAACCTTATTGGAAAGTGTTACTGATGATACAATACACACATCATATTTTGCCTATCCTCCTATACAACCCTTTATTTTAAGAAATGACATGTCTGTGAACAAATTTGGTTACTTATTTTTTATGCAATACTAATGTCTGATGTATGTGAAAATCATGGTTAGGTTTAGGGTTTGGGTAAGGTGTTAGATTTTATTGTAAGATTCAAGTTTGGGTTAGCGGTTATATAGTAAAATCATAACAACATTGTTTGTTTGTTCATTTATTTTTCCTTATGGGAGTAAAAGTTTTACGTTTTTGTATGAGCTAACTTGTACCATTTCACGATCTCGTACTATTATTATGACTTTTAAAGCCCTGTTGAACCAGACTCAGCTGGGGGAGTCCATCTTCCTCTAGAAATACAATAAATATATATATATAAATACATATATATATATATATATATATATATATATATATATATATATATATATATATATATATATATTCTTTTTTTTTTCATTTAATAAATTATTCAGTTTTTCAATATGTTAGACAGGCAATGTTTTAAAGAAATTTAAAAAGAAACATTATAAAAAGCAGTATTACTAAAAGTTACTAAATACAGTTAAGTGGTATGTGAAATAGGGAAAGCAATTAACAAAACTATCAAGCAAAACTATGTTCCTCTTCTTATACCAAAGTTCTTTTTGCCCACACACAATGCAAATATTCTTTTTTCACTTATGGGACTGAGTTTAACACTATTATGCTGTGTTCACGTCCTTCATGGGAAGTTCGTACTTATGTGGTCGGAAGTCTTAATTACGACATGACACGAATGGACACGTTTTGCAATAACATTTTTCTTTCTCTCTTTTTCACTAACGGACAAAGACAGGAGGCTTTTTTAACACCAGTGCAACAAAATGCCATGCATTAGGTGTGTTAATGATGCTTTACCTATTTTATCTTTATCTATTTGATCATTTTTGTGCAGCCACATACAGTATACATGATAGTAATGACTGTAGTTTTGTTGCACAAATCTGTCGCCTCATAAACAAGCTAAATGAGTCTTACTTTCTGGCAAGTTTTATCGTTATTCTCCTTTAACAGTACAACAAATGCATAAAACTAAAAAAGCAGTCAAAATTCACAAGTAAAACGGAATTAATACCAATACTATTTTGTTTTTTGGCCGTGATCCCTTAATCAACACGCCCCAACTTGGAAAGTCAGGGCTCAAAGAAAATCCCACTGGTAATTATGACTTTGTGGTGGCGTTCATGTGCACTCAACTTGATCATTCCAACATGACTTGAACGCACCATTAAAGACAGTCTTTTCACTTGTATTTTAGACCAAATGAGAGAGAGATTTGACTTTAAAGGTCTTCTTTATTGATTCTGTAAAGCCAAACAGACCTTCATATTTATGTATAAAAACAAAGCTGGCATTCTCCAAACAGCCCACAAAGCCCAAACTGCAAAACACCAGAGTAAAGAACAATGCATATCACATGAGGCCAGCAACCAGAAAAATACGTTTACCACACACACACACACACACAGAGAGAGAGAGAGAGAGAGAAAGAGAGGAAGCAAGATTATAACAGAGAGAGCCCAAAGGGAATTCTCTAGGACATGGTCAGAGCAGTGAAGAAAACGTGATAAAAGCACATACATATTCTGTCCTTCATTCTCTTTTCCCCAAGGGAACACAAGAAAAACAATTGCCTAAATGTGTGAATATAAGTCAAATGAGACAAACATTATGTCTGTTACTAATGAAAGATAAGGATACAATCAGTGATGGCACCAGAAAATACCTCTATTTGTTAAAAGAACCTTTCATATAAAGTCTGAGCAGAGTAGAACACCCCTACTCAGTGGATTGTCTATTCCTTAGAATTGTTTATATTGTGTAGAGAGAGAATAAAAAGAGGGAGAGAGAGAGAGAAAAAAGGGAGTGAGTGGGAAAGAGTGAAGCTTCACATGGTTTCATTCAAGGGCATGCAAGCGAGTCAGGATCTAGAGGACAGTGTCTATTTTTACTTCAGGTGACATTAGGTTTAGGGATCTGTTTCCTACAAGCACAAATGGACAGAGAAATGAAAAGCTGAAATATGTTGCATTGCCATTGTTTTCACCAATATTATTGCCCTTCCTTATAATATTATGTTGACTTGGTGAAGACAGCTGTTATTTTACAAACTTTATTTAGAGTTTTTTCAAAATCCCTAAACCGAGACTAACATTTCTAACAATAACTCCTAGAGCTTTCAAGCTACATCCACCAAATAGGCATATATCTTCAGACCGTTCTTGAAAAGTGTATCTAGCTGATATAATTTATGATTTTCACACAGCAGAATGATCCAAAATCAGAAAAATTCCCATAGATTTACATTGAGGGAATGTTTAAATTGGCCAACGGAATGCTCATTTACTCTAACTGTCATAAATCCATCATCCAGCTAGCTGGCAGTTTGTCTTACTGTTCAAAAAAGTTCAAACTTTTGAAAGAAAAAAAAATTCTGACAAGGCTTTGTCAAGCCTACATCACAGTTTGTCTTGACAAACTTTACCTATCTAGTTAGTCTTATGTCATTACTGTTATTATATCATCATCTCCACCAATAACATGTTTTTCAATCATTAAAATCCATTTTGAAGCATGGGCTCCAGAAGATGCTGATAGCATGCAGCAGGTATTTACACCATATTCAAATAAACTTCTGGTTTAAACCCAAAATCCGGTTATATCTGAATACAGATACAGATAATAAGTACCCCCCTGTCAGTTTGAAACTGCTGTAACCATGACTTCAGATCATGCGACCTGCCTCCAATTTGCTTCTGATATGAGGTGCCACATCTGTTTTGCACCTGCTATCTGTCACTTTTCAGACTCACTTAAATTACACATTACATTGATCCATTATTGCATATAATGCTGCACTAAACAAATGCTGTAGTAACCTGACTGCTTTTCAGGTGTAGCAGGATAGTGGTAGGGTATAATCCATTAGAAGCCAGAAAACTATAATGTTGGCCTGTGAGTGCAAATTATTCCTGCTTTATATCATTGTCCCAATAAATTATCTCTCCTCATAAATTATTCTATATTTCTATAATTACCTCCTGTCATACCACTATCTCATTTTATCACATTAACTATGTCTAGATCATTAACTTTCTCTCTTTTTCTCTCCAAATACACACAATTAGGAAAGTCAGACAGCACTGGTATAGAGAACATGTAAAAAAAACAGCGATATGATATTACATTTACATTAGTGACAGACGCTTTCTCGCCAAAGCAACAGACAAGGATGTGCACATATTGTGCAACTGGTAATTACTAGAATGAGTACAAGTCAATGTTAAATTTCAATCGCCAAGAAGATCTCTAAAGTGCAAAGCACAAAACCTCTGTAGCAATTGCAAATATAGTGCAGATACAGTTGCAGGACTAAAGTTATTTAGCCTACTCATTTGAGATAAGTAAACAAAACTAGTGTGGATGAAAGCAAGTAGTTCTGACTAGTGGTTGACATATATATCGGCCAGGCCAATTAATTGGCTGATATTTGGCCATGTTACAATTACCTGCATCGCCTGATAACCGTGTTTGCTTGGCCAATTAACAAGAGTGTCAACTTTCACTTGGGTCAGTTATAAAATCTATCAATAGATTTGTCAATGGGCAAAATCCCCAGAGTTAAATGAACACTCCTTGGTGTCTCCATGAGTCCACTCTACATGAGTGTTAAAAAATAACTCTGAGCAGTGTTGAATCTACTCTGTGTTGTGTTGAATGTTGAATTGGCCAAACAGTTAATGAGATCAAGTAGATACACTCTGTGAGTGATGATTGATTATTAGTGATAACACCTGGTGTTAACAAGCAGAGTCTACTGAAGAAAAGAGTGAGAGACAACAAGAACAGGAAAACAAGAGAACAAACCAGCAGACACCACAACAATTTAATCTGTTTTACTGAGATGTACATCAGCTGCAAATAAAATAGATTATTGAAAATCAGACTCTTAATATGTCATTTGAGGATGTTTAAAAAATGCGGGTTATTTGATTTTTCATATGTGTACATATTTTAAGAGAGGTTTATCTCTATTTTGTGTTACTGATGTCATTTTGGTTCATTTGAAGTCACTATTATGGTGATAAGTGTTTACTTTGGTTAGACACTTGAACTTTGTATAATTGTCACATTTTATTTTTCCAACCAGTACAGTATTATTCAAGAGAACAGTTGTGATGCACCATGGAGAGGATACTTTTTTGATGAGACCAAGTACTTCATTGAGGCATCATTCAAACAGTAAAGAATAAAAGTCATAACTTAATTTGAAGTTTACATTTACTATGGAAATATTATCTGTAAATAATAAAGATGGGTATATGCAATTATGTTTTTACAAATTGAGCATATACTTTCTCTAAGGGATAACATTCTTGAATTGTCAGTGATACACACAGACATCAAGACTCGGCATACAAAATGCAACAACAGTGACAATCAACACTCACCCTGCATCTGAATATCTATACTTCCCTACAATATAGTATGCCAAAAACAGTATGCCAGTGAAGTAGTATATCCGAATCCATAGTATTCATAAAACAGTAAGCGAGAAATGCCCGGATGACCTACTACTTCCGGCGGGAATCCGAAGTGTGAATCATTTGAACACTTTCCTATCCCACAATGCATCGAGAGCTGAGGAGATATCACGTTCAAATGCTGGATTTAAAACAAATAGCGGAGAACCGCGGGATGGAAGGCTGTTTTCAACAGTAAGTGCTGTATACACAGAGAACGTTGCTCGTTGCTTGTTTAACCGAACTTGAGTGGATAAGGGCCGGAGTGGGATTCATATTCAGCCTGGGATGTCATGTCCAAGTCAGCCCACACCCAAAAGGGGGGTTGGAGGTGAAGATGATAACAATAAAACAAGATCACAGCAAAAATATGCAATATATACAATTACTTGAAAATTATTTAAGCTCTTCATGTCATTATACCACATACGGCATTCACTAAGATTTTCACTTTGTCATAAGACTACATTGTGTGTTGTAAAAATAAGTGAATGTTAAAGGGATATTTGATCATTTCCTCACCCTCATGCCATCCCAGTTGTGTATGACTTTCTTTTGCAGAACATGAATGAAGATGTTTAGAAGAACTGTTGGTCCATTCAATGCAAGTAAATGAGAAGAGGTGAGAAACAGATCAATAATTAATTTTTTACTATAAATTTCCATTTTCACTTTCATAAGCACTCCTCTCTCTTAAGAGTTCTTCTTCTGTTTTTGGTGATTTACATAAGAATATTGCCCCCTACTGAGTAGGGAGGAGAATTTATAGTAAAAAAAAAAAAAAAAAAAAAAAAAAAAACTTAAACATTGATCTGTTTCTCACCCACACCTATCATATCGCTTCTGAAGACATAGATTAAACCTCTGGAGTTGTATGGATTACTTTTATGCTGCATTTATGTGATTTTTGTACCTTCTGAGTTCTGATCACCATTCACTTGCATTGAAAGGACCAACAGAGCTGAAATATTCTTCTAAAAAACTTAATTTATGTTCAGCAGAAGACAGAAAGTCATACACATCTGGGATGGCATGAGGGTGAGTAAATGATGACAGAAATTTCATTTTTGGGTAAACTAAGTTTATTTTAAAGACTATCTAGGCACATAGTAACACTATAGAACTGTACATGTTTATAACTCTTTCAAGATGTACAGGCTCACACTTTAAATGGTCAGTGCTTTGTATTTTAGATAATTATAATAGCAACAGATCCAGTGAAACAATTTTTTTTTTTTTACATTTTTACATGCCATTCAAAAACGTGCCATTTTACAAAGATAAGAGTGATATAAAAGACTACAAATAACACATTTGTACTTTTCTTTTACTTGGAATGTAAATGTTCAGGACACAGGCAAAATGGTTACTGTCTCTTTAAGAGAGTTTTATCGCATTATACAACACTGAAGGCACTCTGTGCAGTTTGTTTCGTTGAGTTTAATCTTTTGAGAGCTGTAAAGTCCCATTATTTTCGTACCGTGTCGTGCTGTTGCATCTGTATTAATTTACTTTAAGTATTCTGTTATTTTGTGACAAAAAATAATTTTGCTATTATCATTCTGCACTGCTAGGGAAGAGGATTTCAGAGATTAATTTATTGAGATTGTGAGACTGCAGTCAGTATTAAACTTGTGATGATCTTGTACCTGAAGCACGTTCATCCATTCAGCTATTAGTAGCCTATCTGTTCTCGATGGATCTTCCGTGATCCTTCCCACGCTGTCAAGTAAAGCGGCGCAACATCAGTTCGGTCTCTCACAGGCTACTCTCTCATTTGTTTGGGTGTGAGATGATAAAATACAGACTGCGTCCGCTATAATACGGATGCAATTCTGATCCTTTAAATACCGGATGTTACGGACTGTTGGCAATTGTTATGCGACATATGATGAAAGTTTGTCAATCAACATGCGGACCTAACCAGTCCAATTTTTGACCGGCCCAGCGGGAATTCTCTCGATCTTCCCGATTGCCACTCCGGCCCTGTTCCTGGATGTTAGTATGTCCGAATTCTATTCATACTGCCTCTCGCATACCTAAAGAGCATACTGTTCTCATCAAATACAGTACATACTGTGACAGTATGCGGTTTTGGACACAGGGACCTTTTCAGATTCATGCCGCAATGCATTGTGGGTGTCCACATAGTACAGAACTCAACATTGGCACCCAGCATGCATTGCGGCATGAGCCTGAAAATGAGTTTGCTGTCACCGATGTTGCGTTTTGTATGTGAAATGTTGATGTCTGTGTGTCTCAATGTCAGTTCAAATGATTATATACTCTAAAGACAGTAACTGCTCAACTTGTCACAACAGTATCACACTGACCCCTTTTTATTACCACATTCACTCTAAATTTCAAAATTATTTTTCCTAAATCATTAAAATGCTAAATTATATTTTGTTTTAAGTCTTAGTAAGAGATACTTGAACTTAACCAAATATTTCTTTCTTGAACAATATTGTACTGGCTGGAACAAAATTGTTGTATAATCTAACAAAGTTCATGTATCTAACCAAAGTGAACAATAATCACCGTAATGGTGACTTCAAATGAAACAAAATGACATCAGCAACACTAAATAGAGACAAACCTCTCTTAAAAATAACCAGGTATCATCACTAATAATCAATCATCACTCAGAGAGTGTATCTACTTGATCTCATTAACTGTTGGGCCAATTCAACATTCAGCGCAACACAGAGTAGATTCAACACTGCACTGAGTTAGTTTGTTTGGACTCGTGGTGACACCAAGAAGTGTTAATTTAACACCGGGGATTTTGCTGTGTCAGCATTTTCTGTTTTCAAGGTTTGTTCTTTAAGTTTAAGCAAATTTGAGGAAATATTCCATAAAATAAGTGTTTGTTTTAGAAATTTTGTGTACATCAGATTTGCTGCTGTTAAACGGTATTATGTTTCGGCCATCAGCTATACTGCTGCAAGATATCAGTATCACCATCGGCCATTGGAAAACCCAAATCAGTTGAACATTATTTCTGACAACACTGTCAAAATATGACAGTACTGTAAGTTGGGAAAGAAGTGTGTTGTGAGGAAATGGGTGAAAAGAGTGTTTGTTCAAAATTGGCTGAATCTTGAAGAGGTTTGTGTTCAGACTCCAAATGAATGGGATTGAGTCACTTGTCTATTTTTAGCAAATAATAAGACGTGGATGTACCTGCTGCTTTTTTCTTACAGTAAATCCACACCTTCCAGCAAAGGAGAATTTTTTCACTGTCAGAAATATATTGCAGTTCTAATTCATAGAGGGCAGTTATTGAGCAGGTGGTCTGTGTCACTTAGACACACTCTTACAAACCCAAAATCACAACTAGATTTTTGCATGAACTTGCTAATGATTCTGAAGAATTTAAATGGTTAGATATTTAAATAGACTCAGTTATTCAATGTTTATATTTTCAAAAGAGCACACACAAAAGTGTGCTCTCAGCAGTCAAGAGAAGAGCATGTCATTCAGTGGTGTGGCACAAAGTAGGTTCAGGGGAGATAAAGAGGAGGTTAATTCAGTAGTGCTGAGTGCAGTTCCTTGCCTTAAGTGTGTGTGTGTGTATATCACTTTGTGTTTGTGTGTAAATGTGAGCTGTGGCAACTTCATTAAATGGTTAGCAGTAAAAAATAGCCTGCAATGGGTGTACTTGGACAGTTTGATGTAATGGCAGAACTGAGTTTCTGTTGTATGTGGGTGGCAACGAATGTTTAGAAATGTTTTATGTTACACAGACTTGGTGGAACAGATCGGAATGGGATACCATTTTTCATGGGCACACTGGAGGATTGTTAGCCACAGTATATGCAAATCATAAGTCGTTGAGAAGTCTCTGTGTTTTGAACTGATCATGGAATTCTGAAACGCCCTTTCTCCAAAACCTACCTTCTAATGACATGCCAGCCAACCCGATGTCAGTAAACCCAAACATGTAAAAGGCAAAGACGTTGAAAATGCCTTCTAATTCGCTACAAAAAGTGCAGGCTGCTCCCTCAATTAATTGTACTTTTTACAGAGCCTATGGGATTAGTTTGTTTTCTCAGGACACCTGTTTTAGTGATATCTGTGATTAAGTAGGCAAATTTTTTGTGTGGTAATAAACAAAAATTACAGGCATCCTTAATGATAGCACATGAAACAAATACACAAACTTTCTGAAATTAAACATATATTAATTTGATGTAATATTCACTCAAAATGTTTTTAAAATATTGGGCTGTCCAATAGACCAGTCTCTCTAATCAACATTTATTTTTCATGAAAGTCAGATCACACTTTTATTGGGGCAGGTTTTCTCATATGTTCTTAATGTCATACATGTATACAATTTATTAATTACAATATTTAATTACAAAAACAATGTTTTGATATTTTTTTACATTACCTTTTCCATTGTTGTTTCATGATTTGTTTTGAGATTCAAAATTGTCTTTTTAAAATTTGGTTGAAAAGCCTATAATCAAAGCAAATCCCTTTATTGTCACTCAGCCATATACACAAGTGCAACAGTGGGTGAAAGTCTTGGGGTCAGTTGCCAGTGTGTTATTAAGAAGTATAGAGTCCAGTCTGAGGCTAATAAAGTGCAGTGCTGATATATGTATTGTGAGCGATCAAGAGTTCAAATGCCTGATTGCTTGGGAGAAGAAGCTGTCATGAAGTTGGCTGGTGCAGGTCCTGATGCTGCGATACCGCCTGCCTGATGGTAGCAGCGAGAGCAGCCCATGGCTCGGGTGGCTGGAGCCTCTGATGATCCTCCGAGCTTTTTTCACACACCGCCTGGTATAAATGTCCTGGAGGGAGGGAAGCTCATCTCTAATGTGTCTGGCAGTTCACACCACCCTTTGCAGGGCTTTGTGGTTGAGGGCGGTGCTGTTGCCATACCAGGCAGTGATGCAGCCGGTCAGGATGCTCTCTACAGTGCTGGTGTAAAACCGTGTGAGGATGTGGTGGTTCATCCCAAACTTCCTCAGCCGTCTCAGGAAGAAGAGGCGCTGGTGAGCCTTCTTCACAATGGCCTCAGTGTGGACGGACCATGTGAGTTCCTCAGTGATGTGGACACCAAGGAACTTAAAGCTGCTGACTCTCTCCACCAATGCACCATTGATGGTGATAGGGCTGTGTTCCCTGTCTTTTCTCCTGAAGTCCACAACAAGCTCCTTGGTCTTACTGACGTTGAGGGAGAGGTTGAACTCCTGCCACCAGCATGTCAGAGTGTGCACCTCCTCTCTGTAGGCTGTTTCATCATTGTCAGTGATCAGACCTACCACCGTCGTATCATCAGCGAATAAGCTGTTTAATGCAGGGTGTAGATTTAAAGAGAAGTGTAGATTTTGGTGGTTGTGATGGTGGGGACACGTTCCCCTGTCACCCCGCAATGTTCACATAAAACCTACGGCACTGGTTAAGTGGCAACTTGCCACATATAGTCTGAGAATATGCCCCACTATTGAAGAATGTTATTACAAAAGGTCAATTTGTGTTCAATGAACAGTATCTTTTTTTCCTGGAGAATAATGGTGAAAATGTTTGAAATCGGCTATGAAGAAATTGCCTTTCAAAAATAAACCTGCCCTGGGAAATATTAACTGGGGTTAAAAATATGACAAGCCCCATCCTCCCATATATGCAGTATAATATATATATATATATATATATATATATATATATATATATATATATAACACACACACTCACTGAGCACTTTATTAGTAACATCTCTACATGTATTTATTCATGCGATTATCTAATCAGCCAATCGTGTGGCAGCAGTTCAATGCATAAAATTATCAATGCATAAAAGCAGTGATTTCGACCATGGCATGATTGTTGATGCCAGACGGGCTGGTTTGAGAATTTCTGTTATTGCTGATCTTCTGGGATTTTCATGCACAACAGTCTCTAGAGTTTACTCAGAATGGTGCCAAAAACAAAAAATATCCAGTGAGCTGCAGTTCTGCAGACGGAAATGCCTTGTTGATGAGAAAGGTCAACGGAGAATGGCCAGGGCAGCATTTCCCAAAAGCATCGTAGGCTTTTATATATAGGCTAGGCTTCAGTAGACTATACCTTTCTGTAGCAGTAACATGGTATTTCATAAATTAGAATATTCATTTTTGATGCATAAATATATTGGGTGAAATAATCCATAACACAAGCATGCATGAGCAGATGCTCAAGTATCCAAGAGCACAGTCACATATTTACATTAATAATAGTTTTTTTTTTCTTTTTCGGAAGATATAATTTATACCTCTTTGCATCACAGCAGCTTGCGGCATGACTGGACGAATGGAATGCGAGTAATAGACCTGCAGAACTGAAACCCATCTCTGTAGAACTGAACTGAACCTCACTGAAGCTGTTCTGAACTGATTAGGTCAGCTCCATTTTGAGTTAATCCAGTCTCTTTCTTCCAACGGTACCTTCAGGCATAACACACAAACACATGCACACACTCAGACAATAGACGTTGTACTGTAGATGTGTATAGCATACAGTGGTATTACTGTCTCTTCCTTCATGGTAAGTCTCATTCATTGTAATGCTTTTTTCTGTGCATGTATATGCATTCTGCACAGCACATGCAAATTACTTTATAATTATTACACTGACAAATCCAGCTCATTAAAGCATGGATGTAGAATTGGAAAAATAATGAAAAAGGAAATCTGGAGCAATCCAATGTATTTGTCTAATGCATATTCTATTACTTCAGCTATGTAAATATCTTAATCAATAAAACCAAAAGTCTCTCTCTCTCTCTCTCTCTCTCTTGCTTGCTCTCTATCCACATTGCACTTCTACCCACACAGTACAAAAATATTTCAGTATGCAACACCGGACATACCGTATACTGGTGACAAACTTAACATATTCTCTAACTGCAGTTTAGT
Organism: Myxocyprinus asiaticus; assembly: GCF_019703515.2. Lineage (NCBI taxonomy): Eukaryota > Metazoa > Chordata > Actinopteri > Cypriniformes > Catostomidae > Myxocyprinus > Myxocyprinus asiaticus. Next base: position 16,399,420 of record NC_059386.1, read on the forward strand.
GCTCTCAGAAATATGACCTCTACAAACCTCTCAGTGGGCATAACTGATATAAAAAACTGCACCACCACTCCAACACCTTATCCTTGAGTAATCATGCTAAATTGCTAATTTGGTACTAGAAAATCACTTGCCATAATATCAAACACTGCTGAAAGCTATTTGGTTTGTTAAATAAAGCTTAACATTGTCTTTGTGTTTGTTTTTGAGTTGCCACAGTATAAAATAGACTGGCATGTCTTAAGGTCAATATTAGGTCAAAAATGCCAAAAAAGAAACAGCTTTCTCTAGAAACTTTCTCTAGAAACTTCATGTACAACAGTAAAGAGAAGACTCAGGGGTGCAGGCCTTATAGGAAGAACTGCAAAGAAAAAGCCACTTTTGAAACAGAAAAACAAAAATAAAAGGTTAGAGTGGGCAAAGAAACACAGACACTGGACAGATAATTGGAAAAGAGTGTTATGGATCTTAAACCTATTGAGCTTTTGTGGGATCAGCTAGACTGTAAGGTGCATGAGAAGTGCCCGATAAGACAGCCACATCTATGGCAAGTGCTACAGGAAGTGTGGGGTGAAATGTCACTAGAGTATCTGGACAAACTGACAGCTAGAATGCCAAGGATCTGCAAAGATGTCATTGCTGCACGTGGAGGATTATTTTTGATGAGAACTCTTTGAAGTAGTTTTTTTTTATTTATTTTTTTTATTCAAATTATAATAGTAATTTTTCACATTATTAATATCCTGACTATACTTTGTGATCAGTTGAATGCCACTTTGGTGAATAAAAGTACCAGTTTCTTTCCTTAAAAGCAAAATCTGTACATTATTCCAAACCGCCAGTGTATATATATATATATATATATATATATATATATATATATATACACTGTATATATTTGTGTTTATACCCAGAAGAACATTTAGTTGCTCAAAGGTTGCTCATTCATTGCAAAAGATCTAATCTTTTCAGCTGTATTGTTTTTAGTTCTCATATTGTTTTGGGAAATGTTTTGAAAGAATTGAAATAATTTGGTCAGTTTGGTTCATATTGGAAACTCTGACTTTTGATTGCAGACTCTGGTATCTTGGAAAATCTGAGCACAGTTTGTGACATTGTTGAGATTAGGGTTGGGAACCAAGAACTGATTCATGTTCAGAACCACTTGGATGCATTCGGAAGCGAATGATTTTCATGACTTTTGGTTTTGTTAACGGTTTCTGAATGTACATTTTTCCGCAGATGCGGACGGAACACTGTACTAAAGTACTCTTGACAGTGTTTCCTGTTCTATTCAGCGGCAGTGCTGCCCCAGCGTACGTGACCAGTGTAGTGAGGTTTACTGAACAAATGGCTTTTATGAGCCAGCTCTACTGAATCTAAAGCACAAAACAGCACGATTATTGTAGTTAGATTCCTGAAAGAAATGACTATTAAGGATATGAAATTCTCATTAAAAAGTTCTTTGTTCTTCGCTCAGAGCTAAAAAGAAGTTCGAAACAGTATGAGGACGTACAAGACTACATGTACAACATCAACTAATGTGACATTGAAATGTGATATCAATGACTATATGCCTCATTCTAAGTATTCTAAGACTTTGATACTACTGCAAATATGGGTGTATAACAGGCATAAATGAGCAGAACACAGACAAATAATTATGATTAGAAACATCTCTTATATGAATGTGTGAATAACTTTCGGCAGCAGACAGCACATGTATGAAGCAGCATATAAAACAACAGCGTGAGTTGGCACTTAAGAGTATTTGAGTAGATTTGGTTCCTTTTGGTATGCAAACGATCAAAGAGATGTACAGTAGATAAGTTCGCTCCTGCTTAGTAACTCTGCACGCTGGTGTGTTCATGTTGACTGATCCTAACTGACTAAAGAACATGACTGGAAATAGCTGTCGGCATAAAAGTGGAGCACCGAGTCACATCCACCGATGATGTGGACCAATGGCAGTATGAAGGTGTTTAGCAGCCGGTACGAAGTTGTTCTGAAAGTTTGCACTGGCGAGCTGTTACGAACCACCAAAACAAAATCAAAAACCAAATTTAGTTTGAAATGACATCACGCCTGTTTGTTCTTCGATTTCGTATAAAGTTTGCCGGGGCATTTATGAGCCTTTTTTTTTTTTTTTTTATCTGACTGGTTATTCATATAAATGAATGAAATAAGAACTTTTATTATTTTTATTTTTTTAATTAAAAATTTAGTAACAGTTGGACCAGTTAATGGTTTGCATTTATACCTCTAAAAAGTTTTTAAAAAATCTGTGTAACATGCATTTTGCAATTGTATTACATTTATCTCTGATTTGATATACAGGTGCATCTCAATAAATTAGAATGTCATGGAAAAGTTCATTTATTTCAGTAATTCAACTCAAATTGTGAAACTCGTGTATTAAATAAATTCAATGCACACAGACTGAAGTAGTTTAAGTCTTTGGTTCTTTTAATTGTGATGATTTTGGCTCATATTTAACAAAAACCCACCAATTCACTATCTCAAAAAATTAGAATACATCATAAGACCAATAAAAAAAACATTTTTAGTGAATTGTTGGCCTTCTGTAAAGTATGTTCATTTACTGTATATGTACTCAATACTTGGTAGGGGCTCCTTTTGCTTTAATTACTGCCTCAATTCGGCGTGGCATGGAGGTGATCAGTTTGTGGCACTGCTGAGGTGGTATGGAAGCCCAGGTTTCTTTGACAGTGGCCTTCAGCTCATCTGCATTTTTTGGTCTCTTGTTTCTCATTTTCCTCTTGACAATACCCCATAGATTCTCTATGGGGTTCAGGTCTGGTGAGTTTGCTGGCCAGTCAAGCACACCAACACCATGGTCATTTAACCAACTTTTGGTGCTTTTGGCAGTGTGGGCAGGTGCCAAATCCTGCTGGAAAATGAAATCAGCATCTTTTAAAAGCTGGTCAGCAGAAGGAAGCATGAAGTGCTCCAAAATGTCTTGGTAAATGGGTGCAGTGACTTTGGTTTTCAAAAAACACAATGGACCAACACCAGCAGATGACATTGCACCCCAAATCATCACAGACTGTGGAAACTTAACACCGGACTTCAAGCAACTTGGGCTATGAGCTTCTCCACCCTTCCTCCAGACTCTAGGACCTTGGTTTCCAAATGAAATACAAAACTTGCTCTCATCTGAAAAGAGGACTTTGGACCACTGGGCAACAGTCCAGTTCTTCTTCTCCTTAGCCCAGGTAAGACGCCTTTGACGTTGTCTGTGGTTCAGGAGTGGCTTAACAAGAGGAATACGACAACTGTAGCCAAATTCCTTGACATGTCTGTGTGTGGTGGCTCTTGATGCCTTGACCCCAGCCTCAGTCCATTCCTTGTGAAGTTCACCCAAATTCTTGAATCGATTTTGCTTGACAATCATAAGGCTGTGGTTCTCTCGGTTGGTTGTGCATCTTTTTCTTCCACACTTTTCCCTTCCACTCAACTTTCTGTTAACATGCTTGGATACAGCACTCTGTGAACAGCCAGCTTCTTTGGCAATGAATGTTTGTGGCTTACCCACCTTGTGAAGGGTGTCAATGATTGTCTTCTGGACAACTGTCAGATCAGCAGTCTTCCCCATGATTGTGTAGCCTAGTGAACCAAACTGAGAGACCATTTTGAAGGCTCAGGAAACCTTTGCAGGTGTTTTGAGTTGATTAGCTGATTGGCATGTCACCATATTCTAATTTTTTGAGATAGTGAATTGGTGGGTTTTGTTAAATGTGAGCCAAAATCATCACAATTAAAAGAACCAAAGACTTAAACTACTTCAGTCTGTGTGCATTGAATTTATTTAATACACGAGTTTCACAATTTGAGTTGAATTACTGAAATAAATGAACTTTTCCATGACATTCTAATTTATTGAGATGCACCTGTATCTGCTCTGATGAAATCTGAAATGACCTCATCATTTGGCAACAGACAGCTGAGGGCAGTAAATGCAATAAAAATCCATTTCTTATTTCCAAATATTTCTTTATCAAAAGTTAGAATCGTTAATGGAACTGTTAAGGAACCAGAAACGTTAAAAGGAATGGAAATTATAACTGGAATCGGAACATTCCTTTCGATTCCCATCCAAAATTGAGATCTCTTCTGAAACTCTAGAGCTGGGGTACTCAATAGGCAGACTCCGGTCTGGATCTGGACCGAAGGATAATTCAGTCCGGACCGAGATCTAAATCTTTGTGCTAGTAATCTGACACCTGGCTAAACGATGTGTACGCATACGTGTATACACGCGTGCAGCCGGAATAAAGCGTGCTCAGCTCTACACGATTATTCCCTTGTGCTAAATGCGATTTTATTCCTGCTTTCCGCATGTTGCCACTTTCCCCGCTATAGAGGTGCCACAAAGGCTAATTTACTGTATGTAGTTGCAGGCGCTGTAATTTTAACAACAGTAGCAGAGACCCCACTACAGATACTGGCATCTTTCGCTTAAACACACTGCAGAAAACAAAAATGAAGCAAAGTGAAACTATCTTCAGACGGTTCAACAAAGCCAGGTTTGTTTCAGGACGTTAACATGCCGCCTTTAGAGTTTAATCAGCATGTTATGAGCCTTTCATAATAAACAAACAGATTTTTGTTCTAATTTTGTGAAAATTAATCAGAGTTGTCATCATGGGTGGCAAGGAAAGCCCATTTATACTTAAATTAAGCAAACAGTATTTTTATGCTTCACTGTTATGTTAATTGTTTGTAAATAGATTCTCACTTTAAGGAAAATATATAAAAATGGTCCTTTCAGACTTTTAAATTTTTTTCTCAGGGGACACCCCTGAACCCCCATACCGTGTTTTTTATCCATCAAAATGCCTACTATGTCCCATTCACACATATTCTGAATGTAAAAATATTTAAACACAAAAACTGTACTGCTGTCATTTAGCTTCAAAATGAACTGTTGATCTTATCTTTTAATATTCATACCCAAGTGCCCTTGACTGATGAAGTCTTGATTAAAATTTTTTATCTTTTGGTAGAAGATCCCTCAGACCCCACTACTTTGGCTGTCTCTGCACCCCCAACGTCCTCATCCCTGTCCTGTTTTGAAGAGACTGTTTTGTCTGTTTAGGATTTGCTTTTATTTTTATTTTATTTTATTTATTTACAAAGTACTATTGCTGCCAATGTGGCAAGTTATGATACACGTAAGTAACGTATTATTATCCGGACCTTTGCTGGGAAGGAAATGTAGAGACTGGACCTCTTGGAACTTTCATTGAGTACCCCTGCTCTAGAGGAGACACATGTGAGATTACTAGGGTCATCCTCCACATCTTCCCGTATTAGTTTGATTACCTTCCCTCCATCATACATGTAAATATTCATACTGTACCTCTCTCCATCTCATCTCTGCATCATATTTCCTTTCATCTTTATTTGTCTCACTCCAGTGTCATCCTCCCATCTATCAGAGCAGTCACTTCTCATTACCTCTTCTCTCATTCTCTTTCACTTTCCTGCTCATCTGTCTGACTATTTTGGGTTCCCAATGTCAGGGCACAAAAAAAAAAAACAAAAAAAAAGACATAGAAGAAAGACATTAGGACTGATTGGGTCATAAAAAGGACCCTTCCATGTTTTAGCTCAGCTACAACAAAGCATAAGTGAAAGGTGTGCTAGAGAGGGAGGGAGGTGAGAGAGAGAGAGAGAGAGAGAGAGAGAGAGAGAGAGAGAGAGAAAGAGAGAGAGAGTACAGTGGTGTCTCCAGTTTTATATTGCAGGGATCTGTCCAGCAGCACAGAGCAGTCAGAAAAAACGCAGCAGACCACAAACCTCTCGCCACAACACCACACACTTGCACATACACACACACATACAACTAGAGCCAGAGGCGTGACCAGGAGAAGAGTCGTGAAGGAAAAGGAAAGCCACTCATTTGTCTCCATGGACACTCAACTTCCTCCAAGCATTTCTTAGAGTGTGTAGTGCAGCAGCGGGTCCTTGCCATCTGCTTAATAATTCATCAGGTCGGTCTATGAGCTTTGAGCCTGCAACACTCACCAACTTTCCACCTCTACCTTTCATTCAGCAGCAGTCGGTTGTTTCAGCAAGTCTCCTTTTGAACTTCAAATGGTTCGCACTGAGGCAGAGCCAAAAAATGCACTTTGTGAGTGTCTTGTTTGTGTACGTGTGTGTGGGGAGAGTGTGAGAAAGTGTGTGTTAGTGTTTTCTGTATGAAGGGCATCCTGCAGTAAAAGTGGACACTTTCTACTTTCCTCATCTCATGATATTCTTTGACTTGGGAGTCGTTTGTTTAAACTGCTACTCTTGTGGGACTGGATGTGCAAGATAGTGCCTTGAGAAGCAGTCTGAAGGCCATATGGGACATAACTTTCATCTGTCAGCCCATCTTTGTGCTGTGTTTAGGCTGTTTTAGAAGCTATTTGTTCACACTCTCCACGGATTCACTTTCACCATGGCCGGCTGTTCCAGACGCTGCAGACAGGGCATGCTAAAACTTATTCAGTCCCTTCAGAGGCTCGTATCTGGAACTCTCAGCAAAGGTAAGCCACCTGCACTGAAGGAGGAGACTCAGAGAAAAAGTAAACACAATGAGCTTGTTTAGTAATTGCATTGGATTATTGGTCTGTTTTTTCTTTGTTTGATGTTTCAACCTCTGTATTATACACCGATCAGCCACAACATTAAAACCACCTGCCTAATATTGTGTAAGTCCTCCTTGTGTCGCCAAAACAGCGCCGACCCACATCTCAGAATAGCATTCTGAGATGCTATTCTTCTCACCACAATTGTACAGAGTGGTTATCTGAGTTACCATAGACTTTGTCAGTTCAAACCAGTCTGGTCATCTCTCATCAACAAGGCATTTCTGATCACAGAACTGCAACTCACTGGATATTTTTTGTTTTTGGCACCATTCAGAGTAAATCTAGATCAGCAGTTACAGAAATACTCAAACCAACCCACCTGGCACCAACAATCATGTGATGGTCCAAATCACTGAAATTTTTTTCCCCATTCTGATGGTTGATGTGAACATTAATTGAAGCTCCTGACCTGTATCTGCATGATTGTATGCACTGCACTGCTGCCCCACGATTGGCTGATTAGATAATTGCATGGATGTTTGTTGGTACCAGATGGGCTGGTTTGAATATTTCTGTAACTGCTGATCTCCTGAGATTTTCACACACAACAGTCTCTAGAATTTACTCCGAATGGTGCCAAAAACAAAAAAACATCCAGTGAGTGGCAGTTCTGTGGACTGAACTGACTGTTCGAACTGACAAAGTCTACAGTAACTCAGATAACTGCTCTGTATAATTGTGGTGAGAAGAATAGCATCTCAGAATGCTATTCTGAGATGCGGGTTCGTGCTCTTTTGGCAGCACGCGGGGGAGGGAGCCCCCCACACATTATTAGGCAGGTAGTTTTAATGTTGCGGCTGATCGGTGTATAGTGCAGGATAGAAAGATATGCCAACATTAGGATCTATTATTGCCAATTCCTCACTCTGCCATGCTTTAACTGGATATTTTTTTCATGAGTACACGTTTTCCAAACCACTCATTCCACTTCCACCTTGGTGCCCTATAAAATCCCTTTTAATTTTTTGTCACTTTTCCATTTGTTTCAAATGACAGTCTGGTCCCTTTGTTTTACAGTGATATTCTTTTCTCCCTTTCATCTCTCTTATCGCTTCTGTTTCTCGAATATGATAGCACTGTGTCAGCAGAAAAAGCACTGCATGGTTTGTCTCCATGCCGACAGTGCCTGTAGAGATGCTGGAACCAAGCAGTGCCTGTTTATCTGCTGTTACTACGTGCGGAGAGCCGTAACCTCACAGTGCACTGCGTATTGAATCCCACTCTCTACCAACTCCTTCATTATATCTTCCTCACAGATAGAAAATATCTTCCTTTACACAGGGGAGCAGGCGGTTAATTTAAAGAGGATATTGAAGATTTGAAGTTACAGTATGGAATCTAAATCATCCTATCAGCCTATCTGGACCACTAGAGCAACACACTGAGGAAATAAGCCAAGAGGGCACTAAATCTGTGTTGCATGTGACTCAAATACTTGTGTTTGTGTGTACAGAGCATTACTGTTATGTAAGACTGAATTTGAAAATAAAAATATAGTTGAAGAAACTTAGCTGAGAATAACCTTTTCCACACAAAGGAGCCATTAAGAGTTAATTTAGAATAGAATACAATAGAATAGAATAGAGTAGAGTAGACTAGAATGGAATATTTAGTAGAAAATAACTCTTTAATAAAAAAAATTAAAATAGATAGCAATATATTGGCCAGAAAACACAAACAGATGTGGTCATTCCTTTCTCTCTCTCTCGCTCTCTCTCTCTCTCTCTCTCTCTCTCTCTCTCTCTCTCTCTCTCTCTCTCTCTCTCTCTCTCTCTCTCTCTCTGTAAATGTGTGTTAAAATTAAGTAAATTCAGAAATAAAAAAAGTGGTTTCCTCAAATTGTATTAACACAGTATATTGGTCACCTTGCACTATAGATATTGTTATGCACACAGGACATTAAAAACCTCATATCGACCACTAGATTGGAATAAAGTAGAATCTTTAGTAAAATAGAACCTTTAGTAGAGTAGAATAGAATGTTGGAGTCTAAAATAGAATAGAAATAAACCGATACATCAACAGTTTTCCTGAGCAATCACTGGGCGGCGCCATGAAGATTCGAATTGCCTGTTTTCCGTTTCTGGTCTCAAGACGCAATGTAAAACTAATCGAAACGAGCGATCCAGATGGAGAACAACAACCATTTAAGTGTTATTTGCAGTAAAAATAAATGTCATGCTCAACTTGTACAGTTGTTGACTGCCATAATAAATATAAGTTCCTGTAAGTAAAAGAAGTTACAGATATCAACATAACTAACCTCAGACAATAGCTTTATGTTATCAACATACTCAGGTGAGGCACAATAAAAATAAATTGTCATCTCGACTCTGTGAAGTATCGGCAATATAAAGCTGCTTTGTGTTAGCTCAAAAATGTTCTGACAACATGTTTTAATTTTTTTTGGGGGGGGGGGGGGTAGTGTAAATATTGAGTGGAATAAGCATTACTTTAAATTCAGCAATTTTGTGTACCTTTTTTTTTTTTTTTTTGCTGTCCTCAAATTATGACATACTATTATATACTGTATATCAGCCACCTTACACTGAAAAGATATTGTTATCAAAATCGGCTATTAAAAAATCCCATATTGGTCAGCCACTAGCACGGAATCTTGAATAGAATTGAATACAACAGAACAGAATTTTCAGTAAAATATAATCTTTAGTAGAATAGAATAGAATACAGTCTTTAATAAAAATAGAATAGTAATAGACCGATATATCATTTAGGCGATTAATAGGCAGTTATTGGGCCATTTTAAGAATATTACCATCAGCCGATAACTCTGCCTGATTGGTCGATTAACAGATGTGGTCATTCTGTCTTGGATTCGTTTAAAATTACAGCCTTTTATGGAAGCACTTTTTTGTTGCTTCCTATTTATTTAAAAAAAAAAAAATTGTAAATATTGTGTAAAATAAGTGTTCATTTAAATTCATTAATTTCATTCATTAATAAAGTACATCTTTTTTACTGTCTTCAAATTGTATTATATTGTATTATCAAAATTGTATATATTTGCCACTTTGCTCCTCATATATCGCTATCAACATCTGCAATAAAAATGTCCCATATCAGTTGACTACTAGACCACAACCTTGAATAGAACACAATAGAACAGAAAATAATATTTGTTTGTGATGTTCTCAAATTTTAGAAGGCTAATGTTCAAAGCTCTCTGGGTAAACAGTCTCATTTTAGAGTTGATAATTAGTGTGAATTTGTCAGTGTGAGAGAGAAGGAGGGAAGGAAGTAGAGAAAGCTTCATATGTCCTTTTATGGTTCTTCTAGATGACTGCACTTTACTTCTAATGAGTTAATGGCAATCCTTCTCCCCTCTAGGAGCAGATTATATAATGCTGCATGATTTTTCTGAGCCTTCGCACTTCTCTAGTCTCAATTCTGCTCTAAATATGCCCTTTTTTTCGGACACACTCCATACAATGATTGAAAGTACATTCATCAATATATGGTTTATGTGTTACTTTGGCCACAAGAATAAATAACTGCAAACCCCATTTGTCTTCCAGCATAACTTCTGTCTCTGACTGCAAAAAGTCAAGAACATTCCTGGAAGAAATGTTTTTGTACACAAATACCAAATTAGAAGCTATATCATTTTTACCAGTAGCAACTGGAAGTAGCAGTGATATGGTCAGTTGTGCACATGGCAGAGTGTAAGTGTTCTGTTTAAGGGCAGGGTATGTGTGTGCGATTATGGTCGAAAACATGGTTATGGTGGTGTTTTGCTGAGTTTTACAGCTCCAATACAGGATGAGCCTCGAGGGAAAAAAGAAAGAGTATTTGACATTTAAAAAAAGCACCGGATCGATCAATCCTGCCAACTTACCTCGACATGGTGCAAATTTTCCCTCTACTTTGTGGAAGAACTGTAGCACTGGCATGCACATCAAATCCTGATGAGAATGTACATGCTGCATACAACAGTTACTGTGAACCCATGTGATTGACGGAATCAATACTGATGCAGACTCACTTGGAATTTTGTGCCATGAGTGTAACGAGTGTGTCAAATGTAACTATGGGAAAAAAGAGAGACTCAAAGGGCATTTGCAAGAGATTGCATACAATCTTTAAGTTTTCATCTATAAACTAATTTGTGTTTGAGGGTTTGTCAAGGGGCTGGTGGGGGGTTGGGAGAAGAGTATTTTCACTTTTAGGGACATCAGGTAAAAGGAATAGCGCACCTAAAAATGAAAATGCTGTCATCACTTACTCACCGTCATGTTCTTCCAAACCTGTGTGGCTCTCTTTCTTCTGTAGAAAACTAAATATCCAAGCTTCTCTTTTATATACAATAAAGGTAGATGGTGATGAGGGACTGTCAAGCTTGATAAAGGACATAAAAGCAACATAAATGTAGTCCTTAAAACTCCTGTGCTATATTCCAAGTTTTCTGAAGCCACATAATAGCTTTGTGTGAGGAGCAGACCGTAATTTAGTTATTCACTGAAAATTTTCCCCTTCACCATACACTGGAAAAATGGCTTTTTAAATTTACTTTAGGGTAAGTGGTTGCACGAACTTGTTTCATCTACATTTAACATATATAATGAGTTTAAAATACTCAGAATTTTTTTAAATAGCTCAATTATATTGAGTAATGAGTAATGAAATCTAATCATGTTCATTCTACTTCTACTTAAATTGTCTATTTTAAATAATCTTTTGAGGTTATCTCAGTATTTCCAAATTCAGTGTATAGTCCAGCAGTGTCCAGCTTTAGCTAAATATGAAGGGTAATTTGATTGAAATGTAGTCTAGGGCTGCAACTAACGATTATTTTGATAATCGATTAATCTAACGATTATTAGAATGATCATTCGACTATTCGCCGATTATTGCAATGATTAATCATTAGCTCTTAACCAATTATTCAGCTTGTGCCCCGACTTAAAAAGTTGTATTAAACATGCTTACTAACAATAAAGAGGACAAAATCATCCTTTAATATAAAATACCTCTAACTGATATTCACCGAATTAAAGGGAAAAAAGTGTTTTTTGTCTTGTTTTCCATTTAAAATAGTCTAAAAATCCTTAAAACAAGATACATTTATGTAAGAAGCAACATATAAGATATTTAGACTTGTTTTAAGAGGATGTATCTTAAATATAAGTGTATTTTGTTCACTTGGTTATACTTCTGTGAGTGCAGTAAAGACAAAATATACTTATATTCAAGATCTATTCTCTAAAAGCAAGTCTAAATATCTTACATGCTGCTTCTCAGCTGAATGTGTCTTTTTAAAAGATTTTTAGATATTTTAAAATATTTGTATTTTTAATAATATATTCAACATTCTCAACTAACAGTTTTTTCTTCTGCAGTATAGTTCCTGAAGTAAATGTACATTGTTTTAATGGAGTTATATATATATATATATATATATATATATATATATATATATATATATATATATATATATATATGGAAAACAAGTGAAAACAAAAACAAATCAAAAATGTATTTTGTTGCAGTGAATAATGGGGCGAAGACTACCCTCTCTCACCTTTCTGTTCACTTCAATCCATTTTTAACTCTCAAAAAAAACAAACTCTCTCGTATTTATAAAGCTGTGTATTGCCAATTTTCTTCACGATAAGAAATGCACAGTGACACATATATTATGATTCAGTAAGTCGTGAGCCATCATGTTATAATCTAGCTTCAGAAAGCAAGCAAGCGCTTGTGGGACGAGCATCCCCGCAACAGAGTGTTCATCACCCAGGTGCAGTTTCAATCTCTCCCACTTAGATCGGGACACTTCGCGCAACTCATAGAAGAGGCGCTGACCACACAGAAAAATGCCAGTTTCAGTTTGTAATTATTTACATGACCTGCTTCTGTATTATTTGAACTTTAATAAAGCTATAACGCATTAAATATAACTGCATTTAAGATGTAACTCCGGGGTGTTTCCTTTAAAGATGCTCGACACGCAAGTTTTGCTCCAGCTCCTCTTATTTCACAACGAGAGTGCTTCTGTATTTACTTATTTTGTATTTTTGCATTATAATTCACTCATACTTTGCGATCTACATCACCTGAAGCTGTTTGGAAAGTTTAGAGTGCATCTGGACTGTGAGCTGTGTAATTCTTCCTCCCGTCAGTCAGGCACGAACTGCAGTGCTGCTCTCGCACGTCATCATTAGAGATTAATGTGATCTCATGTTACGTTTAATGACGTAACGTTTTATTCAACAAAGTTGTTGATGTTGTCGATAATGCCGACTAATCGTTTCAGCCCTAATGTAGTCTCAGCCTCAGACGGCACGCCAACAGTCTGTGTACTAACCGTCTGATGCTTATAGCACACAAATTTGAAATGCTTTCTCAGTCCAGTCAGGCCAAATCTGATTGGCTGACTTTTACAGGATTTCCGAGAGCTTAGTTTGTGCTGGTCCAGGTGGAAGCACAAGTCGAATTTACGAGGTTCTGTGTTGATACAATGAGCACTTTTGAGGACTAAATAATCACAGAATTTGCCCAAGTTTGCCAGGTTAGTCACATCAACTCTTTTAAAGATATTCAGCATTTAGGTTGAGGCATGTAGCAGAAAGCAAAGCGAATATTCATGAGCAGAGCTGCATATTTTGCTTTGTTTACTTAATTATATCTGTGAAATACTCTGTGATGAGTTTCTATGCTGTTCTTACACTCGTTACAAATGTTCCGCTATTTTCCAGTGTGTTTTCTGTGCAATCGCTCGCAGAAACTTACGCCATTATATAAATGGTATGAGCCGTCTCTGATAACCCTGCCCCTAAACATCACATAATGACAAACCCGGCTGTGACTGGTCGATTTACATCAGTTAGATGGCTTTTCCTGCCTAAGTGGGCAGTTCTTTGCCAGTGTTAGCTGCGATAGACCCCAGACATTTGCCGTTTAATTAAAAGGTCTGGCTACGCAAGACTAATTGATATGATACCCTTCTTATAGTTACTATTAGAGATATAGTATCTGATTTTTTTATGTATATACTGACCACCTACTCCGTTATTGAAACTTGCATATTAGAGAACAAGGTTTACCTTACTTAGAACGAACACTAATTTACTTGATGGTGACTTCCAATAAAAACACCATAATTAAAAGCATTAACAGCATGGGTAACACTTAACAGAACTGTAAACACAACTACAACTCAACTTTTTACGCTCCACAAAAGCCCCCATACCTTGCCCAAGCCTACATAATTAAATATTCAGGTGCAAGTGCCTATGGCTACTACCTCAAAACATAGTTCAGCTGAAACAACTCAGTTTTTTCTAATTGACTTTACATAATTGAATGAAGTATGTTAAAAACTCAGCAAATACATTTAAAAGCAATGTATTATTATTATTTAAAAGGTAAAACGAATAAAATGAATATAAAGAGAAAAATTTGCTAATGTACAATTTACTAAGGGCCCAATAATTTTTTTTTTTTCAGTGATCACATGATCACTTTCTATCTTTTGGTCTGTTCCACAGAAACAAATATGGGTTTGGAATAAGGGTGAGTAAATAATGACAGATTTTTAATTTCTTGGTGAACTATTACTTTAAGGGCTCTCACTAGCTGAAATTCCACTGTGCCTGCAGCGGTAACTCTTCCATTTCTTGTGCCTTTAATAGATTATTATAAAATGTATAACATTTGAAGGGCTGATGCAAAGTTCACAGTCGAACTGCCTGAGGGCTCTGAAATATTTTTGAACAAAAAAATCTGACTGCAGACCAAGATGTTCCACACTCACAAAGAGAAAAACAAAGATTAAGTGAGTGACTCAGTGTCTCTTTCCATTCATAGAGATATTGCTGACTCTCTCTGTAAATTTTGACCATAGGTCATCATGGACTGACCAGTTTTTCTGTTCTTACATAATGTATATTAAGATGGACTAAATTAAAGAGTCAATGTCCAATACTGGAATGATTTACATTAGAAAAAGTGATTTAAAGGTTGGATTGCAAGGTTTAGAGATCTACTAGTTCAATAATTGATTGTGTAATTGAAATTGCACAATTTGTGCAAGAAGCTTAACACAAGCACTTAAAAAAATAGTTCATCCAGAAGAAAACAATGTAATCATTTACTTATCCTCATGTCGTTCCAAACCCGTATTATTTTCTTTCTTCTGTGGGAAACAAAAGGAGATGTTAGGCAGAATGATAGGGGCTGTCAATCTCAGTCGCCATTACTTTTCATTGCATCGTTGTAATGAAAGTGAATGCTGAGTGAGGCTTTAAAGAGAGTCCAGTTTTGGAACGACATGATGGTAAGTAAATGGCGACAGAATTTTTTGGGTGAGCTAACCCTTAAATAAACATATTCACATGCTTTATTGTGGATTCTCCTTCCATTATAGTTACATTTTTTGGTCTCCATCTGGTTTTAGTCAAACTCTTTAGTTGACACCAGGTTTTTTTTTACCATCTGTTTGACAGTTACAGTGCCAATGCAATTTAACTTTCTCCCACACTCTCTCCCTCCTTCACACCTTCTCTCCTCTTTTATCTCCTTCTCTGTCATTTGCTGATTTTTATGCCATCTCTCTGCCTAGATCTTTTGTGGTTCTGTTTTGGTTTGCCTGTAGCAGCTGTGAAGGTGCCAAGCACTCTTCAACATCATCTTATGCAAATGTAACATTAAATGTGACACATTCACAACATCCTGAATTTATTCAGGCCTGTTCACGTCCTCCTCCTCCACCTCGGCCCCTTGTTCCCACTGAGCTAGATAATATGTACTGTATGTGTGTGCCTGAGGCTCATAATAACTTGCGGCAATAAAACAGGCAATGCCAGCAGGACCCAACCTCTAACATATTTCTTTGCAACTAAAGAGAGAAAAAGAATAAAAAAGAGAGTAGGAAAGAGAAAGAGATTAAAACACACTCTAATGTCCTAATCCCAACAACCTTATCGTGACCTTTAAAAAATATGCCTACATTAGCATGTGTTTGTATGTGTGTGGGAGACTGAATTCAGGTCCTGTGCTCTTGCATGTGTAATATGTGCATTAGAGTGGGATTTGCACTGTATCCCATTAGTATTAGAACTGTGCAGCAGAAAAACACACTGCAGCAGTCTGAAACAGATAGTTGTCAGTTTGGTATTTTAGGTTTTGTTTAAAGTTTTCAAATCTCAATATTTACAGAGAACAACACCTCAATATTACAGTTATTATTTTTGTATAATTAATCCTCTTTAGACCCATTAATTCATGCTTTGTGCATTTTAGTGGACACATATTTTTTTGTTAAAGGGATAGTTCACCCAACAATTAAAATCTGTTTTCATACCATCCCAAACCAGTATAATTTCACTTTTTTAGGATTTCTTCTCTTTGCGTGGACCACAAAAGGAGACATTTAGTTGAATGTCCATCTGCTCGTTTTTTACATACAACGAAAGTGAATGGGAATTAGGGCTGGGTGATAGAACGATGTAATCGGATATCAACGATATCTGACAAATATACCGATGCCGAATGTGACACTCATCGACAGAAGATGATCGACAATAAAGAGAAATTACAAAACCATGGAGCTGGGAAGTCACCAAATATATTAAATAGTAGCCCAAGGTATGAAATTAGCACCTGCCAAATGCGGGTAGCCTATATCATTCGCATGGTGGGTAATTTTGCTCATCTACCCTCCACTGTGGTTGGCTAACTGTAAGATGTCTCATGACACATGACAAGAAATGCTGCTAGATACAAAGACATGTGCTTGAAGAAACACACTTTATTTTATTTTGAAGAAAAGCCGTCAATGCGCATATCTGATGCGCTGTTTGTTCAGAGGCGTGCAGCGGGAGTGTGTCTCATGGAACATGCACGTGTAAAGAGTTCTCCCTCTTTCTGTTTCAGTCATCTGAAAACTGTTTGCAAGAATAGTGTTGTCTATAAGAATGCTGCAAATGACCTTAGATCATCTCAGGAGGTGCTCGAAGTTTAGTTCACTTTATTTCCATTGAGCAGTTTATGCTTAACATGCATTTTGAATGCAACTCAGGTTCATATTATAGCCTATACATGTGTATACATCCTAAACAAGTTCACCTTGAACCTAAAATTGTTTTATGTTTCAAATATTATTATCATCATTATTATTTTTTATTATGTTTACAGTTATAATTGTCTTTACGATAGCCGTGTGAAGACAGACATTGAATTGCACCACACCCAACCTGATCTCATGACAAGTCATAAGAAAAGTACGAGCAAGCAAAATTGTAAGAAATTTTATGAATTTGCTCACAGTTGTGTTACCACGGTAGAAAGAGAAACAGCGTGGTTTGATGTTTGAACGTTTTGACAATTTATTGTAAGTATAAGCCCTAACCCAAACACCTAAACCTCTAAACATCAAAACCTTACTATAACCAAAGTGCAATACTGTATCCAAACCCTAACTCTCTGATTTTAAGAGGAACATCACAGTTGTGTACCAAGGAAGAAAGAAAACCTGGCGGTTTGGAAGGAAACCAGGGAGGCATAATTCAGGTTATTCTCTTACATCAGTCTTTTTATTGCACAATGAGCAACAAAATTTGTTCACTGACGTTTCCTTTATTAAAAGAAAGGGCTAGATAAGAGGATATAAAAAATGTCATGCTTGTATTGTATCAATTTGAAATTGGTTGGTGGGTATGTGAATGAAGGTTGTAGGGTTTCGTATGAGGCATATCGATTTCGCCATACCATACAAATTATTACAAATTGTCATGAGACCTTAAGCAGATTCAAACCTGAAGCATAATAAATGGTATTGAGGCATGCAAGCACCAAATACATTTTGCAAACATCTTTTGTTTGGGAGTGTGGCCAATATTTTGTAATATACTAAAATAAGATTATTGTGCATTTTTGTGAAAACAGAATAAAGGACTGCAGCGCATCATACAGTGTAGTTTATCTCTCTCTTTGCCTTTTAAAGCAGCAATAGCTCTGTAAATACTTCAGTGCAGCACGCTGGCTGAAGCATAACTGATAGACTACCTCGAAACAAACAGTTTCACACTATCGTTCTGAGAACAGGTTTTGCACAGGCCAACTGAGGTTTGCATGCATGTGTATCCATGGTTACAGCGGCTCTTTAATTGACTTTTAATAGAGAGATAAGCTGGACCCGAGGGAGAGCAGAAAGAAACTGTATGTACAGTTTATGAGAGCTGAGTCCACACGACTGCAGTGTCCCGAAGGTATGTTTGAGTGTATGTGAGTTTAAGGAGGGAGAAGTTGCTATACTCACACACATGCGCAACATTCAGTGCTTTTGAATGGTCACACATGCACATTGGCACACACTTGGACAGAGCTCTCTCTAGAGATTGCAGTCAGCGTTCTTTCTACCTAGTACCTCTCTCTCTCTCTTTAACTGTCAGCAAGTATTGGCGCTGACTACCACCCCTGGAGTCACGAGTTCAAATCCAGGGTGTGCTGAATGACTCCAGCCAGGTCTTCTAAGCAACCACATTGGCCCGGTTGCTAGAGAGGGTAGAGTCACATGGGGTAAACTCCTTGTGGTCACGATTAGTGGTTCTCGTTCTCAATGGGGCACGTGGTAAATTGTGCGTGGGTCGCGGAGAGTAGCATGAGCCTCCACATGCTGGGAGTCTCCGCGGTGTCATGCACAACGCGCCACATGATAAGATGCGCGGATTGGCAGTCTCAGAAGCGGAGGCAATTGAAACTTGTCCTTTGCCACCCGGACTGAGGTGAGTAACCGCGCCACCACGAGGACCTACTAAGTAGTGGGAATTGGGCATTCCAAGTTAGGAGAGAAGGGGATAAAAATTTAAAAATTGTAATAAAAAAAAAAGAAAAAGAAAAAATATATATATATATATATATATATATATATATATATATATATATATATATATATATATGCTTCAGCAATCATGACAGAAAGCATATCTAAGCATTATAGCAAGTAAACAAAGAGCTAAAGATCCATTCAGAAATTGCTGCCCTGAAATTGCTGCTGTCCAAAACTAATGTAGCTTCCCCAACCTGCCCTAATGTTCTATGTTTCCTGTTTTTTTAAATTGCTACATACACAAACACATAAACACACACACTTACCTAGCTATCTAAGCACTTCCTATTGATGTGTTTTGTTTTTAAATTAAAGGGGCACTCAGTAATTTTGAAACAAATTAATAAAATCATGAGCACTCACATGAGATGAAGATTCCAGTCATTTCAGTAACCTTATAAAAGCTGTTTTATTCTACATGAAGAGGGTCCCCTCATGGGGGCGACCATGTTATGATCACATGACCAGCTGACTACTACTGTCTTAATCTCAGCAACCACCCTGTTGTTTGACACTTTCAATCAGGGATTTAATTAATCTTGGTTTACTGTGAATAGTGACTTTCTACAACTGCATCGGTAACAAAAGACAATTATGTTTGAATGATGCTGAATCCAGGCCACTAGGTGTCAGTGTAAATCCAAGATGACATATTCCAAAAGTTACTGAGTGCACCTTTAAAGGTACATTCCAGGTTTAATACTAGTTAAAGCTGGAGTATGTAATTTCTGCGACACTAGCGACATCGAACGGAATTGCAAAAATAAATGTTGTTTTTAAAACAGCTTTCTGAATACGCCCCTTGCCTGCAGTTGTTCAAACAGTCAGATAGTTCCACACCTAACTCACACCATTGTCAGTGCACGGGCAGAGTGCACGGAGGTAGGCAGATACGTAGTTAGACAGGCAGGTAGGCCATCCAATCATTGCATTCGGGCCGAATGAAATTATTGGACGGGCCTTTTACAGGCCTGTGACTGCCACAGATAATGGATTTTTTATTTTATATATTTTTTTTGTATCAGAACACTTGATTTATTGATTGCTATCAGGATGCAAAGAGACTTTCAACCAGTATAACAAAAAATGCTTCTGGTATAAATTACATACTCCAGCTTTAAGCTCAAGTGACAGCATTTGTGGCATAATGCCTCCTTTTCGTTAAAAAAAGCTAAAATCTGGGTTCCAGTGAGGCACTTACAGTGGAAGTGAATGGGGCCAATCCGTAACATTAAAATACTCCCTGTTTCATATTTATAGGCACGAGACAAAAACAATATGTGTGTTAACATGATTTTAGTGTGATAAAATCGCTTACCTTTTCTGTGTAAATTTATAACCAATTTTACAATTTTGTTGCCATGACGATATAATGTCAAAAAACCCTAAAACGTCTGTAAAAAAAATTACGATTTAAACAACTTTACAGCTCAAGGAATACCTGAGTTTTCACAGAAAAATTATTGTAAGCACTTTTATTAAATTATAAGCTTAACATTTCTACCTTTAAACCCTCCAAAAGTTGGCCCCATTCACTTCCATTGTAAATGTTTCTCTGTAACTTCCATTTTTACTTTTTTGAAAGAAAAGGAGGGACGATTCGAAATTTATTTTTGTGATAATCAAACATAATGCCACAAATGCTGTCGATTGAGTTTGTATTGAATAAAACGTAAGCATTTTTAGAATTTAAGAAAACACTAGATTTTTGCTGCCGTTTGATCGTACCGTCGCAATGCTAAAACTCGCCATCACAATGCTAAGGTATTCTGGGTAGTTGGTAGGCAGTTGGTTACTTGTTCAAGACAAAAGAACCAACCCTGAAAGTTTCTATGCCATTCTGGTTCCTTGATAATCGTTCGGGTCTCACCTTCAATAAAAGTCTATGGGATATTTTTGCCCATTTCTCCGCCCACCAGGCAAAAATCATAAAAGTCTGACTGCTTAGAAAAGTAGCTCACCTCTCCTCTAGCAGAATTATTTATGTCCATTGCACAAACAGTGTG
Source organism: Myxocyprinus asiaticus (assembly GCF_019703515.2). NCBI lineage: Eukaryota > Metazoa > Chordata > Actinopteri > Cypriniformes > Catostomidae > Myxocyprinus > Myxocyprinus asiaticus. Next base: position 16,419,930 of record NC_059386.1, read on the forward strand.
GGACAGGTTCCAAAGTATAATAATTAGAGTTTTTGAGTTGTAAACACACGTGCATGCTTATCCATCCTTTACTAAAGTAAGACTGACTATATCCAGTGAGACTCAAGACAAAGAAACGGCTGTTAAAATGCTGTCATTCCAGATGTGTGTCAGACACATGCTGTACTGCTGCAGAGAGGCCAGATGTTAAACTCACTGGAGTGTGTAGTGGGGAAGACAGAGCCTCTGTATTATACGTCTGTCTGGCTGGCAGCAGTTCTCTTTCCCCTGCAGATCGAATATAATCATCTACTACGATACTCTAACTTAGGGTATCTTGCGTTATCTCTGTCTCTCTCCCTTTCCCTCCCTCTCTCTCCTTTTAACAGCAGATCGAACATGACAGTGCACGTCTCCACTTTTAATTTTTAAATCACTCGTCCCATTTTACGTAATCTACTTCCTCCAGCAGTTTATTTTTATCCCCAGCATCCCCATCTCTTTCTCTCCACCTCTTTCCTTTTTTTATCCATCTTTCCTCCATTTTTATGATGTTTCCCCTATTCTCTTCTCTTTCTTTCCTTTTCTCTGCTCTTTGTTTCTCCATTCATTCTGTCATTTTTGCACATTCTCTACTTCTCTTGTCATATGTGCCTTTTGAACACTTCCTCTCAATCTCTGTACATATTTCCTCCATTTTCATGACATTTCCATGAGTATTCTTTCTCCCTTTTTTCTTTTTTCTTTCTCCCTTTTTTCTTTCTTTCTTTCTTTCCTCTCTGGTTCTCCATCCAACCATAATTTTTGCACACCCTCTACTTCTCTCTCATCATAAATGCCTGTTGACTCAGAGCAAGAGAACTTGCAAGCAGGTTGGCCTTGCACAGCTTACCAACCACCCCTCTTGAGATGATCATTGTCAGCTTAGATTTGCTCACTGTGAAGTTTTTGAGCTACATTACACTGAATCAAACATTATGAATCCCCTTGTTATGAGATCAGTGCAGTAGATCAGCATGGCACCAGAATACCAGTAGAATTACTTATTTAGTTGGTTTACTAAATTTGGTGTCAAACAGAGAACTTGTTGCAATTCATTCTGCATGGATAGCACACAACCCATATATGGCCTGCACACATGCAAAACAGCACACATACAACCCAGAGTATGTGATATTGTATCAAAACTGCTTGATTATAGGTAATTTTCCATATTCTCAGCTACTAAGAAAAACTAATTTGAGAGTTTGAATATAATTTCTGCACTTTTGTGATAAGGTTATGCAGAAGTCAGCTGGTCTCCATGGAGATAAGTGTGGCGTGTGGTATTTTAAGGCAGGCCCTAATATATATTGATGTTCTTCCCACATATGAATGTTTTTCTTAAAGGAATATTCCAGGTTCAAATCAAGTTAAGCTCAATTGACAGCATATGTGGCATGATACTGATTATCAGAAAAAAAAAAAAAAAAATGATTTCGACTCATCACTCCTTTTCAAAAAAAAAAACAAAAAACAAAAAACAAAAAAAACATCAAGGTTATAGTGAGACACTTACAATGGAAGTGAATGGGGCCATTTTTTGGAGGGTTTAAAGGGTGAATTATAAAGCTTATAATTTTATAAAAGCACTTACATTAATTCTGCTATTAAACTACGGATTATTTGAGCTGTAAAATTGTTGTTTTTATGGTTGTTTTGGGATTTACGGTGTTACATCATCATGGTAACAGTTTTAAAATTGGATATAACTTAATTTAATTTTATAACACTAAAATAATTTTCAGACACATATTCTTTATGTCTTGTGGCTATATTTTAGAAACTGTGAGGATTTAAATGTTTACGGATTGGCCCCATTCACTTCCATTGTAAGTGGCTCACTGTAACCCAGATTTGTGCTTTTTTTTTTTTTTTTTTTTTTAAGAAAAGGAGAGGCGACTCTAAATTAATTTTTGTGGTAATCAACATTATGCCACAAATGCTGTAGATGGAGCTTAACTTGTATTGAACCCAGAATATTCCTTTAAAGGGATAGATCACCCAAACATGAAAATTCTGTCATTGTTTACTTACTCCTGTGTTGTTATAACCCTATGAACCATTTTTGAGAGTTTTTGGACCGGTGCCAGTTCACAGTGGACGGAGTTGCCTGTGCCTCACTGCTGGTTAGGACAAAAACTCTGATTACCATAGAAAATATACCTTTAAGGTGTGTTGTTTGCCATCAGGTTAGGACATGATGTGACTGTGGCTGCTTGTAGCCTCCTCTATGTGTCTGTTTGATTTTTGAGTTCTCTGTTAAAAATAATAAGGCTGGGCATAGAAATGCATCAATTCTTCAACTACAAACTCATCAGACATGTTTAATAAGTTCTGTTCTCTGTTTTGTGTGCAGCTGTGTTGTGTTCTGTTGTCACTATCACTGTGAAGGACCTATTTTTTAGATAAACAAAACGAGTTTTTGCTTGAACGCCACAATGTCGCGAGGGAGCTGCGTGCCCTATCGAGCACGCTCACAGGAGATCAACAGTCAGTGAACATTTTCACTAAATAATACATCAGATTTCGGTTTCTCACCAAACCTTATTGTGTGCTTTTAGAACAATCATGAGTATCATGGAATAATTTATTAGTCTTGTGAATTATATTTTTGTGTACTTTTGAAGCTTGAAGATGTAGTCACTGTAAACTGCCATTGTATGACATCACTGAGCAAATTTTTTATTTTATTTTTTTCACAGTTTCTCCCTTTGTGTTAAGAAAGAAAGTCATATAGGGTTATAACCATAGATATCTATCTGTAGATACCTTATTAGCAGCTGTCGGAGCCATAAAACTATAAAATCCTGGTTTCAATTCTAAAACAGGGGTTGTTTTTTTCCCCCTGTAGCAAACTGCAAATAAATTCCTCTACAAATGAATAAATCATGGCAAACATAAATTAGCACCCAGTCAGTCAATTCATTACACGATGAACTGTTTCCAAACACAAGCGGTTTATGCAGCGATCTGAGGCTTCCATACATTCACTTACATTGAAACAGCTCTCCTTGTTGGCAGTTCCAAAATCAGGCATCTACGTATGTATATATATGGTTATAACAACACATGGGTGAGTGAACAATGACTGAATCTTCATTTTTGGGTGAACTAATCCTTTTAGTGTACTAAATTCTACTGGAAGGCTAATAACTGTGCATTTTTTTCTCCAGGTTGTGTGTAATAGAAAGAATCCCATAAATAACTAAAAATACCCTCTTAACATCATATATTAAGTCAAAATTGTAGACAAAAGTTCTGAGATTTCTGACAACAACTGGTCTGTGGTTGTTCAGTGATTGTAAAGCAATTTTTGGGTTATGTAGGAAAAACCTGACCGTTTTTTGGCAATACATAATGGACATATATGGAGCATGTGCATTAACATTCTCAATATGCACAGCTGTGGATAAGAGTTGATTACAGCTGCACAGTATGATTGCCTGAGCACTCACTCTACTGCAGATTGTGTAAAATGCTGCCCCCTGCTGGTTTCACTGCTGTTTCACAAATTAACTTTTTATGGACACCAGCTAATGGACTACTTGGCTTCATAAGGTACTTATTTAAAATAGTACTGCCCTGGTTTCCCGTTATCTGTGTTTATAGTCTGCGAAACTCATTTAAAATGAGTGTCCACAAGATGATTGTACATTCTGGACATATACAAAGACAGGAGAATAAATATATTGACCACTACTGTGTGTTCGAATTTGAATGGCACATTAAGTTTGCACAGCTTTTCAGAGTGAGTACAGAAGCTGGTAAATTTAGCACACTAATGCTGCATTCTTGTCATCATGTCAGATTTACTGTAATTATAAGATGGCAACTAATCGGAGCTGTTCATGTCCTCAGACCTCGGAAGTTATTAATTTCAATGACAACACTCATAACGCCAAAACAGCTTTGTTGTTGATTACAGCAAAACATTTATCACTACATTAATTAATTAATTCACCTCTATATGTTGTTGCAACATGTTTAAGAAAACGCTCCATGTAACAATGAAATAATAATAAAAAGGCATATCAAACAGAATGTGTCAACGACGGTCAAGTAGGAGCTTTCATAGAATTCCAAGTTTACAACTTGTAATTATGAGTTCTTCAAAGACGTGAACGCTTTTTACAAGGCAGATTTTTGTAATTACGGTTATTCCGAAATGACGTGAACACACCATGAGAGCCAGCGCTAGCAATGCTAAGTCATGGGTTTGATTCCCATGGAACACGCATATTGATAAAATGTATGCTTTGAGTACACTGTTTTTTGAATAGACAGCTTCTGCCACAAGTTTTATTGTATTAAAGGGATAGTTTACCTGCTATCGGAATTATCCTACTTCCCACTTCTGAAATGGTAATTTCGAGTATGTTGCATTCAAGTGCTTTGTTGTCAGAAAGAACAAGAAACATGGACCACACCAGGTTAATTCATACATATTTTTTGAGGAACTTTTATTTTTGACACCAGTCACACCATATTACATATTACTCAAATTAGCTTATCAAATGGTTGCTGATTTACATAAATAAATTTGACCAAAACGGCAAGCGCTGAAAATTACCTGTATTTAGAAAAATTAATTAAACTTTTCATTCACTACAGAAATAGTAATTTCTTCCGCCATGTGGAAAGTTTACGTCTCCTCCCATCTCGGAAACTCAGGTATCAAAATTGTGCTGCCTTCATGAACTATCAGAATTATCCTACTTCCCATTTCAGAAGTCATTTCATCATTTCAAGTCCTTTTTTATTTATTTGTATAGTGCTTTTCACAGCACACATCATTTCAAAGCAGCTTTGCAGAAAATGATGCATTAACAAAAAATGGAACTGTAATATCTATAAAGTCTTAGAGTGATCATTGTGTAGTTTGATTAAATATGATTGTAAATTGTATATACAAATTTAATAATTAAATAATAATTAGACCCCTGTGAGCAAGCTGAAGGCGACTGTGGCAAGGAACACAAAACTCCATAAGATGATGGTTAATTGAGAAAAATAACTTTGGGAGAAACCAGGCTCACTGTGGGGGCCAGTCCCCCTCTGGCTAAACAGCATGAATATAATGTCAATATTAGTTATTTGTGTGCAGTGCAAGTCATGGTTTAAAATGTGTAAACTAAGTAAGTGTTAAGGTCCAGTGTTTAAAAAAAATATTTTTTATAAACTTTAAGATTAATGACTACTGTCTTTGAAGTCCATCCTGGATTAACTGCAGAAGTTCACATAGATGCATTGTCATTTGCTAGTTGGCTGATGAAGGCTTTTCTTGGCAATTAAATTATAGTCTATGTATTCCGTTTCAAGAGTGTAGTCCATTAATAGACAAAGTTGATGCAGGCAGAGATCAGTGAGGTGCATCGCAGTTCAACCGGCAGGTCATTTCAGTGAGGTTCGGTGGGGTCCATCCTAAATCCAAGGTTCAGGCAGTGGCATATGAAGTATCTGATGTCTTACAGTTGGAGTTGGCATCAGTTCATCCTCTGAAGTCCATTATAAAAAACTAAAGTGATGCTGGCTAGCACCAGCTGTAGTTTGTCGTCATCACTCAGGGACACGTAGCAGTGGAGTCTGACACCAAGTAGGAATGGAGCTGGATCTGGCCGGCTCTGGTAAACTCGAGATATGAATCCCGAGGTTGAGACATGGAAACAAATAGAATAATATTAGCGTAGATGCCATTCAATTTTATGCAGAGTTATAGATGTTTCTGGTTCCAGCAGACCTAACTAAAACAGCCTAATTGTGAGTTGATGGATAAATTAGGTGTATGCCTGGCTAAATAGATGAGAATTTAGTCTAGACTTAAACTGAGTGATTGTGTCTGTGTCCTGAACAGTATTAGGGAGACTATTCCATAGTTTAGGAGCCAAATAGAAAAAGGATCTACCTCCTTTTGTGGATTTTGATATTCTAGGAATTATTAACAAGCCAGAATTTTGTGATCGTAATGAACGTGATGGAATATAGCATGTCAGAAGGTCACTTAAGTACTGTGGAGCTAGACCATTCAAAGCTTTGTATGTAGTAAACAGAATTTTAAAATGAATACGAAATTGAACAGGTAGCCAATGTAACGATGATAAAATGGGGCTAATATATCAAATTTCTTGGTTCTAGATGTCACTCTGGCAGCTGCATTTTGAACCAATCAAAGTTTATTTATTGAACTTGCTGGACATCCTCCCAGTAATGCATTACAATAATCTAGACTTGAGGTCATGAATGCATGAATTAGTTTTTTGGCATCAGCAACAGAGAGCATGTGTCGTAACTAATATTTCTGAGGTGGAAGAATGCTGTTCTACAAACACTGGAAATTAGATTTTCAAAGGACAGATTGGTATCAGAAAGTTCTTCGCTGTAGAAAATGATGTAACAGTACATCCATCGAGAGTCAAATTATATTTTAGCGGCTTATTTTTAGAGGTTTTTGGTCCAAAAATTAGTACCTGTTTTGTCGGAATTGAGTAGAAGGAAATTTCTGGCCATCCAATCTTTGATTTCATTGATACACTCTGCAAATTTGGAGAATTGTGAAATTTCGTTGGGTTTAGAAGAAATATAAAGTTGGGTATCGTCGGCATAACAGTGGAAACGTATTCCATGATTCCTGGTAATATCTCCCAGGGGAAGCATGTATAAGGAGAAAAGCAGAAGCCCAAAAACTGATCTCTGTGGCACTCCATACTTAACTTTTGTTTGATTTGACAATTCCTCGTTTACACATACAAAGTGGTAGCAGTCTGATAAGTAGGACCTAAACCATGCTAATGCAAGTCCACTAATTTCAACATAATTCTCCAGCCTATTTAAGACAATGTCATGATCTATCGTTTCGAAGGCAGCACTAAGATCTAAAAGCACTAGTAGAGAAATGCAGCCATGATCAGATGATAAGAGCAAGTCATTTGTAACTCTGATAAGTGCAGTCTCTGTACTGTGATGGGGCTTAAATCTTAAATTTAAGACTGAAATGTTCATATATATCATTTCTCTGTATAAATGAACATAGTTGGGAGGACACTACCTTTTCTAGTATTTTTGACATAAATGGTAGATTTGAAATCGGTCTGTAATTAGCCATTTCTCCAGGATCAAACTGTGGCTTCTAAATAAGTGGTTTAATAACTGCCATTTTAACGTTTCTTGGGACATGTCCTGAGGATAGCGAGGAGATAATAATATTAAGAAGAGGTTCTGAGATTACAGGGAAAGATTACTCTTTTAAGAGCTTAGTTGGTATTGGATCTAACATACATGATGTTTCTTTTGATTTTTTGATAAGTTTTGTTATTTCTTCATGACCTATGACAGTGAAGGATTGAAGTTGCTTGTGAGGAAAATTATGAGACACTGTTTTCGGAGATGCTGTGATAGTTGATTGCATATTCCCAATTTTATTTCTGATTATTTCAATGTTATCAGTAAAGAAATTCATGAAGTCATTAGTGCTGCAATGGAATATCTGGTTCAGTTGATGCTTTATTCCTAACCAATTTAGCCACAGTACTGAATAAACACCTAGGATTGTTGTGGTTATTTTCTATGCGTTTGCTAAAATATGCTGACCTGGCATCTTTTAGTGCCTGTCTGTAGCTACAGACACTATACTTCCATGCACCGTGAAATACCTCTAATTTTGTATTCTTCCACTTGCGCTCCATTTTCTGAGCTGCTTTCTTGAGAGCATGAGTGTGATCATTGTACCATGGTGCGTGGCTTTTTCTTGAATTTTCTTTAATCGAAGGGGGTGGGGGGGGGGGAGGGTGTTGACACTATCAAGAGTGCTAGAGAAGACTATATTTATATTTTCTGTTATTACATCAAGTTCTTCTAGACTTTTTGGCTTACTGAGTATGTGAGACAATTATGGAAAATTATTAGTGAATCTATCTTTAGTGGAAGGAAGAATAGTTCTACCTAAACGATAGTATGGTGTAGATTCAGTGACATTATCTGATCGCAGCAAACAAGACATGAGGTAATGATCTGAGAATTTCTATAGTATCAACATCAACTCCATATGACAGAATTAAATCTAGCGTATGATTATGGCGATAATTTGGTCCTGTCACATTTTGTCTGACTCCAAGAGAGTTGAGAATATCGATAAATGCTAATCCCAATGTGTCATTTTCATTTTCTATGTGCATGCTGAAGTCCCCAACAATTAAAGTTCTATCTACATTAACTACTAGATCTGATTGAAAATGTGCAAATTCACCAAGGAAACCAGAGTACGGCCTGGGTGATCTATAGCAAGGGCACAAGACGAGATTTGTTATTTATATCTGACAGTGTCACATTAAGCATTATTAATTCAAAAGACTTAAATTTATATCCTGTCCTATGAGTAAACACCAAAAATGTCACTGTAAATTGTAGTAACACCTCCCTGACCCTTCAGACGAGGCTTATGTTTATAACAATAACTTGGGGGAGTAGATTCATTTAAACTAATATATTCATCTGGTTTAAGCCAGGTTTCAGTCAAACAGAGCACATCCAAACTATGATCTGTAATAATTTAATTTACAATTAATGTTTTAATAGAAAGAGATCCAATGTTTAGTAGCCCTACCTTTTATATGATGTTTATCTTTTTTTTTTTTTTTTTTTTTTTTTAAGTTTGACCTTGATCAAATTTTTTCTAAATGATTTAGTGTGAGTTTTGTGTTTGGTAGTTCGGGGAACAGACGCAGTCTTTATATGATATCTAGGTGATACAGTCTCTATGTGTTGTAATTTATGTGATGTCTCAAGGCAGCTTGCAGACGTTCGGAATAACCAGTTTGTCTGCTTCCTGGCCTGGGCCCCAGTTAGTCAAATACTATCACTATTAAGACTTTGAGCCAAATTACTAGAGAGGAGAGCAGCACTCCCTGGATGGAGGGAGTCCGTCTCTTTTAGCAGGTCAGGTCTACCCCAAAAACTCTTCCAATTGTCTATAAATCATGCTATTCCCCGAACACCACTCAGACATCCAGCCGTTCAGTGACACTAATCTACTATAAACCTCATCACCATGATGAGCAGGGTGGGGGCCATAGCATATTACAGTGTCTGACATCGTTTTTGCAAGTTCACACACCTCTTTAATATGATCTTTAGTGATCTCCGACTGGCGAAGCCAGACATCATTAGTGCCAACATGAATAACAATTTTAGAAAATCTATGTTTAGCATTAGCCAACACTTGTAAGCTTTATCTGATGTCAGACGCTCGAGCCCCGGAAAGGCATTTAACAATGGTGGCTGGAGTCTCTATTTCCATGTTCCTTACAATATAATCACCCATTATTGAGGCTCTTTCAACATGATTCTCAGTGAGTGCATCGATTGGAAACCCTAACTGGAACGGGAGAGTGGTGTCGCTTTGCTGAGTGAGTATAACACCCTGCTGCAGGGGCTCTACATCCGGAACCAAAGTGTGTGTGTTGCTCGCTGTACTACCCGCATCCGAAACAGTATCTACCGGCTTCTATTTCTCACTGACCTCCACTAGCATTCGGATACGTGCCTCTAACTCATTAATCTTCTTTGTCAGCCTGACTAATTTGTTACATTTATCATATGTGAATCCCATGCTGCTGACAAAAGAAGCTATAGTAATCATGTGGCATGCAATGCAGGAAGAAATATCATGAGTGGATGCCATGACTTACCACAATTTTTTGTTGTTGTTGTTATGATTATTCTTTAGTGGCAAGGGTTTGAGATCAATATGGTTCGATGTGGTTCCTAATCAGCAGATGTTTGAGATTGATGCAATAATCCGTGTAAAACACTGGAGAAAACAAATGCACGCAGTCGAGATGCAAGATGTAGACAAGCAGAAAGAAAAAAAGAGAGAAAACGGGTGCGTGCGGGAAAAATACACGCATTTGTAACAGTAGAAAAGCGGACAAATCCGAAGCATGCGGTAAAATGGCTAAAAAAAAGGATAAAACGATGAACGTATAAGAATTAGAATAAGCAATGCTATGCAGGCTAGCAAGCTACAACACTCGTAGAACATACCAGCAGCAACCGGAATAGGAAGTCAGCCTAACCAGCTTGGCCAGACTGGGAGCAGTAATTAAGTAATTAAGTGGTAATTAAGGGTACGTTGCTTTCAAGTGCTTTGTTGTCGGAAAGAACAGGAAACATGGAAGATGGCAGTTTCGATCTTTCATATTTCTTGAGGAACTTTTATTTTAACAACATGACATTTATTACTCAACTTGCTGATGATAATGGTATTTTGGGTAAATACATACTATTTTCTTGGTGTAAAACTGTACAATATGCATTGAATGATTGCTAATATACATAAATGTATATGACCAAAACGGCAAGCACTAACAATGATATGTATTTAGAAAATAGTCAGAAAGCGTCAGAGACCGCGGCCCGTGAACATATTTTTTTTGTGCTGTTTATAGAGTCTAGTGCTGTCACAGATACCGGTGAGATATTCCACAACACTTACTTCATTAATATCTTTCAGGGAGTAGGAAAAATGTTTGCATACCTTTCCATGAAAAAAATCACTTACAGCACCTTTAACTAAATTTTTCTCTAGCCTGACAGTAGCTTATCTAGTTTCACAATATCGTAGCTTTTTCAGTTATGAGCTACATTTTCTAGCGAGAAGCGCTGTAGCGTCACAAAATGCTACATTTGTCACATTTTATTGCAATTTTGCAAACGCAGCAATGGAGCCAAGGGAGTAATCAAATGCACTTACAGTTGAAGTCAGAAGTTTACATACACCTTAGCCAAATACATTTAAACTCAGTTTTTCACAATTCCTGACATTTAAACATAGAAAACATTCCCTGTCTTAGGTCAGTTAGGATCACTACTTTATTTTAAGAATGTGAAATGTCAGAATAATAGTAGAGGGAATGAGATTTTATTTATTTCATCACATTCCCAGTGGGTCAGAAGTTTACATACACTTTGTTAGTATTTGGTAGCATTGCCTTTAAATAGTTTAGCTTGGGTCAAATGTTTTGGGTAGCTTTCCACAAGCTTCTCACAATAAGTTGCTGGAATTTTGGCCCATTCCTCCAGACAGAACTGGTGTAACTGAGTCAGGTTTGTAGGCCTCCTTGCTCGCACATGCTTTTTCAGTTCTGCCAACAAATTTTCAATCAGAATGAGGTCAGGGCTTTGTGATGGCCACTCCAATATCTTGACTTTGTTGTCCTTAAGCCATTTTGCCACAACTTTGGAGGTATGCTTGGGGTCATTGTCCATTTGGAAGACCCTTTTGCGACCGAACTTTAACTTCCTGGCTGATGTCTTGAGATGTTGCTTCAATATATCCACATAATTTTCCTTCCTCTTGATGCCATCTATTTTGTGAACTGCACCATTCCCTCCTGCAGCAAAGCACCTCCACAACATGATGCTTCCACCCCCATGCTTCATGGTTGGGATGAATGAATGAACATTACATTTATATATCACTTTTCTGACACTAGACTCAAAGCGCTTTACACAGTGAACAGGAGACTCTCCTCAATCACCACCAGTGTGCAGCATCCACTTGGATGATGCGACAGCAGCCATAGTGCACCAGTACGCTCACCACACACCAGTTATTGGTGGAGAGGAGAGAGTAGAGTTATAGAACCAGTTAGTGGATGGGGATTATTAGGAAGTCATGATTGAGAAGGGCCAATGGGGGGAATTTAGCCAGGACACCAGGGTTACACCTCTACTATTTACAAGAAGAGCTCTAGGATTTTTAATGACCACAGAGAGTCAGGACCTCAGTTTAACATCTCATCCAAAGGACAGTGCCTTTTTACAATATAGTGTCCCTGTCACTATACTGGGGCATTAGGACCCACACAGAACACAGGGTGAGCACCCTCTGCTGGCCTCCCTAATACCTCTTCCAGCAGCAACCTTAGTTTTCCCCAGGAGGTCTCCCATCCAGGTACTGACCAGGTTCAACCCTGCTTAGCTTCAGTGGGTAACCAGTCTTGAGCTACTGGGTGATATGGCTGCTGGATGGTGGGATGGTGTTCTTCGGCTTGCAAGCCTCACCCTTTTTCCTCCAAACATAATGATGGTCATTATGGCCAAACAGTTTAATTTTTGTTTCATCAGACTAGAGGACATTTCTCAAAAAAGTAAGATCTTTGTCTCCATGTGCACTTCCAAACTGTAGTCTGGCTTTTTTTATAGTGGTTTTGGAGCAGTGGCTACTTCCTTGCAGAGCAGCCTTTCAGGTTATGTTGATATAGGACTCGTTTTACTGTGGATACAGATACATGTCTACCTGTTTCCTCCAGCATCTTCACAAGGTCCTTTGCTGTTGTTCTGGGATTGATTTGCACTTTTCGCACCAAAATACTTTCATCTCTTGGAGACAGAATGCATCTCCTTCCTGAGCGGTATGATGGCTGCGTGGACCCATGGTGTTTGTACTTGCGTACTATTGTTTGTACAGATGAATGATGTACCTTCAGGCATTTGGAAATTGCTCCCAAGGATGAACCAGACTTGTGGAGGTCCGTATTTTTTTTCTGAGGTCTTGGCTGATTTCTTTTGATTTTCCCATCATGTCAAGCAAAGAGGCACTGAGTTTGAAGGTAGGTCTCAAAATACATCCACAGGTACACCTCTGATTCAGTACATCTCCTATTAGAAGCTAATTGTCTAATTGTCTAAAGGCTTGACATAATTTTCTGGAATTTTCCAAGCTGCTTAAAGGCACAGTTAACATAGTGTATGTAAACTTCTGACACACTGGAATTGTGATATAGTCAATTCAAAGTGAAACAATCTGTCTTTAAACAATTGTTAGAAAAATTACTTTTGTTATGCACAAAGTAGATGTCCTAAACAACTTGCCAAAACTATAGTTTGCTAATATTAAATCTGTGGAGTGGTTAAAAAATGTGTTTGTGAAAAGCAGGAGGGCAGGGCCGGGCCGTGAGAACACACGGCCAGCCCTGAATCGGGCTAATCAGCCTGGAGGGGGATAACAACGAGCCGGAGGCACCTGTTCAAGAGAGAGAGAGAGATGCACGCGGACACTTTATGTAGTTTTCAGTTCATTTATATCATTAAACCTTTATGTTGACTGTTCAGCCGTTTCCCGCCTACTCCTTGCCCGTCCCTTACCTGTTACAGAGTTTTAATGACTTCAACATAAGTGTATGTAAACTTCTAACTTCAACTGTACCTAAACCTTTCTCGTGTTGTGCTGGGAAAACCAAATCATTTAAATGAATCAGTTCTATCAGACAGTTACATGTAAATGAACCAGTTAAAATAGACATGTCCTTTATATTTAGCTTTGGTAACTCTGATTCTTTTTAGTGAGTCGGTTCTTTCAGATGGTTCATGTAAATTAACTAGTTCACATAAGTGATTCACTGATTCACTTGAGCCTCGAGCAGGGAATTTGCCTTCTTTTTTTTTTTAAGCAAAATATTATGTTAATTGCTGCCATTTATTTTTATTTAGATTCAGTTTATAAAATAGGGTGTTTTCTAGTTGTACTAGTGTATATAGGGGACAATGGGTCTAAAGGAACACCTTAAGGAAAATGTGCTTTCTTTTTTTTTTAGGACACAAAGTATATCAAGATTGAAAAAAATATATTTATTTTTATTGGATATTGATGGAGCCACATAATTTGTGTGAAAATAAATAATAACAGAAGGTTGTTTTGTTAATAAGTAATAATGTAGTAACCATGACTGTAGTAACCATGGTTAATTCTGTGGCTACTTTGGTTTTACTACAAATACCATGGTTAAACTGTAAAACCTTGGCTATTATTTGTAAAGGTCTGTCACCCGAATTAAATGTAACTTCTGACTGCTGTATTACTGTAAATATTACTATATAATTTTTTATGCTGTATCTTAAAATGTTTTCATCTTTAAATAGCTTTAATGTAGTTAGCTATTTTTTTTTTTAGCTGCTTGTAGTGCAGCTAAAAAAATTTGTTTAACATATCTTGAATGAAGTTTAACTACTTTGATTAATGAGCAACTTTAACTATCTTTTTTGCTGTTGTTTACAGAACCTATAGAGCTGACATATAGAAAAGTGCCATTTCTTAACACTTGTCTGGCTGTAGGAACATTTTATAAGTGGCAGGGCTTTACAGAAATCACAGCTAAGAGAAGAACATTACTGTAATCAATGAGAAGCTCTTGCATATTCATGACTGTAAACAAAAGTCATAAATATGTGTACTAATATGACATGTTGTTGTACATTTACCAATTTTCATCCACAGCAATTGTGGAACCTTACTTTTTTACCAAATTAGCCTGTGCTGAGTCCTATCAATTACCACAAGAGGGCAGTATGTATCTAATAGAAAAGCACTTCCGCACAATCCTACAACCGAACCAGCTGTAAGAAGATGAGGTAGTGTTCCTGTGAGCATTCTGAGGACGACTTGCAAACCAAAATTACATATGACAAAACAAAAAATACATCTTCAGCCAACACTATAAATTACCTTTAAGGCAAAAAATCTGTATCAGTTAGCCTATTCACAAAGAAACAGAGTAGAGTAGGCTATGACTACAAGTAGAAAACATAAAGGACAACATATTAAGCTCGAACCACACATTATGGATTTGTAGCACAGTAAAGCTCTTGTACAAACTGCCACACTTACACAATTAGAGTCCTTACACAGTCACATGTGACTATATATTTCCTTACAGTCAACAGCAGGCCTGAAGCAGAACCTGACTGTGAGCTGTGGGTATACGTTGGAGCACAGGCTGATGATCTGTCTACCCCAGGCAGTAACTCACACACTGTGAGCTACAGCTGATGCTGTCAAGCGAGTGATACATTAGCTTTGAAAACACTATGTTATGAGCTAAATATCCTCATTTTAACTATTTCAAGCTGGTTTGCTGCATTTTTACCCTTTTCTTTTTTCTTTGTTTCTTGTCAGTGTTACGTCTACGAGTATATCACAGAGATACAACTTCAATTCAGTTCCCCAGAGGAAAATGTTATTGCTCTGTGGTTTCTCTTGCATAGCTGAACACACTTGCAGTTCTCAGTTATGTGTCATTTTACTATAAATTCAGATATTGCTCTTAAAATAAGGAGTAAGAATAAAAGTAAATGAGACAATTGCTTACAAATTATAAGGGTATAGAGCAATAATTATGTTGATAGCATAGCCCAGATATTTAGGTCATGGAAAAATTTGATAAGAAATGTTTGAGTTCATATCGAAATCTATGAGATTTAATTGCAGACTAATCAATTATATTTTTATAAAACAATTATATTTTTCTGAAACTTTAGAGGAGACACATGTGAGATTATTGGGGTCTTTTTCTCAGGTGAAAAATCTGAGAAGCATGACACTTCAGTGAATATTCTGTCATTACTTACCTCATGTTGTTGTAAATAAGTACATAGTGACTCCATTTAACCCTCCTATAGCATTAGAAAATGGCACCTTCCTTTGGTATTTGCGGTTATTTTTGACCGGAAGGTTTAGATGTGGAACCCCTTTTTTTATTTTTTTTATTTTTTATGATGATGATAATGATAAAAAAAAAAAAAAAAATGTTCCTGAAGTAAGAACAATGAAATTATGCATTTATTTTGGGATTTTATGCTATTTTGAACTTATTTACATGTAAATCTCTACATTTTACCATTCATTTGCATAGACAAATAAGCAAATTAAAAAAATAAATAAATAAAATAAATCAGAACATACACTTCTATAAGTTAAAACATGAACAAAATATGAGAATATGACATAAATTGGAGTCAGATTACTGACATCTGGTGAACAAAATATAAATAACATGCCAGTAACAGCCAGTAGATGGCTGTAGCCACCGACTATGTAGTCTGATGGCTTGTTGTAACCTAATTTTATTGCAAGATATGCATTTGGATGTATATTTAGACACTATCAAACTATTATTTGTCAAAGTTTAGCATTTAAAATGTTTATTTTTAGTGTCAGTTTTTGCAGTTTATGCCATTATGCTTGTCACCAAACCTGACCATGGTGTTACAAAGAGAAGACACAGAATAAGCATTTGTTTTTATTTTATTTTTTTTACTAATAATTTATTTCAAATATAAAAATGTAATAACTCAAAGTAAATGCATGATAATGTCAAGAAAATTAATATTAAGACACAGAAATAAACTGCAACAAAGATGGCTGTAGAGCTCCACTTATTGATGCCCTGGTTTTGTGTGTGTGTGTGTGTGTGTGTGTGTGTGTGTGTGTGTGTTTGTGTGTGTTCTGCATTGTGAGTGTGTTATCGTCTCAACCCTTCATTTCTGAGTGTGTATGTTTAGCATTGTGGGGGATTTATTGGTTTATTTTGACAAATGTAAAAAAAAAAAAAGTGTTGTGTTAAAGTCTCTCCAGTTCATTCTTGTCTGTGTGGGTGGGTGTGTATGTTTTGCACTGAGGATGTTTTAGAGTCTCACCCTGTAATTTCTGTTGGTTTTTATCCGCATTCTGATTTATTGATTGTATTTGACAGATAAAAACGACCCCTCAGACTTATTGAATCAAGCCCAATTTGTTTTTTGTATGTTAAGATGGCAAATGCAGGAAAATTCACCAAGTCTTGTACTGCTCAGATAAAGGAAACCATTTTTATTACATAAAAATGGCCAAAAACCATAGGAGGGTTACTACTTTTTCGTAGTTAATTGCGATTAATCACATATTCTGGAAGTGCTGAAATTTGCCTCTAAATATACTTATTTTTCTGTCAAAATGCTTTTATTTCCTTCTTAGGAAAGAAAACAAAACAATCAGGGTGTCAGTGCCGCTTTGAACACCACATGAAAAGCGCTAGCAGACAAAAACTTCTCACTCTGCATTTTGGTGATAGTTAAGACTTACCGTGCTTCTGTGGTATTTAAAATGCGCCTTTGCAGAGGCTGAAAAATACTTGATTTTTGTCACAAGTTCCATCTAGGCTTGTTTTGTACAACAAAAAGCATTAAGAGCTCCTTTCCCCACCATTTAATAACAGTTTGTGGTGTGTGCATCACTGTAATGTCTCCGGGGGACACATCGCAAAGGTTCCGCCCTTCCAACCAGTGTTTATGCTGGTTTATGCTATATTAATGGTAAATGCGTTAATCACGATTTAAGAACAATTAGCATGTTAAACTTTTTTTAATTAATCTCATGCATTAACACATTACTTTTGAAAGCTCTAAATTATTTCCTTTTGTGTTTTGCAGAAGAAAGAAAGTCATATGGGTTAAGAACAACACAAGAGTGAGTTAATGATAACAGAATTTTCATTTTTGGGTCAACTATTCCTTTAAGCAAAAGTCTCAATTTGCTTATAATGTAATATCAGTGCTGTTAAGGAGAAACAGTTGAGACAAAGAGTTTATTTATTTATTTATTTATTTATTTTATGATTTGTCTTCCCTATTGGTCAGGTAATGAAAACAAGCTGAAAAAGAAGAGAGGACAATGCGAAGGTTGTGGTATATGTAGTTTAAATTCTAAAGGGAATAAAAAGATCAATCCTCTTTTCTCTTCTCCCCTCTGTCCTAACCTTAGCTGCCCCTGGATCCTCCATTGCACCAGCAATTTCTCTGCAGATGCAGAAGAGATGAGCTAGGCGGGTGGAAATGGGGATGCTGGGGTAAAAGATTAAAGAGAAGAAGAAATCTATGGGCAGATGAAAGGACAGGGAGTTTTGTGTAAGCACATTGGTGAGAGGGAGGCTGAGCCGTGTTTCAGTTATCAGCTCATGACAGAATGAGAGATTACTGAAAAGAAGTACTCTCATTTGCTGTCCATAACCACAGTTTCTGTGTCTCTCTCTTTTTTCCATCAATTTCCCATTTTGTTCTGTTTTCTTGGTCTTTCATCTGCTTCTCTTCTATCTGGCTGTCACACACTGACATCTTTCTTCCAAATTTGTAGAGGAATGACAGAGGAGAAGAGAGATTTGTAAAGAGATCAAGTGTGCAAAGCTTCGTCCTGACAATTCCGCGCTGTTCTTAATCATCCCTGTTTTTTATCCTCCTCCAAGCCTCTCTCATTTTTCTCTCTCATAATCGTACGCTTCAGACCTGCTTTGTGACGGTTTTTCCAGCTCCAGGACTTGATGTTCAATTTTTAATAACCTAAATGCTTGTATTTTAATTGCTGGATGTAATTGAATCTCCAGTCTTTTCCCTCTGCTTGTGAACGAGTCAATATAAAGAGCGATACTGAGAAAAGTCACTGTTTAAGTGGCCCAGATAGATATGACTACATCACATTCGAGAGGCTGAACAAGCGCGCTGCAGATAATGTGATTATCTTAATCCTCACGCTATGATACACTGACCACTGATAGAGCCCATAAAATCTCATTGTGAGAAATCCAAGTGACTATAAAACATTTTATCTTTAAAATTCAAAATTCCAGTTTCAAAATGAAAAATCATAGCATATTAATATTGTCTACTGCAAAGCAGACATTTGATTCCACACTTCCTGAACAAAGTCTGAAATTTGTTTTGTTTTTTCTTCTTCTACGTAGCCATTGTTGTGTTCTTACACTGTTGGGTGAAGCTTGTAAACTACTCACTTTTATCACTCCCTCATTCTCCAACAACATTTCCCCTCTGTTCCACCACTATTAGAACTAATCACTATACTCTCTTTTCTCTTTCATGCTCCCTCTCTCTCTCTCTCTCTTTCCCTCTCTCGCCCCCACTAAAAAACTCAAGAAATGATGAGCAGCCTTCAGAGTCCATATGATAGACAGACAGCAAGGAGTAAAGTCAGAGAGAGCTTACAGAACCAACAACCCTGCAGGTAAATAAAAGATCAGAAGATAGAGACAGGAAAAAGTAATAAGAGTAGTAAATTTTTTCAAAGTGAGATCTTAACAGACAAAAAAGTGAGAAAGGTGGAAAAAGTGAAGAACTCTGCTGAAGATGGGTGTGGTGTTTGGGACCTTCTCTATACAAACCAAACAGGTCAACTACAGGACAGGTAGGATCCTATTGACACAAGCCATAGAAAAACATTTAATAGTCACAGAAATAAATGCATTAATAAAAGGTTATATTTGTGTCTGTGAGGGAGAGGAGAGATAGGGAAAAGATAGACAGCGGTCAGTAGCATAATTTAATTACTAAATGTATTATTGTCAATTTGATCATTTTAGTTTCTTTCTAAGTGTAAGCTTTTTTTTAAAGTCTTTATCACACTGATATCACTCTTGTTCTACTGTACTTCGTGTGTAATTTTAATGCGAGTGTGTGAGTGTATTTCTAGCCTAAATAAATTTTTGTGGACAAAACTGCTGCAAAAATGCATGTAGAAGTTGGAAAAAAAACCTCCTCTTGGAAGTCCTCAAAAGGAAAAATGGTTCACAAAGAGATTAATGTTGTATTCACTTCCAGAAATGCCAGAAAGTGTACTTTAAACTTTGAGTTAGTGTAATTTTAATAAGGCAACTTTAAGTATAATAGAAGTCAATGGGAAGTGCCCATTTAGGTACCCAGGTAAATGTGTGTGTTTGAGTGTGAAGGATGATGTATATGATGTGTTTGCATATTCTAGCTTGGGCTGTACACAAGGCAATGGGTTATGAAAGTATCATATGGCAATCTATTCCAAAATTATTGCCCCCTGTAGTGCACATAGTGTGTCCCGAGGATGGAGGGGGCGATTTGAATGTTTTGAAAAATGGAGTGATCAGGCTGTGAGTATACGATAAGAATATGCATGAATAGAGGGGAACGAGAAGGCGGTTTGTTAGCATGATTATTTATGCATTGAAGGTTAATTAACCTGTGCTTCATGTGAATTTATTGTGGAGTGCCATGCTTCAGAATCTACTAAAAAACAATGCTAGTGAAACAAGTCAACATCACATCAACACAACTGTTCTCACATGTGAAAGCATGTGTTTATAACCACATAAGAGATGGTGAGAGAAATAGAAAGACTAACACTTCATACACACACAGAGTGAAGAGTGATTATGGAGCCAAGAGGATTACGAGTTGTGGGCAGAAAGACAGAAAGATGGTTTGAAGTCTTTACTAAAATCCCCAGGAGTAACAGGAGCTGCCTGTAAGTTTAGAACTGAAGACACAAACTGTGTGTCGGCTTTGGCACACAGCCCAACTGGAACTTTTGCTGGATATCCATACTTCTTCAGTGTTTATGTGCATGAAAGCGGTGAGGATGATAACCAGGGGAGATTAGTTTAACTTCAAATATGGTACTGCTCTAGTTTTCTGTAATTGACAGGATGCCTTATATAATGAACTAAAACAGTGTTTACCAACTACTGTGCCACGGCACACTAGTGTGCCGTGAAAGATTGTCTGGTGTGCAGTGGAAAATTATCAAATTCCACAAAATAAATAAATGCATGAAAAAAAAAATTCAGGGATCCAAATTCCTCACTTTTCGGAGAAATTCGCTGTTTTGAAACCATAATCAGTCACTTTTGTGATTGTGAAGAGCAATGATTAATGTGCAAAAGTGACTGATATTTATACGCGTTAAGGGTCTTTCACATGACTTACGTCAGCGCTGCAGAATACATTGAAGTCTATGAAGTGACGCCACTTTACACCAAAGTGTTTTTCACACGTGTTTTTGCTTCACCAATAAAGTCTTTGAGAGTACTAAGGAACAAGAAATATTTAAAAACTGTCCAAATTTGTGAAGAGACATTGAATGTCTCATAATTTCTTTTAATTAAATATTACCTTATAATTTACGAATATCAGAGACCCCAGTTATTGAACTAATTTAAATTCACCAAGAAAACGCTAAGACCTAAACTAAACGAGTCCTTTTATTACTTTCTGCTATCAAAACAACTGCAAGCTTATTTCCTCTCTTCCAAATACATGTTTTCAATGTTTATTGTGCACACCTCCCGCTTTTTTACATGGCAAACTCGTAAAATCGCCCCTCTGTGACGCTTTCTGCAACTCTTGTCATGTGGAGGGCAATGCGGCCCTCGACGCTGGCGTTGAACGGAGCATTGACGCCTCGACTCAACTCATGTGAAATGCGCGTTACAATGACGAAAGAACATTATTGAAACTCAAAATTATTATTATTTGTCTATTATTATGGTCTTTTTTGATAAAAGCCATGGTCAGCAGTTTAAATAGGCTACTGTAGGAAAATGATACCGTAGATCTGCTTTGTGTTTATAATTCTTATACTCAGTAGCGGTTCTAGCTTGTATGGTGCCCTGGGCAAAACCCGCTTCAACACGCCCCCAAAGTTGTTGACCGGGAGGGTTGTGGTGATTGTAAATGAGAACGTCCCCGAAGTTGTTGACCGGGGGAGGGGGGTTGGCCCATGCCGCCCATGCCGCCCATACCTAAATCTGCCACTGCTTATACTGAAGTCAGTAGATTTGTAGCCATGCAAGTTTTAATAAAGGAGAAGGTAAGGATGTTATTAAAACTCACTATTATTAGTCTATTGTTGTCTTTTTGGATGAAAAATAATGCTCAGACTGAAGGAAGACTGTAGATCTGCTTTGTTCTTTTAATGCTTAAACACTATAAAGTCTCTTGGTAGATTTCGGTCATGAACGACTCAAAATGATTCACTGACTCACTCATAGCACATAAGACGCTCATTTGTCGCCACCTAGTGACATTTCCAGAAGGGGTCACTGAACTAATCAATTAATAAAATTGAACAAATTTGTGAAACAGAAGCAAGCCTCACCAAAATATTCTTTATTTTGCAGCTAATTCTGCACAACTGTAAACTTGAATAAACTTGAATCACTAAAATAGCTGGAATTGGTGCTTTTAGCTTATTCTTTAAAAAACATATCCCCAGAAAAAATGTTTGTGGACCAGTGATTGTCTTACCTTTTTCGCCCCTCATGAGTTTGCATCCCTGTAATTTGTTGTGGCATTGCAAGAACAAATCTACAAATTAGAAAAGAAGCAAATGTGTTGTTTTTTCATTACCCATTTAGCGCTCTTGCCACCTGTGACCTCACACAACGTAGCCTACCTATGTGATTTTTTTATTTTTTTGCATAACCGAATTTCAAACATTACAAGTAAATCCGCTACTAAGATGGACAAAAAACATGGACAAGTTCTTGAAAAGGAAAAATATTGACAATGGTTAGCCTATGTGGGATAGTGGTGTGCCGTAGAATTTTTTTTTTTTTTTTGTCGTAAAAAGAGTGCCGTGGCAGAAAAAAGGTTGGGAAACATTGCACTAAAATATACTATGTTTTGACAACTACACTCGCAAAAAAAGGTACCGTTAAAGGTACAAATCCATCACTGGAGAGGTACCTTTATTTTGGGTACATATTTTTTGTTTGTTGTTGTTGTTCCCAGAGGAGAACCTTTAAAGGTGCACAAAAGGTCCTAAGCATACAATTATTTACCCAAAACGAGTTATTAATTTTAAGTAGAGATACAAAATACGGTCCCCTTGAGGGTACCACCCCAGTGGCGGCCCTTGTACCTTAAACGGTACCTTTTTTCTGATGGTGTTTGTGTATATTTGTGCACTTGTTGGCCCTTCAGGTATGAGTTCTATCATACATTTTATTATCATTTCCCCTCTGTGGTTTACTGTAGAAGCTTATTTCCACCACAAGTATAAAAAAATTGTCTTTGGTAAATCATGGTAGCTCAGCAGTTAAGGCTCTGGGTTACTGATCAGAAGGTTGGGGGTTCAAGCCCCAGCACTGCCAAGATGCCACTGTTGGGCCCTTGAGCAAGGCCCTTGACCCTATCTGCTCCAGGGGCGCTGTATCATGGCTGACCCTGCACTCTGACCCCCAGCCTAGCTGGGATATGTGAAAAAGAAGAATTTCACTGTATATGTGCGAATGTGTGATGAATAAAGAAAATTATTATAAAAATTATTAATGAGATAGTAATTTGTATTTACTGTATGAGATTAAAAAGTCATAATTATTAGATACAACATCATAATTTTTAGATAAAAATCTATAATTATCAGATACTAAATCATACTTATGAGATTAAACATTAGCATTTTACAAGTCATAAATCTAAGATAAAAAGTATATAAAATCATAATTTTGTTATAAATTTTAATCTCATACTTCTGATTTACTATCTCATGATTTAGATTTTTTTTAATCTCTACTTTGTTTTATATCATAATTATAATTTTTGATGTCATCAATATGACTTTGAATCTAAAAATTATTACTTTGAATCTCATAATTATGATTTAGTATGTCATAATTTTGACTTTTTATCTCATAAATTTTGACTTAATCTCATACTTCTGACATCCTATCTCATAATTTTGACTATCTCATAATTTTGATTTTTTAATCTCACACTTCTTATTTACTATCTCATAATTTTGACTTTTTATCTCATCATTTTGAAATGTGTATCTCATTACATTGACTTTTTATATCATAATTATGATTTAGTATGTCATTATTTTGACTTTATCTCATAATTTTAACTTTATCTCATAATTATGACTTCATATTTCCTATTTTAAAATTGTATGTCATAATCATGTGCTTGTGCTTGGCTGGCGCAGGTGATCTAAAAGCTGCCATTTTTGCTCATGTGCGTTCTAGTGCGTTTATTCTAGCACCAGGTGTTACGTGACTGATTGCTCTTCAATGGCCACAGATAGGGAAAAATATACGTTTATTTCAGGCTTTTAAGAGCCTTCAAAAAACTGTGCATTTCATTAGAATACACAGTTATTTTTGAATGGCTGTCAATGGGGAAACATGCTTTTTGGCACAATATGGTGTGGTACCAGCATCTTTTAGCAGGGGCTAGTGGGGTCACAATAAGCAGCCAATTGCTGATTGGTGAGATATGGAGAGCAGCATGTGCTATACACAGTGATGAACAGCACAACATTTTACTCTTATTATTAGTTATTCTGGTGTTTAGGAACAATAGTATCTATCCTTTCTCATTACCTCACCATGCCGGGGCAGGCCAAGTTTCTGATCACCAAACAGGCAGCATCTAATCTAAATATGGGTGGTCATAGGTTAGGAGCAGCTCTTGTTCAAAAAAAGCTAAATGCAGCGCAATGAATGTAACAGAACGCAGGTGTTTTTACAACTTAAAGTTCTTTTTAACTTGATACAGTGTTAAAAACCACTGTGCTCCTGAACAAGACATGACGCAACAGTCAAAGATGTCCATCTAGTGCAAAGACAGGACAGATGCAAAAACATGTTCATATAAATGGCCGCTTAATGTGTTCATCTGTCTGACAAATGATGAAAATCCAGTTTGAAAATACATTACAAATACAACAGAAAATGATAACAATGTTTGATGCACCCCATAAACATCAGAAACAATGGCAGTCTGTTCACACCATAGTATAAGTGTGATACATGTTATTTGATTTGGAAGATTAGTGTTTTAACAGCATTGCTTTAGTAAAATCCTATTGGTGCCATTTGTTACTGGATCACTGTGGTTAAACCCTATTAATAACATTACTATGATCGTAGGTTCTCTGTGACATCTCAGTGATAGCAAGTTTTGGCTGTTATTCGCACCATCGAATGCGTTTCCAAGTAAGCCAATCATCTGTACCTACCTCCCAATTTCATCAGCAGTTTCAATGAGGTGCTTTCAAGGGAAAGTCCAACATCATTAACACTTCTAAGTGAGAAAAGAGGGTTAAATGTGCCTTCTTGGATTTCACACATGCCAGTTGTTCTTTGGATATCACGGTTTCTCTTCCAAAGATTTGTGCCAAAGCAGTAAAAAATCATAACAAATGTTTCAAAATGACAATAATGTGTTGTATTTACATATTTAAAAGTTGACGCTTCGCTTTATACTGCAATGATTCACCCTGAAATTAAAATTCTGTCACTATTTAGTCACCCTCATATCATCAAAAGGAGATGCTCTTGTCCATATATTGAAAGGGAATAGGGACAAGTGCAAAATCATACCATAAAAGTAACTTGTGCACTATATTCCATGTTGTGCACAAGATTAGTGTGAGGAAAAGACAGTCATTATTCGATAAAAATCTTACCCTTCACGGCTCTAAAATTAAAGTTCTGTCAAAGTTCTATTGCTAAAGTCTTTGCTTACCACATTTTTAACCACTGTTCCCCTAGTGGCCAAAGCTGGAAGTGTTGTTGAACGTATGGGCACGTGTGAGCTCCAGTATTATGCAGGTGAAATGTCTACAGTGTGGCACCAAAAGTGAGTTGTATTTTAGTTGTAAATATGTAATACAGACAATTCATATTTTATTAAGTTGACCCCCTAACCCAAACCCTAAACCTAAATGTCACATCAGTGGAGTAAAAATTTAAATTTAGAGTGAAAAAATGCCATTTCTAAATCTCGCTCATCGTTGTTTATGTGAACATGATTACTTCCTGGTTCCTATGAGACAAGAGCTTGCCTCAGGCTTGTGTAACTGGCTTTTTGTGGTGCTTGAGGGAAATGTATTTATACCTGAATTGATGGAATGATCTCCGATGGGGGGTGGCTGCTGTTAGTAATTTGGCAAAATGAGGTTGCTTTTGTTGTGGAGCGTGGAAAACGTTTCTTCCCCTCTCTGTAAGAAAACTCTCAAAGGCAGGAGTTCCAGGTGTCAAAGGTTAGACTTTATTGAGCAAAACAACAAACCCAAGATGTCAGCTGAGATCTGACTTGCTCGGTCAAAACCCTCCTGTCTTAAACAGTTTATTATCTAGCATTACTTCATGCCTATGCCTTCTTAATATTTTTTGTATCAAATGGATTCAGCTCGCCACCATTATTTCACAGAGCCTCTGACTTCATTTTAATGGTGGAAACCTGGCTGTTAGTTCCTTTTTTTAAAAATAACCTTTGAAATTCATTTATTATGAAAGTATACATTTTTAATGAATAATACGTCATAATCTGAGCATATATATTTACTTTGATTATCGGTTGCATCAATCTTTTAACTTTGCATAGTTTCATGACTCAGAACCATTGTTCTGTGCTTACAGCTGAGTGCACAGAGCATTCTTGCAACATTAGCACTTCAGTGTCCTCAAATGCCCTTTCCTAGGTAACACACAGTCCAGGATTTCTATGTTAGTTCTTTTCTATAATCTAGTACATTTAATATATAAATCAACTATATATTCCCTCCTTTGAGACTTACAAAAAGTCTCGCCTTCTATTTGCCCTTTTCCCAGAGTGCAATCTCACAAACCAGGCTCCTTTATTCCTTTCAAGTGATCAATATAAGTCACACATTCTTCTACCAATGCCTATACTTATGAAACTGCACTCCGGAGGATCAATGAGACCAAACATCTCTCTCCACAGTTGACTAGAAGAGAGTAAAAGATCCCATTGCTCCTAACTAAGTTCTATGTTGGAGGGTAAAGTAATCACATTCTTGGATAAAGCATGTGCATGCGAAGGTGGCCTTGCGTTATTTAGAGTACATTAGTCATTAGGCTTATTTCAGTAGGTTAACATACTACAGTGATTAGACAATGTCAATGAATCATTCAGCATATGATATGTCCCACGGTGCCAGAGGAACTCACAGACATTCCCGGTAGCCTGGAGCGCTATCTGTTGGTGTTGGAGCAGACAGCGGGTTTTTAAACCACCAGTAGAGTCTTGCCGAGGTGCTCTTCGATCCTGTCTTTGTGATGTTCAAGTCTCTGGATTTCCAGTGGCACTTACAGTGATTTTAGAATTCATAAAGGTACATTCTATAATAATTTACTTGATTATTAGTACCTTATAAAGTGCATATAATGCAAATAATCACAGTAAACCTCTCAAAGTCTGGTTACTTTACCTAGTTACATTACCTCAAAACATGGATAATGATCTGCTTCAAACCTTCATCATTCCCTTCATGGATTGATTAAACAACATCAATTAAAGAAAATAATCACTTCAGGAAGGGGTATATGCCAAAATAAAAACATAATACCCTCTAACTTCCTGCCTACTCTATCCATCTAGAGGACTACCTAATTTTAGCATAAAAAAAAAATACACTGAGTATACTGACTCCCTTGCTATTCAAAAACAGTAGAAAACTGAAAAAAAAAAAAAAATGTAAAAAATTAAAAGGCACCCCTTCCCTACCATTTTGTGTCATGCCAGGGGTTTTACTAGAATTCATCCAGCTCATCCAGTCCAGGGCCTATGGTAAGCCCAATATCAACTCCAGATGGCTTCACCGACACATTCAGCACCTGCTTAGCTGCAACATTGGCCATCATTGATCTGAGTAGAGGCACAACACAACACAACACAACAACACCACAAAAATAACAATAGCTACAGCCATTATTATTCCTATTTTAGTAAGCCATTCTCCCCAGGATCCAAATAGGTTGTCAAACCATTTGCCAACATGTTGATCTCTTCCAGCATTGGCAGTCACTTCCTCTCATAAGTTTTTCAGCTTTTTCATGGCTATGGTAAAAGATCCATCAGGAGCTGTATTATTTAGGATATAAGTACAACAGTCAGCTCCAAACATTACACAAACCCCTCCTTTTTCTGCCAATAGCCAGTCTAGGGCCTGTCTATTTTGCCATGTCATTTTGCTGGTTGCAGCTAATTGGTCACCTAAGGCCTTCAGTGCTTCATCAGTGTAATTAATAAATCTCTGCTGGTTATAATAAATGTAGTTGATCCATTCTGCATTCTTGTTGGGTGTTATCCACACAAATATAGACTCAAAGCCTGATTTTATTTCATCTCTGGCCTTAAATTCTTGTGGTATTCCTCTTGGTTGACCAATTGCATCTATTATTACATTAGGGTCAGGCTGATATGCTCTTTTCACTCTATGTTTGCCTTGCACAGTTTTGCTAGATGCAGTCAGGATGTCAGAGGCTTTCGGGTCCCATGTCAACATAGTGACTTCTTGTGTTAGTCTTACTCTAGTGCATATTCCCTTCCAATTCTCTGGTAACGTAGCCCTCAACTTTTTCCCACCACAAACCCAAAAATAATCTGCTATGGCTACTGTTTGATTTTCATTTAATTTTATCACAGGAGTGATCAAAGTGTGGTCTACTATTCCTTCAGTGTCCCACCTGGATTTCGTTGGGCATAGTGGTTTTGCTGTTATTGTTCCATGCGGTCTGACCCTTACAAACATTGTAAAATAGAGGCTTGTGTTGGACTCATGCAGGTTTTCATCCAGCTGCCAGGTTACA
The DNA here is from genome assembly GCF_019703515.2 of Myxocyprinus asiaticus. Lineage (NCBI taxonomy): Eukaryota > Metazoa > Chordata > Actinopteri > Cypriniformes > Catostomidae > Myxocyprinus > Myxocyprinus asiaticus. The sequence goes on from NC_059386.1 coordinate 16,448,138, forward strand.
GTACAGTTGCCTCTAAATCTACCCACATTGACCTGTCCTTTTAATTTACTAAAGCACTCATATTGAAATCCGGGGTCTATTACATATGCTACCGGTTTGTTTCTTTTGCTTGCAGGCACACGGACATCTAGGCTTTTACATTCATCTCCCCACCCATTGGTTTCATAAAATAAATAAAAGGCTGGATTGCTTAATATGGCCAAACACTCAGCTGGACAGAAAGGTATTTGACCTGTTGCATTGCAATATTGTTTATAATGCCGTGCACATTGTGTATAATCATGGGGACTGGGCACTACCATAAGTTCTTTCAAAGGTGATGGTGAACATAACAGACAGTTAGACATTCCTGATTGTTTTGCTGTGTAGTCTGCCCATTTGAAACAATTATTATGCTGTGCACTTTCTAATAATTCTTCTCTTGACAATGTTAAATCAGTCCCATAATCTGTGTCATTGTTGGGCATTGCTACTAATTCTTCTGCAGTCTGATTATGTGTTTCCTTAGTAGGTCGTAGTGGCAGTGGCAATTTGATAGATTGATAATCTATTCCTCCATATGGATCCTCATAGTCTTCTGCATTTAAAGACCTTCTTTTATTAGATTTGTTTACTGGCATACCTTGAGTTGACTTAATGGAAGTGGATATCACCAAGCTCTGAGAAGTCGATTGTTTGAAACTCTCTTGGCCCTGGGGAGAAGTAAGGTTGAGAAGGCCCTGCCTGCTCTGAGTCTGGGGAGTGGTCACTGGAGAGTCATGGGGAGTGGAGGCTGGGAGACCCTGGGTCTGGGGAAGTCGTTGCAGTAGGTGTACCAACACCAAGATCCATAGCAGAACTTTCCTCACCCTCCAGTACTGACCCCACTGGCTGCTGTACATCCTCCTGCAGCTGTACTTCATCTCTAGCTCCAGCATGCTCAGCTGCCCTAGAATGAGGTGTAACAGCATCACTACTTTCTCCCTCCTGCTCTGGGCTTTCCTCTTGTTCAGTTCTTTCCTGGTCATGGGTCTCAGGTTCTCCTTCAGCTTCAGGAGACTCTATATCTAAATCTTCCTGATCTTCTGCTCTATTTCTCTGATCTGCTGGTCTTGGTAACCTCAGCTGAGGGACCCTAGTGCAGTGATTTAAATGATACCATGTTGTACTACCTTCTACCTGTACTGCTGTTCTGGGTTCATTCCATCTTCTCCTAAACACTCTCAAATAAACTTGATCTCCAGGAACTACTGGACACGGTGCTTCTTTGTCCTGCCTGGGCCCCCTGTTCTGTTCCTGTGAATGAATAGCTTAGTGTATAGCAGTTAATTGTCTCATGTAGGCTCTTAACTCCATCTGTAGTTGTTCTAAAGGTGGGCCTTCATTAGGACCTCTCAAGTACGGTACTGGCATGGGTCTGCCTGTTAGCGTTTCATGTGGTGATAGATTAGTGATTCTATTGGTCTGTATGCGATAGTTTATCAATGCAAGGGGTAGAGCATCTACCCAATTGAGTCTGGTGTCACGGCAAATTGTATTGATCTTAGCTTTGAGAGTTCCATTCACTCTTTCTACCATGCCCTGGGATTGTGGATGGTAGACACACCCTAGCCTTTGTTTTATTCACAACTGTTATATCACTGTTTTCACTGTTCTTTGAATAAATGCTGAACCATTGTCAGAGCTAATTTGAGAAGGTATGCTTTCCTCTGCTTGAGGGATGCTGAAAAAAGCAGAGCATATGTCAGTAACAGTAAAATAATTGGCAGCAGGTGGAACATTAGTCAACAGCGTATGTGGATTTGGAACTTCAGCAGGCCAATCTTCTGTTACCTCATTAACTGCTCTTAAATCATGCACTAAGCGCCATTTTGACTTATCTGCCTTGGTAACTGGTAATATGGGCGTGTTACAATGATTTACTGTTTCAATTAACACCCCTGCCTTATTTAATCCCTCAATTGTCTTTTTAATTCCCTCTACTACTTCCTGTTTTAAGGGATATTGTTGTTTTCTTGGTAGTTTTACTCCTGGTTTAAGCTTGATTCTAATTGGATTAGCAGATTTTACCAGACCTACATCTGTATCATGTTGAGACCACAATTCAGCAGACACATGTTTTTCCATTTCTGACATTAATTCAACTGTTCTTGACTCTACTTTTTCTTTTTCTTTAGTAGTCACTACAACCATTGGAATGCCTTCCTTACCAGTGTAACACATAATTTTTAGACATGTTTTATCTGCAGATTCAAATATTAAAGGATGTTCTGTGGCTTCCCACCTTTTCTTTTCCACTCTTTTCATCATTGATCCTAAATCTTTTGCCTGACTTCCCTTACTTACATATAAGGTAACATGTAGAACTGAATTTGGTACTTGAAACCATTGTTCAATAAAGTTGCATTTCTCAATTTGTAGTGCTGCACCTTCTGGCCCTACAATCATATATTGTGAACTCAAAGGCACTTCTTGTCCTTTGGTGTTATTTAACCATTTCTTTTCAAGCTCTGGGTCCCTTTCTGAATCATATATTATGGTACAATGAATCACAGAGCTGTTCTTTAATGTATATTCCCCATTTGTTTATTATTTTGTCTACATCCTTTCCTACATCTCCTAACCAATATATGTTTGCTTGTGGCTCCTGAGGTTCTTGGAACTTTGTGACTGTCATTTGTTTGATGCCCCTGTTGTCTATATAAATACCTTCTGGAGTGCACCAAATCTGTAAATTCATTTTACATATAGCATCTCTCCCTAACAAGTTGACAGGTGTTTGTTCTGATGTTAGGATGGGAATTTTGATCTCTGCGTCATTTACTTTTATGCTAACTGGAGCTGTCATTGGAATTAGCTGTGTGAGTCCCAAGAATCCTAGTGTCTTTACATATTTTCCAGACTTGGGGAGGTGAGAGGCATAATTTGGATTTATACATGTAAACTTAGCTCCAGTATCTAGCATGACTGGTATTGTTTTGCCCTCTATTTTAACCTGCAGCATAGGTTCTTGATCAGCATCAGATGATATCGTTGGAAGCTGACCCCTCCCCATAGGAAGCTCTGGGCAGCCTCAGTAGCCCTGCTGTGGTCCACGCCATGGATTGAGTGGACCTGGTGTTGGAGCTTGGTATTCTTGCTGCCATGGGGCATTGCTTGGACTAGGGGTTGACCGCTTTGCCATGGATTAATAGGGCAATTTCTTCTGTTATGTCAAGGCTGATTGCAGCACCAACATATTATTGGTGGGCCATTTGTTCTAGGGCCACTGTTCTGTCTACCTCTTCCTCTTCCTCCCTGTTGTAGTCTGTTCCAGTTTCCTGGTTGTTCTGGTTGCACATAGAAACAAGCGGTGCGGTGGCTGTGACACTTGTCCTGCTGGTGACATTGTGTTCTGGACAACAGGTACTGGTGACATTGTATTCTGCATAACAGGTACAGGTGATACCAGGGAAGACTGGGCAGCAGAGACAGGCACATTCACAGGAGCCATTACCACTGATTGTTCTTCTTTCTCTTTGACTGTGGCTTGGATCTTCTCCTTTTTCCCAGTTAATTCTTCAAACTGCAGTTGTGTTCATTTTCTCTGTAGTTCTCTTTCTTGATGCTTCAGTCTGAATGAATTTCTCTTGTATTGTTCTACAGCATGAGTCACATGTTCACAGAACTCTCTGTGTGATTTGGAGTTCAGTCCAACTACATCTTCCAGATTTTCCTTCACTGGGGTTAGCATAGCATCCACTATAGCTGTTCTGAATAATGTAGTCATGACTGGGTCTGTTTCTGGGTTTTTCTCCAGCTCTTGTTTCCATCTTCTTAGCTGTCTTTGAATATATGCTGTAGGATTTTCAGTTTCACCTATTGGTTCGCCTTTCAGAGATCTTGGATCCATTTGTGTTGGGTATTCCTTCCTCAATTCTCCCCACATGTCAGCACGATATCTGTCAAATGCAAATCCATCCATCTTCGTATCATCAGTTGCTCCTCTTAGATGCACATTTTTAAGGATCTCATTCATCTTGGATCCCCCTAAACATTTGGCCAATAATGCTTTGATGTCGCCAATCACTAGGAGCTTCCCTGTTGTTTCTTCTTCTACAACTCTAATCCATTTTCCAGCCCCCTCGTGGATGTCTGGAAGGCGAGCTATCAGTCCATCAAGGTCCTGATTGGCCCATGGCACATACTGCCCTTGTGTTCCTTTAATTAAAATTGGCAACTGTGTTTGTATGGTATATTTACTGGGGGTGTCTGGATCCATAAGATGTTGTTGCTGCTCTTCACTGTGTGGTTGCATGTCGCTTAGATATCTTCTGAATTGCTGTTCATAGTCCTGCTTTTCATCAAACATATCCCTGCCTCTTGGCTGGTCATTGGGCAGTCTCAGTCTGTCTAACCATTCTTTGGACAGATTCACATTGCTTGGGTATACACTTGTGAGATGTATGCTTGTTATTCTTACCAATCTTCTTTGTTGGTCTCTTGACCAACTTGGCTTTTCTTTTGGAACATCTTCAAGATCCAGGTTGCCTGTGACATATTTATATTCTCTCTTAGGGCTGGTTGAGAATGATCTACGGCTTTCTTCTCTTCTCTTTTGCTGATCCTTAGCTAGTTGTTCCTCTAATACCTCTTGCTCCAGTGCCTTTAACTTTTTTGTTAAGTCGCTCTTAGGTGTACTTCTAGCCCTTGGTCTCTCCTCCTCTTCTGTTCCTTGTTCAGAACACAGGTCTGATTGTCTTTGTGACATTCACTGTTCTTTTTTTTGTCTTTCTTGCATTTCAGCTAAGGCTGAGGTCACATGTTGATAGGCGTTGAGGGTCTCCATACCTTCTGAAGCTATGTGGCCCATGTCTTCTCTCAGGCTTGCCCCTTCACTGTCCCTATCAGAACTGTCATCTTTGATGTCTATGTTCCCTTTTATTTCTACAGTTCCTGATATAGCAGGCATTTGTTTCACAGATTGGTCAAGAGGTGGTGCATAAGGAGGTGGTCTCTCTATTTTTTCACTTTTATCATCTGCTGGTCTCTTTGTCTGTCTTTCAGCTTTTATTAATATTATCCCATGATTTTTAAACAATTGCAACACATCCTGTTCTTTTCTCTCTTATCTTCTCTTTTTTATTCTTATTTTTTTATTCTTTGTGATTTTTAATCAATGCTTCCATTTCTCTACACATAGCCACATCAAATGTTCCCTCTGCTGGCCATTTTTTGTTTAAGCCCTTTGTTCTTTTTTCCCATTTGCTAGACAGCTTATGATGTCTTTACATATTGGATACATTGAGCACATCTGTTCTACTGGTGTTGATGTCATTGTTGCTTACTTTTATTATGATAGTGTATCTTGTATTTTTAACTTACTTCTCTAACCCCAGCTCGTGTTTACCCTTAACTAGTCTTCACCAGGCTGGTCAGACGAGGATCACTAAAAGTATCTGACCCCTGACTTCCCCTGGGCTTTTGCTGTGTGGAGGACTTGTTTTAATTGCTAATGTATTTTATTAGTCTTTCTTAAGTATTTCAGAATAGCATTTATTTGTTGTCTATTCAATGGTTTTACAGGTGTTTCCTCCTCTTCATCTAACATTGGCCAATGTGAATTATTCTGCATCCAGATAATGTCTCCTCTTAGGCTAATTATGTCAAAACTCCAAAGTTCATCTGCAGCAAACCAACGACCTATAGCAGATACACCTCCTACCCAATGCATAAAAGTGAGATATGGGGTTAATTCTACTTGACACCCTCCCAATACAGTTATAGAACATTTAGTTCACTTCTATCACAATATTCTAAATGAAAAGGTTCAAGGAAGTCAATCACGGCTTCCCTTTCCACTTTGTTTAAAAGTCCCCTTCCTCTTCTTCCTCTCTTTCTCCCTTTCCCTCGTCTGTGTCTATATAAATCACTCATTATTTTCAATGAATACTTGCTGTTATTTCTTTTTGTTTTAACACCCATATACTTCCACTCACAGCTGTTGGCTATGCTCTGGATCTCTGCCTACGACAATTGTTACATTAACTTTTCCCACTGTTCCATTTGTTGTGCAAAGTGGTGTAAATTCGCCATTGTTGTTGCTATGAAACAACACCTTGCTCTTCCACTGCACTGGATGTATGTCTATGCTTGTCCAAAGGAAGCCACCACTTAAGATGGTCACTCTTTGTATCCCTTTTGGCCATGGGATATTTGAGTCCTTTTTGATATAAGGCACATATACTGGGTCAATTGGTATTTTTACTTCTGCACGTAATTGCCAAAATTGAGAAGCACTCAACATAAAAAGTCCAGTTAGGTGGTGAACCAATGGTTCAAAGGTCAAATGTTTATCCACTATGGCTCTCCAATCTATTGACGGCCACTCCCTTTCTATTTCCTGCAAAATTAGTGATTGTAGTCAATTTTTGCATAAATGCTTTTTTCTTTTGTTCTGTCAGATCCCATTTATCTATTCCTGTACAATCTATGTAATCAGATTCTCTCCAAACTGAGTACTAATTCCCCCCATGTTTCTATTAATAGTCTTCCTAATTCTTGTTCTTTTCTTTTTTCTTTGAGCTGTTTTTCTTTGTCAAAGTCAGAAAGAGTCTGCTTCCACATTAGGTCGCTTCTTAATGCAAAATTATGAATGGTCTGTTTCTTTAAGCTTTGTAATTCAGAATCAGTAATAGTTTGCTGCCACATTTGGTTGCTATGTAGGGGAAACACAGAGAAAAAACCTTGTCTGTGTCTCTGTGTGTTTCTGTGCTCGCTCACTGCCCCCCTTTCTTACTCACTCTATCTGCCTCACTCAACCCCCGCCTTTTCACTCTTGAGCTCCCCTGAATACAATGCAGCCTTTACAATGCTCCCACTGTATAAGAGAGAAAGAGAGAGAAAAACAGATGCTTTTTCTTACTATCATTCATTCCTTTTTTCAGCAAATGTGTTTATTATCTGAATCACCTTACCTATAATGATTGGTGTCAGATATTTAACACCACCAATGCTTCATATTATTTCTAACCTTTTATAATCTTTATCATTTATCTATAACTTGTAATACTAAGCCTAATATATTTATTTCTTCACATCACACTTCTTATGAGAAAAACAGTTACATGGACACATATCAACAGCCTGCTCTCACACATACACATACAGCATAACACATTGCAGCCAGCATAAGCACAATACAATCAACATAAACACATCAACAATTGCAGGCAACATGCAATATCAATATAATTGATTTGTACAAAATACAAGCAATACATGTATTCACAGCAACTTATTCAACACAAACATGTTTATAATCTTCAGCACATAATTTGAAATATCCAAATATCTTAACTATCACTATGCCCCTCTTGGGCGACCATGCCTCTTGCGTGCCAGCCAATGCAGCCCAAAATGCAGCGCTATTTTGAGAATAAGGCCAACCATCCAATTTTGGCTCCCTGTGTCTCAGCCAGGTCAAAGGCCAACCATCTATGTGGGCTCCTTATCATTAACTGGTGTCGCTGCACCTTGCGGTATCCGCAGGTTTTCTAACACTGCCAATTCAGCCCACCTCCAGACTCCTGGGGTGCGATATCCGCAGGACCTACCAATTCAGCCCACCTCCAGTCTCCTGGGGTGCGGTATCCATAGGTTTTTCAAACTTACCTATTCAGCTCTCTCAATATTGCTATCTCGACAAGCAGTGCCAACCATCAAAGTGGGCTCACTACTTCTCTACCAGCTCAGGGGCCTCTGTCTCTGCAGGCTCCCCTTCGTTGCTGGTGCTCCACTGAGAGCGGTATCCGCTAAGTTTGTGTGCACTTCAACTTATTTACAAGACATATTTACATTTGCATGCATAGTTTTTGAAAACTGGAACCCAGTTCTCTATTTAATCCAATTAGTCATTTAATTCAGTTCAAGACTGGAAAGGCCTTGGTTAGAGTTACCACCTGGGCCAAACCTTGCAACAGACTGCACAAAAACACCATTTAAGCAAAATGCTTACCTCAGGTTTTTTGGCGCCAGTGAGTCTGTTCAGTCAGTGCAAGGAAAGTGCACAGCAGTTCCCCTTGGCCCGGTGCCAGTCCCTTCGTGGTCGCCAATTTTATGTTGTGGAGCGTGGAAAACGTTTCTTCCCCTCTCTGTAAGAAAACTCTCAAAGGCAGGAGTTCCAGGTGTCAAAGGTTAGAGATTATTGAGCAAAACAACAAACCCAAGATGTCAGCTGAGATCTGACTTGCTCGGTCAAAATCCTCCTGTCTTATCCAGTTTGTTATCTAGCATTACTTCATGCCTACGCCTTCTTAATATTTTTTGTATCAAATAGATTCAGCTCGCCACCATTATTTCACAGAGCCTCTGACTTCATTTTAATGGTGGAATCCTGGCTGTTGGTTCCTTTTTTAAAAAGAACCTTTTAAATTCATTTATTGTGAAAATATACATTTTTAATGAATAATACATCATAATCTGAGCATATCTGTTACTTTGATTATCAGTTGCATCAATCTTTTAACTTTGCGTACTTTCATGACTCAGTACCATTGTTCTGTGCATACAGCTGAGTGCACAGAGCATTCTTGCAACATTAGCACTTCAGTGTCTTCAAATGCCCTTTCCTAGGTTACACACAGTCCAGGCTTTCTACGTTAGTTCTTTTCTATAATCTAGTACGTTTAATATAAAAATCAACTATACTTTCAGAGTACATGAACATTCTGAAGCAACATGTTGATTTTTCATGTGATCATGTTGTTCAAATATGGCGCATCAAGATGCGTCACATCTCGTTTGGTGTCGATGATGAGACATGAGATCCAATGATATTTGATGTTTAGCAAAACTGGTCTTGATATGTATTTAAATACACTCACTTAGCACTTTATTAAGAACACTATGGTCCTAATAAAGTGCTCGACGTGGTCTTCTGCTGTTGTAGCCCATCCGACTCAAGGTTCGATGAGTTGTGCATTCTGAGATGCTGTTCTGCCCACTACAATTGTACAGAGCGGTTATCTGAGTTACGGTAGCCTTTCTGTCAGCTCAAACCAGTCTGGCCATTCTCTGCTGACCTCTCTCATCAACAAGGCATTTTCATCCACAGAGCTGGCGTTCACTGGATGTTTTTTGTTTTTGACACCATTCTGAGTAAACTCTAGAGACTGTTGTGCATGAAAATCCCAGGAGATCAGCAGTTACAGAAACACTCAAACCAGCCCGTCTGGGACTAACAATCATGCCACAGTCTAAATCACTGAGGTCACATTTTTCCCCCATTATGATGGTTGATGTGAACATTAACTGAAGCTCCTGACCCATATCTGCATGATTTTATGCATTGCACTGCTACCACACAATTGGCTGATTAGATAATCGCATGAATAAGTAGGTGTACAGGTGTTCATAATAAAGTTCTCAGTATGCAAATAGACTACTTGAGGATACTTTAATGGTGCTTTTTGTCCTTTTTCAATTTGACAGTAAAAATAATCTTCCACATTCATTTTATAGATAAGAACAGCATGAACATTCTGCTAAACTACTCTTTTTGTGTTCCACGGAAGAGAGAAATTGATACAGTTTTGGAACAAAATAAATGATGACAGCATTTTTGTTTTGAGTGAACTATTCCTTTAAATGATGTGTCAATGCATCTGTGTTGCATGAGGCAGGTGGTATACGACCTCAGGTGTGACGGTGTAACCTCTAGGTATTGCGTTAGTGAGATTGAAATTGTTTTGTGCAGACAGAGTTCTAGTGATGAAGTGCAGATTTCTATCTGGCAGAATGAGGATATCGCTGGATACCTTGGCATGGTTTTCAGGCCAGTCCTGCAGGATTTGCGTAAGAGTATTGAGGCTTGATATTATGTAATTACTCATTACCTTCAAGTTCTCTCCACACTGCCAGCCCAATGCTTGTCTGAAGTCTCATCTTTTATGTATTATTAATGAGGTTACAGACCTGCTGATTTGAAAGTTCCCCAACAGCAGAAACAGAAAGACATTCCCCAACAGCAATTTATTTTCCTCTATAGTTGCTGTCTTTCTCTTTCTGAGTTCCTTTACTCTCCAATAACTTTCCATCTTTCTTTATCTCTGTTTATGTCTCTTTAATTGGAAAAGTTTGTAAGGTGGGTTTCACACTAATGAGGGAGAATATGAAAGGAGATGTGAATATATACTGGGTCATGTTGCAATGCATTCATTAAAATTGTCAATGTACACAAAAAGAACACACACATCTGTGCATAGTACGCACTCACAATTAGTTTGTTTCAAAGACTACTTGATCCGTGAAACATTCTTATCTTTGAGTCAATAAATTGCGAACACACACACAGGCATATTCAGATGCACATGTGTACATACAAAGGCTCGTAACTGGAAATGAACAGTGGATGATGAAACTACATTTAGTCATCCCACAACTCATTTGCTGTGTGTGCGTGGGGGTGGGGGGGGATGTTTGGGTGGTTTACGAGGACTTTTTTTAGGTTACAAACTGGTAATTACAAGGGTATTATGCTATAAATGAGGTTTATGAGGATATTTCTAGTGTCCCCATAATTCAAATCACTTAAAAAAACATACTAAACGATATTTTTTTGAAAATGTAAAAATGCAGAAAGTTTTTTGTGATAGTTAGGTTTAGGGGTAGGGTTAGGGTTTGGGGATAGAAGCTATAGTTCATACAGTATAAAAATCATTATGTCTATAGAGAGTCATCATAATGATAGCCGCACCAATGTGTGTGTGTGCGTGTAGGAGCAGTAGGGTGTAAAGGAAAGTCATCATCTTGCCAAATTTTAGCTGTGTGAAAAACTGGAGTTCCATAAGGAAGAGATCTGCTTGCTGGATGTCTGTGTGCATATTAGAGAGACAGAGGAAGAAATTGAGGAGCACTTCATCCCCCCACACACATTTCCTACTGCTTCTTATCATGCTGAACCTGCCTGCACAGCAACAGTTCCTGAACACTGAATAACAAACAGGACATGGCAGAAGAAAGAGCAACAGCAAGAGCAAAGAGAAAGAAGCAAAGGGAGAGAGGGAAAGAGGAGAGAGGGAAATTTGTGGGTGGGGCATCAAGGAAGGAACCATATGCTTTTAGCAAGAAAATTCCAAATTCTCTTCATTCATTCATTCACAACTGAGAGAAGAGTGGAGAAGGAAACAAAAAGCAGGTTCTTCAAAAAAAGGCTCTTCAACAAAGAAAGAAAGAGACAGACTGGCGGATTCAACGCTTATTAGTTTGAACACACTTGTCTCCGTGGTGACAACATGGGAGCTGTAGTGGGTACATTGACTTTGCAGACAAGACAAAGACAACCAAACAGAGGTATGTTAACAAATGAGAGATTAAAAGAGATTGTCTGACTTCTGATGCATTAATTATATAGGGTTCTATAATAGAAAGACTGGCAAGCACCAAGAGTTTTTAAGCACTACTATCAATAACAGTGCTAAATCAATAACACAATGGCTAACTTAAAGAGTACAATGCTAAAAATGTTGAGCGAATGTGCAAAGACAAGAAAGAATGTTCTGACTGATGAATGCATTGTGTTCCATTTCACAGACAAGACAATTTATGAGCAGACAATGTTAAACTAATGAACTGAGAAAGGAGAAAACCAATGCAAGGTTGAGAGAAGGCGATATGCAGACTGGCACTACGTCACAACATCAGAGATAAACATCTTCGACAACATCTTTGTGTGCATAGCTGTTTTGTTCGTGACCGGGTGTTTTAACAATTTGCTAACATATCAGCCCTCTTCCTGTTGACATGCGCCGTGGTTTAGTTGTCATGGAGACAGCTTTGTAAGGGATGAGAGAGCAGATGATGGGATGTTATGATCGACATAGCAGCAAGGACAATATTACATACAAAAATACTATAGAGCAGTGCATCTTTTCTCGATCAATCCACCTGAATCAAACGTTATTTTGAATGATGCAAATTAGCCAGAGACATCAGTAGTTTATTCGTTCGCTTATTTATTTGTTGATCCATTTATTGGCAGTTCCTGTATCAAGAAGCATGGATTTCCTGCAACAGACTTTACACTACATTAGAGGTCAGCTGCAAGGCAAATCAGAGAAAGAGTCTGATAAACACAGGAGCCCTATATAGTTCAAACATATGCTTTGCCTTGATCAAATTTCTTTACAAATGCATAAGATCTCATCATTAATACCTTATAGGAATAGTTCAAGCAAAAATGAAAATTCTTTCATCATTTACTCACTCTCATGTCGTTCCAAACCTTTATGATTTTCTTTCTCTTCCGTGGAACACAAAATAAGTTATTTTGCAGAATTTTCAGTGAACAGGATGCAAGGATTGGCTATGAAAATATGACTACATTCCAAGTCCTCTGAAACCATATGATAGCTTTGTGTGATGAACAGACCAAAATTAAGGTCGTTATTTGCTAAAAATCTAATATCATTGGCACTGGCATCATGCATTGTTGCATTGATGCATCAGTCTTTTTTTTAAAAGAAAAATCTAACTAAAATATATTTGGAGAGGGGGAGTCCTAATGAGGAGGAGTTTAGAGCTACAGTAACCAGTGATTAGCATTGTCTTTATAGCAGCTACTCATGAATATTCGACCCCTGCTATTTAGCTCGCTATTTGCCACTTTCCTTTGACATCTTAACCTATAGATTTAACAGATCACTGTGATCTTGAGCAGCTCCCTATGGTGAGCTGCATAGAATGTGGACGTGTTGCTCAAGTAAATTACCTGTTAGAGGGTAATAGATTGTTAAGTGTGACGTCAAGAGCAGGCATCCAATGTCATTGTCTTCTGTATGATATTGCCTTCCTTTACACCATGGTTCTGTAAGAACTGTAATTTGGTAAACACTTTACAATAAGTTTCCATATGTTAATCAGTTACTGTATACATTAATGCATCATAATTTTACATTGGTTAATTAAAAAAAAAGTTTGCCTTAAATATTAAAATTCAGCTATCACATTTACTCACATACTCATGTAGTTCAAAACCCATATGACTTGCTTTTGTCAGAAGAACACAAAAGGAGGTGTTTGGCAGTATGTTAGACTTAGTCACACTTTCATTGCCTCTTTTTTTTCATACAATGAAAGTGAATGGTGACTGAGGTTAACATTCTACCAAACATCTCCTTTTGTGTTCCACTGAAGAAAGAAAGTCATATGGGTTTGTAACAACAAAAGGATTAGTAAATGATGACAGAATTTTTGTTTTTGTGTGAACAATCTGGTCTATATATACTATCTAATCTATGCAATATTATTATTATTCATTGTTAGTGAATATTAAGTAATGTTGACAATTACATTTGATCTCATAACTGCACTTCAGAATTTACTTTGCAATTTGCTTGCAACAGACAGTGTCATCAGTAGTCATTTTCCACTATCGGGCCAGGGCTATCAATTGGCCAGCTGGGGCCAATAACCTCGAGCCGCGAGACTAAAATCGATCTGCATTTCCACCATCGGGCCAGTAGCCCTGCAGCGTTGCCCTCAAACCCGCCCTTAACACACAGCCCTGGTGACAACGTCACAAACCCTGCCCATTTCACATTCAAGAGAGAAGGTCAAGCTGAGGTATCATGTTATCTAGTTATCTACAATATCAAGTTTATGTCATTTGTAAACATTAGCTAACTAGCAAGTTAAGTTAGCGTTGACAACTCACTGACTGTACCTGCCATGGTGTCCCAAGTGGTCTTTCCACTAACAGTGGGACAATGTCCCAGCACACAGTCCGTGATCTTGTACTATGGAATGTTCTTTCTTCGGGCACCACTTTGTCCATTGTGCATTTTAACGGATTTGTGTTGTACCTGCAATGTTTTTATTTTTCCAGAAACTGTACCGTTGTGCACTGGATACACAACCTGGCAAGTTCAGCGAAACTCGCTTTTGAGTTAACCTTTGATATTGACCCCGCCTCAATCCACATTTGGTCTTCTTTGGCACATGGGTATCGGCAGGCAAAAGGCCACTGGCTGTTGGCTCCGATAAAGCCCAGAGGTGGCACGATGAAGCCCTGGAAGTGACAGTGGGAACGCAACTTGCCCTTGCATGCTCTAGCATGCCCTCATTTGGCCCAATAGTGAAAACGCGGCTAGTGATTTTTCCAGTGAGCTCAATAGTTTCATCATTCATCTCAGCAATAATCTAAGTTCTAAAATCAATGAAAAAAAGATATTTAACAAGAAGACAAGAAGCTGTGTGTTGTTGCTGTTGTTGTTTTTAACTTTGTTCCATTTCTATTTTGGAGGAAGCACTCTAATGGCAGTAATAGCTGCCTGAGTGGAGGATGTGCCTGTAAAGTTTATTTTAGTGTGTTTTGAAGGACATGGCCACTGATTTAAGCTTTAAAGAGAGAGAGAGAGAGAGAGAGAGAGAGAGAGAGAGAGATTAAAGAAGAGAATATGCAGCCTCCTACTGTGCTTTGTTGCTTTTCCGCTTGAGTTGTTTTTGTTTTTAAAGTGCTGAGGCTAAAGAGACCCATCATTAGGCTCTGTCATCCCTCTGTCTTTCTCTCAAAGCATGTTCACACCACATGTGGAACGAAAATGTGAAACAAATCACAGATGAAAGATCTAGGTAACACTTTACATTAATGTTCCCTTTGTTTAGGGTTTATAAATGGTTCATTAATGACTAATAAGTAGGGCTGTCAATTTAATGTGTTAATTCAGTGCTATTATATTAAAAAATAACGCAATTAATCATGTCCCTGGACCGTAATAAGGAAGATTGCTGAGCAATTCAATCTTGAAGTACCACCTGTTTTCTCCAGGGGGCAGTGAGCAAAACCTCAGCTGTATAGGCAATGTGCAGCTTATATTGAGAACAAACCAACCCTTCAGCAGACAGCACAACACAAGGATATGTTCTTGCGTTCAAAAAACAGATTGATGGTATGCAAATCCGAATTTAGGGATCTCAAGTTTCTCATGTTTTTCTAAGTATTAAACTATGTTTAACTTGACACACCTAAAAATGGTATGTTTATGACATGGCGCAACCAAAGTGAGATGCTCCAAAAGCATCCATCTGACGCATGTGTACATTAGACAAGCCCTTATAATAAATCTCGGACTGATTGATAAATTCAGTTGCGAAATGGATTGCTGTGAACTGTAGGCCAATGATTGCATAATATGCAAATAAACAATACATTAGATTCTAAAGCCTCTTTTTATATTGTCTTGTGCTTAACTCCTCTGCCACAATAATGTAATTATCTGAATATTATTTTTTCTTTTTTATATATATATATATATATATATATATATATATATATATACACACACACACACACACACACACACACACACACACATTTTCGTGACTTTAAAGGAACGCTGTATATATTGAATTATTGTTATTAGAGAAGCTTTCTCAGCAAATGTTTATGTATGTGATTAATTAATTAATTAGATTGATTAATTGACACACCATGTAATTAATTCAATTAAAAATTGTAATCGATTGACAGCCCTACTAATAAGTCATTTGCAAATGCATTATAAATCACTGATATGTGGTTATAACAACATGAATAAAAAGGACTTTCATGAAATACTTGTCAAATAGTAAGCAATTTAACTTATGTTATAAATGCTTAATAAGTACACTTATTCATACTTATATTCAAAACCATAAAATGCTCTAATTCATGATTTATGTCCCAATGCAGCAAAACTAGATTATTATAGTGAGATTAAAAGGAAGGTTTGTGCCATTTTGCTACAGGCTGCTTTGTGTTTATATTAATTAATGTAATGTCTTGACTCACTTGTGTTGTCACTTTACTTGTCACATTGATGTCAAAAGAATGGTGCAACTTGGTTACTTATGTTGAATAAGTGCATTTATATCAAGTATTGCATGGCAGTCACCCTTTTTATTTATGTTGTTACTGTATAACCACATATCAGTGATTTATAATCCATTTGTAATTGAGGTATTGGTAATTAATGAACCCTTTATAAACCCTTAACAAAGATAACCTTAATGTAAAGTGTTACCAAGATCTATTTGCACCAAGAACTTACCAAATATTCATCAGGCTAAAAGAAAATCAAATTCACTCCCATACAATAGGTGTCACAACTGACAAACATATGTAGGACAAGCAGGATAGTTCTGTCCAGACTCCCAGGGAAAGTTGCTATATTATTTATTTATTGCAGGTATGCTTTGAGTTCAGTTATTGCATTCTCTGTGCACTTTGAAATGCTCTGAAAACTTGACCAAAAGCTCATATCGTATTGGTTATACAATTTTCCTAGTCAGATAAAGTATATAAAAAAAGGAAGACTGCTTTCTTTAAAAACTAAATGTCAGCGTAGGAATGTTTTGTCCCCTGTGTGATCAGGTCTATAGGAATCCATGTTTCATTGGCCTTGTTTTTCTCACACCTTTCTTTTCCATTCTCACTGTCACATCAGTTTGCAGGTGTTAAAAAGAGGGAAGGTGATAATTAAGACTTATGCAGTAAGGAAGTAAGAGGCTTGCGTTTTTTCTTGGACAATCAGAAGCTTCACATCTGGTTATAGATGCATCTGTTACATCCTTTATCACAGTTATCAAACGGATCAGACACTGTCTGGGAGTGTTGTGATAATTCTATTCAGATTCATGTGTTTATGTTTGACGTGATCAGTTTAGCTTGTCAACCAGAATAAAGTTGTTTCTCTATGGAGCCAGGATTTGTTTGAAAATGTCAGAGATCTTTTAGAGAGAGTTTAGAAGCAAACAGGGTTTTAAAGGGAATTAAGAGGCTATAGAGGAAGTGAAAATTGCTTTTGGCAAAATGGAGGCTTGACAGCTACTGGCTGTGGAATTTTCACAAACAAAACAAAAACTTATGTGGATTAGTTTATTAATGGTTTCTTAATCTAGAAAATCATGGAGCCAGTGGGGAAGAAGAGCATTTGCATGATTAGCATTAGCTATGATATATTCAGCTCACACAAAACCAGCATCATCAGTGTAGACAAACTTGAGTGAAATCTCCCGATGACTGAACATCCTTAGGAAGAGAACAGAAACAAATGAGAGAAAACCCAAACATATGCAGAATTTTGTATGCTGGTTTCTCTACCAGCTTCACCAGAAAGATCTACAACCTGGTCTCACAGAATCATGTTACAATACCTACATTTTTGCAAAATGATTTTTACGTGGCTCTTTTTACGTATCGCGGCAGTTTCCTACACTTGAGGCGCTACAACAACAAAGACTTTTATTCACTTTCTTACAAGTAAAAAGCAGATTATTAGTTCATAAACATTTTTTGCTTTAACTGTTCATGACCTTAAAAGAACACTGTTTAAGTT
This sequence comes from Myxocyprinus asiaticus, assembly GCF_019703515.2. Lineage (NCBI taxonomy): Eukaryota > Metazoa > Chordata > Actinopteri > Cypriniformes > Catostomidae > Myxocyprinus > Myxocyprinus asiaticus. The sequence goes on from NC_059386.1 coordinate 16,465,471, forward strand.
GTTAACATGACTTTACACTTTGTCAGCTTATGAAGCACAATCAGTGTATGTAAACACGCTCATTGTTCAGACAATCTAATCGATTCCCTGCTTAACATTTTATTACAGGTAGTCCTGCACCAAACTCATACTATTGGTTGAGCCTGAAGTTGTCTTAATTAAACATTACTTGAAATGTCATGTTTTGGGCTCACAAGTCAAATATCTATGCTCCTTGAACTTATTTATCTTAAAAATGTAAGACTTAAGATTGTAAGTGTTAATAACTCAAATTATTGAGTATAAAATTGAAGCTATTGGGAATACCCATAATCCCTTGCGCTTGAATTATTAAATCATGTTTCACTGGTTAAAGGGAATTTATGGAGTCATTTAAATAGGTGTTATTTATTTATTTATTTATTTGGATTTTTCTCCCCTTTTTCTTTGGAATGCCCAATTCCCAATGTGCGCTAAGTCCTCGTGGTGGCATAGTGACTCGCCTCAATCCAGCTGCCTCCGCGTCTGAGGCCCCTTTAAATAGTTGTTATTAAGAATTAATGGAGGTTTAACTCTTTTATAGTCTCTTGTAGTCTGTTTTCTATTTTTGCAAAGAGTTGTTTTGTGTGATGTCTCCATTCAAATGATCTGTGTCCCCTTTGGTCAAGTTGGACCCTTTTACCTCTATTTCAGTTCCCTTTCAATTCAGTTCACTCAACATTGCGACAAACACTATGGGGAAATTCCTTCTCTGACAACTAGTTGAAGCACTAATACAATAACGTCAATCTTGTGATTGGCAATGGTGATTAAGCCCCGCCCCTTTAGGTGCACAGTTGGCCTATATAAGTAGGTGGAATTTCTTCAGAATTTTCTTACTTCAAGACAGAGACATCATCTCTCGTCTTGAAAGCCCTCTCCACTTCGCTGTCGAGATACACTGCAGCAAGAGTACTCTTCCCTCCCCTGCAGTGTTCCGGCGAAGATTCTCTCTGCCTCCCCATCCAAGACGCTTCTTAGTGAACGGGTTCTTTGCTTCAGATGCTAGCCGTTGAACAGCGAGACACCACCCGCTTCCTGCAGCGTTCAGGCAGGAGATATTGTATACTTCTCATATATATTTTTTAATATATCAAAAAAGAGCCAATTGAGTGCAATGCGTCTTTTTCAAGATGTCGTTCTGCAAGTGTTCCGTATGCGAGCAGCACATCCCGCCATCCGATGAACACGAGAGATTCATTTGCTGCCTGGGCAGCGCCCATGCTGTAGCAGCTCTCGTGGAGACAGGCTGCCCTCAGTGTGAGGGCATGAGTCTCTGGACGCTATGCTCAAGGACCACCCTTGTTCTGAAGGACGATCCCGCCTCCCGCCTGATCATTATATCATGTTTGGTGGTTCTGACGATGAGGATAATGTTGTGTCGCTCGCTCGCAGCATCAACTATGGGCGAGCGGTCCACGGAGGATGTTGTTCACACTTCAATAGGACCACCAGCGATATTAACAACAGAAAACACAACATGGCTGCACACAAGCCAGAGAACAGAACTTAGACAACAGGTCTAAAGAGTTTTAGGCAAAAAATAGATGCATTTCTAAGACCAGCCTTGAACCGAAGTCCTCAATCAAACAGAGAGATGGGGCTGAAGGTAGCTAAAGTCACACCATGTCCTAACCAGATGCAAAACAACACACAATAAAGTTATCTTTTCCAAGTTATTCAGAGTTTTTGTCCTATTTTTTGACTACAAACTCTTCAGACATGTTTGTAAGTTCTGTTCTCTGGTTTGTGTTCAGCTATGTTGTGTTTTCTGTTGTTAATATTGCTGATGGTCCTGTGAAATAGTGAAACAAAACAAGTTTTTCGCTTGAACTCCCCACCTCGCGAGCGGCTGCAGCGCTCTGCTCTCATGCAAGGAGCTCTAAAGCTCGCGTGCAGTCTGTCTCATGAACGCGCACAGGAGGTCAACGGTCGCTTAAGATTTTCACTAAATAATACATTCGATTCCGGTTTGTTTCTCACAAAACCTTATCGTATTCCTTCAGAACAAGACATGAGTCGCATACAACTATTTATTAGACCTCTGACAGGTTTGGGGAGTAACGCAGTACATGTAATGGGAACACATATTTAAAATACAAAATATAAGTAACTGTATTCCACTACAGTTAGAATTTAAATCATTGGTATTTAGAATACAGTTACATTCAAAAAGTAGTTAGATTACTGAAGAGATTACTTTGCATTTTATTGTCATTTGTTTCATTTAATATTTAGTCCTTTCAGATGGAAAACATTTATACATATAAATGATGCGATCCAAAGTGCATCTGAACAGCGGTGAAACACTTTCTTATGATATGTTACATTCATACGAGCAGACAGAGAAGTAAGTTTGAAGTAAGTTTGGAGCAGAAGAAATAGCAATAAACCTTGTGTAAACTGTCATCTTTACCCTAAGTTAAATGCTATTTCATGCACGATTACCAGGCACGATCATATTTTTTTTATCAAGAAAATTCACGTTGGATCATAATATCTTTTTTCTAGCAAGACCTTTGATATTAGGGCAAAAATCTTTTTTGATAATAATTTTTGTATTGTTTTCCTGTAAAAATATCTAAAAATCCTTAAAATAAGATCAATTTGATTATCTTGTTTTAGAAACAACACTGCATAAGATATTTAGGTCAACGGAGTTGAGATCCATGTGCAGCTTTTAATAACAATAAACAAAGTAATACAGACAGGCAAAGATAAATCACCAGCAGTAGTAATATCAGAGGCAGTCCAGAGGGATATTCAATAACCATGCAAGAGGTCGGGACAGGCAGCAGACAATTACAGGTTAAATCCAGATAAACAAGGCAGTAATAGTAGGCAGGCAGCAACGGATCAAAAACAGGGTAAACAGTCAAGGATAATACACAGGAAACTAGAAAATGCTCAGAAATGTCAGCCTGGGCAAAACAAGACTTCGCAATGATAGCCAGTGAGAGTGAGACTTAAATAGCTGAGTAGATGAGGAACGGGTGAGCAGGTAATCAGTGTCAGGTACGAGGATTATGGGAAATGGAGTTCAGAGTGTAAAGTCAATCCTCAGGTGATGGAGCCCTCTGGTGGTGAGCGGGAGGAACAATAAAGGCGGGATTCATGAAAGTATTTTAAACGTGTATTTTGTCTTACTGTACTGGCAGAGTTATTATAGTCAAAACAAGTAAAAAAATCTACCAGTGCTGAAGAAGTAATCTAAAGTATTTAGAATACGTTACTGACCTTGAGTAATCTAACGGAATACGTTAGTAGATCTGTAGTGGAATACATTTCAAAAGTAACCCTCCCAACCCTGACCTCTGAATTATACTTTTGAAGCTTGAAGATGTGGTTACCATAAACTGCCTTTGTATGACATCACTGAGCACAACATATTTTCACAATTTCTCTCTTTGTGTTAAAAAAAATAAAGTAATTGGTATTGGTAGAGCCAATGTTGCTGTGTCGGGCTGGTTAGGATGCTCAAACAAACAGAGCAATGTTTTGAAAGTGCCACAGAACCACAGTGTTACACTTCTGAGGGAAATTAACCTACAAACTGCTTATAGTCTCTGTGTATACCCTGGGAAAGGAAATGTATTTTAACATCAACTTTTTTTTTTTTCTTTTTTTTTTCTTTTTTTTTCTTTAACTTAAACATAGACAAAACACCTCACTTTGACCTATTATGCTATTACCACCCCTGCTTGGGTATGTTTGCATATCTTTGTGTGTTTAAAGAAACATGGCAGGTTAAACTGTGTATGTGTGTGTGCATTTGAAAACCAGAGAGAGGATTTATAAGGGGTTGGGTGGGGGGGGGGGGTCATTTATACGGGGATGTAATGGCTCTCCAGAGTTCCGCGAAAGATTGAGGTCTTCCTCTAAGCCATCCATGGCCATTTTCATTCGTTCTGCAGATTTCCCCCATCACCCCATCTGCCTCTCCACCCACAAATCAATCACTTCTCCAGAGCTGACACAGCAGCAGCAGCAGGGCCTGCAGGGGGCTTTGTGTTCTAGTGTGTATGAATCTGTGAGTGTGTATGAATGTCTTGAGACAAATGAGTCATCCGAGTTACTTTTTTTACCAAAAGAAAGTCTTTGATGTGCATGTGTATGTTGTGGATTTGCTTCGAGTAGAGTTTTGGTTTTTGGGAAGGGAAATAGCGACTCAGTCCGTTCCTATAACTAATGACAATTCTACCATGTCTCCCATAATCTCACCAAACTGTTTTGAGTAGAAACCATGTTAACATGCTATGTTTGCTTCAAATCCAGGTTTATGAGGACAGAGTACATTTGTCCAATCTTTTGAGTTTCAACACAACAGTCCATCCCAAAGGAAGCAAAAAACACAATTGAGATCTGTCATTATTTTTTTTTTTGTTATTTCTCTATTTTAGGGGGAAAATCTAAGTTGATATTAACTTAGCACTTTCAGCAACGAAAATCCCCTGAGATTAGCAGCAATGACCAATTATCAGAATTAAACAAACTCTGTTTCTCTCTCTCCAGATAAAGTAGATGATGAATTGGAGATGACGATGGTCTGTCACCGGCCGGAGGGTCTTGAGCAGCTTGAAGCACAGACAAACTTCACCAAGCAAGAGCTACAAGTCCTTTACAGAGGCTTCAAAAATGTACGCTTTCCCTTCATCCCTGCCCAGTTTTATCCATCCATCCTTCCTATCCCTCCCATAGCCTCTACTTTCCTCAGATGTCTTTTGACATGTTTTGCAATATTTTAAGAAGCTGATGTGTTTATGTAATATATCCTTATGCCTCAATATCCTCCCTTATGAATCATTGTCTCTCATCTGCATATACAGTCCCTGTGGTTCTGTTTGCTGTGTCTCATCTGTCTTTAAAACTCTGTAAACTCTAATCGTTTCTCTCTGCATTATCCAACATGTCACTAATCACTACATACTGGCCTGCAGCAATAGTCAGCTAGTCATATTTCACAATACCAGAATTCAGATGCTGTATTAGACACACACACACACACACACACACACACACACACACAAATAGTCATGCTCAGCAACACACCCACACAGCAGCTCATATTTGTTTCTTCAAAAAGCCATTTCAAAACCTGTGTATAGCATTATAAGGCAGTGACTGTCAACCATTTTTAATTATGTACAGGATATGAATTATAGATATCTCGTGTTTAATTTTCACTAGTTAAAATGCTTGAAATCAGCAATGGAATTACTACTAGTGAAAGTGCTCATTTTTTAAATCAGTGAGTAGGTTTGCACTAGTAAAAACATTACTACTTAATATACAAAAATGACATAATTATTCGCAGAGATACCTGTTGTTGATATCCGAAATGCAGTTTCAATTAGTAAAAGCTGTAATTTTTTATATCTGTAACTACATTTTCACAAGTAGAATTTCACAATCTGTCATTCATTTGTTTTCAAAATGCAATTACAGATATCGGTAATATATAATTTCTTACTAGTTAAAAATTCCAAATATACGTTATCTATTTATTTCTTACTAGTAGCCTATAAATGATCATTTATATATATATATGGTATAATGTACAGATTTAGCTGGTAATTGGTAATTTAATTCACCAAAGTGGTATTCAACTGATCATAAAGTATTGTCAGGACATTACTGATGTAAAAAACAGCACCGTCACTATTTGAAAAAAGTCATTTTTGATCAAATCTAGACAGGCCCCATTTCCAGCAGCCATCACTCCAACACCTTATCCTTGAGTAATTTCAAGCATTGTATAGCCTTCATTCCTCAAAACAATTATTGACTAATGAGTTTCTAGAGAAAGCTGTTTCTTTTATGCCATTCTTGACCTAATATTGAGCTTAAGATATGCCAGTCTATTGCATACTGTGGCAACTCAAAAACGAACACAAAGACAATGTTAAGAACGAACCAAATAGCTTTCACTTGCCATTATATCAAAACTGCTGAAAGCTATTTGGTTCGTATTAACATTGTCTTTGTGTTTGTTTTTGAGTTACCACAGTATGCAATAGACTTGCATATCTTAAGCTCAATATTAGGTCAAAAATGTCATAAAAGAAACTGCTTTCTCTAGAAACTCATTAGTCAGTCATTGTTTTGAGGAATGAAGGCTATACAATGCTTGAAGTTGCCAAAAAAACAGAAGATTTCAAAGACAAAGGTAAACTGGCTCTAACGAGGACAGAAAGAGATGTGGAAGGCCAGATGTACAACTAAACAAGAGGATAAGTACATCAGAGTCTCTAGTTTGAGAAATAGATGCCTCACATGTCCTCAGCTGACAGCTTCATTGAATTCTACCCGCTCAACACCAGTTTCATGTACAACAGTAAAGAGAAGACTCAGGGGTGCAGGCCTTATGGGAAGAATTGCAAAGAAAAAAACACTTTTGAAACAGAAAATCAAAAAGAAAAGGTTAGAGTGGGCAAAGAAATAGACATTGGACAACAGATAATTGGAAAAGAGTGTTATGGATCTTAACCTCATTGAGCTTTTGTGTGATCAGCTAGACTGTAAGGTACGTGAGAAGTGCCCGACAAGACAGCCACATCTATGACAAGTGCTACAGGAGGCGCAGGGTTGGGAGGGTTACTTTTGAAATGTATTCCACTACAGATTACAGAATACATGCTGTAAAATGTAATTTGTAACATATTTTATTAGATTACTCAAGGTCAGTAACGTATTCTAAATACTTTGGATTACTTCTTCAGCACTGGTAGATTTTTTCACTTGTTTTGACTATAAAAACTCTGCCAGTACAGTAAGACAAAATACACATGTTAAAAATACATTCTCTGAAAAAACTAAATATCTTATGCAATGTTGTTTCTAAAACAAGAGAAATCAAATTGATCTTGTTTTAAGGATTTTTAGATATTTTTACAGGAAAACAATACAAAAATTATTATCAAGAATATGATTTTTGCCCTAATATCAAAGGTCTTACTAGAAAAAAAAGAAATTATGATCCAACATGAATTTTCTTGATAAAAAAATATGATCATGCCTGGTAACGTGTGCATGTAAAATGGCTAGAAATAGCATTTTAGCTTAGCGTAAAGCTGACAATTTACACAAGGTTTATTTCTATTTCTTCTGCTCCAAACTTACTTCAGACTTACTTCTCTGTCTGCTCATATGAATGTAACACATCAAAGAAAGTGTTTCACCGCTGTTCAAACGCTCTTTGGATCGCATAATTTATATGTATAAATGTTTTCCATCTGAAAGGACTAAATATTAAATGAAACAAATGGCAATAAAATGCAAAGTAATCTCTTCAGTAATCCAAATACTTTTTGAATGTAACTGTATTCTAAATACCAATGATTTAAATTCTAACTGTAGTGGAATACAGTTACTTATATTTTGTATTATAAATACGTAATCCCGTTACATGTATTTCGTTACTCCCCAACCCTGAGGAAGCGTGGGGTGAAATGTCACCTAAGTATCTGGACTAACTGACAGGATTTTTTGATGAGAACTCTTTGAAGTAGTTTAAGAAGTTCTGAACATTTTTTTTCAAATTGTAATTTTTCACGTTATTAATGTCCTGACTATACATTGTTATCAGATGAATGCCACTTTGGTGACTAAAGGTACGAATTTCTTTCCATAAGAGCAAAATCTGTACATTATTCCAAAATTTTGGCCGCTAGTGTGTGTGTATATATATATATATATATATATATATATATATATATATATATATATATATATATATATATATATATCAGTATTTACACTATATTACTAGTACAAATATCCATTCTTAATATCAACAAATGATTTAAAGCAAGTAAAAATGCAAATTTTTGTTATAAGGAATTTGGTTTTAATATCAGATATCTATAATGTGACTGTAACTAGTAAGAAAGACTTTTAAGATATTAATTACTCTTCAGTATATTGATATCTAAAATCCATTTCCTGATATCTGAAATACCAAATCTAACATGTGGAAATAAATTAACAAATATCAAAAATTAGCATGTTTACTAGTTGTAATTCAATTGTTGATAACAGAGGTGGACATTTGTATTAAAAACAAAGAAATTACTGATATGAAAAATTACAACTTTTACTAGTGGAAATTCTATTTTTGATTAGCAGGGAAAAAAAACTAGTGATAATTAATTATAAAATATATTTAATATGTTAAATAATTCTGAATAAATTGCATTTTCACTAGTAGTAATTCCATTACTGATATCAAGAATTAACATTTTAACTAGTAAAAATCTAATTATAGATATACAACCCCAATTCTGAGAAAATGGGATAGTATGCAAAATGCTAAAACAAAAATTAGTGATTTGTAAATTAGAATCACCCTTTGCTATATTGAAAGCTCTACAACTACACATTATATGATGTTTTACCCTGTGAATTTCATTGTTTTTTGTTTTTTTAAATGTACAGTAATTTCAAATCAGATGATTGCAACACGCTCCAAAAAAAGATGGGTCAGTCGAGTGTTTACCACTGTTAAACATCACCATTTCTTCTAATATCACTTATTAAGCATTTGGGCACTGAAGAAACAAGTTTGTTAAGTTTAGAAAGTGTAATTTTCCCTTATTCATCCATCACATAGGTGCACAGTTATACAGGGTCTTTGTTGCCGGATGGTGTGCTTCATAATGCACCACACATTCTTTATTGGAAACAGGTCAGGACTGCAGGCAGGCCAATCTAGCACCCACACTCTCTGCTTACACAGCCATGCACTTGTAATCCGGGCAGCATGTGGTTTGAAGTTGTACTGCTGGAAAATGCAGGGACGTCCCTGGATAAGATGGTGCTGGATGGCAGTATGTGTTGCTCCAAAATTTTTACATATCTGTCTGCATTCATGGTGTTCTCACAGATGTGCGAGTTACCCATGCCATGGGCCCCTGGCCCACACAGACCCCTGGCCCACACAGACACTGGCTTTTGGACCTGACGCTGATAACAGCTTGGATGGTCCTTTACCTCTTTTGCCCGGATAACATGACAGCTGTGTTTTTCAAAAACTTTTTGAAATGTGGACTCTTCGGACCAAAAAAAAACACAGTTACACTGCTGATGAGACCGACACCTGAGAAGTCGGCAGCGCTTCTGGACAGTGTTGATGTAGGGCTTCTGCTTTTCATAGTAAAGTCTTAACTTGCATCTGTGGATGCAGCGGCGAGTGGTGTTGACTAACAAAGGTTTACTAAAGTTATCCCAAGCCCATGTTCATGATATCCATTACAAATTAAGTTTTTTCAAGACAGTGATGTCTGAGGTATCAGAGATTATGCACATTCAGAAGTGGTTTTCGTCTTGCCCTTTGCGCACCAATATTTGACCAGATTCCTTGAATCTTTTAACTATATTGTGCTCTGTAGAGGGTGAAATGCCCAAAATCCTTCCAATTAGTCTTTGGGGAACATTGTTCTCAAAGTGCTGGATTATATGCTGAAGCATCTGTTGGTAAATTGACAAGTCTTGAACGATCCTTGCTCTTGAAGAACTAGGCTGTTTTTGGAGGCTCCTTATACAGTATATGACACAATTGCCTCACCTGTTTAACGTCTCCTGTTTCACATCGCCTTGTTATTTCAATTCGTCAAATTGTTATTAGTCTTAAATTGACCCTAATTAAATTCACAAGGTAAAACATATTATGTATAGTTGTGGTGCTTTCAATATAGGTGAATATAATTTACAAATCAATCCTTTTTGTTTTTATTAGCATTTTTCATACTGTTCCAACTTTTTCGGAATTGGGGTTGTAATTCATGTCCTGCACATGATTAAATGACAAAAGCGCTTGTGATATTGTAGGAAACAAATGTAACAAATATGATTTGCTACTAAGGTCAGTTGACTTGTCCAGTTGTACAGCTAAGCATGTTGCCTGCATTAGCTTGCCCACCAATTGTTCAACAACATCTTTGCTCATACCTTCTGTATTTTTTTATGGAACATTTTCATGTCAAAAAATATATATAAAAATACATCTAATGTGTTTAACATGATATGTATATTATTTAGCATATTATACTCATCAAATATTTTATATATTTTAAATTATGATTCTGTGGACCCCCCTGTAATTATGTTCTGGACCATTAGGGGCCCACAGAGCCCTAGTTGAGAAACAATGCTCAGCACAATCACAAATCAGTCTCAAGCCAATAATATAAGCCATTTTTCCCCTAGGAGTGTCCAAGTGGAGTGGTGAATGAGGAGACCTTTAAACACATTTACGCACAGTTTTTTCCACATGGCGGTATGTTACTTTCATTTGACCTCATTAAATCCTTGTATTTACATGCTTCAGTGAGTCCATATCCAGTGTCGGATGTAACCTGTTTAAAATTAGTTACTGTAGTCTAATTACGTTACAGTCAAAATTAGTATAACACATTATATTTTATCAGAGGTACAAAGTGTCTTATGTTATTGTTGTCACTGCTGTGCTTCTTCCAGATGCCAGCACATATGCACATTATCTCTTCAATGCATTTGACACCAGAAATGATGGATTAATAAAGTTTGAGGTATGAAAGTACAGTTTATGTGGAATCATGGCATAGTATTAGAATATATATGTTTATTATTTTGCACACAGGGTTAACTTTCTTGCTCTCTCTCTCAGGACTTTGTGATGGGATTATCTACCCTATTGCGGGGGACGGTCAGAGATAAACTTGAGTGGACATTTCATCTCTATGACATTAACAAAGATGGATTTATCAACAAGGAGGTGTGTGTGGCACATTTGTTGGTTAAAAAGCAACAATTACTAACATAACTTAATTCAATAACTGACTGAACAAGCTTGTACGTAAATGTAGTTGGTTATTTAATGCAAACGTTACAATGTATCGCCTTACAAGTCATGCGCTATTGTAAAAGTGTGTAACAGGGCGAAAACTAAGCGTTTATGAAGTGATAATATGCCATTTTATTCCTGATTTGTCTGAAACTGTTGTATTAGTACCCCTATAGTGTTCATTTCACCAGAAAACTGCTGCGATATGTACAAGGAGCCACGTAAAAATAATTCTGCAAAAACGTAGGGATAGTAATGTGATTCTGTATTCACGTTTCTCACAGGAAATGACGGAGATAGTGAGAGCCATCTATGACATGATGGGGAAGTACACTTATCCGGCTTTAAAAGGAGATGTACCAAAGCAACATGTGGATGCTTTCTTTGAGGTCAGTCATTATTAGAGAAAATTAGCAATTCTCAATGTAGGATTTGTAAAGTAAAGTTTAAGAACAACCTAAATGAATGTTCACTCTCCTATAGAAAATGGACAAAAACAAAGATGGAGTTGTAACATTAGAGGAGTTCATCCTTGCCTGTCAGGAGGTAAGTTTACATACAGAATGTTCAGATTAATATGTTTTTTCCTTATAGCATTATTTTTTTTAATGTGTAAACATCAACATAAGCTGCCATGTGCACATATAATGTGATCCAGTTGCATTGAAAAGATTATACTGTCCCAGTGTGGTCAAACTGAAGAACTGCATGTCTGTAATTATGCTCACTTAAGTCTTTTTTTTTTTTTTTTTTCTTAGGATGAAAATATGATGAGATCAATGCAGCTCTTTGAAAATGTGATGTAAAGAAGATGAACTAGCAGAAGAAAAGAACGAAACAGAAAGTGGGAAAAGAGAAAAATAGGGAGTTTATGTTAATATAAATATTTGCCATATTTCACTGAAGTGAGTTCTGGAGGAGTGTGGTGGTCGTTGGCCATGGATGGATGCATGAGAGTCTGTAGTCTTTCTTTTTCTCTCTCTATTCAAACCTTGTAAAATATGTATTATTCTCCCTTGTGAATGCTGATGGTTTCAAAAGTTACCAGCCAACACTCCTCCTTGATCCAGCTAGCCTTTCAGACCTTCAAGCTGATCCCGAAGACTGCATATGTTTGAAAGGCAATATCTGATGTGTGACTACTGGGGTGGCCATGATCAGGACCCTCCCTCCCTGTGAAAGAGAATGCCATTCTCAGCCTTTATTTTATTTTGATTTGCTTGACACTAGAGTTCAGGACTCTATGTTTGGTGTACTGGAACTGCATCCAGGAGGTCTACAGCCTCCTTTGCTTGCTTTCTTGCCAAAAGAGCTTGCATGATAAAAACCAGCAGATATTTCCTTACGAGCTGCTTGAATATAAAGTTGGCCTTCAGATATCTAGGTTGACTTTATCAATGTGTTAATACATTTCATGATTTATTTATCTACGACAAGGGTTGTGTGGGATACGTGTGGGATGTTGATTTTGTGGCTTGTGTTGTCAAGTTTTAACAACATTGTTTGTGGGTATTTAATGTCTCCAGTCTGCCTGCTTATGTCTGTCTCAATACCTGCCAAACCATTTTTGCCCACCAGATCATAGCGAATAAGTTGGCTGTAAGGTTAAAGGGGTGTGTGTGCATCTATGTACTGTATGTAAATATTGGGAGTATTTAAGAGGCTGCAAAATCACTACTGTATATAGACCCAGTAAATGACAATCCATACCTTTCAATTCCTTCAAGAAGGGCACAAAGGAAAAGCAAGATAAATTACATATAATATTAAAATTATTATTTATTTTGATTGCAAGTGTCCAGTTTAAGCAAGAGAAGTATAAGCTATGGAAATACTTGCAAGCATGGTGCCACATGAAGAAATGTCCAATGAGGCAAATACAAACTGTGAAAAAGAAATATCAGAAATATATGCTGTGCAGTCTCAGTCAAAACCTATTTAAAAAAATATTTGTGGAATAACCATGCAGCTAAGTTTACCGTGCTTGTTTTTTATTATTATAATTATGATTAATATGAATATTATTGTAGTGTTGAATAATAATAAATTATGAGATCTTTAATAACATATTATTGTGTTTATATCTTTTAAATATTGTCTTTTATTATTGTAAATTGTCATATAAATCTGTACAACACTAAGATAGAAAGATAGATACATAGATACATAGTTATCACTTTAATATCTTGTGAAATTAGAATAGAGAGAAAAGATTATATTACATAGGCAATTCTATCTATATTTCTATATTTGACACATAAGGGTGGACACCCAAAAGTCATTTGGGAATGACACCCAAAGTTCTAGTAAATTTTCATATGGAGCTGTTTTACTGGCTCTATTGGAGGACCGTCCCAGTTTGATCAAGAGAATGGGGGGTAATAGAAAGGAATGGGAGTATCCAGTATTAGAAGTAGAAGGTGCAGTAGCAGTTACAGACAAAGATAAAGCAGAAATGTTGGTAAAAGCATTGGTCCAGATACATGGGTCAGGGAACTTAAATAAGGAAGAAAGAAGCAGGAGAGAAATAACAAAGAGAAAATATTTAAAAATACTGGAAAGGAGTGGGGAAATGGACGATCAGCCAATCAACTTTTAATTTACTCTAGAAGAAATGAAAAGAGCTTTAAGTAAATCAGCCAATACTCGTACATCACCAGGGAAGGATCAAATAGGGTACTTAATGCTGAGACATTTTAAGGATGGGGCAATGAGGAAACTGTTGACACTATATAATAGAGTATGGGAGGAAGGTAGGCTTCCAAAAGCATGGAAAGAAGCTATAATAATTCCTATTAGGAAGCCTGGGAAGGATTCATTGAAGCCCACTAATTATAGGCCAATAGCCCTTACAAATATATGTACAAATATGGAAAGGATGGTCACAGAAAGGTTCATATATATTCTTTAGAAAAGAGAGGACTAATAACAAAATACCAGAGTGGATTTAGTAAAGGAAGAGGAACAATGGATCCTATTGTGTGTCTGGAAAATGAAATTAGAAAAGCACAGATAAATAAAGAATCAGTTATAGTGGCATTGACATGATGTGGATGTGTGATAAAAACTAAAAATGATGAATATAGGAGGAAGAATTTTCAAGTGGATAAAGGATTTTATGGGAAATAGGAATATTCAGGTAAGAGTAGGAAATGAAATATCAAATAGACATGAAATAGAAAATGGGACTCCACAAGGAAGTGTAATAAGTCCATTAATGTTTTCTATAATGATTAATGATGTTTTGAAGTTCAACCAGATAGAGAAAGATCTCTTTTTGCAGATGATGGTGCAATTTGGAAAAGGGGAAGGAACATTCTGCATATAAATAGAAAGATACAAGAAGCAATAATAAAGGTAGAAAAATGGGCATATGAATGGGGATTACATTCTCAGTAGAAAAGACAAATACAGTAGTTTTCACAAGGAAAAGAATTCTCCCAGAAATGAACCTGAAAATGTATGAAAGAACACTGGACAGGGGGAAAGATTTTAGATTCACAGGAATCTTATTTGACACAAAATTAACATGGGCAGATCATATAAATAAAATTGTTGGAAAATGTCAGAAAGTAATAAACATCATGAGGAGTTTAAGTGGAGTGGAATGGGGGGCAAATTCTCCTCATTAAAATCTATATATGTGACAATGATTAGGTCTGTGATTGATTATGGAAGTATAGTATATGGGTCAGCATCAAAAACGTTATTGGAAAAAATAAATAAGATATAAGCTCAAGCTCTCAGGCAGTGCAGTGGACCACTAAAAACAACATCCATATCAGCTCTGCAAGTTCTGACAAGAGAGATGCCACTAGAAATAAGGAGGAAACATTACTAATGATTCATTACTGGGTCAATCTTAAAGGGCATAAAGAGGAACATCCTACAAAAATGGTGATACAAGAAAACTGAGAACAAGATAAAAGAAATAGTTTTGGATGGGCTAGTAAAATATATGCAAAAGAAATGGGGATTAATAGAGTCAAGATGACCCCAACAGTTGTAATCCCAGAAACAGAACCGTGGGTACATAAGACACCAAAAATAGACATGCATATGTTGGAAATAAAGAAAGCAGGAAGAGGGGAAATAGATTTACCAACAGAATTTTCAATCCATGTCAGTGTTAATTACCCCCAATATATACAAATATTTACAGACGGGTCAAAAGATCCAGAGCATCAGACAACTGGAGCAGCATTTATAGTACCAAAATGGAAAGAAAGTGGAATAAAACGAAGTTCAGATTATTTGGGAGTATATACAGTGGAAATGCTGGCAATATTCATGGCTTTACAGTGGGTAGAAGAACACAAACCAGGATACATTTTAATATGTTCTGACTCCGTTTCAGTCCTTAAGAGCCTGAGATCTTTCAAATCTAGCCGACAAGATATTCTGTTTAAATTTTACAAGTACATACAAGAATAATTCGAGAGGGTACAGTAATTAGGTTTATGTGGGTTCCAGCACATGTAGGTATAAAGGGAAATGAGGAGGTGGATAAATTAGCAAAACAAGCATTACAAAGAGAAACAACAGAATTACAAGTTGCATTAAGTAAGTCAGAATTTAAAGCAGTACTATGGGGTAAAGCAATAGAAGAATGGCAAGGAAAGTGGAACAATGAAACAAAGGGTAGATTTCTTAACATCATAACCAATAAAGTTAATCAGGAAATAGGAAATATAGGTAAGTTGAGGAAAGAGGAAGTTGTTTACAACAGAATAAGGTTAGGACATTCAAATTTAAATAGTACACTAAAAATAATTGGAAAACATCCAGATGGGTTGTGTGAATACTGTCAGGTTGAGGAGAATATATCACATGTAATTACTGAATGCACTAAATATGATGGAGGAGTTGATGAAGGATAGAATTAAGGAGTGCAGTATTAAGGAATTAACAAATATGTCAAGTTGGAAAAACAGTAGAACTTTCTATGAATTCATAAGAAAAACAGGATTGATAGGTAGACTTTAAGCGCTGTTCCACACTCCGGAGCAGAAGGTGGCGGTAATGAACCATTTACGTTGACCAAGAAGACGAAGAAGAAGACCCGTCCCAGTAATGGGCGTGATTCACACAACGTGTGTGTTAGTGTGTCCATAAACTCGTCAGCACAGGTTACATTCAGACCCTCAAACAGACTGCAGAAATGGATCAAGAACAAATGGGTCCCCAGATCTTCCTGTACGGTATGTAGATAATGAAATATCTAAATCGACCCGTTCTGTATCATGTTAATTGTTAGATTACTAGTCTAAAACGTGAACGTGGCAATAAACGACATTTTGAGTTAACTTAGCCTGCCAGCAACCCTGAGTTATATTACAAGACCACACACTGTTTAACAGTGCATTTGTTGTCTTAAGCGAGTTAAGTACAATCTGACATCTGTCTTAAAAAGCTCAATGCAGACTGACACTAAACTGCAGCACGTTTAGCATGAACTCAAAGTTGCTAATCGGTTAGCACGAGATACTGATAAAGTGTAATACTGATAGTCAGCTGCTGCTGGCCACCTATTTAGATTTAATTTGACAAATCGAAATAGAACCAAAGTATATGTATTAACCACATGGAACAGTTCAAACGAATGTGGCCAGTCTCGCTGCACGTGAATTATTAGCGGTGTGGAAACACGTGCACTGGCCCGGACCTTCCTAAATGGCGCCACTGGGCTACACGTGGGTTAGAAAACGCGTTGAAAGTGCATTTATGAATATAGTTTGAATTCACCTAAAACTACATTTCATATATTGTCCTTTATTTTCTCTTGTTCTGATCACACACACCCAGACCTACGAGTATTTTGGGGTTGTTTGCCTAAGTTATACTTTAATTCTAATAACGGTCCTCTTTTTGTGTATTTAAATGTTAGTCTTAAATCGTCCGAAATATCACATTAGGTTTGAAAGTTGTCGCATTTTACGTCTATAGCAGTAATTTAGCAGTCTGACCATAACGTAGAGACAATCTCACAAACCTTGCCACGTGTACACTTGATTTAATTAGCGGACAGTAGTTGCAGTTAACATGAGTTGATTAATGTTAACTTACATGGTTTGATTCGCGAATAAATTCTCCGACGTGCCATGTATTAATATGCTAGTTGTGAAACACGTGGTGAAAACCTTAAAGCACCCCTTTAAATGTGCAATCAGTCATTTTTTCCTCATTAAAAAAAGTGTAACTCCTAATAACATGAATTGTAATTTTGCAGTATATGTAGGAAATCATGACCACTCGCATTAAAATGAATACGCCAGTCATATCAGTTATCTTTATAAAAACTGTTTTATTCTACACGGAGAGGGTCCGCACAAGGGGGCTGCCATGTTACAATCACATGACCAGCCGAATACTACTAGCTTAAAGGTGCAGTATGTAAGATTCAGAAACCCTTGTTATTAATGACACCTGTGGCCGTTAAGTGAACTGCAGCCAGCTACCTGTTGCTCGTGCACACACTCCATGGGGATGCGAGTGAGCATCATCCAAAACAATGACGTAACGTACAAAGAGACAACATGATTCACTGGCATCATGCTGACAGTTGAGGTAGCATAATTAATTACACAGTTATGATTGTTTTACTACAAACTTTGAGACTGTATATTATATTTGACTCTCCAGTGCTGGAACAGGGCTAAAACAAAGTGTGGATATAGGTCTGACTATGCGAGACTGTAGTTTGAAGTAATCACTTTTCTTTGCAGTAGAGCCCGACCGATTTTAGAGAGGGAAAATTCACCGATTACCGATATGGTGGCCGATATATTTATTTGAGCTGGAATGAAAACCGACCTTTTCTATGTGGATTGTGCACTGATTTTGCACCGATATGACTATGCAAATGTACTTGGAAGGCTGCTTTCTTAAATATTTTTATCAAAGAATATTTGACATTATTATACATGCTCAACAAATTCTAGAAATGAACACAGAAAATAAAGAATAAAAATACAATAAATGGCTAAATAAAAACCAGTACTGTATGTTTAGTATCAGTCAATTGCCCACCATTAAAATAAAAAATACATAGCTTAATTAACATCAGTACTGTTAGTATCAGTCAGTGGCTGACCATTTAAATAAAGAATAAATAAAAATACAATAAATAACTAAATAAACATCAGGGGCCGGTTGCATCAGCTATACTTGCGTTACAACTTAGCCTAGTTGTGGCATAAATGGGCACTAAGTCACAATTTACGCTTCTACTTACAAACTTAGGTAGAACGTAACCCTACGTATAAACTAAATATTTACGGCAGCCTCCGACCAGGAGTAACTGATTAAATAAAAAAGCAGACTCATTTAATGACATCAATGAGCTCATGTTTTGGTTGACAGGCTTCAGTCCTTTCGACATATCCTGATGATGTTGGCATTTACATTTACGAGAGAGAAAAAAAAACGTAAGCAGCTCTTCAGCATGAAACCGATCTAACGGTGCTGTTTTTAGGGTGCGTCGCATGGTGTCAAGTTTCAACACATTCAAAATATAAATAGGATATTAAAATGAATAAATGTCTGTTTTTTCAGCCTGTTGTATTAGTATTTATCACCCCTCATTTATTTTAGATACAGTTCCTATATATTATTATTTACACAGGGCAAATATACTATTTATTAAATCTACTTTTATTATGTATCGTATTTTAATGTCTGGAGAACCAGACTTTTAAATATTACACTTTAAATACAACGACTGGAATTGTTTGGTTGAAGGGGGTACCAAACTGTGCATCCTGAACAAAACAGTTTGGTGAATACATGTTTACACGCTGACAAGGTATGAAAGTAGCTATGTAGTTAGCTGTAAGCTAGTTGCCATGGAGAATAAAAGATGGACTTTATTTACTTTCCAGCATTGTGTCTCACCAATGGCACTTTTCCACTGCACGTTACGGTTCGACTCTGCTCGCTTTACTTTTCTGAGCTTGATTTTCCACTGCAGTTTAGTGCCGCCTCAACGTGGGTGGGATTATAGGCTGATCGTCATAGTTGCGCCGCCTCTACTGCAGTGACATCATCTTAAACGCGACAAACATTACTGACCATAAACAATAACACGACTGCTAGCTGTTAGCTACTAGCTCATTGTGCTGCATAAAGCAGTTGTTGCATGGTGATTTTACACAAGTGTAACAGTTAAATTGGCCTGGTTGTTTTAGAAGCAAGCTTTCCAGTAGCTGGTCAACTAAAAGTGAAGCTTTCAAGCAGAATATATTTAACGTAACAAAACGTACCATCCTCCATCGTTGATTCCAACAATGCTGTGCCCTCCCATGTACCACTTCCACTTTCTTCTGTTTGAACCACTCTGGCTGTTGTGGTCCTTGATGGTTCTGTAGTCACTTCCTTTTTTTTTTTTACTTTTCCCTACACTGTTGGTAGGTCTGGTGGTAGCCGTGTGCAGCCAACAGCTGAGACACTTCCTGAAATACTTTTTTCGTTTTGCGTAGTTTCGTTTGTCGCTAACGAGAGGAATGTCTGCACCTCGTTTATTGACCACGGCATGGTTTTGCACACAGCCATTTCTTTTTACAATTTGAAAGTCACGTGAACAAATGAAACGGCTATCGTTGTTGCTAACTTTAAAACTAGCAGGTTGATATCTCGTGTCGCAAATCCAGTGACGCTGGTAGTGACTATTCTCTGACCAATCAGTGACCTGCTGGGCTTTGACGACACATTTAGTATCGGCTCGGCTTGCTTGGAACCTCGACCGAGGTGGTACTAAAAAAAGTACCAGGTAATATCCACAGTGGAAAACATGGCAAAAAGTGAGCAGAGTTGAGTCGAGCTGCAGTGGAAAAGCCCCAAAACTAGGTAACAGCGAAGCGTGAAATCAACACTCACCACACACAATCCACCACCGCACCGTTGTCTGCTGAGCTGCAAAAAGATGCTCTATTTACCTTTCAATCTGCTACATTACTGACAAAATATAGCTGGCTAACAGCAAACAGATGTGATAAACATGAGTGACATGGTTGTCAGGGACAGGGTTAACTTTATATTAGTTATATAAAATGATGGGGTCATTTTTTATTAACTTTTCCAGTATGTATTTCACAAACTAGTTAGCAATTTAACGAGAAGAGACCGTTTAACTCCGCCCTGTCTGCAGAGCCACTGTCAGATCAGAGTCAGCTCTGTAAACAATGGAGTCGGAGCGCACTCTGCTGGACAAACTACGCTATGACATCAATTCTAAAGCATTGTTTTCTGCATTATATGTTCTGAAAAATAGTTTTCATATCGTCGTATATCGATATATCAGTCGGGCACTACTTCATGATACATAGGCTATCATATAAATGCAGTCAATGTTGGCGTTGGCTAGCTAGCCAGCTTTATCAATAGCTGTTATCTAAATTTGGTGGATGATGACCATAGCTGTTTATAAAATAGACTGTACATTATA
Organism: Myxocyprinus asiaticus; assembly: GCF_019703515.2. Lineage (NCBI taxonomy): Eukaryota > Metazoa > Chordata > Actinopteri > Cypriniformes > Catostomidae > Myxocyprinus > Myxocyprinus asiaticus. Next base: position 16,485,750 of record NC_059386.1, read on the forward strand.
AATATTTTGACACAATTCAGTATTGATGTGATTCCATCAACTGTCATTTTGATATTTTATTATAATAGAATGTATATGTTTTCTGTATAACCAAGTTACGTTACTCTAATGAATGGGTCTTTTTGAGTTATCTTGAACATTGTCTAGCATTCATTTCATGTGTTATTGTAGTTTAGCTAAAATTACACAGATCAATCTTTATGGCACTCTATTTCTCATGCTTTGCAGTTATGTAAGCGTACCTGTCCAATAAGAAGAATGCTACTTCAGGGTTGGTTTTGATCCCCAAAACCAAACGAAGGTCCCTCCAGGAATCAAATACCCTGCCGATGTTCACTCTAGTTTTCGCTCGGCCACGAGCATGTTCCCGCTTAGCCAGACGGGATTCGATAGATAAATGTTTTTTTTTTATTTTTGGCATTCTCTGAGTTTGTGTAGGAGTCGGTGTTGTGCTGGGAGCCGGACGTTTGCTGGATTCCATTTCTAAGATAACGTTACCTAGTGTTGCAGTTTGTTGTCGCTGTTGAATAGTGGAAGAGATTCACCAAGGCAAGGCTCTCGCGAGTGCGCATAAAACTTCACATCCTTTGGATTTTCCCGGCAAAACCGACCCGCTCCCTTCGCATGAAAATCAGTCTAAAGGCTTTAATAGGCAACCTAGGAAGTCCGGGAAGGGCTCATTTTTTTTTTTACAGATGTGTTACAAGCTGTTCACACATTGGCAAAAAAAAAGGGCGAATATTACATGAAAATTTTTGCATTATTGCATTTTAATCTCCGTAACCATTCTGTTATTTGACACTTTCACTCATTGATTTAAGTAATCATGGCTGACCATGAGCACAAATTTCTACAATGGCATCTGAAATGGAAAACTATTGACTTTAAAAAGTCCAAGATGACACAGACAAAAGTTACTGGGTGCACCTTTAACCCCCTCACCATCCTAACAGGTTGAGGGGTTATGATGCTCTGTACACTGCATTTAACATTTATTAATTTGTGTTTTACAGGCTGTGAGCTCAAGGCAGGAAAAGATGTCATTTTTAACCCAGAGCATGACGATTTTGATCATCAGTTATCAGTCAGAATGGTATGCAGAGTTTGCGGTTAACCTAAAGCTCTATTATGATGCGGCATACCATTTAATTTAAATAATGGTCATTTATCATTCCAGTAACATTTAAGACATTTATTTATATTCGTGCAGGCCTGCGTTGATCCCTCAACAAAAGATGAACTGAATGTTGTGGAGATTGAAGGACTGGACTTAGAGGGTCAGAAGGTCAAAGCAGTGCTGGCCACGCTCAAACCTTCCACTTTTCCCAGTGTAAGTAGAATCTCTCGTTCTCCCTACAGTGAGCAGTATAATTTCAGCTGAATTTGAGTCGATTCCTTGGAATTGCGCTTGTAGATTTTTATTTTATTTTTTTAACCAGTGTATTTGTGTTGCAGGTGTGTTTGGGCGGGCTTGAGATCACTCCACCTGTAGTGTTCAGACTACGCACTGGTTCTGGTCCAGTTCACATTAGTGGACAGCATCTTGTTAGTGAGTAAATTATACTGTTGTAGTTCTCACTAATCTAGAGCACTTTGCACTTCTCTTGCAAAGGAACATGGAATTTGCACCATGTTATGGGCAAGCAAGATGATGTGGTTGCCCTGTTAAAGGAGTTCTCTTCAAAACCCCACCCTTTGGAGACTGGTTCTGAGCCTGTATAAAAATCTTTGTGAATCTTACCACTAGGAGATCTCCTAAGAGTTCCTAGCTAAGAGTTTTTGCTTAAAACTTGTTCAAAACTGCTAAGATTAAGTTTTACTATTGAAATCTTAAGGTAAGTGTAAGGTGGAATTGACTTCTTTCCTATGGATGAGATCACGTTCAATGAGTGCGCTTTCTTAAATGGCACAAATTGATTGGCAGACATGAACTGCTATTTGTCGACACATTCATTTTAGATAGACAGTTGAATTATGTTCTCTAATGGAAAGATTTCAGATAAGGTGTTTGTATTTATACTAGGGGTGTAACGGTTCAAATTTCTCACGGTTCGGTTTGTATCATGGTTTTAGGGTCACGGTTTCGGTACGGATCGTTATTTACAATGTTTAGAGAAAAAAATTATTACTGTCAAATCCAAAGTAAGAATACTCCATTTGGTAACACACACTTCAACAGGTTTGCCCTTAATAAAAATCATGGTTTTACAGTAACCATAGTTTAATGGTTGTATTTGTAGTAAAACCATAGTAACCACAAAATCAACATGGTTACTCTCATGTTTACAATATATAGTATAATTATTGTTACTATATGGAAACTACAGTATTACTGTTGTAAAACCATGGTTAATTGTATCAAAACCATGATTTCTGCAAAGAAAACCATGGTGACAGCAGTCATGGTTACTACATTACCATGGTTAATTATCGTTAGGGTCTTTAACTAAAACCCTTTTCTCTAATTACTAAATCAACATTTTAACTTAATACCTGCACTATTAAGCTACATGCATCTACATAAAATGCATTTCAAACTCTACTGCACATACAGTATATTCAATATTCAGAAGCTGTACATCACTATAGAAGAAAGTTTGCTATTAAAATGGATACTAGGGATGTTGTGACGTGGCTCATGTGTTTTAATCATACGTGGAAATCACACATCTTTGTCAGCGGAGTTGGGAAACATATCGTTGGCAATGAACACCACAATCGTTTAGTTATTGTTTTATGCCTGTCCGAATTAGCAGTGAGTGCCTGCTTAAAAACGAAAGGGAGTGTATGCAGTTTCGGCTCATCTGCAGCTCTGTGTGTGCTGCGCGCTGTCTTTCCCTAGTGATTTCGGCGTAAATTATCATATTTCAATGTATTACCAGTATACAGCAGTCGCGTCGAGCGACGCCTGCAAACGGTGTCTGTTTTGTAAAATAATTTTGACCATCGCTGTTGTAATTGACTGCAAAAAGAAAATGTTTCATGACAGGAGACCTGAATAACGCAGGGGGCTTCTCTATCAGTGGCTCGTTTTTTCCGCTTGCCATTTTCAACTACACACAACGCTTGCAGAACAGTGATGTCATCAAGTTGACCCACGTGAAACGCAGGCGGAGCGTATCCCTCTTCAGATCCATTCAGGTGCATTAGCTTAGGTTGTAATTGTGCGTGTATATTTAACGCTTTTCCTTCACAAAACCTTGTGCTCCAGATGCCTCAAACTTGAGGTTAATCGCGGTGCCAATGCTAAACGAACATGGGTGGCGAACCGTATGGTTCGGTGTATTTTACAGCAAACCGTTACACCCTTAATTTGTTTACAATTAACTTGCAGATTTAGGAGACCTTAGGACCTAAGTTGCAGTGGGTTTAAGAGCTACTTTTAGCATTAAAATCCTCCATGAATTACTCTTAGATGAAAAGATAAATAAGGAAGGACACGTCCATAATTTAAGTAACATTTTTAAATTTGAGTTAGCTTTTTTTATCCTTAAGATTTCTTTGTGAATATGGCCCCTGATTCACTGAAAAGGACTGCCTACTCTTTTTTTTTTTTTTTTTTTTATGTGTGATGTTAAAGTCCCTTAAAACACTTAACAGGACATTCGGAGAGTGTGCACAGGAATTAGACTGTACTGTTCTGCATGTTAACATTTTTGCTGTGTTGCTCATGAATTTTATTGCCATAATATTGGAATCACACCGTTTCCTTTCAGTCATGGGAGGGGATCAGTCTTTTGACGAGGAGGAGGAGGAGGAAGAAGAAGAAGAGGAGGAGGAGGAGGAAGAAGAAGAGTTAAAGACTACTAAGAAGCGGCCAGCACCTTTGACCCTGAAGCCTTCAGTAAGTTCTGGACTGAATTTGTTGCAGCCTTTTCATTATGCGATTTATGTAATGCTGTGATTCATTTTCAACAAACTTTCTCCCATAGAAAAAAATGAAGATGGATGATGAGGAGGATGATGAAGAGGATGAAATTGAGTAAGTGTTATCTTGTCCTCCATATTTCCATCATCTAAAGTCAGGAGTCTTTAGTGTTTTAGTAAGAGGTTGCACTAGAAAAATCCCTCACTTTGACGGATTGAGTTGTAAAATTTCAGTCGTGGTTTATTTTTATCTGTCATACTTGTTTTAATTTTACTAGGGATACATTCAGGGGCGTAGCATCCTTTATAATGGTAAATACATGATCATGGATATGTAATAGATTTTTGACTCCCCCAAGCAAGTGTGATGAAACCAAGGAGTTCTAGGGTGAAAGTTCTACCTTTTAAGTCAACCGATGCACTCAAACAAGATTTGTTTTAACTTTGCAGGTTACGTGCGGCTTTAAATGGAAGTAACTGTTCAGTCAGAATTTTAAAGTGCATACATGCACAAGTTCACGTAACTTTTTCAGTGTGCATTATATCAACCCTTGGTTTTTAGTATTTTTAGCAGTGTTTTTAACTTAAAGATGTTTTGTTTGAATCTCCAGGCAGTTAACGCTATAAGTGATATATAAAATGCTATTTTCAGGTTTAGGCTGAAAGAGAAAAAAAGTTAAAAATTTGAACAGAAAATCCAGTAACTGAGTCACTGACATGGAGAAAAAGCAGTGTTATGTGAAAAGATGTAAACGGCAGCTGATGTTTAAAGATATATTGACGGCAACAAGGCTAAAGGCCAAAGTATACTTCACGTGTCTGCGTTGCGGATCGCTATATGCGTGACGTAAATTTCGTCATAATCCAGTCTGCGCCAGAATTTCTCGACACTTGGATGCATCGTCTGCGTGCATTGTCGGCACACTCTACTAAATGACTCCACTAAAACAGTATCACAAAGCAGTTGTAGTGGGCATGCGTCAAACGCGTTTGTATTCGCTCATGGTCAGAAGAGTACTCGCAAAGGCAACGCGGTCGACCAGAAGCCTGTTGCACGAAGCGGTTTCAGTGGCTACCCAAGTTTGAGTTTAGTTTGAGCAAACTCTGGTTATTCGGGCTCAAGAAGGCAGGTTGGTTTTTACCAATGTTCATCGCCTTAGCAACATACGCCACATGGCTAACCTGCTCCGGAGCAGGTTTATTCTGGTTTACAGATCGCAAACTGATGCTGAACCAATCAGCTTTTGAGTTAAGTGACATCTCTGACTCAAAGTAACTCCCCCTTTATCTCTTGCACCAAATTACTGGGTTCTTACAAGGTGCTTGAAGTACTTGCATTTGGCTTTTTCAAATTTAAGTCCCTTGAAAACCCTTGAAAATAGCCATTTTTACCAAGAGGTGCTTAAAGTTCTTGAATGATTGAAAATCGTGAAATACGTTACTTAAATCGTTTAATAAATGAAATGTATTTATTTTCTGAAAAACACAACGACAGACCACTAGACCACTGCTGAAACTGGCAGCACATAGACGGTGCTGTCATATGACACCTGTTACTTTTGGCAGCGCTGTTCAGAATGGGCCAATCACAATCAATTGTTATTGGAGAATTTAAAAAATAAGTATTTTATTGGTACTGCTGTGGCAGATTTAACATGTATGAATCCTTGCAACTATCAGTTTTAATTAAAAATTACTCTCCAGAGTAGGGCTGCACGATTATAGCAAAAATCATAATTGTCGATTATTGCCCTTGATATTATCGCGATTATTAATGTTGATTAAAATATTAAATTACCGTAACGTCACAAAGCCAGCAAAGTAGTAGATTTCAATGGTGGATATGAGCTGCGCTCCAGTTTCTTTTAAGCATTACATATTGTAATAATGTTTGTTAATGTTAGGCCAAATAAAATTATTTTAAATGGATATCTATGGTATAAAATCAAGTTATTGCTATATTCTTAAATTATTATTCCGCGTACAATAAATAATGGCATTCAATATTCAAACTTATTAACAGCCGATTCAAATTGACCAAGTTACTGCGTTCAGTAAGCCCTTTGGTGGGACCATTCATCCCATTAGAGCTTCAGTGGTGATCTTGTTCATGTAAGATCATCGTTAGATCATTTTTGGCCTCAGTGGTTGCACTTTGGAAATTAAAAACAGTCATTTGCAATCGGACTTTGTGCGATTCGTGAAAATGTTAAATCTACCAATGCCAGCTGCATGGGAAATGTGTCTTATTAGAGCAGATGCGATAACAATGACGGTGATTCCTGAAATATGCTATTCATGCCATATTCTTTATGTTGGCTACACCTCCAAAACAAACTTAGAACAGTTAATCTGAATTACTTTATTGCTATTTTATATAAATCAAATTCACATTGGTCTACTTATTAAGACAAAACAAAACTGTTATTACATTTTTAATAAATTGTACACAGAAATCGAGCAATGCGACAAACTCTCCCATTACAATGACTGCTGTCACTCACTGAAGGTTTCAGACCTGCATTTTGACACAAGCTCAATGACGCTCCACACAAAGTTCTGCACACTCATGAATGCTCTCATTAAAATCAAAGCTGTCTAATCAGCATAATAAATCAATTATTTACATCGCATCTATGCCTTGATTGGAACGGGAGCGTTTTAGTTTTGTCTTGTTGCTCATTTGCAGTGTATTTTACATCTACGTTCAAAGCGAGCAGTGCAATATGCCATGAATCCAAAATAATTCCAAAGTGCTTTTTGCTCTTGTTCTACAGCTTCTTTTCGAGTGTCAGGTGATGTTTCTTCAGTATTAATTTTCGTGTGCCACCACGAACAGAGGTGGAACATAAAGCAAGTGTCTGAGCATTCAGACGGTTTAAAACTTGCGGATTAGGATCAATTGTCATTACTGATAGGACGGGGGATTAATTTAAGTGGCTCTGATTGGCCATTGACATTTCATTGCTCAACGGACATGGTAGTGATTGGTTAGAATACTCGACCGCTGCATAAAAACACGCTGTAAATAGAAACCATTGATGCAACAGGAGCAGACTTAAATTGAACGTTGTAATCGTCAGTTTTCACTATTACATAATCGAGGCAGCCGAAATCATAATCGCGATTAGTTTTTCAATTAATTGTGCAGCCCTTCTCCAGAGTGAAAAAATTAGATGAGATGTAAAATGTTCTGAGATTTGAATGCAGATCAATGGAGGATTCAGTTTTGTGAGTTGTCTAGCGCCCCCTTGTGTAAAGAAAGCTTTGGGTCTCACAAAATGTGTTATTTCTGACAACATTTGTGTCAGTATCAAAATATGTTGTCAAACATTGACTTTTTAGTCATAAAAGCTTTCAAATAGTGAAAAAATAAAAGGTATCATTCTATAACCTAATTGTTAATGATTTGAAATGGTTTGACTCTGTCTTGCTAATTTCTTAGAAAATATATTTGAAATTGTCAATTGCCTGAAATCCTTGTACCCTTCATCTGGTACAACACTTCTATGACATGTAATATTATTTTTTGTATTTATTTTGTACTTCTTAATACAAGCATTAGTGCAAAGCTAAACAAGTGTACAAAAAAGCAAAACAAAATTAATAATTTAAAAAGATCGTTTGTCACTTGATTTCATGGCATTGGTGCTATCGATGTAAAAAAAAAAAAAAAAAAAAAAAATGTAAATACAAAAAGTTGTGGGATATAAATTAAAGTTAAGGTTCAGAGGCTGATTAAATATGCATAAAGTGATTGATCCCAGTATGTTAAAAAGTTAATCACATTTTAACTAATATTTTCACACCCAAAACCCATTTAACCCTCATTAGTGTTAACTTGCTTCATTCGTGAAACAAAATAATATAATAAAAGAACAACTGCCAAGTTGTCCTTTTTATAAATAAAAATGAATGTCAACATGTTGTGAAATGTTTACCCTCAGCGTTTATAGGCATAAACTGAACTGAACGGAAAATGTCAATATTTTGTAATTTGGAAAGTCAGTTTTTTGAGAGTGACCCATTTGCAATTTGGGTCAGTTCCTCACATAAATCTGTTACATAATCTGTTTTAGAAAACATGGAACATAGCACATGAGTCATATGCACTACTGTTTACAGACCCAGTTATTCACTTTTGTTGGAAAGCGAAGAGCGTTTTAAAGGAGCACACTACAATTGAACATCAGTTTAGTCATGAACCAAGAATTGTTACTGCGAATATGTAGTTAAAGATGCTCAATGAGATGTTGTACTTGTAATAAGTGGTGTTTTATAAAAATAAGTTAACTGAATGAATAAAATATTTTTATTTAAAATGAACAAAGAATTAGTTTTAATAACATCTCGAGCATAGTCCTTAAACAAATAAAAATGTGCTTCAAGTCATTGAATATCCTTGAATTTAACTTTGAAGCATCTGTACGAATACTTGCATATAAGATGGTTTATTTGAGAGATCGGGGAACCTTTTACCTTTTGAGCACAACATTAAAATGCAGTTGAGTTTCTTTGCATTTCTTTACATACTGTACCTGTATGCAGTGCATAAATCTGAGAACCTTGAAGAAAAAAAAAACTGCTTCGTAAGTTGATTCTCACACTTCAAAGAAAAAAAACTTTGTGTGAAATCTTTGCACATGAACAGATATACTGGTAAAATAATATTCTATCAGACTATCACACAAAGTGACATTGCTTGCACTTAAATTAAATTAGGCTTTTAAATTAATATAAAAGATTTTACATTTTAGATAAATATATAGATTATGCTTTTAAATTAATAATCGTGTCTTACTGTGAACCTATATCAGCTAAATTAAACATTGTTCAGTTTTGTTTTTTTTCTTTTGTAGCAGCAGCAGTTTCTTCATGCTATGTAAATGTTTAAATTCTTTATATTTTCATAATGCTCTTTAGCGGAGACATAAACCATGCTGAAAGTCTTGCGAGAAGTAAATCGCACTGACTCTCTCCAAGCTTCACCAATTGGCTGTTTGTGGCAAACGTCACTCATTCATGTAAATGAGCATCAGAGTTAACCATGATCTCAGGATCAAACTCTGAATTGACAGAGACCACAGGCACAAGCCGATCCGGAACGCTCAAAAACAAAGTATTCCTGGGCTTTTACAGTTGAGTTAAGCACATTCCGTTAGAATTTGCATTTCTTAGTTTCCCATTAAAGTCCACATTCCCAGAAGTGAATCGATCACTCTCTTGGTTATAGCACGTTATTAAAGAGCCCTTTTTTTTTTTTTTTTTTCTTCCCTGCTTGTGCAGAGGCTTAGTTTAGTATGAGCGAGCAACACAGCAGTCATATTTCCCCACCCACTGTTCGAGCCACGCTCTAAATCAGGGGTGTCTCGAACACGAGTCCAATTCAACCCACCTGGGCATCCGGCGCTGCTTGTCTCATACATGCATACACGCTTCTCATCTGAAATGGGACCTATAAGTGACACTGTTGTGGAGAAACCCAGTTTATTTTTCCCCACTCGCATCAATATTGAAAACATAGACGATGGACAGATACAAGGAAAGCTATTAAATTAGGAAAATATGCATTTGTACTTTGTGTATTTATAAGTACTTTATTAGCACATTGTAGGGTAAAGATTAGCTAATATTAGGCAAATGTCATTTTTTACATATAGTGCTATCATTTTTTTAAATATCCAATGTTGTCTAAGTTGTTGGCCTAAATTGATGTGAATATAAAAAAAAAATCTAATTGTGTTATGTAGATAAACAGACAGTGAGAATTATTCCGAACAAAGTCTAATTTAAAAAAGTTTCAGTTTTCAGTCCAGTTGGATAACATTTAAATTTCTGCATCACTGTTGTTTAGTACTTTTAGAAATTGACACTTTTTTTTGTTTTCAATTTTTCCCTTCCAGGGATGAGGAAGATGAGGAGGAGGAAAGTGAAGAAGAGACACCTGTTAAGGTGATACGAGTTATTCAGCCCAAACTAATCTTGCACAATGTTTAAAAGTGTGATCTGATGTTACTTTTCATTATTTAACGATTGTTTCGTTGTCCTGTCAGGAAAAGAAGCAACCATCCAAACCACAGACCCCAGCACAGAATGGAAAAGGAACCAAGCCCAGTACACCAGCTGCTAAACAAGTTAGTACCTCTATTCTGGCAGTAACTTTTCCACCCTTAGTAAAGCATTGTCTTGCCAGTTAACACTTAAATACCTCAGCTTGCATGCTTTGTCAGGCTAATAATGTTGTGTGTCCTCAGAACAAAACTCCAGATAAAAACAAAAAGGGGGACAAGAAAGCACAGTCACCCAAAACACCACAGACCCCTCGAACACCACTCACAATACAGGAGATGAAGACCAAGATGATGGAGAGTGTTGAAAAGGTTTGTTTTTTCACTGTAGTGTCCACTCTCCATCAAAGTACATATCAATTCAGAATGAGTTTACGAAGCCGCCCCTCTGTCAATGGAAAATGTTCGGCTAGTCAGTGCTTTTCTGCCTGACTATAGTAAATGAAGAGTTGTGTGCTGATCTAGGTTTTGTTGTGCAGGTACGTTAAATGGTTATTGCAGTTCAGTTGTAATTACTAAGATAAACAGATGTTGTAGGAATGGTTACATAATGAAGATTATTATTTTGTTTAAATAGGGTGTATCACTACCAAAACTACAGCTGAAGTTCGAGAACTATGTTAGGAACAGCTTCAAAAACAACGATGCAAAGGTATATACTTTTTTTTCCTTTTCTTTCTCTGTGTTCTATTTGTGACCATGTAAAGGGTTATTTACAATAATGTACAGCTTAAAAAAAGCTTAAAAGTTGTAGTGCAAATTGTTTGGATGTGCCATGGTCCGTAGATATGCCATATGATTTGGAAAGTTCATAGTACACAGTCAAGGATAGTGTATGTACACCAGAATAAGACACAAATCTCATCATCTTTTTTTCTTTCTAAAAGGTCATTGAGGAGCTGTGGAAGTGGAGACAAACTGTCAAAGAGAAGAACTAAATAACCTTTTATTTTGCTTAAATTATTAGGTTAATTTCCCCCTTTCTTGTTACCCATGATTTTACTTGTTGCCTGTAATTTTATGTTTGTCCCCCATCCTCTTGAGTTATGTGAAATCTGTGCCATTCCTTTTAAAACAGACTTTATTCAGTAAGTGACCTCTTTCATTCTTTGCAATCTGCCCTCACCTTAATCCTGTAGTGTTGTCATGTCCATGGAACCTGGCCTTAATTTGACCATCTAATCGGTCAAATGAGACACTCTGAACACAGTCTCTCAGCCCTCTACTGTAATTTTTATTGGGCTTTGTTGACTGCACCCGTCCTTGGTTTATTTAAAATGACATGGAAATGTTTTCGAGTGATCTTTCTTTAGAACACAAAGAAGTTAATTTACTCGAATCTTGTAAAGCTTGACCTGGTTTATAATACATAATTAGTGGGTTCCTGAATGGTTTCAATGAATCATTGATCGTGTATTTCAGCAGTTGACATTGTTTTGTAATGTTAAAATGCTGTTTGAATGTTTTGATGTTTGGAATTGATTTGTGTACTCCAAATCCAAATGTCAACCATGTATTTTGTAGTTTATATCAAGGTTTGTGCAGCCAAATCTTGGCAATAAAACCAAAACTCTTAAGCTTTGATTAAAATTCATATGTGATTCCTTTTTTTGGGGCATCCTTGAATCCAGCATTTAAATGCAAATAAAGTTTATACTGTAATTCAGAATTAAACCCAAATATTTTATTTTGGCAGTGTTTCTGATGCTAAACACCAGGGCCTGTATTCAGAGATTTTTCTTGCCACTAAGAGTTCTCCAAGAGTTCCTAGCTAAAGAGTTTCTGCTTAAAACCTATTCCCAATACTGCTAAGAGCAAGTTTTATTAAGGAATGGGGGAAAGCTTAAGGTAAGGGTGTAAAGGCAGATATCATCTTGTTGCTATGGATGTCACATTCCATGAGCATGCTTTAAAACTCCCAACGTGATGGGTATATTGTTTATATTTAATACACAAAGCTAAATAGAAAAGTAGAGGATGCCACCATTAGGATAGAAGATTTATAAATTGAGTCTGGCCGCTTGGCAACAATGTTGAGGACTTTGTACTGGGCGTCAAAACCAACTTGCTGATACAGGGAATGGAAGTGGACATTCAATCACTTTAAAGGCTCCTACACACTGAATTAAAAGGTACATTCAGTCATTTTTTTTCCTCAAGTTTTACTCTTAATTGCAATTTTGAAACCATTTAGTTATAATTTATGAAATGATGATTTACATGAGATGAAGACTCCAGTAATATCAGTAACCTTATAAAAGCTGTTTTATAATACATAGAGAGGGTCCCCTCATGGAGGGGTTGCCATGTTAGGATCACATGACCTGCCGAATACTACTCCCATAATCTCAGTGACCCTCCTGTTATTGGACACTTTTTCTCATGGATTATATTAATCATTGCTCACTGTTAATTATTTTTTTTACAATGGCATCAGTAACAAAACTGTGTTTGAATGATGCTGCATCCACTAGGCATCAGAAGCTACGTTTCCATCCAAATATTTTTATGTGCATTTTGATAATGCGCATAAGAAATCCTGAATGGAAACGTTTGATATGTGAATAAACTAAAAATTAGCATAAATGTAATGCGCTAGGAGGAGGTGGATTTTCTAGAGTTTTGTTAAAATGCACATTAAAGTTATAGAAATGGCTTATTTGCATGAATGATGATGTGTTGACCATTTGCACGGTGGTCTTGCTTACACCGAAGGTCTCGCCAACAACACTGTACTCTGCACAAGTTGCAAGCTTGCAAAGCGCGATGGCAATGTGCTTGTCGGATGGTATAGGTGTGCGAGAGCTTGACGTCACTGGCTCAACTAAAGGCCTGACCAAGGCACACAATTCTTCAAATTTAGCACTGGTTAGTCGAAAGTGCTTCACCCACAGATCGTCATTAATGTGGGTTCTCACAATCCACCAGAACTTTTTGAGAGTGGGCACTCCCAGGTATATGGAGGCTGTTGGCGAATGGGAATAGCCATTTGGGCCCTCATTATGTGAGCTATTGCACTTATTCTGCGATGTCTCCTGGTAGCATTAAATAACACAACGTACAATTGCTTTATTACAGCAAATCGTCTCGGTTACGTATGTAACCTCAGTTCCCTGAGATGAGAAGAAAAAGACATAATGTGTCACTAAGTTGACGCTATGGGAGTGTCCTTCTACATGACCTAGTTGAAACCTTTCTGCAATAAGGATTGCATATGGTGTTTAAGCCCCGCCCTTTTAGGTGTGAAGCTGTCTGGTATAAAAGTGGGTGCGCAAACACCATTCCTCAGAATTTTCTGACTGAGCGACAAAGAGGGCATCGCCCGCACCTCAAAAAACCCTGAGTCCATAGTGTGGCCAGCTTATGCAATGTCTCGTTCCAGCGTGCTAGACAGAGAGGACTTGCTATAAGAGAGACATTATGTCTAGGTTGTAAAACCTTGCAGATGTGTTTTGAGAAGGCCATCCTGCGGCAAAACATATGTCTTGTAAGGACAAACCATTCGTCCATGCCCATGAAGAGGCTCACCTCGCACCCTGTGATTCGTAAGCCAGGGCGATCGCATCAACGATCTAGTGAGAAAGTCTTTGCTTGGAGACAAACATTCCTTTCGTGTGTCCTACATAGCACACAAAGAGCTGGTCAGACAGTCTGAATTGGTGGGTGCGCTCAACGTATGTGTGTAGCGCTCGCAGAGGGCATAAAAAATGCAAGGACTGTTCCTCATCCAAATTAAATGGAGGGAAGAAGGCTTGAAGGTGAACCACCTGTGCTCTGAAGGGTGTGGTTAGAACCTTAGGCACATAGCCTTTCCTGGATTTGACAGTGGTGTTTGAAAGACCCAGACCAAACTCCAGACATGAATTTTCAACTGATAGTGCTTGCAAATCACTGACCCGTTTTACTGAGGCCAAAGAGAAAGCACTTGCAATTCAACATAGTCCAGAGGCTCGAAGGGAGGCCCTGTGAGCGCTTTTAGGACCAAAGTTAGGTTGCAAGTCGGGAGAGGGGGATTTAGCCACCCTGCCCCCTTAAGGAATTTTATGATTCAATCATGATTGCCTATAGAGGTGGCGGCTTCAGGTGTGTGATACGCAGATATAGTCACCACATAAACTTTCAGCATTGACGGAGTGAGCCCTATGTCCAATCGTTTTTAAAGAAATGTATGAATTTCAGGTATGGGGCAGTTCACTAGGTCTTTGCCGTGTGAAAAGCAAGTAAATGTTTGCTGCGGAGAGTCTTGTTGCCATGAAAATCCCGCCCGCTAACTTGTGTATGTCAACGGCGAAGTAGTAAAAGACTTCTAGACAAGAGAGATGCTCGCTATCTTGAAGGAAGAAAATTTGGAGGAATAGTGTTTGCGCACCCTTAAACACCATAGCCAATCCTGGTGTATTGTAGAAAGGTTTCAGATAGGCTGTGTAGAAGGACACTCCCCATAGCGTATAATGTCAAGTGTACTGAATCGTAAGGGAAACAACTCTCCCTGAAGCAAAGAGCTCAGCAGCTCCATGACAAAAAGTCGAGCTCCCTTTAGAAAATGCGTATTTACAGTTCATGGAAACACTCGATGTTTCGCATTTTCTTTAGCTGAAATTTCAGAAATACGCATTAAAATGCAAAACATTTTGTTGGAATCCCAGCTACCAATTCCAAGACGACCGTAAATGAAAAATTACAGAGTGCACCTTTAAAATAATCCTGGAAAAAAAATGAGCCGCTTCCTCAGATATCTTTTTTGTAGTCCTGGGGGATGGTCTCTGGTTACAAAGCAACCAATCACAGATGTTTTGGTCTGCCTTGACAGGATACATTGGGACATTTTTGGAGAGGTGCAGGTCAGGCAGGTGTGTAATCAGCATCAAATGACGCCTTTCGCTCAATTCTGATTCATAGTCTCCACAGTTATTAATCAAACTACTATAAAATGTAACAATTTATTTAAATATCACTCTTCATTCCAGCCCATGTAAGAATATTATCAATTCCGTTTATGAGTATATTTTGCCAAAAACGGCGCAGTTCACGGCAATCTCCCCTTCACTACTATGGGAATTACGGTAATTCCGACATGACCTGAACGCATTATAAATCCAGCGTTGCATCCTAATATTCAAACTTCCCTAAGTATGCCATAAACAGTCTGCCAATATAGTATGTCCGAATCCTCTGTATTCATGAAGCAGTAGGCTAAGCCTACCTACTATTTCCGGCGAGATTCTGAAGTGTGGATGGACTGGACACTTAACGATCCCATAATCCCTCGGGAGCTGAAAAGATGTCATTTTCAAAACATTTAACAGTTAAATCGGGCGGCTCTTCTCAACTGTAAGTGATATATATACCGATATATATACCAATAAAGTTGTTTGTTTTCACGGTTATTATGAAGACGAAATCTGAATTATTAATTGAGGCAAATATGTTGCCAGAGTTTTCGCGCATGGTCAGAAATTTGGAGACTGAGCATCGTGTCTCGCACTCAAAATGTTTTCAGCTGATGGTAAAAAAAAAAAAAAAAATTTGCTTTGACCTGGTTTATGTTTTTTTTATTTTTTTTTTTATTTATTTATTTATTTTTTTCATTCACAAAATTAGAAGAACATAAATAATTACAGCTCATTTAAAATGGCAAGTTTTACAGTAGTGACAGGTTTCGGCAATATTGTGTCAGATTCCTCATTGGTGCCACAGTTTTGACGTATAACTGTTTCATTTATTAGCTGATATTTATAGTTACCAAAAGTTTTATTTCCCTGAAACCATGGTTTGAAGAAAAAACATTTCATCCAAAGCTTTTACATTCAAGTGTTTGGTTTTGTGAATTGTGATATTTTATTTTCCCTCAAGGCACACAAATGGTGTTGCTGTACCTCTGAATTGCAGTGCTACGTCTTTAACACCGTTTTCATTTTTATGTAAGTCTTTTGGCTGAGTCTTGCAAGGCTGTATAGTGTAGACTCATAAAGGGTCACTTGCACGAAATAGCCAGCAGAGGGCACGAAAACACCACGAATTACCTTTACAAATAAATCTGTTGTTGAGCGACCTTAAAAGGGATGTAATTGCTGTAGATGTGGCAAGGAGCCAGTAATACTTCCTGTGTAAATTATCCTAAGCATTCAGCCTATATTACTGAAGGCCCTCCCAGACAGCCCTGACTCAACTGTATGCATCTCACCCTCTCCAGTCAAAGGGGGCCCGACACAGGTCACTACAAACCATCTATACACAAAGAGCCGCGGCAGAACTCCACAGGTTTACCCTGCGGAGGCTTTGACAACATCATAATGTAAGGAGTCTGTTAAATCACTTTATAATGGACACCCCTCCATTTACCCCCACCCAGCCCTTTAAAACAGGTCAGTTCCTGATAGTCAGCACTTTGGGAGGAGGGGTTGGCTGCAGAGGGCATAAAGGCATTTTTATGGTCCCTCAGGATCCCACATTTATCTGCTTGAGGACATAAGTGCTTCTTTGCTGTGGCAGGCATAATCGACTACAGCCAACTATGGCTTAGTGTTTATTTGTCGATCAAGTTGCGAAGCAGGGTGGTGGGCATGGCTGGAAAAGTAAGTCGTGCTGCTTAGGGATTTGGAAGTTTGGCGCTCCTCTGCCTCAACCAAGAACATTAGGGTAATAGCAAACTAAGCAGAGCACACATTTTGTGTTAATGCCAAAACAGAATGTTTATTACTTTTTGTCTGCTATTTACATATTTATCAAATACAAAGTATGATACACAGTTTGGGATGCAACAGGCACCAACATCACTGGGGCATCTGAACGACTTCAATGTAAATCTTTCATTTCAGTTGTTCTCTTTCCCTTAAACACATAACACTCAACAATCAAAGCATGTCAGAGTGTCTCCTCTGATCTGTGTTTTTGAGTTACTGCTGAATAAATCTAATAGATAAAGTAAATTGCTTCCACCCTGTATGAGCTGGACATTTCATGCAATGGGGGGGGGGGGGGGGGGGGTTGTGGTAGCAGGTTAGCCCTTGGACCTCAAAAAGAATGTTGAGAGTTTATAAATTATTGATAAAGAATTATTGTACTATCCAAGTTGACAATAAAAGAGTTGCCTGCATGAGAGGGACATATGACATGGCAGATGATGAGTGTGCCTATTTGTGCATTATAAATAATTAATTGCTTGTTACTTTCCTCTTCTGCATTAATCTTGTATTCTATGGCTCTGAGTGGTGGAGCAACAAGACAGAGGTGCAGAAGGGCAAATGGAAGGATGATGGAGAACAAGTCAGTATGCTAGTAGAGAGCTTAAGGGTCAGCTGAGATGGACTGTTCCTTTCTATAGGTCACTGTGTCTTTGAAACTGATCCAGATGGGGAAAAGCCTCTATGCACACACATACGGCCATCATTTATTCTGCAGAGACTCCAAAAATGCAGATACCTTTTATATATACGAGCTTATTGGATGGCCAAAATTAGTTCATCACTTTTCTGTGGAATGATAAAGTCTCTCAGCTTGACAGAGATAAAGTCAATGAACATATTTGCCCTTCAAAAAAGAACAAGAATGTTTCTTCTTGAATTCTGATACTCATACAAGTGCTGTCACTCCCCCAAGCTTTCCACTCTCGTCACTGGCCCAAGGCTGTAGATTCTGCAGGGCGAACAGTGAGGAGTTGTGGATGCAGAGTGGGTCAGTTGGTACTGAGTCGGTCAAGGACTTCTGGAAAGCATCGTGCTGGAGTTGGATCATCAGCCGATTGGCCTGTTGACGCTCTGCTTCCCTTTCCTCTGCTGTTTGCCGTCTGGCATGAGATGTAGAGAAAGCCAAGGGAAAATAAAGAGATGGAGAATAGAGTGGACAGTAGAGAAAATTAGGATAGTAGAGGATTTACATTAGTCACTTGACTTGTTTTCATATTTACTGCAATCTATTCAGTTCCCAGTTTAACCAAATGTATTTATATTTACACCAAGCTATTCAGGGTTGGGTTGATGAATCCCTCACACAGTGCTAAATGGCAACCATAAGCAGTGTCTTTTACCTGAGTTTGTACTTGATTATTTTCATTATAACCTCTTTGTTACTTATAAAATGGTTGCACCTTTTTGTTCAAGTCAAGTCGTACGATATCTTAAGATTTCGCCATCTTGTCTGAGTTATTGTTGTCATGAGCATAAAGTTGTAATGAAATGATGTTGCAAACTATGTTGGTCTTTAAACAAATCAAAACATTTTCAAACGTTTATTTTGTCACACTATACACTTTAATACAGTATCAAAATGTAATATAATTATTTTAAATATATATATATATTTTAATTATGTGAATTTTTGATTTCATCAACTCAATAATTTTACACTATTTTAATTTAAAAATACTAAATGTTAAATATTTAATCTAGATAAATATTCCATTGATTAAAATTCAACCAGCCACACCTCTCTAAATTGTGACATATTGTTAACATATTTACCTTAATTAATAATTCAGATTTCTTCTTCACAATATTATGATTATCCCATTAATTCATAAAGGTATTGCTGCTGTTAGTTGGTCAGCTCTACATATAATAGTTGATTACTGGCACTAATTTGGTTTTGCGTAATTATAAGTAAAATTGGTAAATGCCACTAGCAATGCCAAGGTCATGTGTTTGATCCCCAAAGAACATATTCTGATAAAAAGTGTACACTGAATGCACTGTACGCCACTTTGATAAAGGAGTCTGCCAAATGCATAAATATAATGTAAACGTAATATTGAGAATAGTGTTCTACTGTACAAATGACCTCAATCTTAGTCACCCCTAATCTGGTAAGTTGATGAAAGGAAAATGTTATATATATTTCAATTATTATTTGACCAGGTTTGAAATTCCATCAAGTTGATCTACCTGAAGTAACATTTCCATCATTGCTGTCTGCCTGTAAGGTGATTCTGGTTAAAACCACGTAAAAAGATCAAGGCTCACACGGTTTTACTGCATTTTCTTTACAAGACACAAATTAGAAAATATTTACTGTTGTAAAGATTTGTAATGGCAAATCTTAGACTGTGTTTTGTGAAATGGCAGAGTTCCTCTGTGGCTTTATTCCTCATCTCTGGTTACACAGTGCATGTTGACTGGAGTTTTATCTATTTGTCTCAATTTTCTCAATGATTTCAAAATATTAGATTTATCACTGCCTTTTTCTTTTTCTCTTACCTCCATTTGGTTCTGCGGTTCTGAAACCAGGTTTTGACCTGGGCATCTGTCATCTTTAGAGTTTTGGCCAGGGCAGCTCGCTCAGCGCTGGCCAGGTATTTTTGTCTGTGGAAGCGTTTCTCCAGCTCACAGATCTGCACTCGAGAGAAGGATGTGCGGGGCTTCTTTCTCTTAGGTGGTGTGCGGTTCTGGTACGGATGACCAATACGCCGAGCCACAGTGAAAGGCGTAAGGGCTGCTGTTGTATCATTGTGGAGGGAAAACCCAGACAATGGGAGAGGTAAGTCAGTCTGTTACAGTTTTTTCTCCTTTTTTTAATCATATTGAATAATTCTTATCACAAAATCCACCTCTAAAAAATGTGGTAGATCAAATAAAAATATAATGTGCCTTTCAACATCAGTTTTTCTTTATGCCTTTTAAGACTTTTTTTTAAATGTATTCCTAATATATCTCTTACCTAAATGCTTTTTCCCAGAACTGCTGACTGTTTTGCAGTTCATTTAAATATTTAAATATTGTAAAGACAGTGTGCCTAAGCCCACAAAATGAAATTGAACATTCTCAGAATGGACCAAGAAAGGACATTTTGATTCTGTTTATATATTAGTTAGGAAAATGCACTTTAAGACTATCATTTAAACTGTTATTTCTTTCTTTGAAGGGCTGTTCAGAAATAAAGAGCTTTTGGTAGAGTGGAAAAGGTTTCACTTAATGGATGTGAAAATGTGTGCCAGGTTCAGGCTCTTGCTCAAAGAAAAAAAAAATGTGTTCTTTATCATTCTACATAACTCAATATCTTCTTGTAGCCTACTATACATTTTAGATGTCAAATTAGCTGTAATGTTATTGATTGATATATATATATATATATATATATATATATATATATATATATATATATATTTATATATAGATGGATTGCTTGTGCTCTTAACATTTGTTGAGAGGCCTTTTACTCAGGTTACAGTGCTTATGAGCTGCACCATAAAATCACATAAAACGAATTAATGTTGCATCAAATACAAACAGAAGCTGTTCTCCTAATAACCGTAATTTCGTATATTGTTAATTTATTTATAATCTAAAAACACAGAACAGCAGATAACGCCTGCAGGTGCCAATAAATAAAGCTTCTGAAATATTGATATGTCTTTCTAACGGCACAGCGTTCACTTGTCCCAGAATAAAGAAAGCTGGTGATCAAAACAGCTCCAAATTGTTAAAGTTCACATTCATATACAAAAGAGTGGTTAAACTAAATACAGCAATACAAATTTGCTTTCCTGTTTATTTAGCTCTTTTGACGTGTGTTCAATAAATATTTTTATTTACTGTATTTTGTCATTATATTCTGTATCATTTTTGCACATTTATTGATTTGACATTTCCGTATAGGACATTTAGGCTACATATTGTCCTATACTGGTTCCACGATTAAATTATATGTGAGGGGCTCGAAGCTTACATTTTTATTGTAAAAAATCCTGTGCAAGCTACATTAGCGTAAGCGGAACGTGTGGAGCTGTTGACTCTCTGTTGTCCATGTTCAGAATTTGGCTGGTCTTGCACGCAGGTGCTTCACACTCTTGTTTTGCTTTCACTGTCAAAACTAAAACGAGTTCTTCCGCTACATCCATTCCGGTGCCCTTTCAATCTGCCGGTTCTGTATGGAAATACTTATTGAACGAAACCTCCATTCATTCATTCTCATAATAGGCTATCATGTCCAGATAGCACTACAATTCCAAACAAGTGCAAATCAGAGTCTGAATGATGTGTATTGAAAACATATGCTAATTTTGATTATAAATTAATTTTAAACGCCGGTTTTATTTCTTATCGGAAAACTTTACATCATTAATGAACATCATAAAATACTCAACAAGTCCGTAATTCATGTACATTAAAATATGAATATTGAATATATGAATCAAATTTTCATGACATTTCTAACTAGGCCTACCTTAATTATTAAGTCCAACGAATTAAGCATTATATGTATAATTAAATGAGCCTAGTCCTTTTTTATTTTGCGTTATAGGCTAATAAAGCGTTAACAACAATGTCAATGAAATTATTATTATTATTATTATTATTATTATTATTATTATTATTAAGTTTTTCACTTTTAATGATGCCGTCCTAACGAGACTTTAACGTAGCCTATATTATAATCTTGATCTTAAAAAAAAAAAAAAAATACATTTAAAACAAGGAAGAAAAACAGAGTTAAAAACAATATGTTGTTGTATTAAAACAAGAAATTATGCTTTAAAATTTCTTGAATTACTTGAATTTAACTGTAGATTTTAAGCTACATCTGCAAACTTCCGACATTTCAAACTACATCACAAATATGTTTAAACACATTCGCTTCTAAAGCGCAAAGTTTTTGTTGTTGTTGTTGTTTGTCTTATATTTATCCTACGCAAATGGTGATCTTGAGTGCTTTTGTTTCCTCTGAGAATTTAGGCTACAATATCATTTAAACCATAGCGAGATTTTTGTTAGAAAAACCAAAAGGAGGGACGAAGAAACAGATCGAGATAAAAAAAAAAAAAAAAAAAAAAAAAAAAAAAAGAGTAGACTATTACCTGCAAATCTGTCTTTTGCAAAGTGTTGGCTGTTGTCCATCCAGGGAAAACTGAGGCTCCCAAGTCCGGGTACCGCGCTGGCCATGGGTGGGGGCACGGCCGCGGCTAAGGGCCTGTGAGCCGGGACCCTAATCACTCCTCCGGCCGCAAGGGTCAAGTTCACTCCATACGGACTGGACTCCTCATATTGACCCGCGAGACCGTAAAATGTGCCGGTTAGTGTCGTGTAAGGCGTTGCGCTTTCTCCCGTTGGACTGCCGAGATGGTAACTGCCTCCGCTCGAACTACTGCTGGTCTCGGAATTATTCCTCGTTGAGTTCTGTTGTGACTCTTGGTCGGTACCGCTGAGAATCTGATCAATGCCGAAGCTGATGGGTTCATGCTGGATAGGTTGTGATGTTTGACTGGTGCCACTTGGGCTGGAGCTTGGGGCTCGGTCCATCCTCACCATCCAAACCTTTCCAGTGCCTTTGGGTTTATTCCACTGACGATGTTAGACCTGCTCTGGACGTGCACAATGGAAACGTTTATGGGGGTCCATGTAATGTGTCACTCCTTGAGATAGAATTCTTGACTTACGATGCGTTGGACGCATTCGTCTGTGCGTGAAAAGTTTTTGGCACGGGGACTTGGCAGATGTCTGTCACTTGCTGGCCTCTCTCTCTCTCTCTCTCTCTCTCTCTCTCTCTCTCCACTGGATCCCTGCATGTGCTCGTGGAGCTCTTCTCTTCTCTGATTGGACAGCGCTAAATCTTCTCCTTATTGGCTTTCATTTTGTTACAAGTCACGAAACATAACGCGCATTGTGACATCATTCTTTAAAAATGCAGATCGTTTAGTCCCCAAATTCTGTACTGGTCTGATGGTCAAGCATCGCTTTATTATGGACATTATAACATCAGTATTTCATCATTATCTCGCTAAATATGTGAATTTTCTGCCGTGGCCTCATGTGGAAAATAAAGTATGCTCATCAACTGTCTTATTTACAATATATGGACTCCTTTATAACCTGTTGTACAATATCAAAAAACAGTTTACACATTTTGTGTGCGTGTAAGAAATATACAGAGAGTGAAAGTTTCAGTTTAATCAAATGTCTTATTTGAGGAAAGCATAATTTGATGACTGATATTTTAGTCAGGCTATATATCCTCAATGGGAAACTCGATTTGGTGTGCATTAAAACGAGGGGCTCTCATTAACTATTCACGCTCAAAAGAAAAACGAATTTTAATATCGCCTCCAGCAACGAGAGGAGTGCTTTTGACCTTAAAGCTGCCCTCAACCTTTTTTTTTTCTAATATTTCAATCACCTTTAGACTCGTTATCGTTCTTATTGGATGAAGAGGGAACAAATGAAATATCCTCTTCATTTATTTTGTCCATGGGGCAGTTCTGCCATATAGCTCTTTGATTTCTGATCAGTCATAATTGGAAATATTGCGTCATATCTTGTATTACTTATATCGCAAGAAGAAAATAAAAGATGACAACATGTATAGAACATAATAATAATAATAATAATAATAATAATAATAATAATAATAATACATTTAATAAATAATATTATCAAGAAAAATTATGATGAAAATAATAATAGAACATAATTAATTCCAAGTTTGCATTTTTATTTTATTGTTAATTTAAGACCATTCAAATTCGGTATTTTCATCAGTCAAGGTAATCGAATAAGGATCAAAAAGAGCTCTCTGTTTCAATCACTCTGTTGTCCTGTGCTAAATTTCGCTAATAGATTTCTATGGATACGCAATTCTCGCTTTTGAAGAGAGCCCAACCCCAACGCCTTTTGTTTTTTTTATTTATTTATTTATTTTTTTTATTTTTTATTTTTATTAATTTTTTTCGACAGTAGCCAGCTGTGACATTGAAGAGGATTTACAAAGTAGAATCGTCTCTGACGATTCAATTTGGTTTAAGGCAATGGTTCATTTGTTTGTAAAAATATTTGGTAGCGTAACAATAAACGTTCCACAACAAGGTCAATTTGCAGACTTTATGTCAGCAACCTGTGGGTCACTGGAGCAGTTTCAACCTTTAATACAAGTCAGAATCTTCAGCGTGTTCTTAAAAGCACGTCAGTCATTTTGTTTCAGGTATATATTTTCTGAAGCGTTTGTTGGGTCTACTGTATTGAGCCCATTGTAATGTTTATGTAGGCCTAACATCATTTCAATAAGATGCTCTTTAGTTGTTGTATCCGGAAACCGTCAGTTTCACAGCTGTGCGTCAAAAGCAGACCGTGTTGGCGCTTGGAGAGCACTCCCATGCGTTTATTTAATTGTGAGTGTTGGGACACCCGATCTTCTCACAGCGGATCTAAGTGGTTCCTTGTAATCTGCCAAGTAAAAATGATTATGCTCTTTTGGCCTGGCCGCCGCGTTTGATTAGCTTCTGGGGGTGGGAGCTGGTCTGGAGCAAATCTGTTTACTTTGAAGTAGTTGATATTTTAATAGACCATTAGTGAGTGCTGACGCTAAAAAGCCTCGTTCTCCCGGGAGTTCGGCCCTCGTCCAGTGGCTGAAGACGTTTACGTCATCCTTGTAGATGACCCATGGTCACTGTTTCTGTCATAGCCTATTTGCTTTTTCGTGTCAGATAGATAGATAGATAGATAGATAGATAGATAGATAGATAGATAGATAGATAGATAGATAGATAGATAGATAGATAGATAGATAGATAGATTAGAGTATTGGTGTATTCAGTTATTTTATTTTCGAAAACGAAATTAAACACTGGATCCTTAGATGAACGCAGTCTTAGGTCCGCAAACGTATATTTAGTTTCAAAGGTCCTACCAAATAATAATAATAATAATAATAATAATAATAATAATAATTGGCTACATGTTTTAAACTTTACTATTCCAAACTTATGGTGCATTGGGAATGCTCCTCATGTCCCATCAAACAATGTGATTCAAACGGTTTTACCTGGCATG
The DNA here is from genome assembly GCF_019703515.2 of Myxocyprinus asiaticus. Lineage (NCBI taxonomy): Eukaryota > Metazoa > Chordata > Actinopteri > Cypriniformes > Catostomidae > Myxocyprinus > Myxocyprinus asiaticus. The sequence goes on from NC_059386.1 coordinate 16,510,438, forward strand.
CAGGGCGCTGGAGGAGACCTTGGTGCCACTCCTTAGCTTTGACCCATGCAGGCAATTTAGGACCCCGAAAATCAATAGATTGATGAAAACTGAATTAAAAGCGTGAAAGCCCTCGCTCAAAGAGCAAATAAAGGAATAGTTGGCGAATTGTTGGAGTAATTACGGGGATCTGCATATGAGCGGTTGCGCGTGCCACCCTGCCCCCGGCGCTGTTTTTATTGCGCGTGTCTGCCGTTATCAATTCTGCCGAACATTTTAAATGGGAGTCTGGCAGGCCCGCAGTATAAAAGCGCTCAGATAATATGTAAAAAGACGACGCTGCTTTTGAATAATAAATGACGCACTTTTATAGCGGCTTTAAAACACCTGTGATGCTACGATATGAAAAGACCATGATAAGTAATAGTGCATTTAAAAAGGATCTAGTATGTTTTTATTACTATATTTTAAAAAGCATAGAGTGAGAGAGACGGCGGGAAGGAAATGGGCTGAATGAGGAGGGGCTGGGAGCGAGAGAGATATCTGTATTATTGCAATAAAAGCCAAGAAAAAGTGAAAGGCGCCGAAATTCCCTCCCAGCGAAATATCCTGCTTAATGAAAGTTTAGAGTCTCTCTCTATCTCTCTGCGCCAGGCGCGTCTCTGCCCATGAAATATTAACTAAAATGTTATATAAAGCTCAGAGCCTAATGTCCTTTATGGCTTTTCTTTGTTTTTCTTGTTGTTGTTCTTGCTTATTATTCTTGGGCTGTAATAGAACTCCTTTTAATTTAGTTTACATGGTGCGTCATCTGCGCCTTGTGCGGGTTCTTTCTTTCTTTCTTTCTTTCTTTCTTTCTTTCTTTCTTCATATTTATCATAAATTGATATCAGGAGCTTTACAGTAATTATTATCCTGAATGCACATAGGAACACCCATACTTTTGTCCCCACAAATATTCAAATGACAGATTTTCAGTTCTCCAAGTTATACGATTTACAGAAGCCCCTCACGTGAGCAGATTATGTCACACCTATTGCTTGGTCAGATAAGATTTAAGACTATTTAAATTCACATGAATCTTTAATCTGAATAATTTTAGCTGTGTGTATGCTGACATATACAGGACAGATTCATACAGTTAGTTACACAAACATTTATTTGAATAAATTGCCAGACTTTTGACTTCCTGTATACATCATCTTGTTTTTTTCTTCTTCTATTCTTCTTCTTCTTCTTCTTCTTCTTCTTCTTCTTCTTCTTCTTCAACTTATTATAATTTTGCTTTTTTTTTTTTTTGTAAAGTTATTGTTGTAATTTTTATTGTTTTGTTAGTAATCTGTAATGTACAGTAACATAAAATAACTTATCTGTGTTCTCTATATATCACGATGTACTGTACTAGAAAGCAGCTGAATCAGTAAAGACCCCCTACTGTGGGATACTGTAAACAGAAGCAGATCTGCCTGTGTGTCTTTGGGTGGGGGGTTACGCATTTATAGATCTCCAAAACTGCCTCTGATTGAGTAACCAGGAAAAAATAAGAGCAAGTAAGAGAGAGAGAGAGAGAGAGAGAGAGAGAGAGAGAGAGAGAGAGAGAGAGAGAGAGAGAGAGAGAGAGAGAGAGAGAGAGCGTGCAATGGACAGCTGTTTAAGACAATAGACTGGGCTTTAGTGTAACCTGCTCACTGGGAGCATTTCAGCAACAAAGAGCCAAGGAGGAGATGCCCCAGGGAGGAAACGGATAGCCTCTCTCTCCCCCTCCTTTTCTAGAGATCTCTCCCTCTCTCTTGCTCACTCGCTTTGGTTCACACAGACACACAATTGCATCTCTGTGTCTCATTATTGCTCAGTGTACAGATGAGCAACGCTCCATTGAGTGAAGAGATGGAAAGAGTTTAACACACCATGCTGTGTAGAAATGAGCTGCAATCGGAAGTGCTCCTCTCAATGTGTGTGTGCGTGTGTGTTTTCATTTGATGTTCTGGAAGAACTGTGGTCTTGTTAATGCTCAACTATGACCATTTACCCCTTAAACATTCAGTCTTTCTTGATGAGCTTTATCAGTAACAGCAAATAATACTTCCTTAGTTAAAACAAACTTGAACTTTTAAATTACACAAGTCTTTCATCTGGATCAATAAAGTAAACAAGAATTGAACATGGATCACAGAATATGAATCAGACCCCAAACAGAATCCTTGATGCATTGATCTAACAGGTTGCAGATACAGCTATCATCAGAATGGACAGATGCACCAGATGTGATTGCTGTACATGGAGAATATTGACAGTGTCTGTGCCGGAGGGGATGGTACATCTGTGATCTTAAGCATGTGAAGGGCAGAACCACTGTTCTGATGGTTGACTGCGTGGCTCTGTTTTGCCTTAATGGGATATGAAATGAGGCGGGGGGCACGGGTTGGGGGGTGTACATTTAAAAGGGGGCAGCTACAGGAACCACTGGCTTCTCTAACACAACTTTTGTTCAACTTTGGGCAATTTCATGTCACAGGGGTTGATTATTATTAAAACAAATGGATTTTAACTTTTTGTTATATGAGAGTCACTTTTAAACTGACTTGGAAACTTTTAACCAGGCCTTCAGCATTTATTTTTGGTACTTTTCAAATGCCTTTTATGTACAGATTTGACTGTTTTAGCCTTGATTGAGACATTCTATATTAAACTATGAAAATCCATTTAAAAATACAAATTATTACATGTTTAAAACTATGATAATCTATAAAAACTGTTAAATAAACAATTTCAATTATATTATTTAAACAATACCCAAATAACCTTGCACACCTGAAAAATAGTTAATAGGTGCATAGGACATATGCTATAGTAAAGACAAAAAAGAAAAAATCCTGCACACTACCTTAGCTTCCAAAGAATATCACCAATTTTTTTTTGCAACATGAAAAAAGTTTTGTGATATTCTTTGCAAGCTAAAAGTAGTGTGTGGGCCTTTTTCTTTTTTGTCTTTTCTATTATGTTTATTATGTAAAAACTGTTTCTATTAATCTGTGAAAAATTACAAATGCTCTGCAGTTGTGGCATCATTTCCACCACACCCAAAATGTTTGCCCCTAATAAAGTATTTTCAAAAGTCAGTATACTTGTTAACCAAGTCTACAAAAGTGTCTGTTAAGAGCATACTTGAGATGTAATATGTCACAAGTAATGTTTGAAGAAAGCAAAGAAATTTCAAAGTTAAATATCATTTGTGTGCAGAATAAGGTAATTTTGCCCAATAATCCAAAAAGTGTGAAAATATTATTTAATTTTGTGTATTTAGGATACCTAAAATGTTAGCTGTGAAATTAACCTTAGCAAAACAAAGGACAGACTTGAGTCTGATATTATTTTGTAGTTTCCACCACAGAATTCTATTAAACCCAATATAGATTGAAATGACACTGTGGTGGGCATTTTCATTAATAAATATTTTTTTAAAAGACAAAAATTACATACAAATATTTTGTGATGATGTACATCCACTGTAATATAATTATTAGTAGAAAAATAAAAAATGTGTAAGAGTGTGAAAAAAGTTTCAACAAACTTTACTTTCTAGAAGTTCACAGTGTTAAAAATGCCTGAAGTTAAAGAAATACATAATTACGGTCTGCCGTCTGTATTATATGTTGGTTGCACTTTCCCAAGATATGTTGCATGCTCTTTACCAAAATCTATATTAGTGTGTGGTAGTTGCATATTTTACTTTGTTGAATTTTAGCCTTCATATTTGTGGATTGTGCTCTACTCTTAGTATGTAAAAGTGTGTACATATTTGTGTGTTTACATGCTCATGCATTGATGTATATAGTGTGTGTGTGTTTTGTACATGTGTGGTGTCAGTGTCAGCCTCGCTGTGAATTGTGTCAAAGCCACTCAATAAAAGGCGATTATGCTGTGTGTCGCTGTGCCTCTCTTTGTCTTCCTAACGACTGCCTTTTGACCTTCTCACCCTGCCCGCTGCCTGCCGGCGGGAGGGGAGGGAGCGTGGACCAGCTGCCACCAGCCTTACTGCCCCTCCTTGGCAGAGGCCTCCTCTCCAGCCCCTGCTCCTCCCAGCACGCTGGGCCCTCAGGGTGGAGCAAGCTGTTGAGCCACCAGTCTCCGTGCTGTCCCACCTGCCCTACACACATTTATATATATATATATATATATACACACACACACACATCGTCTCTCAGCATCACCCAAGGCACCTTCCCACTCTGTCTCCTCTTATCTTATTCATCTCTTCTGCTCACATCCAGTGAATTAGTTTCTTGTTTTCTAACTCTTTTTTGTAATTGTGTCTTTAGTTTTACTCTTCTTCTTTTTTCTTTTAGTAGCAAATGTTTTTTTCCCTCCAAGCTGTTTTGTTTGTTTACAGAGGTAAATGCTAGTTTGAAGTTACATTATGGTGACAGAAACTTGTAGCCTGTAGCAGAAGACCTTCCGCTGGTTTGAGAGTGTTTCTAAGATTATCTATTAATGTTGTGAGTGTAAGAGTGTGTGCTGACATCCAAAATGGTTTTACTGTATTTGACGCATAACTAGTAGAGTGGTGGTAAAATGAATCTAAAATAAAAACAGTTTGATCCTGTCATCCTAGTGATTAGGAATTATTATCATTATCATAGTAAATTAGCTTGTTGTCATTATCAGTGTTGGGGAAGCTACTTTGAAACTGTAGTTTCCCATGTAGTTAAACTACAGTCAAGCTGCTCTTTTAAAAAAGCTGTTTTACAATACAATACAACTACATTAAATTGTTTAAATAAAAAATATTTTAAAATGTATAACAATCAGATTATATCGCAGAATAAATTAATATAAATTTAACTAGGGTGACATTAAATTGAACTTCTAAATTTATACAAAATATAAACTAATAAAATTCTAGAAACCCCCCTATTTTATATAACTGAGTCAACCAACTGACTAAAATGAATTCCTAGCGCTAAACATTTCACCATTTCACTTAAATTCCCAGCGCTAAACATTTCATCATTTCACTTAAATGATTAGCACTATTTGAGAGAGATGGTATTAGAACACTTGATTACTCCCTCGACTCAATTGCTGCGTTTGCAATATAATGTGACAAATGTAGCATTTAGTAATGGTGAACCATTACTCATTTGAAAATGTAGCTTGTTACTGGAAAAGAGTTCGTTACACGGACCAAAAAGCCTCACTATAGAGCGCAACAGTGCCTGACCACTTTTTCAGCCGTGTTGGTTCCGGAAGTATTTTTCCCATTCATTTTTCCCATTGACTTAAAAAAAAAATACTTCATAAAAGAGTTCTAAACCATAAACTAAACCAACCAGCTCCGAGGTGAATCACAACATTACAAACATTGATTTGAAGCAAAAAAGTATTTGAAAATCTGATTAAAAGACAAAGGTACAACACTGTGTACGATCTTTCATGAGGGCACGAACTACAATCCCATGAAGCATTGCGAATGATGTAATAGGATGAAAAATGATGGAATTATAGGAAACAATTGATTTTAGATTGTTGATTAGAAACAATATATTTTACGTTTATTGCTAAATATTCCGATATACATAAATATATAAGAAGTTTGAGGGTGAAGGAAGACCGATGCCTCACTCAGAATTCATCATGAAAGTGGGCGGTCTCTTCCAGGATTTTTCGTGGGCTTGCTTGGCTGCAGTTCTCTGATTGGTCGATCTTTCACAGCTGTACCATGGGTAGTGTGGTTGTTCACCAGGAATTCCTGTTGAAATAACGCTGACTGATGGCTTCAGAAAAAGCATATCCATGGCTTTACCTCGGAGCACACGGTAAGTCTGTCTTTAAAGGTTTATAAGTTATTGTTGAAAATCATTTTGTCTATGGAATTTTTTTTTTTTTGAATTTTACTAGCAGAACCAGACTGTTGCACTCTATTGTGAAAATAGCTGAGCTGCTTTTATGCTACTGAAAAATGTAGATAATTTAGAAGCGTCGCTACTTTTAGTTAGTTACTCCCCAACACTGGTCATTAGAGATGCAGTAGGCCTATAGTGCAAGGTGTACTGAGGTGTATTGTGAGAACTGAAAGTGTGATGGTGTTTGTTTAACAGACCACACTATACGCTCTTATTTAATTGTTTAATTGTTAAAATGTAAACTACAATGTTAGTTTTAAGTCTACACCCACTCCTGCAAACCACCCACCAACAGCACTCATCAGCAAAACCATTGGACACACATGCACAAAAATTCTCTCTCTCTCTCTCTCTCTCTCTCTCTCTCTCTCTCTCTCTCTCTCTCTCTCTCTCTCTCTCAGGGAGGGTTCTTTTTGCTCTTTTCTTTCTGACGTCTTTATGATGGATGACTTTCAAACACACACTTTATGAGCTGAGCATTCATCTGGATTCACAGCATCCACAACCAGATTTATCTGGGACGTGTGTGTGTGTGTGCGCGCATGTGTGTATGTGGACTGAATGTGAGAAATAAAAAACTGGGTAGAGACAGAGTGAGGTGAGAAAAATCTCTCCATTGAATGCTTAAGACTTTTATGTTTTTAAACATGAACTCGAGATAACTGTTCTGCAGTCTTTTATTCATAAATCTTATATTTGATTTAAATAAGAATTATTGGTTAGTTTTAAGTTGAAAACCACCACCTGTTCATTAGTTTTACAAGCGTTTGTATCTGTTTTCCAATGTACCTGTTGGTCCACAGGTCAAGGAGCAGCCTCTGTCTGAACAGGTGTCAATCAAAGCTTGTGGGTGTGACTCAGAGTTTAAACTCATGTAACAAGTTTGTAATGAAGGTGTTCTGCAAGTTGACATTCGTTTGGAGAGGACTGTCAAGATAGGGGTGTGGAATTTAGTTATTCTCTCTCTCTCTCTCCATCTCCTTCTCCTTCTGTCTCTCTCCCTTCCTCCTCCCCACTTTTCAGAGCGATTAACGCCCGGAGGATAAGACAATAAATCCTGGCCGCGATGAATGAACGCCATTCATCATATTCATTTTCCTGTCGATACAATTATGAAAAGCCTCTGGCCTTTCTCTCTTTCTCGGGAACTCAATTCTGCTCAGGGAAAACGCAATTAGTGTGTAAGAGTAGGAGAAGGCTATCTTCAACTCCCTCTCCTCGCTTCAACCCTTTTTCCACCCCTCCGCTCCTCGCGCACACATTTCTGCCACTCAGTTAACTTTTCCCGCTTCTTTATTCCCGCGTGAGGGGCGCGAGCTGTGACGTTCGGCCTTGAGAAGTCCATCTGTTCCATGAGGTCGGTAGTTGGAATGCAGACTGACACCTGCTGGTCAGCGTCTCTGTCGACTATGAAACACGGATCCGAGACGTTATTGATTTATCATTATATGTGTTTATAAAGCACTTTTCGGGCTGACAGCACTTTGCTTGTGCGTTAATGTGTGAGTGTTCAAACAAGAGGCTTAAAGTAGTGTGCTGGAGTTTTGTAGATGATACATGTGCTTTTATTACGTAATACACTGTATCATACAGTTCCTAGCATGATGTATAAAGTTTGTGCTAGTGGAAAATACATTTTCATTGCTGCGCGTGCGCGCGTGTTATTTCAGCTGAATAATTAGTTTCAGTGTGTAATGTTTCTGTTTGAATTAGAGACGTGAACCATAAAGTGGAACGCTTGCTGTACTTCGAATAAATCATGGGATTTTATGAACATCTTAAAAAATCCTTTACTCTCGCTGAGCAACACTGCATGAGCTTGTGAGGAATAGATTAGCGGAAATAGAGTGGAGAGATTCTAGACTCCCTTTATGCTTTTCAAAACAAACTTATTTATCTTTTCAGCAGGCCCATTATTGTTCAAAAGAGGGAGAGAGAGACCTTATTCACAGCAGCGCCATCTTTGATTTTTGATGGGAATGAAAATGAGGCTGTGAGGGATAGACATACACTCTCTTCAATGGGTTGCACAGTAGTTTTAAGTGTTTTAGGATCGTTTCTGCTGACGAAACATTGAAAAAATATATTTCCAAGAAATTTCAGTAGAATAAAAAGAATTCAGACAAGATAAGTTGTAGAAAATTAGATGTGATCTAGGAGCTTTCTGATAGCTTTATACAGTGCATGTCATTGAAGAGATGGTAAGTATCTCTGGTAGCCTTGTTTTCATATAAAAAATCAAAGATGGCGCTACTGTGAATAATGTCTAAGGACAAAGGATGTGGAAGAAGAGTGCACAGGTGAATGAAACCAGGGAGGAGTGACAGAGTTTATTTATGAAAGCATGAGGGGGAGAGAAAGACAGAGAAGAGGAGAGCAATAAGGTGAGTAACCAGCCCTCTGGCCTTGTGCTGCCAGACTATTTAAAAGTTATTAACACACATCTTTAAAAGGGAGAGAGAGAGAGAGAGAGAGAGAGAGAGAGAGAGAGAGAGAGAGAGTAGGACAAAAGAGAGGCAAAAAAAGAAAAACTCTATGAGAAGATGATCTGGATGGATGAAGGGACAAGAGCAGTACGTTGAAGGAGAGAGAGACAGGCCAGGTGTGGGGCCAGTCATCCTCTGTGGGTCTTCCTCCCTTCACCCACCCCCCCTCCTGGTGCTAATTGATTCTGGCTGCTCTGAGCTGATTAGTGTGAGGACTCCTGGGGGTCTGAAGGCTTAAGCCAGCTGTCTCAGAGCAGTGAGTACCTCACCACCCTCCGGCAACTGTGACGCCCCCTATTGGAGCGGCAGCATACTGCCACAGTCAAACGGGTGGGGGCAAACAGACTGAGAGAGTGGACAAGCAATGCAACACTCTCTTAATGTAATTTTGATTGCCTTCAGATGCCGTCTTACCGGATGCAGAGTAATTAGTTAATAGGTAATTAGTATTTATTGTGTACTTGGCAGATTAAGTGCTTGAAGCTGTGATGTGCTGATGTGAAGGGTCTCTGTGGTGAGTCATCATATATCGACACATCTCGAGGTAAAAACTGCTAAGTGCTGAAAAGAGCTTGCTTTATATCTTAATGTTAAAACAGTTGATACATCACCCACACTTGCTAGATCAATACAAGATAAGTTCAGATATATTATTTCCAAGACACATATTTGTTTTAATCCTTCTTCACAAAAGCTACATAAACAGTGTAATTTAGCTCTGGATTAAACCAACTTTTATCCATTGAAGATCTACATTTGAATCATAAAGTGAAAGATAAAACTGAACTTACCAGACACGAATGTTTTATTAATGTCTCTTAAAGGGATAGTTCAGCCAAACATGATAATTCTCTTATCATTTACTCACCCTCATGCCGTCTCAGACTTGTATGATTTTATTTTATTTTTTGTTGTTGCAAAAGACAAACAAAGATGTTATTAAGTATGTTCAGTATAATGTGTTCTTGTCCATACAATGGGAGTCAATAGGGTCCAAAACTTTCAAGTTTCAGAAAGGACACAAAGGCACCTTAAAAGTAATCCATACAACTCGAGTGGTTTAATCCATGTCTAAAGCAATACGATCACTTTGAGTGAGAAACAGACCAAATTTTCCTTATTTTATAGTCCTTATTCACTATAGTCTTGACATCCAGCCCTATTGAAACACAGGGCAGGTTTTTAGGTCTGCGATTGTATTGCTTCAGGAGACATGGATTAAACCACTCGAGTCATATAGATTACTTTTATGCTGCCTTTATATCCATTTTGGAGCTTGAAAGTTTTGGACACCATAGACTTGCATTGTAGGAACAAAAAATTAAAATCAAACATCAAACATCCTTCCAAATATCTTCGTTTGTATTCCACAAATATAAGAAAGTCATGCGAGTTTAAGATGGCATTAGGGTGAGTAAATGAGGCACTGATCATTTTTGGGTGAACTATCCCTTTAGATCTATACAAATCTATAATATTAAAAATAATATATGAAGAAATGAGAGAAAGGAAGAATGAGTGTAAATATGTTTTTATGAGATCCAAAAAGTCAAAATATGTGTTTTCATTCATATTTTTCATCTCTCTCTGAGAACAGGTAACGAGATGACAAGCAAACATAAATTCTCATCTAATATTGTCTGAAGTGTGGGCGTATACAGATTGAATATTTGCCTGTTTTGATTAAGAGACAAAAGTTGTGTGTCTGCATACCTGCCTTTTTTGCGCACAAGTATGCGTGACAGCGTGTATGTCTGTGTGTTTGTTTGGTAATTGGCTGTATATTAAAGATAGTTGTGATTCTGCCCTCTCTAACACAGCAATAAAGCTCACTTAGAGTGTTTTATTAAAAACAGCCAGCAAGTGGGGGGAGAGGGAGGGACGAGGTGGCAGAGACGTAACAACACAAAAATATTGGACATTTTCCCATATCATTTTTTGTCTTTAAAAAGTCCAAATGACCACTCAAATTGGGTAGTGCATCATTTTCTGTCACGCAGCTGAAAGCATGGCAGACAGTTCTAATTCATCATTTTGGTGATTTAATAGCTGAGAAATATATTAAAATAATAAAATGTGGGCTGAAATGCCCTGGATTTGCAGTGATAAATAGCCCTCTCTGGCCTGATCGGATTAGTCGCGCTAACAGATATATTGCGGTCAGGATTCACGCAGGCACGCACGATTGTTTTCCAATAAAAAGTTGCATATTAAATTCCAACACAGAAAAGGAGGGGAGATACCCTTCTATCTACAAACCCTCCAGAAAAAGAGAGGGGAAAAAGAGAGAGATGAATGTAGAAGGGGAATAAGGGATTTTAAGTGTTACACCAATACCATGCGGATATATATTGCCAGAGCCGAACCAACACAGCCTATAAGTAAGCTACTTAAACTTATTTATCTGGACATTTATAGCAAATTCTCACACACACATAATTTCTCATGGTCAGAGAGTCATATTAGCATGCTCACAAGCTCATAAACTTTCATTTAACCCCCCCCCTCTCTCTCTCCCTCTCTCTCTCCCTCTCACTCTCTCCCTCCTGTAACCCTGAGGAAAACATTTGGAGGCTCATTGTCCTTAGACTCATCAGGAAGTGCTTGATTGTAATTAATTAGCTCATTTGTTTATGCAAATGTCTGCAATTAAGTCATATTGTTTGTTAAAGAGATAACTTTCCAAATAAAAAAAAGATATCCCATATCCAAAAGCAAATGATGTTCGTCTAATTAAGCACATTAGTCCAAATTTGTAATTAACAGTGCATAATTAGGTGGGAAGATATCCTGTTTATGCATGACGTCATTAGGGGTTTAAACACAGCGTTAGAGTATTGGACAGACAGATGGGCAGGTGAAGGGAATCGCAGACAGACATAAAATACTTTACGTAAAAGCTTAAAAAAATGGCCAGGATATTGACTGCTGAAAAATCACAGTATCCAAGGGAATGCGGGAGAGAAAATACTTAAACATTTAGATATGGATTCATTCAAGTCGTGTAACAATTTTCTAAACTATTCATGCCATCACCCTGTTGGAGAGAGAGAAAGAAAATGCCTCTCTGTTACATTGAATCTAATGTTTTCCAGTGCAATCAGTGTCTCCATTAGTTTGCATTTGCTTTGATCCACGCCCAAATAATGTGTATGTATATAACAGGGTCAGTGTGTAAGGAGAAGCACGATGGAGGGATGGTATTCAGGGTCAAAGTGGTTGAACATTAAAGGGTTAAATCTCTTTCATTATTACTCCCAAAATCGACCTGGGGGGATGCAAGGAGAACTGATTAGAAAGAGAGATGGCGAGGAGAGAGGAGGAATGAGAAAACTAAAGAGAGATGAAGACAGAGGGCAGAGAAAGAGGGAGAGAGAGAGATCTCAAAACAGTCTGAAATAAATCATAACAATCATAACCTCAGGGCACGTCATGATAAAGAAGAGAAAGAAAGAGACAGAGGGAGAGAGGGAAAGAAAAAGAAAAGTCAGGGACACGATACAAATAGCCACATTGTACAGGAACTGTTAATGCACTATGAATATTGTTAAGTTTGTGAAATACATGGTGAATTATGAGGGCCTTTAAGGAGTAAGTCAAGTCATTTTTATTTGTATAGTGCTTTTCACAACACACATCATTTCAAAGCAGCTTTACAGGAAATCATGCATTAACAAAAACAAAAAAACAAAAATGAAACTGTAATATCTATAATGTCTTACAGTGATCATTGTGTAGTTTGATTAAATATGATTGTAAATTATGTATAAAAATAAATAATTAAATAATAATTGTATTTAGAACCCCAGTGAGCAAGCAAAAGGCGACTGTGGCAAGGAACACAAAACTCCATAAGATGTTGGTAAATTGAGAAAAATTACTTTGGGAGAAACCAGGCTCACTGTGGGGGCCAGCTCCCGTCTGGCTAACATCATGAATATAATGCCAATATTAGTTATTTTTGTGCAGTGCAAGTCATGGTTTAAAATTTGTAAATTAAGTAAGTGTTAAGGTCCAGTGTTTTAAAAATATAAAGATATATATATATATATATATATATATATATATATATATATATATATATATATATATATATATATATATATATATTTATGAACTAAGATTAATGACTAATGTCTTTGAAGTCTATCCTGGATTAACTGCAGAAGTTCACATAGATGCATTGTCCTTTGTTAGTTGGCTGATGAAGGCAGAGTAAATGAGGACTACAGTATGTGTACATTATTTTATGATGTATACAGTATATACACTTTATTAGGAACACCTGTACACCTAATTATTCATGCAGTTATCTAATCAGCCAATCATGTGGCAGCAGTGCAATGAATAAAATCATGCAGATACAGGTCAGGAGCTTCCGTTAATGTTCACATCAACCATCAGATTGGGGAAAAAATTTGATCTCAGTGATTTTGACCGTGGCATGATTGTTGATGCCAGACGGGCTGATTTGAGTATTTCTGTAACTGCTGATCTCCTGAGATTTTCATGCACAACAGTCTCTAGAGTTTACTCAGAATGGTGCCAATAAAAAAATTTTTTTTAAAAAAAGCACCCAGTGAACACCAGTTCTGTGGATGGAAACACCTTGTTGATGGGAGAGGCCAACGGAGAATGGCCAGACTTGTTCGAGTTGACAGAAAGTCTACGGTAACTCAGATAACCACTCTATACAATTGTAGTGAGCAGAAAAGCATCTCAAAATGCACAACTTGTGCAAACCTTGAGGTGGATGAGCTACAATAGCAGAAGATAACGTTGGGAACTTTATTCATCTTCACGTCATCGTCTTCGTCATTGCCAGTGCCAGCATCGTTACAGAAAACTTGACCAAATAATGAACCCAGCAGTTCGGCTCATACGCCTATGTCAGTGGAATCGTCCCCTGGAGGATTATGTAGAGGACTTTTGCGTTCTGGCCAGCCAGGTGGATTTTAATGTGGTCGCCCTCAAGGACATTTTTAGGGTGGGGTTAAGTGAGCCGATCTCCTCCTTGATGCCTGGCGGTCGCAGTTCCTTCAGCCTGGCTCAATATATCGACCTCGCCCTACGGATCATTGGTTCCACGTTCACTGTGGGGGAGGCGAACGCTGAGCCAGAGGTCCACAACATGGCTGCCGCCAAGCCAGAGGTCCACGACATGGCCGCCGCCGAGCTAGAGTTCCACGACATGGCCGCTGCCGAGCCAGAGTTCCATGACATGGCCACTGCCGAGCCATAGTTCCACGTCATGGCCGCCAAGCCAGAGTTTCATGTCATGGCCGCCAAACCAGAGTTCCTCATCATGGTAGCTGAGCTAGTGCCATCTTTTGCTCCATACCACATCACAGCAACGCCCCAGCCTGCTCCATGCCATGTCACAGCAACGCCTCAGCCTGCTCCATGCCACGTCACAGCAACGCCTCAATCTGCTCCATGCCACGTCACAGCCACACCTGAGCAGTTGGACCTGGAGATGGTTCCCACCCTTATACCCACCCTTAGTTCTCCTGAGCAGGCAAGGGAACTTTCGGCCCACCGACCACGCCTGGATCCTCCAAGCCCTGGACATCGCCTTGGCCTGTCGGTCCCTCGACAATGCCTCAGCTCGGCGTTCCCTCTGCTCCACTGCTGTCCTTCAGCCTGTCGGCTTTGCCGGGGTCCCTCATCCCTCCGGCTCCTTCTTGGTCTGTCGGTCACCTGGCTCTGCTTTGGCTCTCCGATCCTCTGGCTGCACCTCATCCCTCCAATCTGTCAGCTCCACCAGGGACCTCCTTCCCTACGGCTCCACCTTGGTCCTCAGTCCCACCAGCTCCACCTCAGTCTTCCGATCCCCAGCTCCGCCTTGCTCCTCTGAGCCTCCAGCACCACCTTGGTCCTCCCTGCCATCGACTCCACCCTGGCCCTTCGAGTCTTCGGCTACTCTCCGGGCACCAAGTTCCATGGCTCCACCCCTCTAGCCTCTCACGGCTCCGCCTTCCATGGCTCTGCCCCTTGAGCCTCTCATGGCTCCACCCCCCATGGACTTTGCCCTGGTCCCATGCCCCTCGCCCTTTCTCGCCACGCCACACCCCACGCCTCAAGACACCCCACCCCCCCAGGTCCCTACAGAACTTTGAATTTATGTCATGTTTTACGTGTTTTGTTTATGTGTTGGGGCGTCGGGAGCCACCCCTTAGTGGATGGGATATGTCATGTGTATTTTGTTGATTCATGTCTTTTATTTTAAAATGTTTAGTTCCTGTTTCCCTTGTCATGTGATTTCATGTTTTCCTTCCATGTTCATGTGTCATGTTTTCATTGGTTTATTGTCTCGTTATCTTGTTATGAGTTCTGTTTGTTCATTGGTTAACTTGTTTGTCTTGTTCTCCCATGTCTGGTATTTAAGCCCTCATGTTTGCCATTGTCCTTTGTCAAGTATTGAATGTATGTGGATGTGTTTTGTTTTATGCCAAGTCAAGTTTTTGTCAAGTCTAGTTTTAGTCAAGTCATGTTCATGTTTTAGTTTAGTTTAGTTCACGTGTAGTTAGGGTTACTGGTTATCACGTTTGTAAATAAACTGCACTTGGGTTCTTCATCTTCATGTCATCGTCTTCGTCATTGCCAGTGCCAGCAACGTTACAGATAGATAGATAATATGGATATTCATATGGATTGTTCAGCCAAAAAATGAAGCGATTTCTAATTCTGTCATCATCTACACACTCACCGTGTCTCTCTTTCTTATGTGGAACACAAAAGGAGATGCTAGACATAATGCTAGCATTGGTCACCATTTCTTTTTGTATATATTTATTATTTTTAATTACTTTTGATAAACCCAAAGCAAATTGATCGAGACTGGACATTAACACACACACACACACACACACACACACACACGCAACAACAACAACAACCATTCAACCACTGTATGCACGAAAGATGCAATGAAAGGAAATGGTACTGACACTAACATTCTGCCTAACGTCTCTATTTGTGTTCTACGCAAGAAAGAAAGTCATATGGGGTTGGAATAACATGAAGATGAGTGAATAATGACACATTTTTAAATCATTTTTGGGTGAAACATCCCTTTATTCTGTACAGTGTGTATCCATACCCTATACTGTAAGTACAAATCAATCAGGTGTATGTGTGTGTGTTTTTGCTTGTCAGTGTGCATGCAGGCGCAATGGGGAGGGGTTTTAGAGAGAGCTGAAATGAGAAGTCTGTCTCTTTTGGGCTGGAAAGTGACTCTGAAGAGATTTTCGCCAGACCAGCCTGTGTCCCAAACAAGCCACAAAATGAACAAATAACGCACAAGAATGTTGCTTTGTGCTTTTGAAGAAAATTACGTATCACAATAAGAGGGGAGCACCACACTGCAGGATTTACTCCGAGCGCATAGTCGAAAATCAGCAGAGATTGAAAGCAGAGGGGAAATAAAAACAAAGAATGACCATGGAGAAAAATTTGGAATGAATGAAATGGGAGAGACTTTCAGATGATCAAAAACGGCAATCATTGGTCCTTGTGTGACTAGATGAGCCTCTTTCTGCTGTCCAGAGAGCTTTACACTGTGTCTCCCGTTATGGGTGACCAGGGGGAGGGCAGAGAACAATGTCATCACTCTGTAATTGGTTTTTAGTTTTAATTTCTTTGTGTTTAACACAAATAGATTTGTTCTATTAATGTTAAGTAGGCTTGTGTAATAAGTTTCTCGACCTGCAGGATTTCCTAATCATTAATTCAAGCAAAAGCCTAATGACCTTCTAATCTGTAGCACTTATGAAGAACATTAGTCTCTCTCTCTCCCCCCCTCTTTCTCATACTCTCTCTCTCTCTCTCTCTCTCTCTCTCTCTCTCTCTCTCTCTCCTCCCACCTCTCTCTCTCCTCCCACCTCTCTCTCTCTCTCTCTCTTTGCTAAGAAAGGCTAATTAAAATAGCCATTTGGCAGCTTAGTGTCCTAATTGCTATTCCCATCATTACTGGTCGATTGGGAAGAGATAGAGAGAGCTAGAGGAAAGGGAAAGAGAGTGAGCGAGGAACAGAAAAGATGAGGGAGAATAAGATTGATAATTAGATAACGAGTCATTAGAAGCATACATTAGCCATTACAGCCCAGGCTAATGTCCCCTCAAAGTAAGCGCTCTCTCTCTCTCTCATCCTTCCCTCTCTTCTTTTTATCATTCTGTCCCTATCTGTGCTTCCAGCTATCTCTTGTCTCATATCTGGAGAAAAGAGGGTCCTCATCAGGCTGGTAAAGAGCAAACAGAACTTCACTTCTGAGTCACTTGCCATTTTGGTCAGTTTGAGATCATAAAACTTCTGGATAATTTTTGTTTTAATGAAAACATGACATTTTTATGTAGACTATGTAAATAGTATTGAGCTGATGTTAAATAAAATGTTTGATTTTATTTACAGAAAGGATTCAAGAAATAGTCTACTGTAAATATATACCCATAGCGCCATCTGCTGGTTATTTTTAAACCTTGTTTAAGTTTATTATTTTGATAAGTGGTTGTGCATTTAAAAAATCATAAAAATTTTAATTAACCATGTTTTACATAATGAAATGTGAGTGGTTACAATCAAATAGATACATTTCTGAAATTACACATGCTTATGACTGTAAATAGATTTTCTGCAAGCTTTCGACACACCACTGTGGATCTGCTTAATGAAGCTGGATGTCACATTGTAAACAGGCTGACTATTTTATGACCTATAAAACCTGGTTTAAACTATTTATTCATATCATTCATTGGAGTTACATACCAGACAAGCTAGAATATTGACCAGCAGCTGTTTCTCACTAGCCTGCAATACCCAAACCCTCAGAGACCCATAGCAGAACTGCAATGTTTGTTTAAAGCAACTAAATAATATGTAATATTCATTAAATATGGATAAAAACTACACATAACATTAGCTGACACTGTTTTGGTGGGAAAATGTTTTGCATCACATAAAAAAAGTCACACAAAAAGGCCGCGGCTGGTTGGCACAATTGCAATAGCAGTATTTGACCTGTAATATATATTCAGTAAATCATAGATAAACTATTGAAAATTATTTTTAGCTGCTCCATCATTAAAAAATATTTGTTTATGTATTCATTGTAAATTCTAAATACTATAATACATTGAGATGGTTATTTTTTATTATTTTTATTATTCCAGCAAATATGTCATCAATATCAATAGCCATAATTAGATTTAAATAGTAACATTTCTTAATTATTTTTCATACAGGCCTACTTTTGTCTGTTGGACTTAGTTGTGAATTCAGAACTTCAGCTTATTGTCTAAAAAACAATGGTGAAATTTTACAACCCTAAATTCCCAGCATTTAAAAAGTTCACCCCAAAACAAAATATGCATAAAAATTCTTATTCTCACCATTCTTATAACCAGTTGCTTCCTAAAAACACTTTCAAGATGTAGATTTTTTTTTTTTCATCAGTATCATTGCTTGGGTCTCTGAGGCTTAAATGCATTGTTAAGCAAAAAGGAGGATTACAAGAAACTTTAAGGATTCCAGGTAGTGATCTGCACCTAATCACCAGCATACAGTTTATTTTTGGCAGGGAATACCAAGAGCTAAAGGAAGAAACAGTGGAATTAGAAGATAGAAAGAAAGAAAGAAAGAGAGGGAAAAGAAAATGAAATATGAAAAAAAATATAGAAAAAGAAAAGGAAGCAGCAATAGAATATAGAGCTCTCTGAATTCTTTACCTATTCACTGAATTCTTTTTTTTTTTTTTTTTTTTGTTGCTTGCTCTTAGTTTCAGAATTGGAATGTTATTGCTTTCTTTCAAAATCATATTGCTCTCTTTCAGAATATTAATGGTCTCTTTCAGGATCTTACTGCTTTCATCTGAATCTTTATTATTACTGTCTTTCACTGCCTTGTTCGTCTCTCTTTTTTGTCATTGTGTCCAGATTGTGTAGACGACTCCCGGAGTCAGCAGGAGTACAGAGAAAACCAATGCAGCCACATCTAGACAGTAATAGGAGTACAAGGGCATGTTGTAGGCCTTAGCTTGCAGATGGTTCGCACCTTTATTGCACAGGACAAATTCAATCCAGAAAATTGCTTTGTCAAGGGGATGCTGAGGCTGGTCTCAGTGTAACTCGGAGAGCCTCCACATGTTCTGCCGATACACTGGGTTCTCTAAGATATCTCTCAGACCTTCCAGGAATTCCAGGTGCACGTGACCGCATCTAGCATTTGTGCCGCACCTCTCGCCTGAAGATGTACTATATTATCTAGCTGGTCAAATAGCAAAGGTAGTCCAGAGCAGGCACCCCATGATAGATGGCTTCATTCAGCCCATTGGTGCCCCGTTGAGCCACGAAAGCACGGGTTTTGGATGGCCCAGCAAGTCATTCTGTGGTATCCATTCAAGAAGCAGGGTGTCATTGCCTAGCGTTGATGGACTCTTGCCTATAAACCTCCAAACCACCCTCTGAGGGATATGGGCAAAAGCTGCAGCAATGGCTTCCATTACCTCTTTGGGAAACACTCCAATAAGAGTTCCTAGAGACATTACAACCACACCATGTTCCCCTGAACTCTGCATAAACTCTTGAAGCTCGGTAGGGAGAGGCTTGGACGGACAACACTGGAAGCCACCAATATAGACTAGGTTTGGCATTGAAGATCGTGTGAACTCAAAAACAAAATCTACAAGCACGAGGCATAGCTCTGCAGAACGTTGCATGGTTAGGAGGTCAGTGTAGCAGGGAAGTAGTTGAGTAACAAGTTGGTGTACATGGGGATCACCAGCCAGCATTCTAGCATGAGGTTCAGCCCATAATGCAGAAGATTCCGGCTCTTCTCTAACAGTCCCTTGCAATCCGTCAGACCTGAACCAGGCACAGGAACATGGGAGATTGGAGAGGGTGCAATGAAGAAGTGACACTCTCCAAAACTCATCCAAAGGACATTATACACTATTGGCAGGTGTAGGTTATGTGCCAAGATAACCCCACAAGGCATGTCAGGGTCAGTGAGAATCAAGTTATAGTTTGCCTCCTTTATTTCTGTCATCTGACACATTTGTTCTCCAGCATGGTGGTGAGCATGGAACATGTTGCTCTATGAGGCACCTGCAGGATGCCAATCAGTTACGAAATCTGGACTAGTGCCCCCATCATTGGCCCCTTCCCGCGGCCCTTCAGGATTCTTTGTACTGCATTCTCAAACAGGTCCAGTTCTATCTCTTTCTTTTTGAGCCTCACTGTAACAGAGGTGTAGAAAGGCGAGCTCTCCTGGATGAACCAGCTATCTTCCAGTTTAATCACACTCAGCTGTTGTCCATGAG
This sequence comes from Myxocyprinus asiaticus, assembly GCF_019703515.2. Lineage (NCBI taxonomy): Eukaryota > Metazoa > Chordata > Actinopteri > Cypriniformes > Catostomidae > Myxocyprinus > Myxocyprinus asiaticus. The sequence continues at coordinate 16,530,121 of NC_059386.1, forward strand.
AATGCAGCTTCTTTACCAGCACCTAGGGGGCAGTAATGCAGAATCTCACTCAGATTGTAATTACAGGAAACAAGCTAAATAGTCTTTGATTCCTAATGTTATTTTTTCATTTTAAAAATTATATTGAATTGCTATATCTCCCAGCAACCCACACCAAGTCACAGGGACGTCATGCACCTATTTTAATTGTTTTTTTTAGGGGGCACCAAGGTGAACAACAGTATCACACTCGTTTTTGTTTTTTTATAAAATAATAAAATTTTCAGCTGTTTGTTAATGAATGCGTTTAAGTTATAGTTGCATTTGGTTCCATGTTTTGAGATGGATTGCGTATCTTCAGGTGATTTTACGTCACTTTTTTGATGTTGCCACCTCTTTTGTGCAGGCAATTTCCATGAAGACACGAGAAAAAATGCTTTTCGTTACTTAAAGTTTGTATAATGACTGGAAAGGGGAGGATTCACACTTAAATAAGATAATAAGCCACTGCTTTGTGTGAAAGTGTAAAGACACAGCAAAACCTGTCAAATGCATTTCAGCACCAAAGGAATTGAACCATGACTGATCAAACACAAACATAGGCAAACGTTAACTGCACTGAAGTTGATGCAATGAATTCGTTTTTTTTTATTACCATAACACTGTGTTTTCTTTGGTGCTGGACCTTCCTCGTGAGCGGGCTCTCCAAAGCAGCCATGGGACGCCACCTAAAGCGGAATATATGACTCAATTGGACTGACAAAATTTAGACATGTTATTAAAGATTTCTCCCACAGACATTCTTTTTTACATGCAATAATCATTTAATTTAATTTTCAAAGGTACAAGGTTTTGGAATTTCAAATAATCCATTCAAAATCCTCTTTGCTCAAAAATCTAAGGGGGCACGTGCCCCCTCAGTTTGAATGGGCATGACGCCTCTGCCAAGTCACATAAAGAAGTGCATCATAGTGCCATCATCTTCTGCTGTTACTGCATATTCAAATCAGTAGCTCCATGTTCACCCAATAACTGCCATCAATGGGGAAAACCAGGATCTTGTCACCATTATAAACACAGGGCAAAATGAGAAGGAGGGATGTCCAAATAAAAAAAAAAATTGCGTTTCCACGCATTTTTTCTGGTTTTTCTCCTTTAAAATAACAAAAACAGCACCATAGTCAGTTTTAATTGCTGTCTAATATTGAATATTTTACAAACTTATAAAGAAGTTTAAAACTGTTTGTAAAAGAAGAAGTTATTATATATACAGTGATGTTTGAAAGTCCACATACAGAATCCACATTACAAAATTTTTATTTTTGTTTGATACATTTAAAACAAAGAAACATAAAATAAAATGAGTAAGAAATACAAGATTCTGCATGGGTCATCAAGCAAGCTTGAGTGTATGCTGTCTTTAAAATAAAAAGTTGTCTGGACACTTCTTCTGTTTAAGACTCACATTAAATTATAGAAAAGATGGCCTTGAAACACTTAATCAAGAACTGTCCATGCTTTCAGGAAAAATAGATTTATACAAAGATGTACTCAATTATTTATATTTGAATAACTCAGGTTACCTGACCCAAACTCACACAGAATAAGCAATATAAAGCCACAGAAATAGTATTTCCCAAATGCATTTCCCAAAAAGTCATTCACACAAAATCATTTATATTAATCATGCAGGTTAGATATTACACCACTCTTATTGATCATTCTTTTCAAGGTCACTTAGAATTATATTAGTGTGTATACACAGAAGTTGTCTTTAGTCAATGGCATAAACTTTGCACATTAAGAACAGTCATTACGTATTAAACACCTGAACTATCTGTCAAAATCTTTCAGGTCACATCCATGTGGCTGCTGGGCAACCTTCTATGGAACAACTGTCATGACAACAGGTGAACCAGTCTGGATCGGTGACATCGGGATTGGAGGAGGTGCGACTGCTACCTATGCCATGCCCATCACTTCAGTCGACTGCTGTCTGACAGAGAGAACTTCTGTGGTGGTTGTAATGGGAACAGCTTGAACCACAGGCTGCATGGTCACTACAGTGATGGGTTTTTTACGTTCTTTGATTTCTCTGTTCATTTGACACCAGGAACACCAGACACAACAACAGGACACCAGGATATCCTCAAAGAGACTGCCCTATTGAAACACACACAAGCACATACACACATAGAATTTATTCTGTTTACTTCCCTATAAAGAGCACAATAGTTCCTTCCCACTTTTTCAACCATCTTGGTTCCAGAATTTTTTTTCCCATACATTTTTTCCATAGGGATTTCATAGAAGTCTTCATAAAAGTTCTAAGCCATGAACCAAAACAACCAGCTCAGAGGTGAATCACAATATTACAAGCTTTGTTTCAAAGTGAAAAAAAAAAAGAAAGAAAATCGTACAAAAAGATAAAGGTACAAGACTGTGTACTTAATGTCTTTAATGTGGCAAAAAAACTACAATTATCTAATCAATGTGGTTATAATTAAATTATAAACGATGATTTTAAGTACTTTATAAGAGAGATCTGCAGGAAATCAGCGACAGGCGGTTGAATTTTTTGACTGCTAAAATCGGTCTCTTCTTTCTGAATTTCAGAACTGCTTTTTGTTTTATAAACAGTACCCCCTAACCCATACCCCAAACCTAAACCTAACTGTCAGTGGAGTAAAAATGTAATGTTAGAGGGAAAATTGCAACCTCCAAATTGCACTTGTCACTGATGCGAACGTGTTTAATTCCTGGTTTCAACGTGGTATCCAAACCCAGGTCTCCCATGCTGCTGATGCAACACTGCTTTGCAGTGGAAGGTAAACACATTGGAGCCGTTGCAAACGTGTCTGATAGGAGATGGAGCTTGTCAGTGAGTCAGCATAATGGTGCCGATAGGGTACAGGAAGAGTCGGGAACAACATTGCGACCTACTGTGTGATCATGTTGATCACGCAAGACACAAGTAAGCATCTGAATTAAAAAAAAAATTATAATTACATTAATAAATTCCTAACCCAAACCCTAAATCTAACTCTAACACTACAGATACAAAAACAGCATTCTTTCATTTATTGTTTTGCTAATATAGAATCTCAGTACCGGATATCAAAACAGATAAAGACACTGTACTGTAGATTTTAGGTCATTCAAGACATTTGCTGCATGGTACAATGCTGGTCCAGAATTTGGGACATAAGGATCAAGATTTGAATGAAAAAACTAACTCGACGATTTCCCGCGAGATAATGTTGCCAATTAAACTTTCCATCACATTCCACATTTGAGATCTTTCTTGATTTATAGATTTTTCCCCTGGCAGAGCAGAGGGTAAAACTCACCCCAATGTCGTATCTGTGACGAACTGCCACCCTCATTCCCAAAGTAACAGGTGGCACACATACTACCATTCCGAAAGCAGCCATAAGACCTGGGCCTAACAGGTCTATCAGAGGCAGACAGGTGCTCTCCCCAAACTCCCCAGTGGTGGAGCAGGCAAAGCATGGGCAGCACCAGTATGCATAGCAACCTGAGGGCAAGAAAAACAGTAATTCTCGCTTTCTTGTCTATGGATCTTAGACAGTGAATTACTTTTATAAAAAACAGTTAGTATGAAAAGTAGAAATGGAAAATTAATATTTTTACGAGGAATTACCCACTTACAAAGTGCACTTACAAGAATTCATGTCCTGGCAACAGTCAAACAGTCCTGTACTCCAGGCACTCATTTGAGTTTTTACCTTCACATGTGGCTGCTGGACAACCACGGTAGTCGCCATAATTATTTAGCCTTACTGATATAGAGGAATAACAAGAGAGCAAAGGTTATCGCTGATACTATTGAGATACTGTATGTACTATTGATATATGTATTTCCAGCTACCCTCTGGACCAGTAATTATTTTAAATCTGTGAACTAAATATTTCTTTAAAACAGTAAAAAAAAATATCTTGTAGAAATGTAGTGAGTTATGTAAAAATATAATTCATATAAATAATTACATACTCTAACATTGCAATATTAATGGTAAAATGAAAAGGTGTACAGAACAAGTTATTTTTCTTCAGAGACCTTTTAATTCAACCTAACGAATACAAAGCAATTATTAGTTTCATTTTTCAAACATGATACTTTTACTCTGATGAGTGCCAGCTGGGTAGTTGTCCATGACGCACGTGAACCTGTTCATCTGGTTTTTTCTGTTCATAGTTTGTGAGTACAATCAATTGAAAGATTAGTGTTCTAATGTTTGTATATACAGAACAAAGTTAATTGTATAATAACAAAGTATAATAATAATAATAAAATGATCAGAAGATTTATTCAATAAATGTTTAATGCAAAGACTATTTAATTAATAAAATATTAATACATTATTATTCATATTAAAAAATAAATACATTAATGAAGGTTTGTTTGCACACAATCTTACTGATACTGGGAGATGTCCATGTTTGTAAAGTAATTTAGAAAAAATATGTGTAATTTAACATCACAACAGTCTAATGTTTTTTGTCACAAGGTTTTCTGCAACAATTATGTTATTCAATATGATTTATAGTTTAGTATTCAACTATTTTGTTTAGTTTCAGAACTTCTATAGCTTCACAAATGATCAAGCATGATGTAACTGAAACAAAAAGAGCCAACTGAGAATTAGCAATTAATAACTGCTGGTTGTAGAAGCAACCTAGAATAGCCAATTTCACACAATTAAAACAATTATTAATTATATAACTATTAACTAATTATTTCAGTAGAAGACATTCTGAAAAATAAATAAATGCTTACATACATACAGCACATCTAAAATAATAATACACTTTGTCCTTATCAGTATTTCTTAAAAGATGGTCATGCACAAAAGTCATTATTCATTTGCTAATCATTATACAAACCTCACTTACTGTAGCTGCTGAAGAAAAAAAAAAAAAATGGCTTACTTGCTCTCTCTTCAATTGTGCAACTTTTCAGTGTCTGTAAAAAGTAAAAATGGACTGTATAGGCGCAAGGTTTCATTACAAATAATATGCAGCCAAACCTGAAAAGATGTCCAATGAGGTCTGTCCAAATGACTGATTGGTGAATTAAAATCAAGATAAGTCTGTGCAACCTTGGCCTTGATACTATCTAAATGATTGAATCTATCTACATCTGTTGTGCCTTCACCATTTATGGCCATTAAATTTTTTTTTTTTTTTTTTTATGTTAAAGGAATCTTCCTGGTTCAAAAGTTAAGGTCAATCGACAGCATTTGTTGCTTAATCTTGAGTACCACAAAAATTACTTTTGACTCGCCTCTAGAAAAAAAAAAAAAAAAGAAAGAAAAGAAAAGAAAAGAAAAGAAAGCCAAAGCAAATATCAAGGTTACAATGGAAGTGAATGGGGACAATTTTTAGAAGGTTTAAAGGTAGAAATGTGATTCTAATAATTTTATTAAAGCACTTACATTAAATAGTCTGTTAAAACTGCATTATTTGAGCTGTAATGTTGTTTAAATCATCATTTTTGGGATTAGGGTTTACAGTGTTACGTCTTCATATGTCGGCATTTAACTTTACATAGAAAAGGTTAGTAAGCAAATTTATCACCCTAAAATCAGGTACACCACTAAATGCATGGGAATTTCACTAAGCATTCTTACATATATTCAGTTCTTTAGAGTAAATCTAAAGATCCAGCAGATCTAGGTAAATATCAGTCCCTGCTTGCAACTTTTTCAGATAACGTTAAATCTGGAAAAACCTCCTATTACCAGAACAAGATCAACAGCACCACAGACACTCGCAGCTTGTTTAGAACATTCAACACATTTCTCTGCCCTCCCTCTCCACCGCCTGACACATCACTGACAGCAGATGTCTTCGCCACATTTTTTACTAATAAGGTTACAACCATCAGCAATACATTCTCAGCACCACACCTTGTCAAACACCTGTCTCCTGTATGCAACTATTCTGTCCCTATGTTCTCTCCTCTGACTGACACTGAGGTCTCTAAACTCCTCCTCTCCAACCACTCCACTACCTGCTCCCTTGACCCCATTCCTTCTCACCTTCTCCAGGCCATTTCTCCGTCCATCCTACCTGCACTCACACACATAATTAACACATCTCTACTTACAGGCACTTTTCCCACTACATTTAAGCAGGCTCGAGTAACCCCGCTGCTGAAGAAACCCGCATTTAATCCCACACAAATAGAACACTACAGACCAGTCTCTCTCATCCCATTCATGGCAAAAACACTTGAAAGGGCAGTTTTCAATCAAATCTCTGCCTATCTCTCACAGAACAAGCTGTTGGATGACAATCATTCAGGCTTTAAAAGTGGACACTCAACTGAGACTGCCCTGCTGTCTGTCGCTGAGTCGCTGAGATGGGCGAAAGCTGAATCCAGATCATCAGTCCTGATTCTACTGGACCTTTCTGCAGCCTTTGACACAGTCAACCATCAGATCTTACTCTCTACCCTCTCCTCGCTGGGCATCACAGGAACTGTGCTTGACTGGTTTAATTTCTATCTCTCAGGTAGGTCCTTCAAGGTAGCCTGGAGAGATGAGTTATCCAAGCCACATCAGCTACTTACTGGGGTACCTCAGGGATCAGTGCTTGGGCCACTTCTCTTCTCTATATACACAACATCACTGGGACCCATCATTCAGGCACATGGTTTCTCTTACCACTGCTATGCTGATGACATGCAACTCTACTTGTCTTTCCAGCCCAACGACTCCACAGTGACTGCTCAAATTTCTGCCTGCCTGGCGGACATCTCGGCCTGGATGAAGGAGCATCACCTGCAACTCAACCCAGCCAAGATTGAACTCCTTGTCTTTCCAGCCAACCCTGCTGTTGAACACAACATCACCGCGCAGCTGGGTGCAACTACAGTAACGCCTTCCAAATTGGTCAGAAATCTAGGGGTAACCATCGACAACAGACTAAATTTCACAGACTACATCTCAAAGACCACAAGATCATGTAGATTTACACTCTACAATATCAGGAAGATAAGACCCTTCCTCTCTGAACATGCCACACAACTGCTTGTCCAGTCACTTGTAATAACTAGACTGGACTACTGTAATGCTCTCATTGCAGGCCTCCCTGCGTGTGCAATTAGACCCCTCCAAATGATGCAGAATGCAGCAGCATATCTGGTCTTTATTGAACCAAAGAGAGCACATGTTACACCATTCCTTGTCTCTCTCCACTGGCTGCCGGTTGATGCACATATCAAATTCAAGGCTCTGATGCTGGCATACAGAACAGTCACTGGGTCTGCTCCAGCATACCTAAAATCATTTATGCAGAGCTACACACCCACTAGAAGCCTGTGGTCGTCTAAAGAACGTCGCCTTGTTGTACCAACACAAAGAGGCACCAAAACACTTTCGCGGACTTTCAGCTTCATCGTACCACGTTGGTGGAACGACCTTCCCAACTCCATCCGTGAAGCTGACTCACTCTCTGTCTTCAAAAAATTACTAAAAACACATCTTTTTGGGGGCCTGGGTAGCTCAGTGGTAAAATATGCTGGCTACCACCCCTGGAGTTCGCTAGTTCGCTAGTTCAAATCCCAAGGCGTGCTGAGTGACTCCAGCCAGGTCTCCTAAGCAACCAAATTGGCCCGGTTGCTAGGGAGGGTAGAGTCACATGGGGTAACCTCCTCATGGTTGCTATAATGTGGTTTGTTCTCGGTGGGGCGCATGGTGAATTGAGCGTGGTTGCCGCGGTGGATGGCGTGAAGCCTCCACACGTGCTATGTCTCCATGACAACGCGCTCAACAAGCCACGTGATAAGATGCGCGGGTTGACTGTCTCAGACACGGAGGCAACTGGGATTCATCCTCTGCCACCCGGACTGAGGCGAATCACTATGCGACCACGAGGACTTAGAGCACATTGGGAATTGGGCATTCCAAATTGGGAGAAAAAGGGGAACCCCCCCCCAAAAAAACCACATCTTTTCCATGAGCACTTAACCAGTCATTAAAAAAATAAAATAAAAAATAATTCTGTTGCACTTTATTCTGTTTTGAACACTATTATGATGCTTGTGATACTTTGTAATACAGCACTTTTCATACCACTGTCTCCTAAGATGATTCGCTTATGTTTTCCTCTTTTGTAAGTCGCTTTGGATAAAAGCGTCTGCCAAATGAATAAATGTAAATGTAAATGTAGAGACCCGGCACATATATCTATCACAAATGGATCTACAAAATGCCCAAATTTGAGAAATATTTTCAAGACAATTAGAAAATAATAGAATTAAATATATTTTGATGTTTTATTTTTCATATATTAAAGAGATGATGCAACAGATCAGGACAAGTGGAAGAGTACGAAATTAGAGGTGTTTCACAGTACATGGAAGGATAGCTACAAACAGGCCCTAAAAGCTGCCAGGTCTGCATATTTGAGCAAACTCATAGAAAATAACCACAACAATCCTTTATTCAGTACTGTGGCTAAATTAATTAGTAAGGAATAAAGCTTCGACTGAACCAGATATTCAATCGCAGCACAGTAATAATGACCTCATGATATAAAATTGAAATCATCAGAACCAAAATTTGAATTATACAACCATCTGCCATAGCACCTCAGAAGACAGTGTCTCATATAATTCCATACAAGCAAATACAGTCATTCACTGTCATAGGTCAGTATTCAAGAAGTCTTTACTAAAGAGTCATCTATTCAGCTAGGTATACACCTAATTTATCCATCAACTTAATTAACATCAATTTATCCATAGTTAAGCTGCATTAGTTAGGTCCGCTGGAACAGGAAACACTTCTCATATTTTTTAAATCTGCTTTAAAGGTGCATTCAGTATTCCTCTAACTAGCGTTAGCATTGCTCTTCTTCGTGTAATTTAAGTACAGATACGACAGTGGTGTTAGATGCTATACTGCCATCTATCCATGTGGATCAGCATAATCGTCTCTGCTGCCCCTGCCAGCTCTGGAATATCATTTGCATCTGGAAAATGTCAGAGTTTGAGGTAATTTCTAAAGTTATTTATTACTACTATAATATAATTGCTTTGCCTAAAAACAAATGTCAGAATTCAAGTGAACAGAATTCATATGAGTCCCTCATATAAATAACCTTTGGAGACTGTCTATGTTTCACGTTATTTCTAAAGACAGTTATTACCTTTATTAGAAAACTGCTTAGCATAAAATAAACCTCAATTATCTAGTGATACAGAATGTCATGGTAAAGGAAATATTAGAATTGTTTTTGATGATCAAATTTAGCATGTTCATGAATACTGTATTTGAACTGTATTCCAAGGAAACCAACATCATGGTTTACTCAAAATCCACAACAATTGCTGTGCCAAGCTACTAAACGAATGAAGACATGTGCCGTTTCATAGAGGTGGAGGTAGATGGGCCCACCTTATTATAGCTGTGATAACAAAGAAAATAAAATTACATGTTGTTTTCTGGTTGCATTTGTAAACACCGCTGAAAACTGTCCATTACTAACATACGTTGACTACACAGTAAAAAAGTTTGAGGGAAACATGTATGAGTTTTCTGTAAATTTCACTAATACTATTTTAGAGAGTGGTCTAAACAATTAATAATTTATTACCTGTCCAACAAAAAAGAAGCAACATCGGCATCACTACTCATGTTTTTCTCTGTCATCAAATCTTTCCACCTTGAGTATGCCATATTGATGTTTACTCTAGTTTTATGTCTTTCTGTCTTCTTGCTTTGGACATTTTTCACTTCTTTGGCAGTACAGTTACTGAATCTCCTGTTGTCTCTGTTTCTAAAGCACGATAATAAGTATGTTCCATTGTGTTCTTTTCACTCTTCGCATCACCAAACACTGCGCCAAGCATAGACATGCTTATCTACATAAGCAGCAGCCAATCAGCACAAGGATTTTCTTCTTCGACGTTTAGTGAAACACAGCGAGTCATGTCATTTCAACATGGCGAAAAACACATTGAAGGGGATGACCTGCACCATGTATAATAAAAACACTTTTTGTAGAAAACTATTATGAGTACAGTCTTCATCTCATGTGAGTGTACACCACTCAGATCACTGTTCACAAAAACACAATTCATTTGTTAATGTGTAAAACTTTTTAAATTAGCCCGAAATTACTGAATGCACTTTTAAAGTGAATGGCATCTATTCTAATATTATTCTATTTGTTTCCCTGTCTCAACCTTGGGATGCATATTCTGAGGTTACCAGAGCCTGCCAAAACCAGCTCCAGTCCTGCCTGATGTCCGACTCCCACTGCTACGTTTTGCTGATGTAATGATGACTAACTGCTGTCTGTGCCAGCCAGCCCATCATTTAAGTCTACTACGATGGACTTCACAATGAATAAACTAATGCCATCTCCAACCGTAAGACATGGGATACTTCACTGGTCACTGCCTGAACCTTGGATTTAGGATGGACTTCATCAAAATGAACTGCCACAAGCTTCATATGCAAAATTGTAAGCCGACCAGCACCACTGATCTGCATCTGCGCAGTTAACGCTGTGCTCACAACACGCCAAAATGACAGATGATTGTCCAGTTCCCAAAATAATCTCCTTTGGATATAAAGATTTCGAATTGGACCGTGTGAATAAAAAAGATATGCCAGATGCACAATATGCAACACAAAAATATCCGATACAACCACCACAACCTCGAATTTCATCAGACATTTCAAAAATCACAAGGAAAGGTAAGTAAATAATTTCATTATCATTTCATTATCCAGAAAGATTAATATGTAAAATTACGGTTCAAATGTTTGAGGGTTGTCATTAAAATGATTCATGATTAATCTCATGTTTTGTAGCGCAACAAGTTTGAAATTACCCAGCATTGCCTCTAAATGTGTGTGTGCCTTTTCTAAACCTTCTCAACAGTCAACAGTATACCATAACCATTTGTTGGCAATATAAAAACATAACAGGCAGATTTGCAGTCACAACTCTTTATTTAAAATGTGACAAGTAGTATAAAATATACAGAATGTCTGGTGACGAAATCCAGGTGCTCTCATAGTGAATATGACTTCTGAAGACTTCAAATAAAGCCCTTGAATGCAATACCTTTATGACTATTTTATATAAATGTATCTCTGAAGGGAACTGACTGTCTTCAGAAAAGTTTCGATGACATTTTCTTTTTCATCTTTCGTCCGAATAATGCCTAATAAAGTAGTGTTTATAAGCGCAGGGCTGCTTTGTGTACAGGCGTTACCAGGGTAACCGCTATATTTCTGCTGTACCATAAGCGCCACCTACTGTCAGAGAGCGAGTTTGCATTTTCATTCAGCCCGTTTGCCGTTTTTGTTAGATCAATGTGAAAATCTGACCGCATTTTTACACAGCATTCACGCAGTGTTATACATTTTAACTGGTTAATTCAAAAAATCTAAACAATTCGGATAATAAGGTATATAGAAGTATTCACAGTATGTTTAAGTGCCCACCATAAAAATACTGTTCATGTTCATTAATGCAGTTTACTGTATACAATTCATATAAAAAATGAATGTAAGATATGTATATAGGACTTGACTTGCTTGAGGTGAGTCACTGACTTGACTTGACTTGCTTGAGGTGAGTCACTGACTTGAATTGCTTGAGGTGAGTCACTGACTTGAATTGCTTGAGGTGAGTCACTGACTTGAATTGCTTGAGGTGAGTCACTGACTTGACTTGCTTGAGGTGAGTCACTGACTTGAATTGCTTGAGGTGAGTCACTGACTTGACTTGCTTGAGGTGAGTCACTGACTTGAATTGCTTGAGGTGAGTCACTGAGTTGACTTGCTTGAAGTGAGTCACTGACTTGACATGACTTGCTTGAGGTGAGTCACTGACTTGACTTGACTTGCTTGAGGTGAGTCACTGACTTGACTTGCTTGAGGTGAGTCACTGACTTGACTTGACTTGCTTGAGGTGAGTCACTGACTTGACTTGCTTGAGGTGAGTCACTGACTTGACTTGACTTGCTTGAGGTGAGTCACTGACTTGACTTGACTTTCTTGAGTTGAGTCACTGACTTGACTTGACTTGCTTGAGGTGAGTCACTGACTTGACTTGCTTGAGGTGAGTCACTGACTTGACTTGACTTGACTTGCTTGAGGTGAGTCACTGACTTGACTTGACTTGCTTGAGTTGAGTCACTGACTTGACTTGACTTGCTTGAGGTGAGTCACTGACTTGACTTGCTTGAGGTGAGTCACTGACTTGACTTGACTTGCTTGAGGTGAGTCACTGACTTGACTTGCTTGAGGTGAGTCACTGACTTGACTTGCTTGAGGTGAGTCACTGACTTGACTTGACTTTCTTGAGTTGAGTCACTGACTTGACTTGACTTGCTTGAGGTGAGTCACTGACTTGACTTGCTTGAGGTGAGTCACTGACTTGACTTGACTTGACTTGACTTGCTTGAGGTGAGTCAATGACTTGACTTGACTTGCTTGAGGTGAGTCACTGACTTGACTTGACCTGACTTACTTGATTTGTCTGCACTGCACTTGAGACTTGCTTGTGACTTGAACATGTGTGACTTGCTCCCACCTCTACTACACACTATCTTGGAATGGAATACACAGACAATCAATGAATTGGCAGCTTAAGCCTTCATTGGCCAAATGAAAAATGACAATGCATCTGGGTGAACTTCCGAAGTTAATTCAGGATGGACTTCAAAGAATTGTAGTCATTAATCTTACAGTTCATACAAAACAATTTTGTTTAAACACTGGCCCCTATCATTTACTTAGTTTACTCATTAACACCATGACTTGTGTTAGACATAGATAACCAATATTGGCATTATAGTCATGCTGTTTGGCCAGAGGGGAAAATACTCCCCTCTGTGGGGTCACTGTGGGGTCACTGTGGGGTCTAAATTATTTTATTTATTTTTAAGGCACAATCTAAAATACTGTTTTTATCAAACTGCACAATGACGACTCCAAGACAGACATTGCAGGTTAATTTTCTGTTGTAGCATAATGTTCTGTAAATCTGTGTGTTGTGAAAAGTGCTATACAAATAAAAATGACTTAACAAATCCAGAACAGGATTCATTACTTTCACATGGAAATTTCATGAGATGCAACTGCCTGTCAAACACATATTTAGCTACACATTACACATAAGCTACACATAGGTGTTTTGTCAGGCACTTATTGAGTCTAAATAGATGCACAACTTATATAATTTCAGTAGGACTCAAATGACAATAGTCATATCATACTGTTCATGTGTTTTACCAGCTACACAGTAGTTTACATCCATGTTGTTTCTTCATCAAATAGAATGCAAATAACTGAAACAACAGTGCCACCTTGAGTAACAAATAGCATGTATATTATGTATGTGTAGCCTACACGCATATGGGACACTGATAATTCACCACTGTTGCACAGAAAATCAACGTGATATAGTATTTATTTGTATGAATATAGTACTCATTTCTCCTGTAATAAACAAAGAAATAGATATCCTGTGATAGTGTAAACTTATATAGACATGAAATAATCATAAAAAATTTAATTTCTGGAAGTGCAAAAAAAAAATAAAAAAAAATAAATAAACTTTTACATTCCTAGGGTCTCTAATGACCCTATACACTTTTGGTACTTAAGCCATTATACTTTTTTGTTTTACACTATTTATTAGAGAAAGATTGAGGAATACTAAAAAGGTGTGGGCACAACTCCAAAAAAAAAAAAAAAAAGAATGAGGTACAGGGGGTGGAATGAGGCACCGGGTCACTAAAGACCCAAGGTATGCATTTAAGGGTTAACAACAGGGCAGACTGAGGTCTTGTGGCTCTAATTCTTAAACAGTGAGTATTTTAATAAGATTGTTTTCAGATTGGCCCCTTTCACTACCATTGTAAGTGTCTCACTGATAGCCAGATTTTTGCTTCTTCTTTTTAAGAAAAGAAGCAACAAATTTGAAATTATTTTAGAATATTCCTGGAATATTCCTTTAAAAGTAGGAGTTCACCGCTGTGTTCCACAATCACCCTCAGAACTGTTAATGTGGGAGGAAAGTAAAAACAAACATTACATATCTAGATCTGTACATAGTGAAACATGGTCTTTAAATCCCAGAAGGATTACATAGACTGTTCAAATTTTCAGTATGGATTTTAAAGAATGTGTGAGACAGATTCTGGGCCCCCTGATAGTATCCAGTTCACTTTAACACATTAATATGTGTTGAAGGCCAGTTTACATGATTTACGTTCCAACCGGAGGTCACTGAGGTCATTTACACGCTATAAAAATGGTTTATAAGGTAACTTAAAAATGTGCTTCATGTTGTAACTAGTTTAAATCAAACATATTATAACATCACTGAATCAACCTGAATACATGGTTTAAAAAAAAACACACAAAAAAAAACAAACATTTAATGCTTAGATCAAGTTGAAATAGATCTTTATGCTTACAATTGCAAGTACTAAAGTGATAAGTTGCTGTAATAAAACCACTCCAGACAGTTTTCATCACATGCTTTTAATCATTATAATTAATGAATAGTTAATAACACAAATGTTTTTTGTTATGTTTCGGTACCAAAGATTTCAACAATTTTCACTATTACCACAAACACAGAATTATTACTTGCATAATAAAAAAATGTCTGAAACATAACTGATTTCTCTCAGCACCCATTTCATCATATTGGTGATGCTGATTAGTAACTGATCTCTCTTTTAATTCAGGTTATTCTTTATTTAAAAGCGCTCTATCTATTTGTCATGTGCATCTGTACATTTAATTTAGTTACTGGCAGTAGCGTTTCTAAGGGGGGGGGGGGGGGCCGTGCCCTCCCATTAGACCCCCTAAATTTAGAGTGGTAGAGTGGTTGGAGTCGTTTGCTTATTTTCTGTCCCAACTGAGAATTCAGTGACGCTACATCATTGTAAATAGTCCAAACTAATTATATTTAAACAAGACACGGATGCTCAATGAATTTATAATAATTTTTAGCAGGGTAAAATTAGTTTTAAATCAGAAATGTTGTCTAATTCTTGGGTGTTTAAGGGGCCGTCTGCAAATTCCTCACACTACGCTTAATTATTGCTGCCGTCCAAGTGTTCATCCAAGTGACTTGCATGTCCTGTCTATCTATCAAACACTGTTATTTCTGTAAAACACATATATAAAGGTTGAAGTTTTGAACACGTCAATTGAATGAATGCTTGGACACCGCAGATGTTTGTGCACAGTTGGTGGTATTTTCAGAAGGTCCCTTACATCCTCGAGGCAATGAAAGCACATCTCTGCATTTTCAGGCATAATTCTGCAGCAACAGCAACAAGCGTTGACTGTTTTTAGAACAATGTTTTATGCCCATATGACATAGTTATATATTCTTTAACCTAATTATGCTAAGGAAATCTTTGTAAGATCTTCGCCTCCAGAAAGTGAAACCGAATGTCAAACGAATATTGAACCTACAACTAATTTCTGGGATATTGGTGGAAGTTTCAGGGTAATTATGTGGTTTGGGGAACAAGTTTTCATCAAAATAAGAAAAAAAGTCAATTAAGATTACTGTAATAGCGCGATTTCCCTCGTCATTAACACGAAACCTGGTTTTCTGCCCTTTTGAATGCACCTGAACCCAACTTTTTTAAGACAGATTTTATCTTGGTAAGCATTCATTGTTTTAAAGAAGAGGACATATTTGTACGTTTATCACATTTTCGTATATGAAACAAAATGTACAAAATGTTATATTATGAAGTAATTTTTGGTTTTGCACTGTACAATCATACGATCAGTACACTTTAAATTTATTGGGGTAATTGACACAAAATACTTTTGGGAAGTTGGCATGTCGTGTGACATGACATCCTCCATCTAACACTTTTAAAACATTTACTAATTTTGCACAATTAGTGTGCATGCAGCTTTTATAACCTCATAGTAATTAAGATAGCCTACATGGAATAATATTTGAACTTTTAAATATTTGTAACACTGCAGGGCCATTTACAATGAACTAGTGAATTAAAAAATGTGCTTAAAAATGGCAACAATCTTAAAGGAAATGGTGACACTTTACAAGACCTGTACACACATTGTTTATCCTGCTTAATTTCTAACCTAAAATATTGATGTGGCATTCATTTTTACTCAATCATTATACCGCATTTTTCATTCTAAAGAACAACATGGCTCGAACATGTTTCCATAATGTTTTAATGAAATTTGATTGGAGTTTTATACTTGTGCATAGGACATTTAAGGTGTAATGCAGCTGCACCCCTACAAGCACACCCGGCCTCAGCCTGGCTTACCCAGCTAAAATGGTCTAGAACCAACACTGGTTACTGGTGCATACTGTATATGACAATATAGACATGAAAAGTGTGTTTTCCATTTAGCATATATATCCTGTATTTAAAACTTGAAATGAAATACACTGTCTGTAGATTGATTCGAAGCTATTTATGACATGCTATTATAAAAACTATGCTAATTATTAAAATACTGAATAAAAATATAGTTGTAATGTAACAGTTTTTTTTTTCCCCCTCAAAGATCCAGAACAAAGTAAGATGGCATGGTGTTAGATACCTTATCCATGGTAAAATCCTAACACAGGTCTCATCATCATACTCATAAATAAAGTTTGCAGTCATCCAGAACCTGTAACAACAGATCAGCAAAAGATTTTCAGTGTTGTTTTGTGTTTGATATGATACTGATTGTCTGATTAATTAATCAAATAATAATCAGTTAAATTTAGTGATTTCTTACCCATGCACACTTTCAATCACTTATTCCTGTGTTGTTTATGATCAGCAGATCTGCTCCTCTGCAGTATCTTCTGCTCTCACTCCAGCTTTTCCTTTTAGAGTAAATGTAGTAAAAACTGGATTTATAGTAAATCAATCCATCTGTAAATGCAACCAGTTCAGCCATTGACTCTTTATTTCCACATAGAGCACAGTTATCCAAATTCTTTCAAATTGATTGTACCCAAATTGTTACTATATCTTTTTAATATTGGATATTTATTTTGTTTTTAATAACTTCCAATTTACCCTCAAGATCGTGAAACAGGTCAGCCATATCCAGGGTTGGGGATTAACGGAATACATGTAGCGGGATTACGTATTTAAAATATAAAATATAAGTAACTGTATTCCACTACAGTTACAATTTAAATCATTGGTAATTAGAATACAGTTACATTCAAAACGTATTTTGATTATTGAAGAGATTACTTTGCATTTTATTGTCATTTGTTTCATTTAATATTTAGTCCTTTTAGATGGAAAACATTTATACATATAAATGATGCGATCCAAAGTGCATTTGAACAGCGGTGAAACACTTTCTTATGATGTGTTACATTCATATGAGCAGACAGAGAAGTAAGTTTGAAGTAAGTTTGGAGCAGAAGAAATAGAAATAAACCTTGTGTAAATTGTCAGCTTTATGCTAAGTTAAAATGCTGTTTCTAGCCATTTTACATGCACACGTTACCAGGCATGATCATATTTGTTTATCAAGAAAATTCACGTTGGATCATAATTTCTTTTTTTCTAGTAAGACCTTTGATATTAGGGCAAAAATCATATTCTTGATAATAATTTTTGTATTGTTTTCCTGTAAAAATATCTAAAAATCCTTAAAACAAGATCAATTTGATTTCTCTTGTTTTAGAAACAACACTGCATAAGATATTTAGGTTTTTCAGAGAATGTATTTTTAACATGTGTATTTTGTCTTACTGTACTGACAGAGTTTTTATAGTCAAAACAAGTGAAAAAATCTACCAGGGCTGAAGAAGTAATCCAAAGTATTTAGAATATGTTACTGACCTTGAGTAATCTAATGAAATATGTTACAAATGACATTTTACAGCATGTATTCTGTAATCTGTAGTGGAATACATTTCAAAAGTAACCCTCCCAACCCTGGCCATATCCTTATTTAATTCTTCAAGTTGACTAGATAGCTTTCTATACTTTTTGAATAATCCGTCCCTTTCTTTTGTCAAGTTTGCATTCTTGTACAGTAACTGGTCTCTCTCTTTAAAGTTTTCTGGACATTAGGTTTCACCCAGAAAATGGAGCTCACAACTGCCCATACGTCCAACAAGTTACCGCTTTGGCCATAGTTGAACATTTTTAACGTTTTCTGGTATATAAGAGCTTTCTCTTTAGTTTTCGTTTGAACCAGGTCAAATTTATCCTTTTTTGTTTAACTTTGTTCATTAAATAATGTCATTGTTAATATTACATTGGCATGTGTGGATGAAGATTCAGGCTGCAAAGTTGATGTTAAGTTGCAGAAAATCTGTGTTGGAGCCTTAAATTGGTCAGAATGACCTGCAACAACCAGGACAGGTTAAAGCTTACAAAACAAACAAACAAACGTGTAAGTAGTCCATGTGGCTTGTGCATCATTAGGTAACGAAAATGGCAAAAATATGTCTGTGATGCCAATAGTCCCGAAAATGAACAGTTAGATGTTCGAGTGGGGTAACCAACCGGTCTGATGGTGAAATGTCCCGTACTGAAGGCATTGTGTTCCATGTTGCAGCAGCAGCAAAATGCTCTAATTTATCTCTTTGTTTGTTTACTTGCTTATTTTGACAAGAGAGGCCAGAATTGTTTGAATTCTTTGTTTGAATTGCATCTTGATTTTGAAAAACAAATATCAAATGAGCCTCAATGTCAGATTTACTACAGAATTTTGCCTTAATACATTTCTAATCCAGTGGTATTGCGGTGCACCGGCCTTGTGGTCCCAGCATTTACCAGATATGTTCAGCAGGGGGATCCAAAACATGCAACATACATTGTATTAGTTGCTAAATGTGAGAATGCCAACAAGAGACAGAGATACATTTACAGCTTGATGCATTCAACATTTAACCCTAAATCTATTTAAAATACTATTATTCAAACAAGTACATTTTCCAATAACTTTTCACAGTGGTAAAAGTGTTGTGAGTGACCCACATGACATGTCCTGAATGTTTTATAATGCTAGTTTGTATTGCTTCAAAACAAAAAAATTGTAAAACCCCTGAAATATCTACAATACAGGAAATTCACAGGTGTCTGTTTCTAAAATAATATGTGGGATTTATTCTGGGGCCCTGAGAGTATCTAGTTCAGTACAACAGTGATGATGTTGGAATATCATGCAACCCAGATAGCACATGTACATCTCTGAGATGTTTGTTTTAGATCTTTTCATCTGGAAAGCATCGTATTAACATCTGATAAACATCTTAAAAAGATCAGATTTACAAACAGTGGCGATCCTGGCATAGGCGTTATAGGCAGCAGCCTAGAGCGGCAACGCTATCTGGGCCGGCTCGACAGGATACCTGCTTGGCCGCGGCCACCCCCGCTCAGAACTCTCAAGATCGCGATGGGAGAAGGAACCCCGAATTGTGCCACACCGTACCTGGCTCGCAAGATCGCGATGGATGAAAGATCAGTATTCATTGTCTGGTTATTTTTATTTCAAGGGATAGTTCACCCCAAAATGAAAATTCTCTCATCATTTACTCACCTTCACGCCGTTCCAGAAACATGACTTTATTTCCTTTGCAGAATAAAAATGAAGATTTTTAGGAGAATATCTCGGCTCTGTATGTCCATAAAATGCACGTGAATAGTGGCCAGAATTTTGAAGCTCCAAAAAGCACATAAAGACAACATAAAAATGGTCCATATGCAGGGGTGTAGCACCAAATTTTGTTTTTTTATTCTTCTGAAAATCTTCGCTTTTGTTCAGCAGAAGAAATGAAGTCATACACATCTGGGATGCATAGGTGAATTACGGGCCGGGCCAATGGGGCCAGTGTCCAGGGCCCCTTGACTACCATGGGGGCCTGGGCTGCAAGGTCTTGTGGCCCATCAACTTTGAAAACAAATGTTTGTATATGCTTAAATTTGTGGGCCCCACAGCTTATACAAGGCCCCCTCAACAGGGTGCTGTGACTATGAGGGCCTCCAACCCCCTTTTGCCTTTCTGTTTCTAACTACCTTTTTTGAGTAACTCTTTAATCTTATAACGCTGTCTGGTGAAAGTTTCCATGCTCTTCTTGAAGTAGAAGACCTTGTAAAATAGCTTCCAAAATAGCTACCTTCATATTTTGATGCACTCATCTTTTTTTATGTGAAATCTTTGCTGATTTTGATAAAGTAAAATTAACAATAATGTTTATATTGTTTCTGATATTCCTAAATTAGTATTTATTGAATTCAAGCAACATGTGCAAAAGGGCTGTCGAACAAAAACGTTTATTATACTATTAATTGCTATAACTGGATGTTTGCCCTATATTACAAAAAATAACTTGGCTTAGGTGGTTGGGAAAAAGAAAATATTGATGTTTTACTTTGTGTGGTTCAAAAGTACTGATTAAACTAGATACGTAAAGTTTGTTGAGAAAAACTATAATGTTGGTCTGACAAAACCTTGTCTGAAAGTTTTAAATAGTTTAAAATTAAGTTAGAAATTTTTACAGGATTATCAGTAAGACAGACAGAAAGAAGAGAGCATCTTAAAGCAGATTAAAGGGCTTGTGTGTAAGTTTTGAGAGCTGAAGTTTGAAAATACGAACATTCAAAAACAGACTCATAGCTCATTTAAATATTCTGCCAATGTAATATTGTCTACGGGATTTTTGGACACTTTGAAAAGGCTTAAATGATGCCTTCTCAGGGCTTTTCAATGGAAGAAGAATAATGGTAGCCAAGCTGTAGGGTCGTCCAAACATAATTTCCCAATAAAATGACCAAATAACCACTCTATTTGAAAGAAATAGGGTGTAGGGATGATCACCTGAATGGAACGCATCCCATCATTCAGTTGAGTTGAAAAGATATAGCAGCATGAGCCAGAACTTCCTGAACACTTTTCTGAATTTCACCAAACCCTTGCATAGATACTGTAGGAGCCTATACTGTATTTGTTAAATTCTTCAATATTTAAAGTGTTTGATGAGGTTGAAACAGAAATGTTTCATAATGTATTATTGCACCTTTAAATATATGCAAGTTTACAGATTTATCACACATTTTGTTACATGCAATTCTTTTTTTTTTCTTTTTCTTTTTTTTTATGAATAATTTTTAGTATTTACATTGAGTTTATGTTTAACAAATGTTAAAATGTTACTGTCTCTTTAAGAACAGTGGCTGTTCAGCAAATGTGTTTCGGTTGAGCAGTTTCTTTACCACATCCGTGCTGTGTGTTTGAATTAATCTTACTAAATAACATAACAGGTATTAAAAGAGACTTGAATAAATGAAAATCTATTGCGTAGTTTTCAACTTTAAAAGATTATTGGATGGAAGGGGGGCCCTAAAAATAAATTGGCCCCGGGGCCCTTGCTAGTCATAATCTGCTCCTGCTGGGATGGCATGAGTGTGAGTAAATGATGAGAGAATTTGTATTTTGGGGTAAACTGGCCCTTTACAACTCTTTTATCTCTATCTCTTTGTGTGTTTCATTAATAACACTAAAGATACATGCAGTAAAGACATTACAAATGAGACCTACTTTTAAGAAGTCCCAAGGACTCATGTTTTAATGTTTTGTGCACAAAATGGGCATTGAAAAAGTCATTATGCCTTTTTCCATGCACACATTCACGTTTATAACAAGTAAATTTGCTATGAAAACCATCTACAGCAAGAAACTTTGAGGTCATTTATTTCAGAACACAAATGCCATGTGAATCTGCAGTCAAATCAAAATCAAATCAAATCACTTTATTGTCACACATCCATATGCACAAGTGCAACAGTGGGTGAAAGTCTGGGGTGCAGTTCCGAGTAACATAGCAGTCATGACAGTGATGAGACATATACCAATTTAACATCAGTCTCAGTTTCTTACATGGAAACTTACATATCCTTGTGTTTTATCACAAATAATATCAAAAGTGATTTAATGTACAGTTAAGGAGAATCATACAATTTAAATACTATATAAAAATTAAAATACAGATTTAATGAGACATAAGAATAAATATATGAAACCCTTTCTGTGATTCATTATTTCAGCTGACACGTTTACCTTCATAATTTCTTATATAAGTTATAGGACATACATGACAAGAGCATAGCTGTTTCATAATAGTTTAAAAAATCCTGGCACCAACGAGAGAGACTTGTATAGCTCGAGCCTTCATCTCTCGTGACATCTGACACCAAACGCAGGGTCTGCAGAATGTGGCCAACACGCAGTCATCACAGATAGTGCCCTACAAACACACAAAGATATCTCATATACTCAACTTTAACTAATGATGATTCTGATGACTGATGATTCTCACCTTTATTCCATAACGTTTGCGCATTGAGACCCTCATTGCCAGTGTTATGGGTGGGGCGATCCCACAGACGTCCAGCAGGGGGAGACATAAACACTCACCGTGCTCCTTGGCTTTTATACAGGTAAAACACCAGAAACACCAGAAAGCAAAGCAGCCTGTTCGCCGAGAATGGGATCATTACAATCTTCATAATTTTTTTTTTGTTTTTTTTTGTTTTGTTTTTTTTTTCTTTTTTTTACCTAGGTCCATAGTAATTATAATATTGTACATGGCACCATGTCATTAAGACACAATATAGTAACATACTGTAAATGCTTTGGGAGTGATAAATGGGTTGGTAATTAAAAGTATTTATTTATTTATTTTTTTTCGGATCAAACCAGCAGGGGTTGATTCTTGAGCAAAGCACTTTGCCTAGGGAAACTGTATTTGTAACAAAAGGATGGCTCCATTCTATGCATATATTGATGAAAGTCACTGAAATTCCACTAGCCACAGTTGTATGGTAAAGTCATCGACCTCACTTACATTCAGGCACATTATTGCAGCAGTCACAAATGCCTGATCCCCATTTATCAGATTCTGTGGAGACCATAACAGGCTGTGGCTGTCTGATTACCATTGTGGTTGTCATCTTTACAGCTAAAAATGT
The DNA here is from genome assembly GCF_019703515.2 of Myxocyprinus asiaticus. Taxonomy (NCBI): domain Eukaryota; kingdom Metazoa; phylum Chordata; class Actinopteri; order Cypriniformes; family Catostomidae; genus Myxocyprinus; species Myxocyprinus asiaticus. The sequence goes on from NC_059386.1 coordinate 16,553,105, forward strand.
ACAACAGGAAAAGAAGCATGCTATGACTTCAGTACCACAAACTCTCATTTAACACCTTTGAGCCAAACAAAAGTGGTTAAAGCTTTATTTCATATTTAGAGAGAGGACTTGCAAGTTTCACAGTGAAAAGTATTCATGCTCTAAAACAAAAGGCTAAATTATTAGCCTCACATAACAATTCAGAGTGATGACAAGCTATTTAGATCCTAAATATCTGTGTAGAAAATTTACACTCACCAGTGTGTTGTCAGATCCAGTGTAATGGACTCTGGAAAGTATCAGCTGATTCTAAATCTGTAATAACAATCATGCTTTTATACTGATTGGAGGATGATGACAAAAGATGAGAAGTGATCATCCTCTTTGAACAAAAGAACTTCTTATAAACCTCCTCAACCTGTTGGACCTGATCATGTCAGCATCCTTCAAGCATTACACATTTATATAAATACAACACAGACAAAAAAAATAAAAAATAATAAAGGGTGCGGACTGTTGGATTGTTTAAGAAGATTCCAGACATGCTTATTTTATGAAAATAAGTATATTTATAGCTTCTCATGAAACTAGCCACATTAGGTATCGAAATAACTGATAGCATATGCACAGTGTTGGGTGTAATCTGATTACAAAGTAATTAGTTACTGTAAACGAATTACTTTTTAGTCAAAAGTAGTGTGTTGTTTTACATTATAAATTCTTGTAATCAGATTATAATAACTGACATTTAATTAATTACTTTTAATTACATTACTTGGGTAAAATATTATTTATGTTGAATACATTTTTAAAATAAATTATGCTTATTCATATACAGTATATATATCTGTATGCGTTTTTTGTGACAGTTGATGGATGTGCGCCCACCAAATGAGTCATTGTAAGGGAGAAAATGGTTCAGAGTGTATGATTTGCATGCAACAATGAAATATAGACATTATTTTGAATCCTTTGCATGGAAAAACAAAAAACTGTCTGTGAAAAATGTTTTAGAAATGTAACTTAAATGTAAAGTAATTAGTAATGTGATTACTTTTTTGATGAGGCATAAGTAATCTTATTACAATATTAATGGAGTAATTTGTTATTTGTAGCAGATTACTTTTTGAGTAACTTACCTAACACTGCCTACATACAGAGCAATCATCTTAAAAAAATTTTGGGTCAGAAATCTCAAGACACTTTAAATTCCAAGAATCTTTAGAATCATGAAATTACACTTTCAAATGGCTAAATTCAAAGGAATTGCATTCTCAAATTTACAAAGCCAGATGATTTTAGTATCAGATGGTAGCAGCATTCGATTACTTTTCTCCAGTCACTCAAAAGGTATCTAGAACTGTCTCTGCTGAGGTAAATGATTCAGTAGCATGCATTAAATATCTCCCTTATGTCAAGGCCGTAACCACCATAGACACTGAGGGAGACATGTCCCCCCTCAATATTCATAATAGTGGTCTTCTGATATGGGTTTTTTCCATGGTTGTTTATTAAATTATTAAATTTGGTCCCCCCAATCCTGAATACAGTGATGGGCAGTAGCTTCGATACAAATAGCGAAGCTATTAGCTTAACTACATTTCTGAGCAGCGAGGTGGTAGCTTCGCTAGTTTTTAAATGAAGTTGCTTTTCAGTAGCAAAGTTGATTAGGTAGCTGTGTAGCGCTGACAAAAGCTACACCACTACATCATGCCTTGTACCCAGTGTTTACTATCGGCAGTTTTGAATCAGAACTAAGGATGTCCGATCACAAATTAATCTCTCATTTGAGTCGGTTCTTTACAATGATTTGGTCATACGTCTGAATCGGTTCACAATACAATATGAATGGTTTTACCATCTGATACCATCAGAAATCACATTGTTATTACCCAGATGTGCTCACACACACAAGGAATTTGGCCTTTAATCAAAAGCTTCTAGTACATACAGAAATATAACAGCTAGACACAGAATAACAGGATAAGATGAATAGTATATGCATAGTATAGTATAGTATAGTATAGTATTGTACAGTATAGTATAGTATATGAGATTTTATACAGGAATGTGCAAATGAAATTGTTGAAATGTGTATGGGATTTGTAGAGGTAGTAGTATATATATATAAAAATCTAATGTACAAATAGTGATTTTTCATATTGAACACATGTTTGTATATGTAGTATGTCAAAATATTAATTAAACAATTTTTTTTTGTGCGCACACATTTTGCTCTACACTGTATAGTTGTACTGTATTATACTGAAAAGTGGCTTTGATTAACATCATCTGAATACACCTTTTAGATGCTTTATCTATGATGGTATGTTCCATGCATCTGCGGTTGAAAAAAAAATGAAATATGCTTAAACTTGCTACTTTTTCTGAAGTGTAGCTTTTAGCTTAGCTTAACAGATTTTTCTGTTAAGTAGCTGGTAGTTTAGCTTGCAACATTTTTGGAATAGCTTGCTCATCACTGCCTGAATATGTGGTTACATCCTTGCCTTAAGTGCCTCTTACTCATGAAAGACCCGGTAGCATCCTGAAACTCATGTCTTAACAGCCAATGTGGGTCATAGTATAACTTCTGAAAAAGGCTGTCTATCGTCCAAAGGTGCCAATACTTTTTTATTTGCTTCAAGAATTGCCATGGAATCCTGAGGAAATACCTGTAGCCTTTTGCAGCTTACATAAGCTTTTGAAATTAGCCATGGTATGCAGCCTATGTATTCAACAAATGATGTTGTGTCAATCTTTCATTGGTGAAAGGCTATCACCATTATCAAAGGTTCTCAGTTTTTTTCTATTGTCTCTTGTTTATTCTGACATCTGACATACTGTAGTAGCCTACCTCTCCAGTAGCGACACATCCTCAGTGAATTATGTATTTAGCTTACTGAAAGCATGACATTAAGATGCACAGGAGGAACTGTTTCCAGTTTAGTAATCTCAGTAGCTCAGGGACAGATAGCCCTTATAAAAATACCCTACAGGAATCCCGCAGGATTTTCATTTTATCTGCATGATGTTTGCAGGTATCCTGCAGGAATGATGAAATCCTACAGTACACATGGATAGACTATGCAGGATATTCTTCTTATTGATTTTCAAAATTGACAAAGAAAAGCAAAATATATATTCACAGAATCAACATTTAACCCCCACTATTACACCTCAACGTGATGGTATACCACCCTGACCCTCAACAAACATCCCTGTGGTCACACAAGTATACACACACACACACACACACACGCACAAAAAGAACATATATATATATATATATATATATATAAATTATAATAATATTCACACACATTTAAAACTATATTTTTCTCTCCACTGCCCCTCCCTGAAAGCCCTCCAAGAAGGCAAAATAGCTGCCCCATTTCCTATCAAATAAATCTAAGTTCCACAGCCTGAAATTTGAGTGCCCAATACGTCAAACATAAAACTCTGAACCCTCAGCCAAAATTCTTGGATCTTAACACACCACCAAAAAACATGGGTTGTGTCCCCATCTTCTGATTGGCATCACCAGCAGGTCGGTTTGTCTTTGAGACCAAGCCTATACAATCTAGAGGAATTAGTCAAGTATTTTTGAAATGTAAAGTAAAATATAAAACCTAATATTTTATGTAATTGTTTATTTTCACCATTTAGTTGAATAATTGAATAACTAAACAATGACAGGCAAATCAAGTAACAGAATCCAGAATCCCAACAGAATATATATATATATATATATATATATATATTACTACCGGTCAAAAGTTTTGAAACACTTACTTATTCTTTATTATAATTTTATTTTTATTTTTTTCACATTTTAGAATAATAGTCATCAAAACTATGGAATAACATAAATGGAACTATGGGAATTATGTTGTGACTAAACAAAATCCAAAATAAATCATAACTGTGTTATATTTTAGCATCTTCAGAATATTCACCCTTTGCCTAAAATTTGCAGACATGTACTCTTGACATTTTCTCAACCAACTTCTTGAGGTATCACCCTGGGATGCTTTTTAAACAGTATTGAAGGAGTTCCCATCTATGTTGGGCACTTATTGGCTGCTTTTCTTTATTATTTAGTCCAAGTCATCAATTTCAAAAACTTCTTTTTTTATGATTAAATTTTAATTTTATATTAAAATAAATTAATATGGTGGCACAGTTATATTTTTGTCTACAAAACTAATTTCAAACATTTAAGCATACGCCTTCAGATCAAAAGATTTTTAAGATCATGAAAAACATTTCAGTCAAGTGTTTCAAAACTTTTGACCAGTAGTGTGTGTGTATATATATATATATATATATATATATATATATATATATGTATATATAAGAATTTAAGAAGAGACACCATTTAAAGTTACGTTTTTTTTTTTATTATTATTATTATTATTTACTTTATTTTAATTATTTGTTTTTTTCCTTCAGCTGTACTTCTTGTCTTTATGACTCAGTGGTTGTATTAATACATTGTTGGATCTGTGTAATTTTGAACTTCTTATTAAACATTACAATCCCATATTTTACAAGACAGGTGGTAATGTTACCTGGAGGTCTAAAACATTCTCATGAGCAAAGTGTGGATGCAGAAAATCGTGAGTTTTGAGAAATTGAAAATCGGGTGTACAGCGGGAGGAGGGGTGGAAAAATGGGAGAAATACAGTAAAAAAGGGAGTGTTGGCAGGTATGCATACCAGACTACAGAGTTTCACCTCTAGACTATTTTGTACAAATCATTCTATCCTATTATCCCTATATTTTGTGCTGTGTTTAATGTCTTATGTTTTTGATTAGATGTTGGGCTTTCAGCCACACCAATAAGATGGCAGATTGTGAATTTCTTGGAAAAAAGGTGATGTTATGAGCTGTTGTGAGGTATATAATTGACATGTTCAAAATACCCTTCCTTGAATGCCTTAAAGGAATAGTTCACCCAAAAATGAAAATTTGCTGATAATTTACTCACCCTCAGGCCATCCAAGAGTTTCTTTCTTCATCAAAACAGAATTTAAGATTTTTAGGATTTCATTTCAGGCCTCCTCCTTTAAACAATTCAAGTGAATATCCTCAAAACAAAACAATACTTATATACTTTTTAACTACAAATGTTCACTTCCGTACATCTCTGTGATGCACACTCATGAGAGGGATGACGTAAGCTCGTTGGTAAGGTCACGCGTCAAGTGGAGGAGGAGGCAGGAAGCGCATCATTGTTTACAAGAGGAGCGCTGTACAAAAGTTTAATTGTCTTTGCTGTAGATTTGTATTTGTATAAGTGTATTGTTCAAAATGGTCGTTTGGTGTGTCTATCCTGGATGCTTCAACCTTCAGAAGCCCCAAAGGAAATGCATGCCGGGAAAAATATTAACTTTTCATCGATTGCCTATACATGATCATGAGTGATTGAAGCTCTGGCTTATCGCGCTGAACCTGGATATCAGTACACCCCTACATTCTCTCAAATACTGGAGGGTGTGCAGTGAAAATTTTACCCCTGAGGATTTCAGACCATCGAAAGAAACAAAGGCTCGATATTTGAATTAATTGGCTGTCCATGTGCTGTTTTTCCAGCAAACTCAGGTATGTGTGAAAACTTTATATTTAAGCCTATATATTTCTGCTAAAGATAAAGCACAAGTAGATAACGCAACGGTATTGCTCCGAAATAAAGGATGGTTATTTACTGCAGTCATGTTTTTATTATTATTATTATTTGGAAATGATTTTTTATTTTATTTTATACTGTTTTGAAATTGTTTTGGACTGTTTTGGTATGTGAACGGCACTTGGTCTGTGGTCTGTGCAAGTTTCTCTTGTAAACAATGATGCACTTCCTGACTCCTCCTCCACGCGCGACCTTACGTCATCCATCTCATGAGCGTGCATCAGAGATGTATGGAAGCGAATATTTGTAGTTAAAAAGTATGTAAGTAGTGTTTTGTTTCTAAAAATAATCAATTGTTTGGGTTCAGAAGAACTTTATTTGTCGACTAGAGTCGTGTGGATTATTTTGATGCACCCTAAATATGCATTTTGGACCATCAAAAAAATGGAGTACATTCACTTGCATTGTTTAAAGGAGGAGGCCTGAAATGAAATTCTAAAAATTTTCATTTTTGGGTGAACTATTATACACATATATATATATATATATGAATATTTAATGCATTCAACTTGAACTTAAAGAAATGTACTTGTTGTTTTTCCCCAGACATAGTGGACAGCTGTAAAGGAAATGAATAGGGCAAAAATTAGGGAAAAGGCATGGATGGATGATAGGTAATACACCTTTGTGAATATAAAAACCTATTAATGGCATGCACAGACCTCAGCAGGGACAGGGGCAGAAGGATAAAAAGGGCACTGATTATATATTAATGAATAGTACTTATTTACTAAACAAATTTATTTGCTTTTAGAGTATTTAAATAATTCCTTTATTATATACACTACATATCCTAATTTTGCATTGTTTACCAGAAAATAAGAACCTATTTTGTTATATTTATCACAAAATGCACCATGGTATTACAATGGAGGTTTTTTTTAGACAAACTTTGTATTTTTTTTAAGTACCTTGGAGTACTATTACAATATCATGAAATATGAATATAGTTATCATTCAGTACAATGGTATTACCCTAGTAACACCACAGTGCTTCAATGTCTTCAAATGTTTTTTCTTGTCTCATCACTCTTCTCTTCATTTTCTCTCATCTCTGCGCCTTCACTTCATCCTGTAATCTCACTGCTTCCTCTCTGATCTCAACATCCTCTTTATACAACCGACACTTTTTCTAATACTTTCTCTTCATTTCCTTTCATATTAATATAATGTTATTTTACTAAAATTCTGGCATTAATATTTAGGACCTTACACCAATAATGTGTCAGAATGATGGTACTGGGGCATGGATGGTGTCAAGATAGTAATATTTGGTTCTGAATAATTACCTTGGTACTGTAGCCTACATGTCCAAAACCAAAAATGCTAATACCATGGTACTTTTTTGAAAATGATTAGTTTAATGGCTGGACACCTGCCATTAAACTAACTGGTTTTGGCTGAATAAGATAGCTCCTTCAGTTTATGACCATATTTTTTGAAAGACGTATTGAATTTCTTTCTACTCTGAAAGCAACGCAAATGCTGTCATTGTAATTAATAGAGCTGTCTACACTGCAAGTGTGCAATGTCGAAATAGAGAGTTTTATGTGATATCTGAAAACCAATCAAGTTTTATTATTTTAATAAACATACACTACAACACATAGAGTGGACTTTTTATCTGACCTGTTACTCTTCTGAGGCAAGGCCACTTCAGTGTTCCGGGGCAAATTCCAAACTGCATTTTTGCTCCCTTGAAGGGCACTGCTGCAGGAAAGGGACGCCTCTTGAAACCATGTTCCAAACGAACTTTTCTCCAAGGTGCCCCTGCAGCCCCCCTTCTGTGCATGCCACTGAAATCTATTACCACCTAAACACTTATCTATTTTACACTGTTAGGATATCTCACACCATTGTTTTGATCTATTTTTCACAGTTATCAGCAATATTGTCCTGTTTCTTAGCTTGTTTAATTCTCTGTTTTCTAGGTGTGACTGACTCCGCTGCTTAGGAAATTATCAGATTATGTCATTCATAATGACAACATTTCCATAAATAAAATTATTCATTGGTAAAAAATGACTTATATGGATTATATTTGTGAGTTTGATTCTCCAGGAGGAAATCAAATCCTGCAGGATACCACCCAAATAGTTCCTGTAGACAACTCCTGCTCAATGTGTTTTAAACTTGCTATGTGCTGCAGGGTTTGAAATCTACCCAGCACAATATTCCTGCAGGGAATAAAGGTGTTTTAATGACCTGTAAAATAATACCTGCAGGACAGAATTCCTGCAGAAAATTCTTTCCATTCCTTCATAAAATTCCTGCAGGATTGCTACAGGAAAATGAGCAGAATATCCTGTAGGAAAACTGCAAAAAGTTCCTGCAGTATTCCTGTAGGTTTTGTTTTTTTTTTTTTTTTTTTTTTGTAAGGGAGTTTTTGAAGATAAGCAGAGCTACAAGTTTGTCAACAGATATGCAATTTGGTTCCTGGATTAAAGTTGGCAAATGCTGTGTTATCCTTATGACGTAAGGGATGTGGGATTAGGACAGCCCTTTGTTATCACAAAATACTCTAACATTTTCAGTGAAAATGTTTGAGAAAGACGTGATCAATGCAAATAGAAAGGGCGGGAAAATTCGGTCGTCAATGTCGGAAAAAAACACTGTCCTTCAGTAGCATAGGCTACGTGTGTAAGGGACTAATATTATTCTCTGCAAGAGGAGCTTTTATATCATCCGGTCCACCGCATCCTTTGACTGGAAGACACAGAACACGAACGGTCATTACCACATCAAGAGCTTTATATGGATTCTGCGGTTTCCCGCTTGAATAACGATCGTGCCATGACAAACGAGATCACTGCAGAGACATCGGGACACTCAGCAAACTGATAAATTGCCCATATAAAGACTGAAAACAATTGTTATATTCTTGATACGAGTGGGATTGTCTTCGTTTCGACATCCTTCTGAATGCTGTACTGTTGCGGAGGGAGGGAGAATCGGGAGAAGGAGCACACGGGCGCGGACGAGGCGTTGATGAGCAGCGGGGAACCGGAGACGGTCACCATTGAAACCCAGGAGGAAAGTCTGGCAGCAGGGATGTTTGAGATACCGGATTTGCCCAGGCTTTTGCCTCTCCTGGAGCAACTTCAGCCGAACCCCCTTGGCTCAGTGTGTCAGATGCAGCAATTGCGCGGTGAGTTCAACAAGGACTGCTTGAGCCCCGAGTCCCATCAGAGAAGGTTAGGCCAGAGGGCCCCCAAGCTGGGACAGATCGGGCGCTCAAAGAGAGGCGAGTAATGTATTCAGTTTTTGCTTGATATCTCTAATTTACTACCTCACACAACTCCGCTTTTGTTGCATTAACTGATCACCTATTACAATTTACATAGCTAGTATTAAACATCACGTTACTCAATTATTATTATTATTATTATTATTATTATTATTATTATTATTATTAACAATGTGTTAAAGCTCCACAAAATTATGAAGACTACACATTGTTCATTAGCTTTTTACTCCGTACTTGGGTCATTGACAAATAAGGTTGTCTGAGGTGATAAAATTGAGAAATCGTTTAAAAATCTAGTTTAAAATTGGTTTCATAAATTTGTAAAAAATAATAAAAATAATTTTCACAAAAAAATAATAATAAAAATAATATATATATATATTACAAATATCAAGAGTCGAGAATATCAAGTAGTTTTCTTAGGGTTGCTCCATGTGACCTGAACAAAATGTAAATTTTCATAAAAATGTCAAAAAAACTGATTCACATATATATCACATATGTGACAAAATAATCACATTTTTTCCTCCAGACAGTTACAACACTTACAAAAAATACCAAAATGGATTTGGAATCTGAAATTGAAAATTTTTCATCATTGAAGAGGTGAAGTTATTGTTTTGTGTGAACTACATTTTTTATTTTATTTTTTTTTTTATGTATTTCTGATAATTTCATAGATTAAAAAAAAAAAAAAAAAAAAAAAAATGAAGGACACAATTACTAATGCAATTACATTAAGTTTAAGCGTGATCCCAGATTTGAACTCTGGTTACAGTAGGCTGTAAACTTTATTTTGTAGTTGTTATAGAGGACGAAGATCTCGATGACGCCATGAACAACAACAACGGAACGCTGCCTGTGCCTCTCAGCAACGCGCCATCATGAGCATCCTCACATTCTTAAAATTCTGGACCAGCCATTCGTGAAATGCGTCCTTCTGCAACGGGACAGTGGGACACTTTCAGCAGGAGAAAAGACAGACACCCCTTCCAGTATCAGATTCACACGAGATACGCATGCGTTTCAGCTGTAGCTTAGTTCCCGCGCATGGCAGTAGCAGTTAGCCAACAAACAAAAGGCCACACAGGTGATTTGTTACGTATTTAGTAGCTTCTTCGTAGATCAGAACATTGTGTGTGACATTTGTGCCTATCGGAGGAAGAAATGTGCATGTGAATGCTGATAGGCACATAAATATCTGACCAAAGGCAAAGACCAGCAACTGTACAGTAGATTACTCAGTCCAGACTTGTGATGCACTATTTTTATGATGTTTTCATTCACTTTGGTTTATTTATTAAAAAATTTAAATGAAGAAAACTGTACAGTGTTGTCATGTTTTACTCAATTTGTCTCTCAAAGTTTGGGAAATATAAGCTGCTCCTCTAGAGGCTTTTCATCTCTAGCTCCAGAGGTTTACATGCTTTATGCCTTATGAAACGTTGCATGCTGCATTATGTGGTTATCACTTTGAAATGCTATGCACATACTTGATTATTGCTATGATAAGCCGTCCTCTTATTTATTTATGTATTTTTTACATTGTTGATCAGGTGAGTAACAAGTTAATAAAAGTAGCTACAATTTTATTAGAGAAGGATAGATTCACTGATTCTGTGACAGATAATGTATAATGTGTTATGTGTTGCCTGCATCTCATCATTGTTATTATTATTATTATTTAAAGGACTTAACAATAAACTACATAAACCTGAACTCTTTTTTTTCCCTGTGTCTTGTGAGTGTAAAACCGGTCTATTTTTGGCCACTAGATGGCAACAAAACCAATTAAATGAACAAAGGACATTTGGTTTGTATTCGCGTTCGTTAATTTTATTGCAACAATGTTACTGGCGTTAGACTATGTACTTGCAATATACAAACGTTTGATGCATGAGAAAATTAATTAGAAGAGAGGGATATAGCCTGGATCTTCACGTCATCCTCATCACATGGCGTGGTCTCACTTGTCATTGCACCTTGCCTAAAGAAGAGCTACAATAGCGGTATATAACCAGTGGGTGGAAGCAGAGAGCACAAAACTCAAGATAAACTGAGGAAAGTACCTACAATTTTGTTTAACACTTCTAATAGGTGAAACATGCGTGCTCTGTGAAGTTGAACAAAGGTTTTATTTATAATAATCAAATGGAATTAAGCCTCAATGAAAGTATATAATTCTTTAAATACAGGTAGATGGCTCGACTTAATACGAGCATGCTCTGCATGTAGCCTACAATAGGCCTAGCTATTGATTTTTGATTTTAACCCACACTCGTTGATTCCCAGCTTGGTTTCCCCTTCACTTACAAATTCTTCCATTACAGATTTATTTACGCTGAGTAGTGTTTGCAGAGATGGCCAGTAGGCTAAATGCAAATGTGGAACGTCAAAACAGAGACCATGATGACGAGGTACTGACCGAGGTATTTGCAAAATAGACCTTATTCACAGTAGCGCCATCTTTGACAGGAATGAAAACTAGGCTGTGAGGGATAGGCATACCCTCTCTTTAATGGCATTCACTGTATAAAGCTATCAAAAAGCTCCAAGATCACTTCTAATTTTTCACAACTTAAGTTGTCTGGAGTTCTTTGTCTACTGAAATGTTTTGGAAAGATATTTTTCAATGTTTCGTCAGTGAAACGATCCAAAAATACATTAAACTGCTGTAAAAACCCATTGAACAGACTGTACATATATCACTGACAGCCTCGTTGTCATTACGATAAAAAATCAAAGATGGTGCTGCTGTGAATAAGGTCTATCCACCTTATTTTTCAGTGAAACTAGGGCGCCTCCATTATCAACCTTGAATGTGGACCATTTCCGGTATAAGACATTTTCAGCTATTTTAGCTATACAAAAATACTACATTATGCTGCTTTATATTACAGGCTGGCAATAAATGTCGACATATTATTATCATTAATTAAAATTTTCATAAACTCATTGGTTTTGAGCGCATGTAGTTTTACCGTTTATCGCATTTTGCCATCGTTTAATCACACACACTGTTGCACTGGCAGAATGAATGAAATCAGGCACTGACATGGACAGTCCTCCACAAACTTTACACAACCAGCAGAGACCAGAAAGCTGCCGGGAAAATGCTGCTTCAACTTTCTTTGCACCAAAACTGCATCTTGTTTCATCTTGGCAAAATAATAAATGCATATTACTCTCTGTTCTTGTCAGAGAGCATTCTCTCTTTCTTAGCGTTGCATAGTAAACAGACACTCAGATATCGCATTCAGCATGGCTTATGAAACGTCGCCTTTGGAAATAATTAAATAAAGGCAACTTTCTCGCATATGCCGGAAATGCAGCCGCTGCTTAGTTCAGCGTTGCAAAATAAGCTGGATAGAGCTGTTCAGGTTGTAGTCCACAAACCCGCAAGACAATTCGCCATGGGTTCCCTCGGGATTTTCCTATGGGATGTTATAATGTGATTTTTGAACTTATGAGTAAAATAAGGTCTGTGGTAGGGTTGGGCGATCTTCTCCATAGTCAGATCGTACTATGGTCAGTATGTGAGATTCAAGTTCAGACCGATGAACACCGGTATTACCACTGGTTGGACGCTAGGTGGTACTATGGGGCAAGGGCACCTGCAGGATTTAATCTGAGGGTATGCACAGAAATCTGCCTAATAAACCTTATATCTAGTGGGGTCCGGGGCATGCACCACTGGGAGATTTTTTTGTTTTTTGTTTTTTGCAAAAAACAACACCAAAGTGTTCAATCCTGGTGACTTTGAGATAAGCTTTTGTTTTATTTTCTCCAGTATGAGTAGCGTTCATGTAACTATTGGCTAAAGCATTTCTTCCAGTAACCATTCAGACAGACGCGTTTTCGCACTAAAAAAGCAAAACACACCACAACGAATTGAGCAGAACACAGGTGTCTCAAAACGTATTTTTATCAGTTGAAGAAGATCTTTTTAACTTGACACAGCGTCTAAAAATGCAGCGCTCCCATGAGAGATGCTAAAAACACAGTAAAACTGACGCAGACGCAGTTGCCAAAAGACATCCATCTAGCGAATGTTTACCTGGAAAATGATTGAAAAACAGTGTGAGCGGACACAAAAACACATTCAGTTTGAACAGCCCCTTGTTCACATGACACAGCACTAGCTGAAGTTTCTCAAAGTTACCTCTCAAAAAGACAGACTTTTGTTTCAGTTGATTGTTGGTACATTTCCACTGTATGCAGCGTGTTTGTTTTCTGTATTCCTAAATATCCCAAAACTGTGTGAGAAACCACTCCAAATGATTCACTGAGAGAGCGGTCCGAACGAATTATACTGAATCACAAATCGATTCAGACCGATTTGCAAGCCTGTTTGGCCAATTCACTGAATAGAACCGACTGATCACAGTGCGTACGGCCGTACAGCTGCAGGCGCCACTGCTATGGGGCAATTTCTGTTAAGCAGAGTTAGGGTTAAGCCTATAGTGCATCCGGAAAGTATTCACAGCATTTCACTTTTTCCACATTTTGTTATGTTACAGCCTTATTCCAAAATGGATTAAATTCATTATTTTCCTCAAAATTCTACAAACAATACCCCATAATGACAACGTGAAAGAAGTTTGTTTGAAATCTTTGCAAATATATTACAAATAAAAAAACGAAGGAAAAAAAAAATCACATGTACATAAGTATTCACAGTCTATGCTCAGTACTTTGTTGAAGCACTTTTGGCACCAATTACAGCCTCAAGTCTTTCAGTATGATGCTACAAGCTTGGCACACATATTTTTGGGCAGTTTCTCCCATTCTTCTTTGCAGGACCTCTCAAGCTCTATCAGGTTGGATGGGGAGCTTCGGTGCACAGCCATTTTCAGATCTCTCCAGAGATGTTCAATCGGGTTCAAGTCTGGGCTCTGGCTGGGCCACTCAAGGACATTCACAGAGTTGTCCCGTAGCCACTCCTTTGTTATCTTGGCTGTGTGCTTAGGGTCGTTGTCCTGTTGGAAGATGAACCTTCACCCCAGTCTGAGATCCAGAGCGTTCTGGAGCAAGTTTTCATCAAGGATGTCTCTGTACATTGCTGCATTCATCTTTCCCTAGATCCCGACTAGTCTCCCAGTTCCTGCCGCTGAAAAACATCCCCACAGCATGATGCTGCCACCACCATGCTTCACTGTAGGGATGGTATTGGCCAGGTGATGAGCGGTGCCTGGTTTCCTCCAGACATGAGGCTTGCCATTCAGGCCAAAGGGTTCAATCTTTGTTTCTCATGGTCTGAGAGTCCTTCAGGTGCCTTTTGGCAAACTCCAGGCGGGCTGTCATGTGCCTTTTACTGAGGAGTGGCTTCCGTCTGGCCACTCTACCATACAGGCCTGATTGGTGGAGTGCTGCAGAGATGGTTGTTCTTCTGGAAGGTTCTCCTCTCTCCACAGAGAAACGCTGGAGCTCTGTCAGAGTGACCATCGGGTTCTTGGTCACCTCCCTGACTAAGGCCCTTCTCCCCCGATCGCTCAGTTTGGCCGGGCGGCCAGCTCTAGGAAGAGTCCTGGTGGTTCCAAACTTCCTCCATTTACGGATGATGGAGGCCACTGTGCTCATTGGGACCTTCAATGCTGCAGAAACTTTTCTGTACCCTTCCCCAGATCTGTGCCTCGATACAATCCTGTCTCGGAGGTCTACATGGCTTGGTTTGTGCTCTGACATGTACTGTTAACTGTGGGACCTTATATAGACAGGTGTGTGCCTTTCCAAATCATGTCCAATCAACTGAATTTACCACAGGTGGACTCCAATCAAGTTGTAGAAACATCTCAAGGATGATCAGTGGAAACAGGATGCACCTGAGCTCAATTTTGAGTGTCATGGTAAAGGCTGTGAATACTTATGTACGTGTGATTTTTTTTTCGTTTTTTATTTTTAGTAAATTTGCAAAGATTTCAAACAAACTTCTTTCACGTTGTCATTATGGGGTATTGTTTGTAGAATTTTGAGGAAAATAATTAATTTAATCCATTTTGGAATAAGACTGTAACATAACAAAATGTGGAAAAAGTGAAGCGCTGTGAATACTTTCCAGATGCACTGTACAGAATAAAACTTTGATTTCAAACTTTGAGTTTTATTTTTTATTTATTTTAGCTAAAAATTCAAATGAAACTGGAAAAAATTTAAGAGCAATTAAAATGTGTGTTATTCAACTTTCTGAAAGATGGCTTTACAACAGTTTTAAAGGGTAACATCTCTTTGGCAAAGAACCTACTTCATCTGTGCATTCTCTACCGGTCGGGTATTTCGATGTCCGGGAAAATACATTATGTGTGTGAATAAATTCATTTTGTTCCCTCCTTCAATATATATATATATATATATATATATATATGTGTGTAATTTCATACATTAAATGGGAAAACGAGCCAAATATCATCTTGACAAAGGCATCTGTTATTGGCAATCACTCTGACCATCGTCGATCCCCGAGATCATCATCTATCGGCACAACCCTAGTCTGTGGTAAACATTTCTTGATGATATGTGGACATTTTGTTCTACAACAATTTACACACATAATTTCCATACCTTAAATGTGAATTTTGAAGCCCTATTGAATTGCATAATTGTTTTTAAAAACACACTGTGGCTTTAAAATTCACGTTTGAGGTATGAAAGTGTGTAATTTATATTGTAGTCAAAAAGTCCATGTATCCTCTAGTAAAGTTTACCACAGACCTTATTTTACTCATAAGTTCAAAAACCTCATTATAAAAAAATCGTGATAGGAAAATCACGAGGGAACCCATGGGAATTAGACTTCCGGGTTTGCCAACAAATTGACGTCACAGCTGAATAGCTCTATTGTCAAATGAGAAACTGTCAAAGCATTCACCTACACATAAAGACAGTGACACTGACCAAGTCTCATTTAAAAAAAAAATTTTATTTACATAAAATTGTTAATCTGCAAACTTGAACAAACTTTTTTTTTTTTTTTTTTTTTTTTTAAAGTTAAATATTTGCATAGTCTGGTCACAAAATAATATGACTATTCTAAGTAGACAGGGGCAACCCACCTCAAGTGATCAAAGCACAAAGTGAAATTTTGTAATAAAAGAAAGAGGAAGAAGCATGACCAGGGTCAAATACTGTAGGATCAGTTTTTTTCCAATTCTGGTCTAAAGAATTGAATTAAAAAAAGATACTTCACCCACATGACTCCTGGTTTGTAACCAGCTGTGATAAAACCAAGCAAATATCTACAGCCTTTTTTTCTCCTGTATGAAATAAGAGGCACTTTGAAAACATTTGTAACTTGCTTCATAAATGTACACAATGAGGCCGACACTTGAGAACAAAGGCAATGAAAATTTTAACTTTACAAAAAATAAGAGCCATTCCTTTGGTTTAAAAACTGTTCTTACAGATATAAAAGTAAAGCACATTGCTCATGACAAAGTACAAGTGAAAAAAGCATTGATCATGTTGTCAGTAAAAGAAACTGACTGATCCATGAATCTCATGTAAAATGTGAATAGTTTAGTGCTTTGATGAGAGTATTTCTAGTCGTAACAAAACATTTCATTTGTCAGACAAATCTTTGGGCAGTTCAGCTGATAATGACAAACAGCCTAATTTGCATTTATTTTTCTTTCTCCATGATGTTGGTATTACAGCATGATAAGTTTAACTCTCTGGCAACAGGAACAAATGTGTAGCTTTTTCCTTTCAATAATTGTTTTGCAACAACACAGTTAAAAGTGTTATCATGAGCGGAGCTTCCCACAGAGGATGTTGATTTGTTTAAATGAAGTATTGTTTGAATAGAGAAGTTTTAGAGGCACATGGACCAAACTGAAATCATGTAGCAAATTAACTAGACATTTGCATGACTAAGAGCAAGAGCTCACCTGTTTATGCCTTGGTACTCTGACCTTTAAAAAAAAAAGTAATACATTTAAATTGTTCTTTTCATGTAGCCTACTGTCTGGCACAATTAATAACTCCAAAGATAGTGCACAGCAAGCAAAGCAGAGAAGATTAGGACATGGCTGTACAGCAAGAAGCAGAGATGCACTATAACTAAGGGGTATGAGTATTTATTTTCCCTGAGCATTGCTTCCATCATGTTCACTAAACATGGCAGTCTTACGAAATGAGGAACACACTGGGGAAAGACCCCTCTTTCCAAACTCACATCAGTAACATAATTTGTAATATAAACTGTAAAAGACTAAAATGGTGCTTTACATCAAAAGAAAGTAGTAGTGACCTCTTATCTGAGGTGGGCTGCTACATCGGAGCATCAGTAAAAGTTGCCCTAGAACATTGATCTGACTTGTTTGTTCTATCCTAAGCCTACTTTCAATCACAATAAAAAATAAAAATCTAAACAGTTCTCAGGTCAGTTAGCCAGGGAAACTTCTACCAGGACTCTGCAATTCTTTAAGGTCTTCTCCTGCTTGTGAACAATAGATGCGACTCAAACGTACTCCTTGCTGCTGCTTGGTGGTCTGGAGGACTTTGGGTACTTGGGAGATGCTTTACCCTTTGGGCAAGTTGCAGCCAACATGACTCCACCCATTATGTCCAGGAAAGCGCCTGCCCAGGCAATGAAAATGGCTGCACCAAACTCGTACCTATAGAAATAAGATAATTAAATGGAGAACAATAGCACCATTCTACTTCTCTTTTAACGCAATAAAAAGGAGGTGAAGCAAACAAATAATGATTAAACAAGTTTGATTGTGGTTTGCAGCCATATCTGATCTTACTTGGTATTGACAGGTGTGAAAGGGTTGTAGAAGTCCCGAACAATTTGATTTGTAAACCAGCCACAGGCAACGATGCTACTGAGAGCTGAGGAACAAAATAGAGACAAATTAGTTTATACTGAAAAACAAAACTTTGAAAAGATCCAACAATATCCTCTTGGAACAATGCTGCCCTACTCGGTTTCCGCCCACAGAGTGGGGGTGGTGAACATATTTTACATGTTACCTGTACCTTTATAATCCAGAACAATGAGAAACCGAAATGGTCACAGTAGGGGAGTAAAGAGATCTTAAAATAACCTGGCAAAAGAGTTCCTTTAACCTTGACATTTAAAAATTAAAGCATGACAAACTCTTGTGCAGCAGCTGAAGAAAAACAAAGTGTGTTTTACAAGACTAACAGCAATTTAAATGGTATTGAGGTGAACGTACCTCCAACTATGAGGATTATACCGCCTGTCATGGCAATGCGAGACTTTTTGACCTTGTCATCACCACCACAGTTTGTGCACTTCATGCCCATGCTGGCCACACCCAGACCCATTACGGTGGCAATGATCGATACAATCATCAGGGCACGAGTTGCCTGGAGAGCGCCTGAAAGAGAGGGAGGGGTAGAGCGAGATTGGTAAATAATTCTGCGGCTACACATTAGTAAATTACATTCACAACATGTACATTAATATCTCCTCCTGATTTAAACCAAAAAAAAAAAAAAAGCTATCTGTCATTCTTAATTTGGCAAATAAGACTCCTTATATACTGACCATTGTTTTATTTAAATAAAAACACATGAGGCTGCAGGCATTTTACTTCCTTAATCGGTTATCTGGTGTATCATTGTTAAAGTCAGTTGATCACCCAAAATGGATGGTGTTTTTACAGTACAGTCGAATCACAGAGATTGAGGACAGACTAAAGGGCTTTGAAATTGTCCGATTCTCAACAGGCTTTAGTGTTTTGTTTTTTTCTCCATTTGACACTGGAGAATAGCCCTTCCCCCCTCTATATTTTTAGTCAGGTGCAACAGAGACTGGTTCCAACCGGAAACCTCCTTTGAGAGCCGGGAAGGTTGTACATACATGTTGGCTGCAGTATGCCCTTTAGCTATAGAGAAAGAAGAAACTGGTTTAACCAGTCCATGGGAGGCAGTATGAAACCTGTTTCATTGTAACGACTCATTCACTTTCTTTTAGCTCTGTGGGCTTGACTTCCAAAGTACTGTTCACATACTTTTATCATCAAGCAAAACAGCTCAATTTATTAGGAAGTTCTTAAATTAGCTAAAAATTAACCCCTCAACAAAATTCAATACCAATGCATACCAGCACAAAAATCTCACAGATGTACAAAATGGCTCCTGGCCATTACGTCACCTGGCGTATTTTTCTTCTCTCTTCGTTTTTACAATGGTATGCATAATGTCTAATGGTTCATCACCAACAATACTACAGCAAAATATAATTGAATAGCAAAATCTTGTACTTTTGTTTGCATTAGATAATGTAAAACAAACTCCCCGATAAGAATTTGTTAATAACAAGCCCTATCAATGACATTGATATGATAGTTGACTAAATTACTTTAGTGCCCATCAACACAGCCATAAAGACAATGGCAGAGTGAGCAAAACGAATTTCTTCCATCACTCACAGGTGATTAGAGTGAAGAGGTTGAATTAAGGTAGACACTTTGGAGTTGGGGGGTGTTCGCTGTATAATCATTACTTTGAGTAAAAGCTTAACCCAACCGTATCACCCTACGTTTTAGCTAGGCTCATTCAGTCGTAAAGTTCGCCCCAATGATAAAACTATTTACATTTTAGTTTTAAATAATGATGTTATGTTTATTGTGAATAAATTCAATTTTTTTGTACCCTTTTGAGCTATTCTAGATCCTGCAACAAAACATTAACACCCAGCTCTGCAAGAATTTGAATGATACTGATAAAACGGATTTATTATGACACAAAACACCTATTTCCCCTACCAAAGTGGATATTTTTATCCACTTACTGCACCGAACAACACAAAACAAGTTACGTCAGAAATTCATGCAATACAGGTGCGTGTCCTTATTGCGGTAACCTGAGACAATTCGCCGCCAAATGAGTGTAGGGCGTGGTAAGGAAAAACAGTTTGTGTGCTGGCTTTTATGTAGGCTAGCATCACCATAGTTTACATGTGGCAATGTATTTTGCAGGTAATCATTTTAAAGATATCCACAATCAACACCACTGTAAAGCATGTTTAAAATTAATCAATCATCTAAGTAGGTATGATACAACAGAAATAAAATATATATCGATTGCCAGGACACTCGTATCATTATCACCACAGTGTGAAGACGTAATCTTATCCCACTTTTGAGAGAATTACGCGCTCTTGACACACACTGTTTTACCAAGCAACAGTTTAAGCATTTCAAAAACAAAGCTTGCATTCTAAAACAGCCCAGACACACTAAAGAATATGTGAACGTTTGGGAAGTACATCCAGATGAGTTGACTTGTGAAGCTTTGTATGAGTTTTAACTAACCATCGAGTTGTAGGATGGAGTCATACACCTTGCACTGGATTTGCCCGGTGCTCTGAGAAGCGCACGACATCCAAAGGCCTTGATACATCGCTATCGCTGTGATTATATTATCTCCAACGTAGGCAGACATCTTCCATTGGGGCAAGATTGTGCCAACAATCAGTCCAATCAAACCAAGAATCGACAGAGCAAACCCCAGAAGCTGCATTCCTTTATTTGCCATTTTCTCGAAGTAAGCTTTAAGTTCGCAACTATATCACAATATCGGTTTGAAATTGGGAAGACAGAATTCCGTAAAGACCTCTAGTTGTTCTGAAAAATGAGAGCAGTTTCCGTAATCCACCGACTTTGAACGTGTTATATTCACCAAAGGAACACAAATGTCAGAAAATGTTCTTTAAAAATAGTTTTGAAATTAAAAAAAAAAAGAAGAATGTAAAAAAAATCGGTCCAGAAACTCTTGAGTTGTGGATGCGGTAACTCTGACACCTGTTGCAGGAAGACGCACCTTGAATATGAAATGAGCTGTTGATTTGAGCTTTAAGAGTCTCGTCCTCATAATGGGCGGATACATTTTGAGTTTCGTCTTTGACGGTATCGTTCAAATTGCCAGTGTTGTTCAGTAGAGGTTGGGGGTTCGTGACGACACAACGTATGGAAGTATGAGTAATGGATTGCGATATCACAATTTAGTGATATATAATAAACGACGCCTTCTCTAGGCAACTATCTCTCGGAATTAACATATGTGATGTACTTCAGGATGGAAAATATGTCTAAAACCACTCTACCTGTAATATTATACTGTATAAGAGCGTGATTGGATTGTCTTGCTATTAGTATTTGCTATTTAATCTATTTGGTATTTAAAAAATACACATCAAGTAATATATTGCCTAAGAACTACATTTGAAGATATACTTCTGATATTTCATAAAATTTAACCAAACCCAGGAATATTTCCAAGTTGTGGCAAAACAGCAGTTCAAATGTGAAGTTGGTTGCAATAAAGAATGAGTAGTTAACTTGTGTAAATATTTACAGTACTCTAGAGCTTTAATAATATGTGCTGCTAAATTGTCTCTTTTTCTCTCTAATTGTCTTATTTTCTTCCCTGTGCTGTTTTCAATAGTCACTAAATTTACAAAGACACAATTGTGTCTGCACCGAGGTACACGCTGCCAAATAGTGCTTATACTGCAATTCACATAACTTTGTACAAAACCTAATTTTTTTGGAATATTTTGTCACCCAGAGGCACTGGTTCTTGCCACTGCAGCCCATCCCAGATGTGTTTTACTACTGTACAACCAGGGTTGGGAGGGTTACTTTTGAAATATATTCCACTACAGAATACATGCTGTAAAATGTAATTTGTAACATATTCCATTAGATTACTCAAGGTCAGTAACGTATTCAAAATACTTTGGATTACTTCTTCAGAACTGGTAGATTTTATCACTTGTTTTGACTATAAAAACTCTGCCAGTACAGTAAGACAAAATACACATGTTAAAAATACATTCTCTGAAAAACCTAAATATCTTATGCAGTGTTGTTTCTAAAACAAGATACATCAAATTGATCTTGTTTTAAGGATATTTATATATTTTTACAGGAAAACAATACAAAAATTATTATCAAGAATACGATTTTTGCCCTAATATCAAAGGTCTTACTAGAAAAAAAGAAATTATGATCCAACATGAATTTTCTTGATAAAAAAATATGATCGTGCCTGGTAACGTGCATGTAAAATGGCTAGAAATAGCATTTTAGCTTAGCGTAAAGCTGACAATTTACACAAGGTTTATTTCTATTTCTTGTGCTCCAAACTTACTTCAAACTTACTTCTCTGTCTGCTTGTATGAATGTAAAACATCATAAGAAAGTGTTTCACCACTGTTCAAATGCACTTTGGATCGCATCATTTATATGTATAAATGTTTTCCATCTGAAAGGACTAAATATTAAATGAAACAAATGACAATAAAATGCAAAGTAATCTCTTCAGTAATCAAAATACTTTTTGAATGTAACTGTATTCTAATTACAAATGATTTAAATTGTAACTGTAGTGGAATACAGTTACTTATATTTTGTATTTTAAATACGTAATCCCGTTACATGTATTTCGTTACTCCCCAACACTGTGTACAACCAACCTCATTTCCACACAAACTCAAATACAAACACACAAACATGTCAGATGATGAGGAACAGTGTCATCAGATTTACATCCACTTCCTGTTTCAATGTGAAAAATAAAATAATGTAAAGAATCTTACAGACAGACCTTTAATGGGATTTACAGAGTTGTACTTTCATTCAGTGTTTTTTATTTGTTATTTTTAGTAATTTCAAGTATTATTATTGAAATGTTTTTTAAAATTATTTTTTATTTTTTTAAATTGGCTGTATTCACTTCCATTGTAAGTGCCTCACTGCAACTTAGATTTTTGCTTTTTTATAAAGAAAAGGAGGGCCGAGTCAAAATTATTTTTTTGTAATAATCAACATTACGCAACATACAGTGCATCCGGAAAGTATTCACAGCGCGTCACTTTTTCCACATTTTGTTATGTTACAGCCTTATTCCAAAATGGATTAAATTCATTATTTTCCTCAAAATTCTACAAACAATACCCCATAATAACAACGTGAAAGAAGTTTGTTTGAAATCTTTGCAAATTTATTAAAAATAAAAAACGAAAAAAATCACATGTACATAAGTATTCACAGCCTTTACCATGACACTCAAAATTGAGCTCAGGTGCATCCTGTTTCCACTGATCATCCTTGAGATGTTTCTACAACTTGATTGGAGTCCACCTGTGGTAAATTCAGTTGATTGGACATGATTTGGAAAGGCACACGCCTGTCTATATAAGGTCCCACAGTTAACAGTGCATGTCAGAGCACAAACCAAGCCATGAAGTCCAAGGAGTTGTCTGTAGACCTCTGAGACAGGATTGTATCGAGGCACAGATCTGGGGAAGGGTACAGAAAAATTTCTGCAGCATTGAAGGTCCCAATGAGCACAGTGGCCTCCATCATCCGTAAATGGAAGAAGTTTGGAACCACCAGGACTCTTCCTAGAGCTGGCCGCCCGGCCAAACTGAGCGATCGGGGGAGAAGGGCCTTAGTCAGGGAGGTGACCAAGAACCCGATGGTCACTCTGACAGAGCTCCAGTGTTTCTCTGTGGAGAGAGGAGAACCTTCCAGAAGAACATCCATCTCTGCAGCACTCCACCAATCAGGCCTGTATGGTAGAGTGGCCAGACAGAAGCCACTCCTCAGTAAAAGGCACATGACAGCCCGCCTGGAGTTTGCTAAAAGGCACCTGAAGGACTCTCAGACCATGAGAAACAAAGATTGAACTCTTTGGCCTGAATGGCAAGCGTCATGTCTGGAGGAAATCGGCCACCGCTCATCACCTGGCCAGTACCATCCCTACAGTGAAGAATGGTGGTGGCAGCATCATGCTGTGGGGATGTTTTTCAGCGGCAGGAACTGGGAGACTAGTCGGGATCGAGGGAAAGATGAATGCAGCAATGTACAGAGACATCCTTGATGAAAACCTGCTCCAGAGTGCACTGGACCGCAGACTAGGGCGACGGTTCATCTTCCAACAGGACAACGACCCTAAGCACACAGCCAAGATAACAAAGGAGTGGCTCCGGGACAACTCTGTGAATGTCCTTGAGTGGCCCAGCCAGAGCCCAGACTTGAACCCGACTGAACATCTCTGGAGAGATCTGAAAATAGCTGTGCACCGATGCTCCCCATCCAGCCTGATGGAGCTTGAGAGGTCCTGCAAAGAAGAATGGGAGAAACTGCCCAAAATAGGTGTGCCAAGCTTGTAGCATCATACTGAAAGACTTGAGGCTGTAATTGGTGCCAAAGGTGCTTCAACAAAGTATTGAGCATAGGCTGTGAATACTTTTTTTTTTTTTTATATATATAAATTTGCAAAGATTTCAAACAAACTTTCACATTGTCATTATGGGGTATTGTTTGTAGAATTGAGGAAAATAATGAATTTAATCCATTTTGGAATAAGGCTGTAACATAACAAAATGTGGAAAAAGTGAAGCGCTGTGAATACTTTCTGGATTCACTGTATGCCACCGATTGAGCTTGACTTGTTTTGAAACCGGAATATTCCTTTAACATTGTTAAATTCTGCAGATATAATGGTTTACCCTTTGTCAAATCTACATAGTGTATTCCAGGACCGGAAATGTACACCATATTTTTAACCAGTGATCTAATAAAAGCACCAGATAAGAATGCATCTTTTTAAAGTACTTAGTCTTATACATACCTCACAAATAAACACTTTGGTGCCATGTATTTGGAATATAGTGATTGAGTTAATTATTGTGGTACTAAGTCACAAACCTCTGTAGGATGAGAGATTACACTCCCCCATCTTAAGACAAGTGGCAAACACGGTGAGAATGACATTCAAATCTCAGGCTATTAGTTTAGGAATTATTTTTAGACTCCAATTGTGGCATGTGAGAGATAACTATTAGCCACAGAGAGAAGACAGAAAACCAAATGTTTTGAAAGAAGTCTGTCAACTTTTACAGTAAGTAACCCTCACCTTTATACCATTTTAATAAATATAAGAGCTTACGATTGAAGCAGACACAATATTTTTGTCAACATACCTCTCAATTAAACATAGTGACATAGTAGACTACTCCAGTCAATGTACAACTGTGTAGTTTTTCTGTATTATGTTCCTGAACATTTCCAATCACCTACTTAATTAAAAAAAATAACTTTACTGTGAACGAGACAGTAAAAAGAGACATCATTTTTATGTTTTTCGGCACATACTAGGAGCTTCTGAAATAGTGAATAAATGCCAGAACAACACAGACAGATCTTATCTAATTCCATCAAAAGGGCTAGAAAAGTGTGCTGGTTGTTATCCTGATTAGGCCTGATGCTGACAGTGCAGACCAGGCCTGATCATTTTATAACCACCAGCACACTTTTCTAACCCTTTCATTAGAAACAGATAAGTTCTGTCTGTGTTGTTCTGGCATTTATTCACTATTTCAGAAGCTCCTAGTACTTGCCGAAAAATGTGGTAAGCTAGACAATTCTTTACAGTTCAAAGTAAAGTCTTTGTAGTTCTCAGATCTCCTGTAGTCATTTACGCCAACTCAAATAGCTTTTCATGGGAGTGATCAAACTTTATGTTTAGGAGATTTTTTTTCCATTCATTTTCGTTTTCTTTTGCACACAAACACTATCACAAACATGAGCAGAGAGAAAAAGAGAAAAGGGAGTGTCTTTAGTAATCGTACAAATCATGATGTCACAGGTTTCAGTCAGACAGAAAGAAAGAACAAACTCCTGACTCATACACCTTCATGTACTATGTGAATGTGTGTCCTCATGAATCTCCCCATAGCAGTAGTGTGTAGAGCTGAAATTACATTTACATCCTTATCTAGTATATAAGTATCTGAAACTGTTTAGAAAATCATTATTTGCTCTGACTCTTGGGGGGAGGGTTATGTACCGGTACTGGCCAAACAGGTTTTACCGTGCACAACACAGCACCAACCCTGTGAATTTCCTGGAATCCAGCCACACACACATATAAACAAAGAGATACACGCTTTTTATTTCCCTCTACACACACAATCCAATATACACATCCACATATCACATATTCTCTCACACTCTTTTATGCTCTAGTGAGACATTTCACACACCCCACCAGTGACTTTCTCAGCCACATACAGAGAGGACAATCATATCGAGAGTTTATTTTTGACGTTGTATCCAAACGCAAACTTCCTATTAATATATTCATCATGGTAGTACAAGAATAATCTTTTTTTTTTTCCTCTGAGCTTTTTTTTCTGAGTAGAGATTTGAATGTCACCTCTATGTTTGGGGTGGTGGGGGTGAGGGGTATGGGGGGGATCTGATTAGACAAACCCCTATAATTGTTTAACTTCCAATGAAAGTAATTCAAACTGTCAACCTTGGTGACTCATAGCTGGGAGAAAATGGGACAAGTATTGTATCAGTTGAGAAGCTAATATACCCAATTGTTAATGTGTTGTTTTCATATTCATTTTAACTCATCTTAATTTTTTAGATAAAAATTAATTAACTCTAGGGTGTCTGCATACATATAGCCCTATATTTTGTATCCTGTAGCATCATTATCCCTGATGATGTCGTTTTGATGTAGCATCATTATCCCCAGTTTCGTAGAAACTCTCATGCTCGCTTTTATCTCAGACAGTTTCTACCTTCTACCGCCCCCTATTGGAATGTTCCAGTAGTGTTCCGTTCCACCACTAGGTAGAGTCGTTGTCTCAGTGGCTCTGTTCAGGGTCTGAGAGCTCACACAACCCGTGTTGTTTACCTGTCATTTGTTTTGTTCTTTTCTTTATCAGTATAATGAATGCTAAATATCACCAAAACGTCTCATTCTTGGGGTCTAATAAGTAAAATAAAGTCAATTTACATCCTAATGAGAACAAGAAGGTGAGACAGATAGAATGAGGGAATAAAGGACAGAAGAGAATGTGTATGGGAATGAGATAAAAGTGAAATCAATGGTGATGTTGCCACGGCCTCAAAGGGAAAGAAAATGGAGGACATTAAAGATAAACACTGTGTGAGTGTGTTTATGTAGGAAACTACATACAGTATATACTGTAGGCTATGTGTGTACGGCTTTGTATATAGCACTCGAACAATTAAATGCATTTTACTGATTTCCACTGCAGCCAAAGCTGCACACCAACTTCAACCTAATGTCAGTAATTTGGTCACAAATTATTATTATTTTTATTTATTTATTTATTTATTTTTTAAAAATGGGGTCATAGTAAGTTCTAGATCGATCTTTAACCTTCATGTTATCTTGACTTTCCTTATGTTTGGGGTCCTAAAGACACCAAACGCTGTATATCTAATAAGTACTTTTTAAAGAAATTAAAAATGTCCCCCTCATTTTTACCGTAAAATAGGCATGCAATTCTCGCAGTCTTATCCAGGACAGTAGCATTGTTCTGTTTGGGATCAATTTGTCACCAGAAAAAAAATGGATGATAGAAAAAATACAGTAAAACAAATCTAAAAAAAACAACGGTCAGAAGTGTACTGTGTGTACACCAATCAGAGAATCTTATGGAAATTCACTGCATTTATTCATGTTTTATAAACAGGGTCTTTAACACTCTAGCACTTACAATGGAAGTGAATGGAGCAATTTTTGGAGGGTTTAAAGGCAGAAATGTGAAACTTATAGTTTTATAAAAGTCCGCCAATTCTTCTGTTAAAACTAATGTATCATTTGAGCTGTAAAGTTGTTTAAATCATTTTTTTATTATTTTTTTTTAATTTTTTTTATTTTTTTACAGTCGTTTAAGTGTTTGGTATTTGGTTTTGTCGTCATTGTAAAGAAGTTGTAAAATTGCATTTAACTTTACACAGAACAAGTTAGTAAAAGATTTTAATCACACTAAAATAATTTAAACATGCATATTGTTTATGTCTTGTGGCTATACTTTTGAAACAGTCAGTATTTTAACGTTTATGGATTGGCTCCATTCACTTCCACTGTAAGTGCCTCACTGGAACCCATATTCTTTTCTTTTCTTTTTTAAGAGGGATGAGTAAAAAAAAAAAAAAAAAAAAAAAAAAAAATATATATATATATATATATATATATATATATATATATATATATATATATATATATATATATATATATATATATAATATTATGCCACAAATGCTTTATTGAACCTGGAGTGTTCCTTTAAGTATGATTTTTTTTTTTTTTTTTTTAAATATTAAAAGGAACTCAAGGGTTAAAGAAACACCATAGACAAGAGAGTCTAGTACCAATTTACCCAAAGCGAAATCTTTAACAAACATGTGACCAAATATTTCTCTCACAGTGCGCATTTTCTCCAACAGTAGTCTGTTGACGTTAAAATTGACATGTGCTTTGACGATGCAGCGTCTTCTACTTCCACTAGATGGCATTGTAAACCAGGTCTCGTGCTCGTGCCATTTTGTACGTAGAGTTGAAGCCCTTGACAATTTTAAGTGGTACTATCTACAGCTCTGTGGAGAGTCTGGAGATGTGTTCTCGAGGCCTCATGGCAGAGCTGGAGGCCTCAGGGAAGAGTTCAAGTGGTGTGTTTAATGTCAGGTTTGGATGCACGTACAGCATATAGAGCGAGAAGCTATGAGAAGATGCCATGTTGGATCAAAATCATCATCTGAGAAATCAGAGAGGGTTGAAAGTGTACAAAAGTGTGTGTCTGTGAATGTGCTTGCCAGTGTGTATATGTGCATGTAAAAACGTGTGTATATAAGCATGTTTCTGGGTACAATATACTTGTAGCCTGTGTGTGTACGTGCGCGTTTGCGCGTGTGTGTGTTTTGGCTGAGATGAGGAAGGGAAGCCCCAGTCTGAATGCTGAGCCCAGATGGCAAACGTAATGAGGAGCAGCATACTGAGGTGCATTCTCTGACCCTGCCACCCCGCCCCCTCTTCCCTTCATCTCTAGGGACATGTACATGAATAATACATGGATGAATTATTACTTACATTTTGCTGTATTTCCTCCAGAGCATTGTGAACGCAGGAGAGATTGCAGCGGGTCCCCAGCAATCTGCATTTATGTGGTCAGTTGGAAGTCTTGCCATTAGAACATAACCATGGAGAAAAATTCTACTGAGCATTTATCACCTTTGACAGATTTGTGCATGACTGTTGTGGTTTACTTTTATCAAGAGAGTTTTGCTGCAGGTGAGGGTTTTTTTTTTATTATTTATTTGTTTTTTTTCTTTTTTTTTACAACACTGACTCATCATCGCCTTTTCTCTTCAAATTCTGCCTTTGGAACTCAAAATCAAGTTCTGGCAGACTAATGTTACTGTGTGCATAAAATGCAGTCATATTGCACAGGCACACGTGCTCTACGCAAGTAGCCTAGGTGAATGCAAGTGCTTAGCTACGCAAGCTTAATTTTGTGCATCATTACGTTCCAACATTTTCATACCACAATTATAACACAATGCAAGTACGCATTGCAATTTATTTATTTTTTTACACTGAAATAAGGGCCGCTATAGCGGACATTAGTATAAACTATCCACTTGTACGTTTAGTTTTTACTTTCAAGTCAACTACTGGCATGGTAGAGCAACAGTTTTAAGATAATATTGCTGACCAAGTAAGATAAAGCCAATATATTTATTGCAACTTACCTAAAAAAATGGGACATCCAGTTTAATGGCACAGACTTTTATAAGTAACTTTATCACTCCCGTGAGTAGCCTACTAGGATTTGTTACTTCCACAATAATGTGAAAGTAATTTGAGTAATGTGTTCAACCGGACCGCACGTTGGCAATGTTCACCAAGCGCTCGCATCTGCATAAGCGTACTTGTGTAAAGTATGTTTCGGACTTTATTCTGTCTCTTGTCCTACAGAAATAACATATCTTCCCAGCTAACAAACTAATTTTCTTAAAACACATTCCAAATGTTACATTGTGATTGTCTTGAATAAAGACTGAATTTACAGGTGCATCTCAATAAATTAGAATGTCGTGGAAAAGTTCATTTATTTCAGTAATTCAACTCAAATTGTGAAACTCGTGTATTAAATAAATTCAATGCACACAGACTGAAGTAGTTTAAGTCTTTGGTTCTTTTAATTGTGATGATTTTGGCTCACATTTAACAAAAACCCACCAATTCACTATCTCAAAAAATTAGAATACATCATAAGACCAAAAAACATTTTTAGTGAATTGTTGGCCTTCTGGAAAGTATGTTCATTTACTGTATATGTACTCAATACTTGGTAGGGGCTCCTTTTGCTTTAATTACTGCCTCAATTTGGCGTGGCATGGAGGTGATCAGTTTGTGGCACTGCTGAGGTGGTATGGAAGCCCAGGTTTCTTTGACAGTGGCCTTCAGCTCATCTGCATTTTTTAGTCTCTTGTTTCTCATTTTCCTCTTGACAATACCCCATAGATTCTCTATGGGGTTCAGGTCTGGTGAGTTTGCTGGCCAGTCAAGCACACCAACACCATGGTCATTTAACCAACTTTTGGTGCTTTTGGCAGTGTGGGCAGGTGCCAAATCCTGCTGGAAAGTGAAATCAGCATCTTTAAAAAGCTGGTCAGCAGAAGGAAGCATGAAGTGCTCCAAAATTTCTTGGTAAAGGGGTGCAGTGACTTTGGTTTTCAAAAAACACAATGGACCAACACCAGCAGATGACATTGCACCCCAAATCACAGACTGTGGAAACTTAACACTGGACTTCAAGCAACTTGGGCTATGAGCTTCTCCACCCTTCCTCCAGACTCTAGGACCTTGGTTTCCAAATGAAATACAAAACTTGCTCTCATCTGAAAAGAGGACTTTGGAACACTGGGCAACAGTCCAGTTCTTCTTCTCCTTAGCCCAGGTAAGACACCTCTGACATTGTCTGTCGTTCAGGAGTGGCTTAACAAGAGGAATACGACAACTGTAGCCAAATTCCTTGACACATCTGTGTGTGGTGGCTCTTGATGCCTTGACCCCAGCCTCAGTCCATTCCTTGTGAAGTTCACCCAAATTCTTGAATCGATTTTGCTTGACAATCCTCATAAGGCTGCGGTTCTCTCGGTTGGTTGTGCATCTTTTTCTTCCACACTTTTTCCTTCCACTCAACTTTCTGTTAACATGCTTGGATACAGCATTCTGTGAACAGCCAGCTTCTTCAGCAATGAATGTTTGTGGCTTACCCTCCTTGTGAAGGGTGTCAATGATTGTCTTCTGGACAACTGTCAGATCAGCAGTCTTCCCCATGATTGTGTAGCCTAGTGAACCAAACTGAGAGACCATTTTGAAGGCTCAGGAAACCTTTGCAGGTGTTTTGAGTTGATTAGCTGATTGGCATGTCACCATATTCTAATTTGTTGAGATAGTGAATTGGTGGGTTTTTGTTAAATGTGAGCCAAAATCATCACAATTAAAAGAACCAAAGACTTAAACTACTTCAGTCTGTGTGCAGTGAATTTAGTTAATACACGAGTTTCACAATTTGAGTTGAATTACTGAAATAAATGAACTTTTCCACGACATTCTAATTTATTGAGATGCACCTGTACATATTACAAACAGGTTGAAGATATAGATACCTTCAAATATAAATGGGCAATTAATAATTGTATTTGTGAAGTTGCTTATGATGACCTACATGTTTATATTTAAATAAGGAATCAATTAATCTGTACTTATTGTTTTATACTGGTATGTGTAGATTATGGAGGACCAGAACTGCCAAAACAAAATAAATATATAAATAAATATATCTTTAAAGAAATGTAAAAATTAAAAAAGTGTATTTACATGTATTTATTTCTACATTTATTTCTACATGTATATATGTCCATATTTATATATTTCCATATATATATATATATATATATATATATATATATATATATATATATATATATATATATTGCCACCCTTGCAGAGATGCCTACTTTGGCTATACGTGCCTGTCCTGAATGAAGGCAAGCTTCTATCGCCAACATCCGCGCATTTGCGTAAAACTGGACATTGGATAATTTCATGTGCACACACAGCTTTTTGTCAATATCAAAGTGTCTGTTATCAGATCTGTTGAAGTTGAGTTTCTGTTTAATTTATCTGCCAAAGTATTCAGCAGCGTCCTGGACATTTTAGAAATTGCAGACAGGATTTTTCAAAGTCTGTACAGGTATGGTTACTCTAGGTACACAGAATTACAGAAATATAAAATTAGTTAAATAGTAGTGATATAAGATTTTGATCATTTAGCCCACCCACAGTATAAGTCATTCATTCAATACAGACAATTAATTTCCTATTTGACTTTCTCTACTTACAGGTACATTTTAAAATTTCTTGTACACACCCATATGTGCA
Organism: Myxocyprinus asiaticus; assembly: GCF_019703515.2. NCBI lineage: Eukaryota > Metazoa > Chordata > Actinopteri > Cypriniformes > Catostomidae > Myxocyprinus > Myxocyprinus asiaticus. Next base: position 16,585,279 of record NC_059386.1, read on the forward strand.
TTTCATTTTATAAACCACAAGATGTCACTGTGGCCTCCAAGCTACACTCTGGAGCACTCTGAGCTCAACTGCTGTGCCTGAAGTGGAAAGCATGCCCCCTCATTACCATACAGACACAGAAATGTAGAAATAATTAAATGTAGAAATAAATACATGTGGAAATAAATAAATGTAAAAATAAATAAATGTGGAAATATATAAATATGGACATACTGTGTATGCATGTATAAATAAATAAATGTAGAAATAAATACATGTAAAAATAAAGAAATGTCGAAAAAATAAACGAGGAAATAAATATGTGGAAATACATTAATATGGAAATAAATAAATACTATAATGCATAAATAAGGAAATGTATGATTTTATACATGAAATTTATACATTTATGTCAGATTTGTAACATTTATTTATTTATTTATTTATATGTACACTTTTTCTTTTTTGCATTTCTTTAAAGATATATTTATTTCTATATTTATTTTGTATTTTGGCAGTTTTGGACCTCCATAGTAGATATGTGTAGTTAGTATGTGTTGTATAGAGCTGTTGTTGTTTTTTTTTTTTCTTGTCTTATATATTTAATGCAGTTGTTCTGTGGTAAATAATTTTGCTGAGTGATGTTTTTAACTTTTGGAAAATAAAAAGACTTAAAAAGTCATAGTCTCTCTCTCTCTCTCTCTCTCTCTCTCTCTCTCTCTTGCAGCATTCCGTACGCTTGTCGAGTTTAGTGTGAGAACACAGTGATTAAAAGAATTTAACATTTACTGGACTTAAAGATTACACCTATATAAACCTGTTAATTTGATATGAAATACTAAAACAATCTCATCAGCACAAGTGCGCAACATTGGAGTGATCTAATTTTGTCTTGCCCTTATAAAACAGCATCTTTGACAAGAAAGGCAGAAACAGCAAAAGATGCCTTGTGTGTCATGCTAACAGAACTACTCAGAGTGAAGAGAAACGCTCACATCCCTCATCTCCATTATCTGATGTAGGCTATACAGGTATTTTCTCTGCCTTTGTGAATTAGTCAAGTTTAATAATAAAAACAGGCCATATGAACCGGTAATAGTAAACATATTAATAATACGTATAAATACTGTAATATTAATACTTGTATATTAAAGATAAAATGGGATAGTTCACCCAAAATGAAAATTCTGTCATCACTTCTCATTTCCAAGTTTTTGCAAACTTGTATGATTTTTTTCTTCTGTGGAACTCAAAAGGAGATGTTTGGCAGAATGTTAGTTTGAGTATTCACTTTCATTGTATGGAGAAAAGATGCAGTGAAAGTGAATGGTGACTTAGACTGACATTCTGCCTAACATCTCTTTTGTGCTACACAGAAGATAGAAATTCATGTAGGAAACAACACGAGGTTGAGTAACGATGACAGAAATACATTTTTTGGGTGAAATAAAATTATTTGTAACTACAAGTTTATGTTTTTGTTAAAGGTCCGTGCCAAGAACAACAATATAAATGTAAGTCACATATGACTTCATTAAGTCTTGCTGGGAAACAAGTGAATTAAGAAAGGATAAATGTAGGCTGTATACTATAAAATAATTCCAAATGAATAAAACTAGAGGTAAGAATTGAGAAAAGTAGCCAGCAGTGAGATTTAGCTGAGATTGTTTCTCATGCAGTAAAACAGTTTCTGGATCATTTAGAGCACAGAGATCAAACAGAGCGCTGCATGAAGTAGATATTCATTAACAATCAGTTGAGAGGAAACTTTGAGAATCTTCAACTAGTGCTGTGTCATGTGAACATGTATTATAGTTACATAAATGTCAATACACCGAGAGAAGCATTTTTATATCTTCTTCAGTATGAGTCACCAGAATTGAACGCCTCTGTGTTTTGTTTTTGCAAAAAAATTATTCTTTTTTAAAAGAATTAAAACTTCTTTACTTGGTACAGTTCCTGTGCGTAACCACAAATTACATACTTCAGGCACCCCTGATAACATGTATATGCGAAGTAAAGGAATTAAGTAACAGACAGTAAATAATACAAATATACTTGTATATAAGTATGCAGTGATAAATATGCTTACGTACAGTAACTGAACACAAAAAAGTACATATCTATGTACAACACAAAAACAATATTGTGCTAAGAATGTATTCTCCTGACATCCCGAGATCCTTTATCGAATGCTAACAATGTCATAAGGATGTTCCATTAACATCATTTTATTGTTTGTTTCCATAACCCTTTTATGTGGGTTCTAATACTTTCATCCAGTCTTTCATTTTTATCTCTTTGGAGATCATTTGGAGAGAAATAATCTCACCAGTCATGTTTCCAAAACATGAAAACTAAAATTGCATTTCGCACAAACAATTTTGAATAAAGCAGCTTTTCCCACTTTCCAGGAAAAGTTGGCACTGTGGCTCTTTTGTTCAATGTATTAAATTACGTGTGGTTTAAAGTGCACAGACAAAACAATCTCATGAACCTCATGTTTGTTTGCGATAGGTGGCAGATTCCTTATATGTGGGAACAAAAGCGTGTCAGGCAGTTCTGCGAGGTAATTGCAGCCAATCATATTGATGACAGGATTTGGCTCTGGCATTTCAAAATGACCAACATTTGAGATGCTATGTGACGATATTGGTACGCCGGTTAGTCCAGATATGAGTGGATTATTCAGTCACATACCTTTTTGATGCACATCTAGGAATTTATTAAGTAAATGTGTTTCCGTCGCAGTTTATGCGCATGTTTTCTTATCGAATAAAAATCTATCCAACTCAAGTGGGCGTATACGTTGTTTTATGTGCATTTTGAAGATTTTATTTACATCTTAGTGTTTCTTTCCAACATTTGCAAAATTCTCATTATAAAAAGTGGAGGGAAACCCAGCTTGTCCCCCCAACTTTTATGATTTAATGTATGTCTCGCATTTGTAGTCGTTTTGTACTTTTCTTGTATAACACACATGCTGCTGTAATTATCCAAGATAAGCAATCTGCCTTTGAAATATTCCCAAATATTTTCACAGCAGGAGTCCTGATCTAGAAATGAGTTTTTGTGATTACTTTTAGTTAAACAGCAGAGGGATTTGAATTAGATTTTTCTCTCCCACTCTGAAATTAATCTTGAAAACATGCCTTGTGTTTCATGTAATTTTTGCATATTAATGTATCAACTGGCTGCTAATCTATTGAAGAAGTTTGCTTTTAAGAGTTTGCTGGGTATGCAAATGTATTTATGACAATTATAATTTGATCTCTGCATGATTTTTCAGAAATTACAGGGCCTAGAAGATGATGTCATTTTAAAAAGATTCTGCATGCAAGAGATGGATTCTGTTACGTGTATTTGGGATTCTGTGGGCTGTGTTTTATATTCCACCCTGCAGTATAAGTTCTCTTGCTTATCTGATTAGGGAGACTTCCTGTAATGCAGTGACATAATGCAGATGTTTGTAGGTGGCCAGTGAGAGGATTAGTCAGGGTCTGGTGACACAAAAGGGGAAAGTTTAAGCAAGCATGTTTGTGTGCATAATTGCGTTTGTCCGTATGTGCAGCGTGCCAATGCTTAGTGATGGGAGCAGAGGTTGTCTATCACCTGTCTCTCGCTCTGTTCACCTGTGAGTACATGCAGCTGTCTGTGCCATCTGTTTCCTGCATGCCTCAGATATTATGGATGGTAATTTTCCAAAACCAGGGGCAGGTAAACACGTAAGAACACTCAATGACACAATAAACACTTTCTCTCACTCTCTCTCACACACACACACACATTGTCTTACACTGTATCTTAAAGGAATAGTTCATTATTATAGAGTAATTATTTACTCACTAAAGCTTAAAAAAGCACACAAAAGTGTAACTGAAGCACACAAAAGTGTCAGATGTTTTTTGATTTGAGCTATGTATACTTAAGTTGATCAATGATTTAATTTGATTTGAGAGCAAATAACGACTTAAATTTTGGTCTGTTCATCATATATGGTTTATTATACGTACTAGATTAAGACACACTAGTCTCGTGGACTACTTTGACACTTTTTGGGTGCTTTATTAAGCTATAAAGTAAGTCACTATCAACCGCTATTGCATGAAAATAAGCAATAGCAACATTCTTTAACCTCCTGAGACCCAAGCGTGACTGCTGTGTGCATTTTCCATTCCCCTTTTTGATTTGTAACAAGTAGCCCCTAAAAAACATGCAAAATCTTAAAAATGTATGTCCACAGATGTGGACAGTGGGACTAAGTTGTGAAATTTTAAATAATACTAAACTATAGAAAGTCAGATTTTTTTAAATCAAATTGTTCATTATGTTTCCAGGAGTGTTGAGTTATTCATGTTTTTGAGACGTTACAGATATTACATCAGAAATTAGCATAATTACTTCTGATTCAAAGTAATGGCCAGCATCATCCAATCACTGCTAACCATGTTAAAATAAAATGTTGCATGAAAACGTCTGAATCTATGTACTAATTACCATTGCCTCATGTCTGCCAAACATTTTGAGTGGCCCAAACATCATCTGCAGCCTGAAACCGAACTCTTGAACGGATATTAGGAGTGAATGAAGTTGGCTGCATAGGAAAGCTATAGAATGCTCCCTAATTAGGGAATGACATAACCTCCAGTGTGCTGCCTGTCTGCACAGGTCTCAGAACAGTTTGAAATGCACCAAATTTTCATCCTAACTCCATATACAGCCTCCGAAAGCAACATTTTTCACCTTTTGGATGCATCTATTGACTCTCATTGTGATAATGCACATTGAATATAGGATAATTTAAGGATTATTAGCCTATAGTCCACATACGTGGTAATTGTGTTTAACAGCGTGCCGTGTCACGATAAATCGATTACATTTTTAAAATGGCATATCGGATGAAACTAGAGCTCTAAACTTATGACTCAAACAGGTTTCAAAGTACTCACTTAGTTAAGTTTCTTACCAGATGTAGTTTTGTTGCTGTTTCTCCCAAAGACAATCTCAGCTGAGTTCGCAACATGTTGTTTTGTCAAACAAATCAAAAGTGCAACAAAAGTTTAACCCTTTAATGAAAGCCTAGTCTCCTGAATGGAGATCAGCCTGTTTAAAACAAAATAAAAAATGCATAGCTTATAGGAATGCCAAAACATAATGGCCACGCATGTGGATGCGGGGTCTCAGAAGGTAGTAATTTGTCCACACTGAACGCGAAAATGCTGCGCAATGTGACACCAGCCAATTAGAACATATCTGATGTTTAATATACTGTTATGTGGAGCAGGATTTTAGACCAATTATATTTCACAGTGGCGGGGCTTCCAAGCATGATGCTGCTGAAATAGAAACATCAACAAATTGTCATTTGTCAAGGTCACGGCTGATTAGGACAAAAAAATGAATAAAAAAAAATAAAATAAAATAAAATAATTATCTCATATTGTCTGGTTAGGACATTTTGTGACTCATGAACAAACACACAACTTGCACTCTCACTTCCAATACAGTCCATCACAGACCTCTTACAATCATACAAATATAACTGTTTTATTCAATAATATGTAATAATATGTAAAGCCCCCCTCCCTCCTCCCGGCCCAGAGATGTATAATTGCTCTAGAAATGTAGACGGGGCAAGTTCGGAGGCCAGGAGAGGGTGCTAAAGAGATCCTGTGCTCTGGAATAGAGGAGTCCTCTCCTAGTACTTCCAATGAGGGATGCGTGCAGTACAAGAGTCCACTCTCCCAGGTGTGTCGGCTTTTTGTTGTCAGAGCAGCACGTCTTGTATCTCACTGCCACACTGCCATGCTGGTTTGGGGTTCTAAGTGCTTGTAGTCCAAAGCAGATATTGCGAGCAGACAGGCCGTTTCCTATTGGCTGTTAAGCTATGGTCAGCCTGTGGTGCCATTGAGCACGTGTATGTGTATTTCTGTCCTTTAAGTCTCCTTAAAGACCTCCATGCTGTTTGGTGGGGCTGGTGTAATTAACTCTGCCTCCAGTGGCTATCTGAACAGCCAATGAGCTCATACCTGCATTCATTGGTAAGATTGGGGGTGGGGCTTATCAGGAAGCCACTTTCCAGTTGGCAGTTACTGCCACACTCAGACTAGTGGAAGACTTATTTGCATTTTGGAAGACAAGAAGATAGGGAAGAAAGGGATTGGCTTGTTTTCTTTTTTGTTTGGAAGACACCTGCAGTAATTCCTGATCGAGAGAAGTGCACTGGCTTTCAGGTTGCAGTTCGAGCAGGTTTTCGCTTACAGCCCTCAAAGTCATTAATGCATCATTTGCTGTGGGTGAGGAGGTTGTAATTAAAAGTTAATCCATTAGTTTGGTAATTAAAAAAATAAAATAAAATAAATCAAAGAAAAGAAAAGAATATAAAACAAGTCACCACAAGGGGAAAACATTTTAACTCAAGCAAATACAAGGTTTCAGCATCCATTTTCTTTCAAAATAAAAACAAAGTTCAACTATTCTTAGCTCAAGGAAGCACCCATAAGATTTTTTTCATTTAATTTTTTTTTGTCTACTACTGACTCCCTGGATCTTTCTGTTTACTGAGGGTAGAAAAATGGCCTTCTGTATTAATTAATATTACAAGTAAATAAAATTCAATAATAAAAAAATAAAAAAATAAAAAATAAAATCTGTACATTTCCAAAGTCCTTACAATATGGCTCACAGCAGTTTTAGCAAGACCAGGCAGCCTATCTCCCCTAAAGCACCCATATACAGTACTGTCATCATTTTGACTTTTTTATCATTCATATGACTTTTTTATAATTCTTTGATCTATATACATATATTTTCTTTTTTACTCCTCTGAGAGACATATAGTATGACATACAGCATGAAAATGTCATAATTGTTCCCCCTGATCCTTGTGGAGCACGCATGTCTGACTCATTTATGCATGCTTGAATTGAGGGAAAATGAAACAGAGGGTGGACTCAATGTGTCCTTGAGAACTTGCCCTGATTTAAAAAAGAGAGCGAGAGTCAGGAGAGATCTGAGACCATAATACTACCAACCAACTTTACACACAGTAAAGCCAGGTCTAGGAAAAGAGAGAGGGCACAAGGAAGGAGTTTGGGTTTTAAATAATATTTCAAATTCTGATATTATTTAGATTGATATTTAAGTTGCTCCAAAACCGTGAGCTTTCTTTTTACCATTTGTGAATTTTAAAAAGTCTTCACAGGGTTTATCTGCCATATAATAAAAGTGAATAACGAGTCCGGTCTGCCATGCTCGACAAAGGACAAAAAACACCATTAACCCACAGTAAAAGTAATCAATAAGACTTCTAAAGCAATACAATTGCTTTGTGTGAGGAACAGAATGAAATTTGTAAGTCGTTATTCATAAATCAAGTAACATTAATAAAGGCCATTAATCAAAGTGCCTAAATACCTTTTGTGTTCCACTGAAGAAAGAAAGTCATACTTTCATGTATGACTTTCTTTCTTTCATGCCGCACGCATGAGGTGTGTAAATAATTATAGAATTTACATTTTTAGGTTAGGTTACACTTTAAGTTTCAAACTGACTCTATGTCTTAGTATAGTCTCCTCCTACATTTTCACACAGACCCGATAAAGTCTCACAAAAAACTCCCAGTTCATAGTCAGCTAATGTCCTTGGTTTCCTCAGTTGCACAGGGAAATTATTGCTCACAGCACTGGGCTATTGCTCTCCAGTTTGGCTTTTATTGAGTCAATCGATCGTTACTTCTCTCTCTCTCTCTCTCTCTCTCTCTCTCTCTCTCTCTCTCTCTCTCTCTCTCTTACACACACACACGCACACACGCACACACACACACACACACACACACACACACACACAAAGAGAGAGCTGGAGGGAAGGTTATTAGCCAATGGACGCACAGGAGAGTGTTTAGGGAGACTGCTCAGGAAATGGAGCGTGACTTTGGAGCACACATGAGGGGGCGTGTTTGCACCACATTCGTCCTTGTATTCTCAACGATCTCCGTTGGGCCAGGTAGCTGGTGTACACACCCACACACACATATACATCACCCTCCCCCCATCCTCAAAGGACCCTCTTCCTCTTCCGCTCAATCAGCAAGAAATTCGTTCAGTGTCTAATTCACACACCAGGAGCTCTGCACAGCACTATCTCACTCTCTCTCATCATTAGCACCAAAGAACACGCTCTCCTCCAAAAATCCATCTTAATGATCTTCCAGTTTCCTTCTCATAATCTAATGTCTCTAAAGTCGTCTTCCTCACCACCAACTTCAATCACTGAGTTGCCCTCAGGACTTTCAGAAACTCTCGCAGCGAGAACGCACTCATCCCAGATTTTGTCTCGCATAGCCAAACTTTCTTGAGTTAATCCATAAAGTCTTTATCTAGTTACTCTTCGACATACGAGAATTCTCTGTAAAGGAATATTTCACACCACAATGAAAGTCCTGTCATTATTTACTCACTCTTATGTTGTTCCAAACCTAAATTAACACAAAAAAATAAATGTTAAATAATGTTGCGACCGCTGATTTCCATAAAATAACATTTGGTAGTGACTTACTACTTGTGGTTCTTTTGTCATGAAGTCTGGTCACAAGATGGACAAGAACCAATGAAGTTTGATGTTATTGATGTGTTGCCAATTGGATTGGTTTCTTTTCTGTTTACATGAGTTAATTATTACTTAAATTTCAATCTGTTAATCAACAAAGTGATCAGATGCCTTCAAATGACTTGGAATATGTCACATGAGTCACATGGACTATTTCATGACACTTTCAAGTGTTTAAGCTTTAAAGTGATTTGCTATCAACTGCTATTGTATGGAAATTACCAATCGCAACATTCTGTAAAATATATCTGTATGTGTTATGCAGATGAAAGAAGTAATTTGGGTTTGGAACGACATGAGAGTTATTAAATAATGACAGAATTTTTATTTTATGATGAACTATTTCTTATGAATTCTTCTCGTAACAACTTACACTACTACAATTGTCCACATACACATATCATGTTTCAACATGCTAAAACGTTCTGCAACATGCACAAACCTTCGTTAACATTCACTGTATGTTCTTCTGACTTTCTATTACATTTTCCTAAATATAAAGTATCTAGCATTTTTCTAACAAGTCCTTTGAGTTAGTCTGTTACTGTAAAATATTTTTTTCATAGTACTTTTGTCTTGTTTTCCAGTAAAAATATAGAAACATTTTTAAAACAATTCAAATGTCTTGTTAAAAAAAAATAAAAAATAAAATAAAATTAAAAAAATTGAGTTTAGTATGTTTTTACAAGAACAACTAGAATTAATATCTTGTGTTATCATGCTTCTCAAGTGTTTTTTTTTTTGCTTTGTTTGTTTTTTTCTTGTTTAAAGGATGGTTAGATAAGGACAAAAATGATCAGTAAGAAAAGAGTTTAGTTGTATTTTTTGGGTGTTTAGAACAAGGAATACGTGCCACGACTCAAGGACATTGGGGTGACCATGACCACACACACACACACACACACACACACACACACACTGCATGTTGGTGCAGCTATCATTATGATGACTCTCCATAGACATAATGATTTTTATACTGTACGAACTATAGATTCTATCCCCTAACCCTACCCCTAAACCTAACCCTCACAAAAAACTTTTTGCATTTTTACATTTTCAATAAAACATCGTTAAGTATGTTTTTTAAGTGATTTGAATTATGGGGACACTAGAAATGTCCTCATAAACCACATTTATAGCATAATACCCTTGCAATTACCAGTTTGTAACCTAAAAAAAAAGTCCTCGTAAACCATTTAAACCTGCCTGTGGAATTACAAAGAGCTGTTTGCTCACAGTTTTCCTTCTGCTTTGATGTCAAACACTTCCTCTCTGTTATATGTCAATTATGAAACCTGGAGAGGGTCGTCAGTCAACATCTCCAGGCAGATTAAAATGCTCAGACTCGTCTCAACCATTAAAATGATCAACTGTGCCTGTGAGCCGACAGTGTTGGGTTGTTTACACATATGTGCCCACAAACACACACACACACACACACACACACACACACACACACACACACACACACACACACACACACACACACACACACACACACACAAATAATAGAAGCAGATGTTCAATTTGCATCATTCTGTCACTTTCACATTCTAACACACTTTAAGCACATGCACAGACACAAACAAACTCAAGCTTTCAAAAACAATGTCATTGATCAGCGCTCCCCAATTTAAATTTGCATATTAAAATCTCTCATCCACGGTGCTTGAATGAGCCGAACATTTGCGCGAATGGGAGTAAACAATTTAAGCAATCATGGCTGGACTCCATGTAATCCCCTGTAAGAATTCCATCAAAGAGCTATCAAACAACTGCCTGTAATAATCTCCACTCCTTTGCCAATGATGCCGCTCTGAGCCCACTGGCCATTAAACAATAATAGAGTTGTCACAAGAGAATTTAGTTGTTTTTTTCTTTTTATCATATATATTTGTTCTTTTTTGATCTTAAATCCTGCAGGAGTATGCCACATATAAACGAAAAAACAGATGCTTTTGATTGTAGATTCACTCGAAATTCATTTTCATTTTCATCATCATCAAGAATAAAGTTACTAGAATGAAGTTACTATATCTACATTTTTGCAAAAAGATTTTTATGTGGCTTGTACGTATCGTGGCACACTAATGACCACTAGAGGTGCTAAAACAGCATGACTTTAATTCCCTTTCACACAAATCATGAGTAAAACGGCAGATTATCAGTTTATAAACACGTACTTTTCACCCTGTTCCTCAAACAATGCTGTCTTATGACATCAAAACACTTTTACTATACATACATTCTAATGTTTGCATTACATGACCAATTGCATTTATAAGCTTGTTCATGCGTGTTCAAATTGCGTGGTAGCTCAACTGATAAGACTGTTGCATTTGCGACCCAAAGGATCGGGGTATGAGTCCTGAAGAGCATGCCAGTGGACATGTGGGACAACAAAATGATGTGGTTGCTTCAGCAAATGCATTTTTCATGTCACATTTGCAATTTATGACATCATCAGTTAGGTTTAAGTTTAAGGTTTAGGGTAGGGAGGTTTGTTCATTTAAAACTCGATAGAACTTAAACTTAAAAACCTCATCAAATTTAACTCGCTTTAAGTACCACACAGTCGACATTTCACCTTGGAACTTCCCCGATACAGTTATGTATAAGGAACCATGTAATAATTTGCAAAACTGTTGCCACAGTCACATAATTTTCATGAGATCAGGCTGAGAATAAAGGACAGAAGAGCAAAACCATTGTTTTGTTCCATTAAAATCTCTGTTTTTAGTTTATAGAATGTGATCCGATCAAAGAGAACTATTTGCTTCCTTCTGTCCTATCACAAGTTTGGCCTGATACCATTTGCTCCTCTGGCTGCAGTCCAGCAAAAATCAATCTACACCTGAAGACCAATAGAAATGGATCCTCCTAGAATGGTCCAATAAAAAATAATTTTATTTAACTCCTTCCTGTAGTTTAAGCTCTGATTGTTACAGAGAGGAGGCGTTGTGATTGCAGGGAAATTGAACCAGCAAGGGCCTCATCTGCTGGGATCATAATGATGATATTAGGCAATAACCTCTCTCTCTCTCTCTCTCTCTCTCTCTCTCTCTCTCTCTCTTGCTCTATCTCTCTCTCTTTTTCTCTCTCACCCAAATGGCTGTGTCTAGAGGGTTACACCCTAAGTCTCACAAGAGTCTCATTCACTGTTACTAAGTTTAAGTTTAGGTTTAGATTTAGTGGTAGGGTTACGGTTAGGTTTAGGGGTAGGTGTAGGGTTTCTGTAGGACTCCAAACACACAATAAATACAGTGTGTGAACATCTTATACGGCTCTTGCCGGGACGTTACCTTCTAGACACAACCCCAAAACACATAATTTAAAAATATCAAGTATCAAATATCAAACATATCAAGTAGAAACCTTGATTCTTCAGACAGAATGTATGTTGTTTGCATTTTTCTTACAGCCACTGAAATTTATGGCGGGCTGACACTGTGAGAGAGCTAGTGTGGGACCTTTGGGGGCACATCTCTGAAACATGTTTTTGTAGGGGAGTTATGGGATCATATGGGGGGTCTGGTGTCATGCTGGGACATTGAAAGTATATGTGGACTGGTTTGCTAGAGAGAGGCTGGGGGTTCCCCTCTCTCTGCAGTGAGCCAGGGGCCGCTGTCTGATTTTTCTCACTCAGAAACCCACACTGAGCGGCCGATTGTACAGTTCTTCCTGCCCTCATTGCATGAAGTGTAGTTCTCAGTGTAGTCCCTGTTAATGCACTTCCCTGTGTGCACCCCATGTGCTATGAAGCATCGGCTCTGAGGCCCTCTTTCCTCCCGTTCTGGTGGGAGGGTGAGTCTGAAGTCTTTACAGTTTTGCGAGGAGGACTCTGCTCCGCTACAAGCTCATGCAGTGAGGGTTCCTTGTACATGGCCACTGAGGAAGCAAAAGAGAATAACAAAGACAGATTGATGTTATTTTAGACAACAACGGAAGATCTAGAAGAAGTTACTTTTACTTTTACTGCTGTCTGCGTTGGTTTAGTGCCAAATTCACTTCACATGCATCTGGATATATGCCAGGTTATAACAATCTTCAACATCATTTGATCATAATTTAATGAGTGAATTACGACGGCTATGATTGATATAAAATGTACGCAAACTCTCAGGAATGACCAAGCAAAGACGTATTTACGTACAAGTGAGAAACTCAGAATTCTAGATGATCCTAAGTTGCTGAGTTGTGACATTGGAAGAGGCTTGTAGACATGAAAGATAATAGAAAGTAATGATTTTGCAAAGTTATTTCAATGTTAGTGCTTCATTTCAACATACATTTTTTAAATATGCCAGTCAAGTATCATAAATAACTCACCCGTCGTGGTTTGTTTCATGCAAATGAATTAATAATTTGTTACCATGCATTAATAAATCATATAGGTCTTGTAAAAGTGATGCAGGTGTATTCAATTTATTATTCACAATATAAAAAGAGCTTTTGCCTTTGTTCATTTTGTACTTGTTTAAGTTTGTTTAAGCTTCTTCCTTTTTTGTTTCTGACTTGAATGCATGACATGTTGTAATAACAAATGCCCAACATGGACGTAGGAGCTTCCCAGCTGCAATTAAGGGAACAATAATTTAAATACTCAAGGCGCAGTGTTATTTCAGCCCTGATTGTGCCTGCTTAAACTAGATTGGGGAAGTTAGTAAATAAGATGCTGGTTTTTGCATTGAAGTACAATGTGCAAAAGTGGTGTAACTGTTTAGTGAAATCGCCCTTAAGAATCTGCCAATGAAAAACCCATAGTAGTTCACCACTAATCTGAATACTGGGGAAAACATGTACCCCTCCATTTCTACAGACCATTTCAAGGACGTAAGCAATAACAAAGAAATTATAACGCTACTGCGCATGTCTGGCCCAGAGGCATTTCCAATAGCAGCATCCCAGAACTGTCAAAATAAAATGACTAGCACATCTTTAGCTAAAACAGAACAAATGAGATATTAGCAAAAACTGAAAATAAACAATGAGGTGTCATTACCGAATCCTTTAAATAAGACACATTTTCTCAAAAAATATCAAACGTTTACCTGAAGTGACTTATCCAGACAAGTTGTTGATACTGAGCGCATCTACGCAAGAGAGGCAATCAAATTGTATTGTAGTTTAGCTGCTCACAATTATTTCCTCAGCGGGGAGATCGGGAATATTGGATTACTCCTTTTATAATCAATAAAGCCGTTCAATAAAGCTGTCTATGTGACCTGTGGACAAGATAAGGATTTCTTTTTTAATGATAAAAATACTTTTCTTGTCTCTTTCTTCTGGATAAAAGTGTCTGCTAAATGACTAAATGTATAAGTAAATGACTTGCGCAGCTTCAATCGTTATAATGGGAGCGATAGTCACTTTTAGAACTCTACCTCTCAAACTTAGTATTATTTGGCATATATTTTATTTATCTACCAGCAATAAGATGTGTGCTACAGTTGTTAATACAGCACGTATCCATCCAACCGTCTTGTTTAACTGAAGCGGTTCATGTGTCCGTTTGTCTTTGCTTTTTTTGAGGTCTAAACACTCTGACCTGGGCATCACAGGAACTGCGCTTGGATGGGTTGAGTCATACCTCATTGGCAGATCTTTCAAGGTATCCGGGAGAGGAGAGGTGTCCAAGTCACACCAGCTGACCACTGGTGTTTCTCAAGGATCAGTGCTTGAACCCCTCCTCTTCTCAATATCACTCTCATATTCACACTTCTCAAAAACACAACATCACTCGGACCGATCATTGAGTCTCAGCTTGTATCCCTGCCTGCCTCTTGGACATTTTGGCCTGGATGAAGAAACACCACCTTCAGCTCTACCTTGCCAAGACACAACTCCTCTTGATCCCAGCCAACACATCTGTTGACCACAACCTCACTATTCATCTTGGTTCAACTACACTAACACCAGCCAGAACAGCTCAGAACCTGGGAGTGGTGGTAGACCAGCTTAATTTTACTGCCCACATTTCATCAACCACCCAGTCTTGCAGATTTGCGCTCTACAACATCATGAAAATCAGACATTTTCTGTCTGATTATGCTGCACAGTTCCTGTTCCAAGCTCTGGTCATTTCAAGACTGGACTATTGTAATGATTTGTTGGCTGGCCTTCCAGCTAACACAATTAAGCCACTTACTTCAATTCACTTCACCAGGTCTGTGCTCCAACTCGCTCTATGAACAAGCTGCGCCTGGTGGTCCCATCACAAACAGGCTCAAAGTCTATTTCACAATCGTTCACTTTCTCTGTTCCACTGTAGTGAGGTGGATACCATCTCAACAGTCAAGAACCAGCTGAAAACACATCTGTTCCGTGAGCACTTAACCAATCCAAACTGTACACACACACAAAATAATAATTTTCTGTCTCTTTCTTCTGTGCTAGCACCTATACTACTTCAGCCACCTTGAGAGATTCGCAGTACCTCACTGTAGATGTTGTTGAACTTTGTATGACAAATTTCTTGCTATGTTCTTCATTTGTAAGTCACTTTGGTTAAAAGTGTCAGCTAAATGTCTAAATGTAAATGTAATTTCCATTAGTTCCAGGCATGCAGGGAGCATTCAGCCACCGAACAACATGTCTCACATTCTGATAATGGCATTTTATGATAATCGTGTTAATGTTAGTAACGTTAATCATGTTAAAGTCACTATAAACAAAGCGCCTCCCACTGTTGTTTTGAATGAGGGTGTGTTCCATTCAGAAGTGATTATCCCTATGCCGTATTCTCTTCGAAGACTTTACCATCCACTGTGAGAGCTTTGAAAGGCTAAAAGGTGTGGGGCTCAAAACTAAGGGTCATTCAGAACTCACTTTCTTAAGCGATCTTACAGCATGACTACCATGATTGTTCTCCCTTCAAAGTGCCCTTCGGAGGGTGATTTATCCACTTTCGAATGCAGTCTGAGTTCAGGTGTAGCAGGACATGTTCACGGAACTGTTATGGTCTATGGGTCTATTATGGTTATATTCATGCTAGATTGTGAATATATCCAAAGATATTGTAGTAAGTAATCAAAAATATAGATGGCTTCTTATCGTAGTATGTTATGATGTAAGCCTGTACTAACTGTATTTCTGCATTTGACAACACACAGGTAATACACCATTTTCAGATGGTTTGCTTGTCTGGCTTGCAGAATTTTGTGCACCTGGTTCACCTGGGAAACCAGCTGGCCAACCAGCTAAACCCTGTTTGGCTAGACTGAGAGAGCAGCTAAACCAGCTTAGACTGGTTTATGATTTGTATTTATTTCTATTTAAAATCCACCTGATCTAACCTTCGATGACTTTTGGTAAGAAGTGTGCTGCCGCTTTGGTCTTCTTCACACGGTTACCCTTCATCACTTGGCCATCCCGGTTGATGCCGATGTACCACAAGCGTCCCGACTGGCTCTGGCGGTACAGCATAGAGGAGTATGTCACGTAGTAGTTCTCAAATACGCTCTCTTTGAATTTGCACTCTGGGTTGAAGTTCTCCTACCAAAGAATAAGAGACACAAAAACAAGTTAATAAGTACAGAGATCTTTCATCTACAATGTATGCACATACATGGGTGTAAAAACAACAGATAAAGATAAAGATATGTTCGAACATAAATAACATCATGCCGTACTTTGATTGGTTGGGCCATGCCAGTGGAGAGTAAAGGGAAATCTCATGATGGTGTTTCTTTGAAAGCTATATTCTCCAGAGAGCAGCTGGCACATTATTCTACTCATCAGTTGTGCATACATTTGCATGACTGATGAACTTAACGCTGTCCCCAAAGGTACTTTGAGAGCAGAGAAATGGTGAGCACTGCTCAACATACATGCTGGAATGCAAATATAAACATGTGCGAGTCTCATAAACTCGAAAGCAGAACCCACACATCCACTCAAAATTTCACAGCCTGAAATGAAAAGAAATGCATTATACTTTCAACCATAAACTTTAAATTGGCCATTTCAGAACATAACCTTGCGGTTCCCATTCATTTCTCTTCTGCTTACAGCTTTTCCCACCAATCCAAGCCACTGTAACTGGGTGACTGTAACCAGGAGCGACATGTATACATCTCTCTTTGTCTTTGTCAGGGTCCTTGCCCTGTCACAGAGCAGACCCAATCAGCAGGATTGATTTAGTGAGGGTAACCAAATAGAAACGGCTGACTGAAGCCTTTTGGCAAGAAAGCGGAGACTGAGAGAAACAGACAGAGAGAGAGAAGACGCTGGGATCTGGAAAGGCATGAAAGAGTTAATGGTAGCTTTTTTTATTTTTAAAATATTAAGCAGCTCAGCTCAACTCGAGAGTGAAAACCAGCAAATACAACCACATTTCTGCCTGTCTGCTTTTAGTCTATGCAACGCTCTGTATTTTTTCTTGGATTTGTCTTCATCAGCTCTCTCGATCTTTTTCATTTTCTCACTCTTTCTCCAAACCACCCTTCCTCCCTCCTTCTGCATCAAACTAAGCAGCATTTGGCTCATGTATTTCATGTCCTTGGAATCTCTGATCAATAGATGATCAGCCTCATGGAATACTAATAACAATCTAATCATGTGAAGGTCATCATCACCTCCAACCTTGCATATTCAAGTTCATCCATCCTACACATGACCTAAGACATACAAATCTTGGCTTTTGGCAGGACCACCTTTTTAAGATATTCCTGCTTTAAAAAAGCACTTAAACCAGGCTAAAATGGTTTGCAGGTCTTAGGTGGTCTAGGCTTTCTGGTTTTGAAGGTCTTTGGGACACTTGTCAGCTGATCAGGCAGGGAGACCAGCTAGCCGACCAGCTGAACACCAGACTGCAAGACCAGCTTTATCCAGTTTAGGGTGGTTTAAAATGTGTTTTTCAGCAGGGTTTGTCCTGTGAGAACTCTGCATAAAGCCTAACTTGACCTCCTCTCTTAGGCCCAAGTTGGACATTGACTCCATCTCCCAAGGAGTTTTTACATGATTAGAGGGCCCAGTGACCTGCAGGCAACCAAGATAGTTGCCACCCATTTGTACATGGGAGAGTTCACATTGACCACTTTTGATTATGGGCTTAAATTAAAAGTTCTTTCAGCTTCCATGTCCTGGTGGAATGGGCTGCAATGAGATGTTGAGAAAGATGTCATTTCTGGTCTGCATGCGGAGAATCCTGACAAGTGCGCCAGCCTCTTTATAATGCAAAGCAGCACTCCGACCTTCCCCTGGCCCCACCCCTTCTTCTCCTCCACTTCTTCTTCTCCTCCCTGCCTCCCTCCATTTCTCTCGGTCCATGTGCAAGTTGTCTGACTGAATCTATTTTACCTGGTCATAAAAAGATACATCCCTTTTTGAGCCTCAGTATGAAACAGGATAACTAGCCCTTTTAACCCTTAATACTTTATCCTATTAACGTCTGAGCAAACAAAATATGGTAATCATATACTTGTTTTGCACCTACTATAAAGAATATATGGCTACATAATTCGTATGATTACAGATCTTTACAATTTTTTTTTTTTAAGTATGTAATTACAGATTTATTAACCCATTTTTTCCCCCCAATTTTTCAATACTTCAACAGCACTCATGGACAGACATGAGAGCGGACTTTTACACTAAACACCATGATGAGATCGAATTCACTTGTTGGAATGGACCACAGTCCAAAACCGGAACGGTGCCAGCGTTTCTTGGCTTCAGTTCTGCCACTTTCTCTCAAAACATGCCGTTTATGAGGGGTGGCTGCTACGGAGCGCTGATTCTGTAGCTTATTCTCCATGTGTCTGATATTGGACGGGATAACACGATGGCTTATTCAAAAACAGAAGACAATGATGAAAACCGAAAACTCAAAGTCATGTCAGCTGTATTTTTTGTATCCTTTACATTGTGCGAATATTTCCGGAATGTACACCTACATGGTTTACCGGCAATACGTCGTCATGACAACTTTACACAGACAAGGTTAATAAGCGATTTTATCACACTAGAGTTATGTTGACACGCATTAACACAGTATTGTGGCTAGATCCGTTTACTTTCCTTGTATGTGCGTTACTGCACATGATTTTATTCTTTAGAAAAAGAGGGATAAGTCAAAATTATTTTCTGTGGTAATCAACATTATGCCACAAATGTTTTCAATAGAGTTTAACTTGTATTAAATCTGAAACACTCTTTGTAAGAATAAATATCTCTGAATCAATGTACTGTAAGTCTCAAATTAGTGCTGGTTTCGATGGTAATGTCTGCTGTTCTCAATTCATTCTCAAGAGTTAGAACAAAACACCAAACTTTTTTGGCAGATTTGCAAACTGTTCTTTCATCTTCACTCTTCAAACTTTTGTCCCATGATTTATATACAGCGAAGTACCCAAAAACTCTTTTGTTTTCATCTCTACTCATAATGTGATGTTCAGCCATCTCTGTTGTGAGTGTGTTTTTGGAAGTAGCTCTTGACCCCCTCCCGTCATCCCTCCTTTCCACCCCTGTAGCCGTCCACATTTTTACATTTGTGCATGCCTATTCTAAGTCTTTTTTCTGTTTGAGGTGTGAAGGATTGGTGCTGAACTAGGGGGTTTCATGTCACTTCAATGTCACCATATTCAGTTTCATACAGTTAGCACAGTTTGTGGCCTAATTTATGGTAACACATGATAACAAAACCACATAGCCTACCAATGACAGTTAATTAAGTAGTGTGAATAGTGGTACATCATACAACTCAAAAATTGACCATGAACTTGGAACTGTTATGAAAACATACAAAGCAAAACCCTCTTTATCTTAAAATGTCCTTCAAAAATGTTTTTGTTTTTCCTGGTTGAGAAAACCACTTCATCACACAAATGCCCACATAATAGGTTGCTCAAAAAGCACTATACAGTATATTAAAGTCATACCATATGTAATAGCTTCTTCAAAATAAAATCTATTTAATTACAGCTAGCTTCTGTATTACACATAGATTTCTAGAAGCTACAATGTTGCTTAAATATATGCTTGCATTTTTAAGCCCAAAAATATATGGGTTGTTTTTTTGTTTTTCTTGATTTTATTTCAGTGTGCACTCTACAAACAAACATGCAGACTGAACAAAACACATGCCCACACTCCACAGACACCATAGGGATCTGAGCTATTTTATGAAGACATTTTGTAAACTACTTCTTACAGTTTTTGGTTCAGAGAGCATGAAATTGACAGACGGAGGGTTTGGGATCTGACTGCTGTGTTGTTTTTATCTCTCGTTGAAGTGGAATTAATGACCTTGTTATTGCCACATGGCAAACTCAGAAACACTTTACTTGAGGGCAGTTTACAACACTTGCTCAAGTGCTACAAAGAGCAATCTGTAATGTTTCAGAAGGCCTGTCACACCTTTAATGCTTGTCACAATACCTAAAGCAGGGGGAAACCTTTTACGGTGAAGTTAAGCTAGCAATTATCTTTAAGACAAGAAAAGCACACAATATAGCATTTTTTTTTTAATCCTCTATAATGTCCACAAGAGACTATATAACAAGACACATCCCAGAGCTTGTTACAGAGGCTTATGTTGAAACTGGAATTTTGCAACACTGCTGCTTAGAAATGTTTTTTCTTGACATTTTTATTAGAATGAAAAAAACATGATCTCTATCTCCTTTAGATTCTCAGCAGGTAGTTCTGGAATGTAACACAATGCTGGAGACACAGTTGAATAATTGATATCAATTATGCTATTTCAAAGACACATTTATTATTCAGTGAAACTTTGTATTAGTCAAAAATCCATGACTACAGCTACAGGCATTCTATTGAGACAGAAAGTAGACCAAGAAATTGCCCTTCATTTCAATATCATGCAAAATTCTCAAAAAAAAAAAAAAAAAAGGATTCCCAAGCTATAATTCAAGCTAAAAATAAATCACATTTTTCGGGCTCTATTTTCATGACCTCACTAGGCACAGCGCAATGTCTTTTATTATTTTAGTGCCAATGCAAAGCGCAAGTGGGCATGGGTGCGAGTGTTTGCACTAT
Source organism: Myxocyprinus asiaticus (assembly GCF_019703515.2). NCBI lineage: Eukaryota > Metazoa > Chordata > Actinopteri > Cypriniformes > Catostomidae > Myxocyprinus > Myxocyprinus asiaticus. Next base: position 16,605,865 of record NC_059386.1, read on the forward strand.
CTTGGGGTGTATGCGCAAACTGTGCATGTATTGTATGTAAATGAAGTGGCACAAAGTGCAATTTGCTATTTTCCTGAGTAACAGGTCATTGTGCCAAGACATTTTAATAGCACATCTGATTTCAGTGCAAAGTCTAAACTCAGTTCCTTCATTTGCAGTTTAGAGATTCCACCAGCAGGTGGTAATAAAGTTCATGTCCAAACTCTGTCATCAAATTATGTCCCTGCCAATCACTGTTGTAACCATTCCCCAATATAGCCAAAAAGTTATGAGATTTGTGATAAAATTTCTAGAGGTCATGGTTTATTTTCAATTATTATTATGTTTATATTTACAGTTGTATTTATGATCTAATTTGTACTGGTATATTTCCACCTGTTGTCGTAGAGTTATTTTAAAGTCACTAAAAAAAGGGCCGGTTGGATAGGGTAAAATGGTTGGATTTGGGGAGGTGATTATGTAAGATTTCTTGACCAATTAGTTATTTTTTATTATATTTTCATTTGTTTATATTTTCATTTAATTTATATTCTCATGTTGTAATAAATTAATTTCATTTTTAAAGCAAAATCGACCGGCAGAAGTGAAGTGCGTGCAAAAATCCCTTGATCCACAGCCTAACCTAAAGGCAGACACAATCACTGTTAATACTAGCCATGATTTATGTGTCAGTTGATAAATATGATTAATAATTCTTACATTCTGTATAATTTAACAGAGCCTAAATCCAAATCCTGACGAGGATTGAAGTATGAAGTAAGGTGTCTTTGACAATGTAAACTGACTATTTTTACATTTATATGGATGAAGTTTGCATCAGAATTAAATAAAAGATATATCAACCAATTAAAAAAATAATAATAATTATTCAAATTAATGTAAATAATTTTCCTTGAAAAAATAATGTATTCTTATTTTCACCTGGGTCAATTTTGACCCACATATGCATTCTAAGGGGGTATGGCCATGTATACAATTTAGGGGTTAAAAGTCAATAGTTGTATAGTTTTTACTGATCATTTGCAATGCTTCAGGCGATGAGTAGTTCATTCCCTCACACAAGACATTAACAAAAATTAACATTCTGTCATAATTTACAATTGACTTTTTCTTGCCATGTACGGTTTGTGCGTTTGACAGATGTTCATTGACATGCTACATTGCATAAGTCTATAAAGCATGCAAGGCTACATTGGGACACCAATGGATGGATGAAACAAATGCAGACAATGCCATAATCCATTTAAGCTCTGCCTATGGTGACACTTTACTAATGGCCACAGAGCTGCTGAGCGTGGGTGCGGTTATGATGACATTCATCTTTGTTTTGAGTGACGAATGGAAAGTCACTGTCAATAAGATTCATGTTATGGAATGTTATGTGACATCTCCTGTTTAGGTGACTGATCCAGTGAAGACCTGTATGACAGGCCCCTCCCCCAAACTATTACAAATAAGCATGTGGCACAGACAAAGGGGCCATGGAATAAGGCGATTCTCAGTTGTAGGGTACCAAGATTCATAACTGGGCTTATGGGAAATGGAGGCAGATTAAAATGCCGCAGAGTGTTTATGGGGATGTACGGCTACAATCTGCAGTTCATTTCCTGCAAGGGAGAATCACTTATTCTTTCAGTCTCTCTCTCCCCCTTCTTTGGGTATCTACATAATACAAATTTCAGGGGTGATTCTCATGAAAATATAATGCTGTATTTTACTCAAAAATAAACAAAAAACAATAAGAAATAATAGATTGCATATAGAAAATTAAGCCTATTGTTAGGGCCATAAAGTTTTTTTTATATACCCTCAATTCTTATTACTAAGTTGGTTATTATTATATTATTTTGACAACAATGTGAAAATATATTATATTATTTAAATAAATTATTTATACATGTTAGTTATACTCCTTTGCCTTTAATTTTAGCTTATTTTAATTTAAAAATCATTGTACAACAGCATTTTTAAAACAGATGCCTGTGTCAGAGTGCATTGAAGTCAAAATTTGTTTAAAAAATGTCAAAAGTTTCTCCACTTTTGGTTGCATGATGGGGTGTCACTCTTCCAAACCCTTGTGTTTTTCATCTAGTCTTTGTGACGCACTATCCCCATTGAAATCAATGGATTCACAGCATGCTCTGACGCAGTGTAAACTCTAGTGTGTATGCGCCGTTTCTCTGTTTGTAAGGAAATGCTGGGAATGAGGCGTGTTTTTTAAAGCAATTACATGTGTTCTAGTTTGGATTCATATCAACATGTCTCTGGCTTTTCATTTACCTTTACAAACTAAATCTCTCTCTCTCTCTCTCTCTCTCTCTCTCTCTCTCTCTCTCTCTCTTAGTCTGCGGTGTGATGGTTGTGACTGCATCAGGGACGAGAGCATTTTGAATCTCAATACCATCTGTGGAGGGAGAGAGCAGTCTATTGAAACCATTTATCAAAACTGAGATAAAGGCACCACACACACGCACATACACACACACACACACACACACACACATGTTGGTGCAGCTATCATTATGAGGACTCTCCATAGACATAATGAGTTTTATATTGTACGAACTATAGATTTTATCCCCTAACCCTAACCCTACCCCTAAACCTAACCCTCACAAAAAACTTTCTGCATTTTTACATTTTCAAAAAAACATCGTTTAGTATGATTTTTAAGTGATTTAAATTATGGGGACACTAGAAATGTCCTCATAAACCACATTTATAGCATAATACCCTTGCAATTACCAGTTTGTAACCTAAAAAAAGTCCTCGTAAACCACTTAAACCTGCCCACAAACACACACACACACACAGACACACAAAACACTGTGCACTTCTTCCTAGAGTTCACACACATGCACCTGCACCTGAGTTCAGACATAAACATTATACCGCAAGTTCACTTTGTTTTGAGCAAGCTGTCCTAAGCAGTGTTTAAACTGAGGGACACCCTAGACCCCCATAAGATTTAAGAGAACCCATATGAGACAAAAAAGAACTGTGTAATATGTATATATTTCTTTCAGCTTTTTTCAACTTCATATGGCATCTGAGGGAGTCAGACTTGATTTCCTGTCATAAACTTTTAAACACACCCACAGCCCACTTTTGTGACTGGCACAGGAAACAGGCAGATCCTCAGCTTAACATTTATAACATACTAGCAAGTATGTAAGGGAAAATGTACTGTCAGCCAGTCCTTATCGCAAAATAAACCCAGACAGTTCTTGTTTAACCCTGAAGGGGTTTCTTTCTTGTGAAAAAGACTGGCTGACTGTACATTGTCATGCTTATTACATGGCTACCTACCAAATAAATTAATAAATGGACTTTAAATATTTGGGTTAAAATTATGTTATTATGTTAGAAGAAAGAAATTGCAGAGTCTCCACAAACAGCTGAATTTAAACTTCGATTTGTGTTCTATTGGTGTTTATTTTGTTATAAAATGTTATAAAAATGATAGTCAGACTGCTCATTATCCATCTTATTACATGGTTTATTACAAATAAATAAATAAATAGTAGAGCTGTCAGAATTAACGCGTTAATACGTGCGATTAATTAAAAAAGTTTAATGCTTTAATTTTTCTTTATCGCATTTACCATTAATACAGCATAAAAACTGGTGTTAAGGGCGTAAACTTTGTAATGTGTCCGCCCGGATTCATTACACTGACACACACTTCACAAACAGACACAGCACCAGAGCCCTTCTACCAAGTTGAGACTACAAGCCTAGCATAAAACAGCATAACGTGGCGGTCCCATAGACATTCTATGGCCGGAACTGTCACAACACGCTAGTTGACCATTACACTCTCTCCTGTGATAGAGCTGCAGAGGTTATTATCTCATTAAATAAAAGAATCTCTGACAGTGCTTCCCTGTTAGTGATAAAATGATGGCGAAAGGACCTCTTACTGCTATTTGATGTACAAAACAAGCCCAGATGGGACTTCAAGTATTTTTCAGCCTATGTAAGGCACATGGTAAATTCAAAGCGGTGCTCGAAAATGGCTTTGCTGCCTTGACGTGAATCATGAATGCAACTTCACGATTGTTGTAGGAAAAGAGATAGCCACAGTCAACCGACAGATTAATATTGTGGGTGATGAGGGTTTAAGAGATTTAATGCCCATTGCAATGAATATGCAACCTATGGGGAAACTAGTTCTTTCAATTAGTCAAACTCCCAATTAGACTTTGGGAAATGTTTGATGTGACTTGAATTGATGATATTTTAGTGCATTTCTACGTTTATACTGTAGAAGGCTTTGTTTGGAAAATTTTAATAAAGCATTATATTGCTACATATTGTTTTGTTTTCTTCCTAAGATGGAAATAGATACATTTTTGATAAGAAATTAAATATATACTGTATAGTGTAAAATTTCAGCACTTTTAAAATCAGCGATTAATTGCAATTAACTACATAAAATTCTGCGATTAATCACAATTAACTACAAAAAATATATCGACTGACAGCACTAATAAATAAACATTAAATATTGATTTTAATGTAAATAATTTTTTGCCTACTTATGGGAAGTAAGAAAGTTGACTTGCAATACCCAAATGACCTGGTGAAATATCACTTTATCCCTGGATATGAGGTCATTATTCGGAAACATCAGACCACTGGATGGCGCAACTGACCAATGAGAATCGAGTATTCCAGAGAGCAGTGTAATAATGCTACCTTCATCTGCTATCAGTTTTATATTAAAAATGAGTTTCCTACTCAGAAGTTGCACATAAACGCCCCCTCAAGTCGTAATTATGACAGGTATCCCACAAAGTCCACAACTCCCCAACTGCAAACCAATAATGTGGAGGTTCCCTCAACAGTCTGTCCCCCACTGCTTTCCAGGGCTAAGGCACCAGTGCACACACACAGCTATTGCCTTGATAGTCAAATAAACAGGACAGTAAAGTCTCCAGGATCAGCTCAGTACTGAGCTCTTTATGCTGACAAAACTTCGCCAGTAACTACATCAACACTTCAACTGAGAAATATTACGTCAAAGTTTGTCCAGTCAAAGTGTGTTGTACATAAACACATGGTAATGCATACTGATTTGAAATGTACATGAATCCCAGCATAGCTGAGCCAAACCTGTCTGTCATAGGACAGATCATAGTAAAGAGACCTGTGGTTTGCCATTGCAATTGTTGTTACTTAAAACCAAACCCACATGTCTTTCTTTCTTACGTGTACCACAAAAATTTATGTTAGTCAGAATGTTTGCCTCAGTCACCATTCACTTTCATTGTATGGAAAACAGATGCATTGAAAGTGAATGGCGACTGAGGCCAACTTGCTGCCTAACATTTCCTTTTGTGTTCCACATCAAAAAGAAAGTCATTTTGGTTTGGAACAACATGAGGGGGAATAAAGGATGTCTTGCTGAAGTCTGAAAATTACCCAAATGTTTAACAATTGTATTACACTTTGAATTGACATTTATTAATTTGGTTTATTCTTTTATCAAAAGCACCTTACAGTGCACTGAATGTATACATTTTATTAGTATTATTTATGGGAATCAAACCCATGTCCTTGGCATTGCTAGGGTCATGCTCTATCAGTTGATAAAGGAACAATGTTTTCAGTTTACAGATATCTAATCTTGAGTATAAAAGCTGTCAAATAATATTTTGGGTAATATTCAAGACAATTAATAATTAAAGGGATAGTTCACCCAAAAATGAGAATTCTCTCATTTACTCACCCTCATGCCATCCCAGATGTGTATGATTTTCTTCCTTCTGCTGAACACAAATTAAGATTTTTAGAAGAATATCTCTGCTCTGTTGGTCTTTACAATAGAAGTGAATGTTTGCCAGAACTTTGAAGCGCCAAAAAGCAGATTAAAAAAGCATAAAAGTAATCCATAAAACTGCAGTGGTTTAATCCATATCTTCAATAGTGATATGATAAGTGTGGGTCAGAAACAGATGAATATTTAAGTCCTTTTTTACAATAAATCTCCACTTTCACTTTCAGATGTGAAAGTGAAACTAAACAGGCACCACATGTGACTTTCAGATGTGAAACTGAAAGTGGAGTTTTATAGTAAAAAAAAAAAAAAAAAAAAACGTAAAATTTGATCTGTTTTCCACCCACACCTCTCATATCGCTTTTGAAGATAAAGATTTAACCACCGGCGTCATATGGATTACTTTTATTCTGCTTTTATCTTCTTTTTAGACCTTCAGATTTCTGGCCATCATTTACTTGCATGGTATGGACCTACAGAGCTGAAATATTCTTCTAAAAATCTTAGTTTGTGTTCTGCAGAATAAAGAAGGTCATACACATCTGTGATAGCATGAGGGTGAGTAAATGATGAGAGAATTTTCATTTTTGGGTGAACTATCTCTTTAATTTAAAAACAAAAATAATAAAGTTAAAACATAGGAAAGAAATTGTTCCTTAGAGGGAACATTCTATGTTAAATAGCCATCAAAAGTGTAGCTAACTCTAACAATTGTTGTTTTATAGACATGCCATATTCATAAATGAATAGTAATTGAATGTTGTCATAATTGCAAATTTAGTGGATTTTAACCTTTTAAATCAATGCAGTTGAATTGCCCCTTTCAGATCAAATGGAGCATTTTAAACATTAATGGTCATTACAGGCTTTGCAACAAACACTGGATGAGGACATGAGGAATGTCTGCTCAAAGAGATGTATGATATCCATTATATGGCAGAAGAGTACAATCCCTGAGGCAGCTCCTCTAATTTACGTGGGTTTATTACAATGAGATACTCACAGAGCTTGACAATATAGTGGCATATTATGAATGACCTTCTCTTTAACTGCAGTGAGGAGAGGAGGGAAGGGAGAACAGAAGGTGTGCACGAGAAAATAAATGCTCCAGGGAGAGAGGTTTTTCCCCATTGGCTGTGGTGCCCTCAGAGTCTCCAAGCTTCTCTCTCATCTCTCATGCATTTGGAGATACTAAGCAGATGATCATCAAACAAACATTTGCACTCATTTACAGTATAAACTCACTAAGACAATCTGGAAGTAGACAAACAAAACTACAAACACAGAGAAGTCCTTTGTACACACACACGGTGATATAATAAATCCTTGAAATATTGCAATGATTTACTGCATCCAGATGTCAGTTAAGCAGCATTGTAAACATAAATATAATTCACGAATTAATCCGCTTATGTAACCCTTATGACACTGATTAAAATAAATGTTCCCATCACACACAATTTTACCCAGAATTTAATCTAATGTCGACTCCACTTTCTCTAATACCACAGGAAGCAAAAAATATGTTTGTCTGAGGGCCAAAGACTAGAAAAGGGCATAGAGAGGACAAAACAGGGAGAACGGTTACAGTACCACAGTGAGGACAAAGATGGCTGTTCAGGACGCGTTCAAATAAAATGAAATGGTCAAAATGACAGGGACAGAACAGGAGGAGGACATATGGACCAGATCAAGACATAAGACATAAAAAACGAGAGAGGGAGGAGGGACAGTTTTAGGATAGCAGTGACAGGACAGGATGTCCAACACTCACAGTGCATCAGTAAGCTACACATGGGTCTGAATTAGATACGTTCCCTTTGAACTAAATGCCGCACTCAATTTCTGAGAAGAAAATCCCCTCATTTCTCAGATCACAGTGAAGCAGGAGACAAAAACTCTCTCATCCCCGCTTTCTAATCACCAGCTCTGGGATGCACACTCACATACACACATATAGAGTAAATGCAGCTTAACAAACACACACACACAATATCTTTTTCTCTCTGAGAGCTGTCTCATCATGCTCTTGGCTCTCTTTATCCTGCTCTACCCGTGACACAGTCTAAATATCTGCTCCACCTTGCCTGGTAATGCTGCTGCTTTTCCACTCTAACCCACATCAAACACAATTCGGGTAATTGGTCACACTGCACTGGCTAATCCTTTGTTATTGTTTTTTTATTTAAATGGGAAAGCTTGACCTTTGGGAGCAGTAACAGCATGCATCCAATGTAGTAAAAGGGTCTCTAATATACTTTACAGAGGATTCGATATGCTCTCAGAGCCACTAGAGATTTCTGATTATCCTTTAAGAGTTTGTATGTTAACTTTGTTTCTTTCCAAGTCAGCTTAATCAGTAACACTTTACAATAAGGTTGTATTTGTTAACATTAGTTAATGCAATAGTCAGCATTAACTAACAGGGATCAATACTTTTACAACATTTAATAATCTTGGTAAAAGTTTAGTTCTACACATACTAACACATTTTGTACATATAACAAAATTGTATATGTTAACATTAGTTAATGCATTAGTTAATAAACTAACATGAACTAACAATAAACAAAAGTATATTAAATAAATTAACATTAACCAAGATTAACAAATGCTGTAAAAAAAAAATCCTTATTCTTTTTAGTTCATGTTGCCTAAATGCTAATGAATAGAACCTTATTTTAAAATGTTAATGGGCCAATAGCGTGACACTAATTTTTTTGTCCAGATCTATTAAGTTATTAAACATACATTAAAAATGCAATTCACACAAAACAACTACTTGCATACACCTTTTCTATAATGAACATGTTTTCAATTTCTGAGTTTAAAATCACAAAAAAATTCTAGGGCTTAAAAAATCTAATTCTTATGAAAATCACAAATTACTGAAAAAAGAAATGTTTGCATGAGTCGTGCAGAATAATGTTTTTTTTTTTCTTAAAACAGTAAGCAATGAAACAATTTTGTTTTAAAATATTATTATAACACCAAATCAAAGTCAGTTGGTGTAACCAACAAGTATAGGTTGCCATTTTGTTGCCATGTGACAAACACACACACACACACACACACACACACACACACACACACATGTTGGTGCAGCTATCCTTGAGGACTCTCCATAGACATAATGATTTTTATACTGTATAAACTATAGATTATATCCCCTAAACCTAACTCTACCCCTAAACCTAACCCTCACAAAAAACTTTCTGCAATTTTACATTTTCAATAAAACATCATTTAATATATTTTTTAAGCAATTTGAATTGTGGGGGCACTAGAAATGTCCTCAAAAAACATAGAATAGCATAATACCCTTGTAATTACCAGTTTGTAACCTAAAAAAAATTCCCTCATAAACCATCCAAACCTGCCCACATACACAAACACACAAAACACACACATAAAACAGAAAGGACCCCTTTAGATCATTAAAACTGTGTGAACATAAAAAAAAAAAAAAAAAAAAAAAAAAAAAGAAAAAGCACACATACAGTACTGTGCAAAAGTTTTAGGCACTTGTGAAAAAGTCTTCAAAAATAATGCCATAAATAGTTTTCATTTATCACTTAATGTCATACAAAGTCCAGTAAACATGAAAAAGCGAAATCAATATTTGGTGTGACCACCTTTGCCTTTAAAATAGCACCAATTCTCCTAGGTACAGCTGGACACAGTTTTTCTTTGTTGTTGGCAGATAGGATATTCCAAGTTTCTTGGAGAATTCGCCACAGTTCTTTTATCTGTTTAGGCTGTCTCAATTGCTTCTGTCTCTTTATGTAATCTCAGACTGACACGATGTTTAGTTGGGGGCTTTGTGGGGCCATGACATCTGTTTCAGGGCTCCCTGTTCTTCTATTCTAATCTTTTCTATTTGCAAAAGTAATGTTTGGGAGCCTAACATTTATATTTCCTATTGACAGACTAAAGCTGAAGATATAAATAACCATCTTAAGACAAATGCTTTTGTGAAACATCTTATGTGCCTAAGATTTTTGCACAGTACTGTGTGTATATATATATATATATATATATATATATATATATATATATATATATATATATATATATAAAAATGTACTTGATGGTTTGATAACATGACATTTTTAAAATCACTAAATCAATTTCTGTTTTGTAGAAAATGCTTTGAATGCTTTTTAAAAAACATATTAAACCAACATGGACACAAAGATTACATTCTATGAACTTCTATGATCACTTCGTACAATCTTATATGTCAGTTTATTTTTGGTGGCTATACATATTGAACTACAAACTGAACCATTTTGGTTGGTAAATGGCAAAGACAGAATGTAAAGAATTTTACACCAAGGGGAGAATGTAATAAATTCAGAGCCATAGATAGACTAAAATTGACTCTAAAGAGAGAACCTGAGGAATTAATTAAAACAGAGAGAACTCAAGGAATATATTACCACAGATAAAGCCTAAAGGTTTCAGCGCCATGGAGAGAATCTGACAAATTAAAGACCATTGAGAGAACCTGAGGAAGTCAGCACCATTGAGTGAATGTGACAATTTGACTCTATGGAGAGAACCTGGCAAATTCAACAATGTTGAAAGAACCTGAGGAAGACAGCACCATTGACTGAACATGACAATTTGTCTCTATGGAGAGAACCTGGCAAATTCAACAGTGTTGAGAGAACCTGAGAAATCCAGCACCATGGAGAGAACTAAAATAATTCAACACCATGGACAGAACCAAAAGAATTCAGACCATGGTTAGAACCTTAAGAAATTTAGCACCATGAACAGAACCACATGAAATTCAGCACCATGATCAGGACCACACAAAATTCAGCACCATGGACAGAACCCGAGGATTCAGCATAAAGTGCTAAAGGAAAATTTAGCACCAAGGGAAAAGCCTGAGGAAATCAGCACCAAGGACAGAACCTGCATAATCCTAATTACCCTAATAACATCGTCTTTCGCACCAGTTTGTTTGGCCAAACTCTTTAATGTGAGAAGAGTAATTAAACTCCCTGCATAATTATTTACCTCTCGAAAAGCTGCACATCTTCAATTATATATAAACCTTTATTATAGAGCTGCATAGAGGGCACCAGCATAATTATTGGTGTGGTGGTGGCGTAGTGGGCTAAAGCACATAACTGGTATTCAGAAGGTTGCTGGTTAAATCCCCACAGCCATCACCACTGTTTCCTTGAGCAAGGCACTTAACTCCAGGTTGCTCCAGGGGGATTGTCCCTATAATAAGTGCACTGTAAGTCGCTTTGGATAAAAGCGTCTGCCAAATGCATAAATGGAATGTAAATGTAAATTATTCTAATTACGATAATCATTGCAATCTTTAAAAGAGCATTCAGTCACTTACGGAGGTGTAGAGGTATCCCTCACTGTTCATACCCAGGTAGAAGCCAGTCTTCGCTCCCTGAATCGCCACTATCCGCAGGCCCACAGGAATCAAGTTGAACTGTGCTGTGGGACAAAATCAGAGAGATTCATGCTTAGAAAAATTTAATAAAACACTGGATGAAGAATAGGAATTGGTGGCAGGTATCAGGGAAGTCCCAGACCAACCTATAGAATATGTATCTAGAAATAATAAGTATAGTGGGGACTTTAGGGTTAATTCATATTACATTATCATACAAGTCTGACGAAGCTGTAACTGATGTTTTTATGGAATGGCAAATAGAAAATATCACTGTTTCCTGAGGGGTATCAATGATTAAGGTTTCCAGAAATGCCACATGTCAGATTTTTTGTTGAGTCAATCAGAAGACATTGATGCGCATTCTGCCGGCCAGTAATTTTGCACATTCACAGGGCAGTCCATATATGGGAAGCAGGAAACATTGGTAGCTGGTTGTTAAGTGTATAATTCAAGTTTATTGCCATATTCAGCTTCATACGACATGATTACACAGGAAGCCGTCATGCTGCTTCCGACTGTTCATGTACTCTGAATTCAACCTCATTCTGCCAAGTTACTGACAAGTGGCATCTTTATCAGAAATTTTTGCATTAATTCAAATGTGCTTATCTTTCTCCATGGCGCTACTTATAGCAAGTTGCATGTACAACACTTCACTGGTCCCATGGAAACCTGGAAACAATAAAGTTTACTCTGAGACATGGATTGAAATGGTGAGCGCGATTCAGAAGTTGCATTTTTGCTCTAAAATAACATTTTTATTTCACTGACAGTTGGGTTTAGGGTTGAGGTTTGGGTTAGGAAGTAGGGTTAATAAAATATGCAATATGCAGCTCAGTAAAGATGCTGACTACCACCCCAGGAGTCGCGAGTTCAAATCCAGGGCGTGCTGAATGACTCCAGCCAGGTCTCCTAAGCAACCAAATTGGCCCGGTTGCTAGGGAGGGTAGAGTCACATGGGGTAACCTCCTCATAGTCGCTATAATGCGTGGTTCTCGCTCTCGGTGGGGCGCGTGGTGAGTTGTGCGTGGATGCCGCGGAGAATAGCGTGAAGCCTCCACATGTGTTATGTCTCTGCGGTAACACGCTCAACAAGCCATGTGATAGAAGTCACTACACAACCATGAGGACTTATTGGGAATTGGGCATTCCAAATTGGGGAGAAAAGGAGAGAAAAATTAAAAATAAATAAATAAATAAATAAAATAAAATAAAATATGCATTCCTGTTAACTGTATTACATAATTTGCAACTAAAAATACAACTCGCTTTTGGTACCACCCTGTGGATTTTTCACCTAAACAACACTTCCAGCTTCAACAGCATTAAACAGTCTCTGTAAACACACCTAAATGCCACTTCAGATGCAGCTTCTGTGCCACATTTTCAGTGTAAAAATGGCTTTGCACTGTAAATATTTTAGACAACATGGCATGTGATGAAACAGGATAACAGTGAAGAAAAAAAGAACAACATAGAGAAAGGATGGAAAACTGTCAGAGATGTCAAAAGATAATGGCAGGAGGGAGGAGGTGGTCTATCCAAGAGAGACTATCTGTCCTCTGTCTGTTGTTCTTAATAGAAAAATGTATTATGTTTGATATGGATCATTCAAATAAACCACATCAAAGTTAATGCTTCTTAGAGAGAGAGAACAAGAAGATAAACAATATGGAAAATAAAAGACAATGAGAAAGATTAAGGGAGGAAAAGAATTATAGAAAACAGAGAAAGAGAGAGGATATTAAGTTAACCCAAAATGAAAATTCTGTTATCATTTACCTATCTTCATGTCATTCCAAACCTATATGACTTTTCTTCTTCCGTGGAACACAAGCTATTTAGCAGAATGTCCCTGGTCACCATTCACTTTCATTGTCATTATTTTTCATACAATGAAAGTTTTTTCTAAATAACTATGGAAGAAAGTATTTGGAGCTACATGAACAACTATCCCTTTAATTCTGAATGAAGACTAAGGAGCACTGCTTAAATAATGCTATAATTAGTCTTAAGTGAAATGTCCTGCCAGTGTTTGACAGATATATGACAGCATGTAATTGGTGTTGGACAGTATCATAACAATCTAAATTCCATCCTTGAGATCTAATACAACGCTATCAATTTCACTTCATTGGGCACGAAGTGTTTAGGATGCTTGTCAGAGCACCCTGTCACAACGTTCATGCGACGCTGCAGTTGTATTTTTATTTAATATCTGCAACAGTCATTTCAACAGACATCCGTGACATGTAAGCTAGTCCTTAACGACTCAGACAGGAGTGTGCAACGCTAGCGTACCCTGACAACTGTCATCCTGATAAAATACGTCTCAATCTGTTATACGTACACCCCGAAAACACACATAGAGCTACAAAAAGCACAAGGAGTACAAGTGAACTCATGACACATCACATGTCTGCTCTTGTTGGCATGACTTGCTCTGTCTCACTCTCTTTCCCTTCATGAACATGTTATGGTGACTCAACATAAAAACATCATTATCATCACTGTACCAGCCAGAAAAGAACTGAGACCTCATGTTGAACTTATATAAAAGACACTGCCATAAAAAAGTCTTCGAGAAAAGCACACATGTGTGTCATAGGTCCAAAATCTTAACCCAGTACAGATTGGCTTAAACCTAACAATATACACTCATGACCACTTTATTAGGTATACCTGTACGCCTACATATTCATGCAATTTTCTAATCAGCCAATCGTGTGGCAGCAGTGTAATGCATAAAATCACGCAGATACGAGTCAGGAGCTCCAGTTAATGTTCACATCAACCATCAGAATGGGGAAAATATGTGATCTCAGCGATTTCGACTGTGGCATGATTGTTGGTGCCACACAGGCTGGTTTGAGTATTTCTCTAACTGCTGATCTCCTGGGATTTCCACGCACAACAGTCTCTAGAGTTTACTCAGAATGGTGCCAAAAAACATCCAGTGAGCTGCAGTTCTGTGGACGGAAGCATTCCCTTTTCATAGAATTTGATTAGGGCTGCACGATTATGATGAAAATCATAATTGCAGATTATTTCCTTTGATATTGTAATTGTGATTAGTCATTTTAATTAATAGAATTTACATTAAAATACTTATTTTGTGTGGAGCAGTTGCATGCCATATTCTTTATGTAGGCTATGCATCAAAACAACTTGAGAACTGTGTTCCTGAACTGTTTTAATATTTTAATTGCATGTAAAACAAAAAGTGGTATTCATATTTTGAATAAATTGTACAAAGTATTATTTAGATAGTGAGCATTACTGATATGCCTTTAGACTAATCTAAACGCATCAGACTGGCCTTTGCATTCATGCATACAACGGCCCAAAAAATATGTTTGGCACAATGGTAGAGCACCTAAATGGAAAGCTTTAATTTACACTTTTCACAATTATATAATTGCGACAGCTGTAATTGTAATCTCGATAATTTTTTCTATTAATTGTGCAGCCCTAAGTTTGATGATGTATTTTTACCTTAATTTAGCAGCGTAAATCTGGCAAACCTGTTTTATTTCTTATTATACATTATTTAAAGTGTATTTACTGTATATCACTGCATATATAAACAGCAAACTAGTCAACACTGCTGAGATGGGGGTTTAAATACAGCTGCTTAGAGCAAATGGGAACACAGTAATCTTTGCTATAGTCTCCCATTTACTTCTACATGTCAGCGATGACGTTTACAGTACCTTGCTATAGGCTACTGCCTGGCAAAGGCAAAGCTCAGTAACTACACATTATGTCAAAATTAATTTGTGACTAAAATCTAATTTTTTAGATAATGATCTGTCCTGTGACAAACAGGTTTGACTGAACTATGCTCACATTCAGATTTAAAAAAAAAAAAAAACAATTCTGATGGAGACTATTTTATAAGCCACATTTGGCTGGACAGTCAATAGTTTACTTCTGCATTCCAGACCTGGAAATGTAAAAAATTGTCCATAATGGCCCAACAACTGAACAACCTGTTTTCTTTTCTTTTTCTTTTCTTTTTTCCGCTGGTCTACATCTGGCATTTTGACTGTGTGCATTTGTTTTCTTCTCTGTCTTTACACAGATTATTGCAACAATCTCATACATCTGCTGATCAGGAAGTTCCACAACAACAGCAAACAACTGCGTGAGAGATTCACATCGATCTCAAACCCTCGCCGCTCAAGAACAACCATAACAACAACAAACAACTGTGGTAAGTCATGGCACCCGCTCATGTTATTGCTTCCTGCATTGCATGCCACATGTTTACTATAGCTTCTTCCATCAGCAGTGAGGGATTTACATGTGATAATTGTAAGGAATTAGTCAGGTTGATGGAGAAGGTTAATGAGTTAGAGACACGCATCCGAACGCTAGTGGAGGTCAGTGAGAAAGAGAAGCCGGTAGATACTGTTTCAGATGCAGGTAGAACAGCGAGCAACACACACCCATTTTTTTCTGGCTATAGAGCCACCACAGCAGGGCGTTTGGATAATGTCTCATGTTAGGGTTTCTCGTGTCCCCACTCAGTGATGCACCCACTGAGAATCATGTTGAAAGTGCCCTTGTTATAGGAGATTCTATTGTAAGGAGTGTGGAAATAGAGACTCCATCCACTATTGTTAATTGCATTTCGGGGGCTCGGAGTCTTACATCAGATCAAATTTACAAGTGCTGGCTAACGCAAAATGCAGATTTTTTTAAATTGTTATTTATGTCGGCATTAATGATGTCCGACTTCACATGTCGGAGATCACTAGAGATAATATTAAAGAGGTGTGTGAACTTGCAAAAACAATGTCAGACACTGTAATATGCTCTGGTCCTCACCCTGCTCTTGATGGTGACAAGGTTTATTGTAAATTAGTGTCACTGAATGGCTGGATGTCTGAGTGGTGTTCGGAGAATAGCATAGGATTTATAGACAATTGGAAGAGTTTTTGGGGTAGACCTGACCTGCTAAAGAGAGACGGACTCTATCCCTCCAGGAAAGAATGTGCCACTCTCCTCTCTAGTAATTTGGCTCTTAGTCTCAATAGTGATAGTATTTGACCTACTGGGGACCAGGTCAGGAAGCAGACAAACTGGCTAATCCGAACGTCTGCAAGCTGCCTTGAGACATCACACAGGTCACATAAACTACAACACATAGAGACTGTATCACCTAGATATTATATAGAGACTGTGTCTGTTCCCAAAACTACCAAACACAAACCCTTCACTAAATAATTTAGAAAACATTTGACTAAGGTAAAACTTGAAAATAACAAAAAGCATCTGTGTCAAATCACAAAATTGAAGATAAACATCTTATAAAAGTAAGGATACTTAGATCTCTTTCAACCAAAACACTAATTGTAAATGAAATTATTACAGATCATAGTTTGGATGTGCTCTGTTTGACTGAAACCTGGATTAAAACAGATGAATATATTAGTTTAAATGAGTCTACTCCCTCAGGTTATTGTTATAAACATGAGCCACATCTGAAAGGTCGAGGAGGAGGTGTTGCTGCAATTTACAGTGACATTTTTGGTGTTACTCAGAGGACAGGATATATGTAAGTTTAAGTCTTTTGAACTAATAATGCTTAATGTGACACTGTCAGATACAAATCAAAAATCTTTGTCATCTTTTGCCCTTGCTACAGTATATTGATCACCCGGGCCGTATTCTGATTTCCTTGGTGAATTTGCACATTTTATATCAGATCTAGTTACTGTGGATAGAGCTTTGATTGTTGGTGACTTCAACATTCACATAGATAATGAAAATGACACATTGGGATTAGCATTTATCAATATTCTCAACTAACTTGGAGTCAGACAAAATGTGACAGGACCAACTCATCGCCATAATCATACGCTAGATTTAATTCTGTCATATGGAGTTCATGTTGATACTATAGAAATTCTGCCGCAGAGTGATGACATCTCAGATCATTACCTCGTCTCTTGTATGCTGCGATCAGCTAATGCTACTCAATCTACACCACGCTATCATTCAGGTAGAACTATTCTTTCGACCACTAAAGATAGCTTCACCAATAATCTTCCAGATTTATCTCATATACTCAGTAAACCAAAATGTCTAGAAGAACTTGAAGTAATAACAGAAAATATAAATACAGTCTTCTCTATCACTCTTGATAGTGTCGCCCCCTTCGATTAAAGAAAATTCAAGAAAAAAGCTGCACACCATGGTACAATGATCACACTCATGCTCTCAAGAGAGCAGCTCGGAAAATGGAGAGCAAGTGGAAGACTACAAAATTAGAGGTATTTCGTGGTGCATGGAAGGATAGTGTCTATAGCTCCAGGTCAGCATTTTTTAGCAAACTCATAGAAAATAACCACACCAGTCCTAGGTGTTTATTCAGTACTGTGGCTAAATTGGTTAGGAATAAAGCCTCGACATAACCAGATATTGCATCGCAGCACAATAGTGACAATTAATTTCTTAACTGATAAAATTGAAATCATCAGAAATAAAACTTGAATTAAGCAATCGTCTGTCACAGTACCACAAAAAACAGTGTCTTATATTTTTCCCCACGAGCAACTTCAATCCTTTGCTGTCATAGATCATGAAGAGCTAACAAAACTTATCGAAACATCAAAAGCCACAATGTTTATGTTAGTTCCAATACCAACTAAGCTCTTAAAAGAGATATTCCCTGTAATCTCAGAACCTCTTCTTTTTTTTTTCTCCCCTTTTTCTCACCAATTTGGAATGCCCAATTCCCAAGTCCTCGTGGTGGCGTAGTGACTCGCCTCAATCCGGTTGGCAGAGGATGAATCTCAGTTGCCTCCGCGTCTGAGACCTTCAGTCCACGCATCTTATCATGTGGCTTGTTGAGTGCATTACCACGGAGACATATCATGTGTGGAGGCTTCACGCTATTCTCCGCGGCATCCACACACAACTCACCACGTGCTCCACCGAGAGCAAACCACATTATAGCGACCATGAGGAGGTTACCCCAAGTTACTCTACCCTCCCTAGCAACCGGGCCAATTTGGTGGCTTAGGGGACCTGGCTGGAGTCACTCAGTATGCCCTGGATTCTAACTTGCGACTCCAGGGGTGGTAGTCAGCGTCTTTAATCCCCCTAGAACCTCTTCTTAATATTATTAACTCCTCACACTGTTCGGGACACAGACACACTCACTCAGTTTAAGTCTAGACTAAAGACTCATCTATTTAGCCAGGCATACACCTAATTTATCCATCAACTCACAATTAGGCTGCTTTAGTGAGGTCTGCCGGAACCAGAAACATTTATCGTGATCTATAACTCTGCAAAAAATGCTATGGCATCTATGCTAATATTATTCTATTTTTTTTTCCCCCTGTCTCAACTTCGGGATTCATATCGGCCAGATCCAGCTCTGATCCTGCTTGGTGTCGGACTACACTGCTACGTGTCTCTTGAGTGATGACGACTAAATGCAGCCAGACATCACTTGTCTATTACGATGGACTTCAGGGGATGAACTGATGCCAACTCCAACCATAAGACATGGGATACTTCATATGCCACTGACTGAACCTTGGACTTAGGATAGACCTCACCGAAATGTACTGACGGTTGAACTGCGATGCACCTCTCTGCCTGCATCACCTTGGTCTAATGATGGACTACACTCTTAAATTGAATACATAGACTATAAATGAATTGCCAACAAAAGCCTTCATCAGCCATCTAACAAAGGACATTGCATTTATGTGAACTTCTGCAGTTAATCCAGGATGGACTTCAAAAACAGTAGTCATTAATCTTACAGTTCATACAAAATCTTTGTTTAAACACTGGCCTTTAACACTTACTTAGATTACTAATTTTAAACCATGACTTGCACTGCACATAAATAACTAATATTGGCATTATATTCATGCTGTTTAGCCACAGTGAGCCTGGTTTATCCCAAGGTTATTTTTCTCCTACATCTTATGGAGTTGGCTTCGGCTTGCTCACTGGGGTTCTAAATACAATTATTATTTAATTATTTATTTTTATACACAATTTACAATCATATTTAATCAAACTACACAATGATGACTCAAAGACTTTATAGATATTACAGTTTCATTTTCTGTTAATGCATGATTTTCTGTAAAACTGCTTTGAAAGATGTGTGTTGTGAAAAGTGCTATACAAATAAAAATGACTTGACTTGACAACCAAAGGTCACACTGAGTCTGTCAGGTGTGAATAACAGCTGAGAATGTTACACGCATGCACGCATGCACACACACACACACACACACACACACACACACACACACACACACACACACGTTGGTGTGGCTATCCTTATGAGGACTCTCCATTGACATGATGATTTTTATACTGTACGAACTATAGATTCTATCTCCTAACCCTAACCCTACCCCTAAACCTAACCCTCACAAAAAACTTTCTGCATTTTTACCTTTTCAAAAAAACATCGTTTCATCTGTTTTTTTAAGTGATTTGAATTATTGGGACACAGAAATGTCCTCATAAACCACATTTATAGCATAATACCCTTGTAATTACAAGTTTGTAACCTAAAACAAATGTCCTCGTAGACCACCCAAACCCGCCTAAACACACACGCACACTTACAGAAGCAGCTGTTCTCGTCCCTTGTGCCGTCCATGATGCCATCCGGCAGCATCTGCAAGTAGTAGCCGTGCTGGCTGTACAGGCGGGTGACGATGCCTTTTAGCTGTGGCTCTGCTGAGAAAAAAATGATCACAGGCACACACTGTTAGCCCAGGGAGAAAACATCACAGCTTGTGCTGTACATGCATGGCATTCTTAAAGTTTGCACAGAGTACATCAACAGTGCGTAATGTTACTTACACTGCACAGGGGGGGCAATCTACAGTACACATATTGTGCAACATTTTTAAGGAAATAACTTTGTGTTGGGATTCAGAACAAACTCCCCAGTGTATAAGAAATATTAAAACAAATTCAAACAATATATCCACCACCCCCAGAATGGTATTCTGTTCTGGGTGGTTGCTTGACATAATACATTCACTAAAAAATGACATTGGGAGCAGTTGGTTAAAGCAGTCATGACATGCTGTATTTTTTAAATATGTTCCTTAAGGTTCACCTATAACACTGGTAAAGTTTTTGCCACAAAAAACTGTCAAGTATTTGTAAAACATGATAATTTCCCACCCTCATTCTGACCCTCTCTGGTTTTGGTGCTGCTTTTCCTTTAAGACTTGACAGTAAACACCCACTGTTATGATTGGCTCTCTGCTCTTGACTGACTTGCTCTGCTCATCACTACTGGGTGGGGCTACGAAAGTGATTAAAGGTAAAGTAGGTGTTTATGTGTTGTTGTGGGGGCGGTCAGATGCAGATGTTCACCACATGTGACATCACAATGTGGAGGAAGTAGAGAACAAGATGTTTTGGCAACTTTGTTTCAACAAATGCTCTTTTTTCAGTGAGGAGAAAGTTTTGAGTTCTGAAGCTTTCAGTATGTTTTTATAGTACAATGATCTCTTATATGTCAAAAGATCAAGGAACATTTTATTCCTCATGTCATCACCCCTTTAAAAGAAAATGCGAAATGAAAGAAAATTGGTTAGAAATGTGAAGTTTGTTCAGAGAAAAGCATGATGTACTGTATGTGTAGATGCGACTTGGGATTTTTATCTACAGGTTCCCACACTTTTTGGCCAATGATTTTCCATGATATATATAGTCAATTATGATTTCTGGATAAGGATTTTTAGAAACCATTTTGTTTCAGACCGATTTGCCAATGAATCAGTTAAATCAATTTGTAAAATAGTTTGCTGTTGTCAAAAGAGATTAGTTCAGATTCAGCTTTCTGTTGCACCTTTACGCCAGTAGGTGGCGACAAATGTGTGTAATGTCAGTTATTGAATAACTGATTCAGATGGTTTGTTGAAATTCATGAATCGTTTACGTCACAACCGAATCATTTGTTGTGTTCGAGTTCATGACACAGGTGCCAAAGCATGAGATATTCCCCAAACATTTTCTCCATAGGCATTTCAAAAAATATATTTAATAAATATTTCTTTGCCTTGACCCAAACCAGAAAGCTCTATTATTAATTAACAACATTAAAATTTTTATTTGAAGCAAATCATTTTCAAAAATCTAAAAAAGCGATTGGTAATTGGGAATTTATAGGATTGGTGGATCTCACATAGGGATCACAGCTCCGGCATGAGATCTGGAGCCAGAGAAATTGTTAGTTGGATTTTACCAGACTTACCTGCAGATTGAACTCTTGAATAATTAATTCATCAAGTGCACCACCGCACGGAGAAAAAACTTGGTAATCGAGCAGGCTGAGTATGCACAAACTTATATTCCTTCCTATTACTTAGGATAAAAATGTTTATAGTTAATGGGCATATGTTGCGTGTGTGGGAGTGTTTGTGCACGCACTGTGTTTAGCCCAAATGACAAAGCAGTTCACACTGCAGGAAAATCTTTTTTTTTTTTTTTTTTTCCAAATAAGATTTTTTTAGACTGACTTTTCAAACTGCAGGTTATATGTGGACAGATTAGATTGTTTTTCTGTTCTGACTGCAGTCGCTTTAGCTAGCACGTCCACATTAGTTTTTATAGTAATGATGCAAACTTGCGTATGTTCACCATGTGTGAGAGTTTATGGATGTTTTTCATAATTTCCAAATATTAACACATTTTTAACAGAAAACTGCTTAAAATATGGGAGAGGTTGCGTATGCAATGTTTATTGCTATTAAGGCTTACAACTGTCCCGTTTTTGCCAGACGGCCTATATTTGTCCTGTATTGAAGCAAAAAAGGATATCAAGACTCTTGAAGAGGACTCCCATCCTTAACTGAAGCACTCAAAATGCTCAAGTGTCCTGTATTTCGCTTCGGCATAAAGCGGCAGCCTGTTTCAGCTTATCGCCACCGCTTCGGCACCATTTGGCCCCATTTCACGGCCGGCCCACCGGAAAATGTCTCGGTTCTCCCTATGGCCAGTCCGCCCCTGGTCATTTGACTAATGCCCTTACAGTCAACAATCACTCTAAACTCACTTTTTAAGTCATTTTTTATTGAAAATTATCTTGTAATGATCCTACTCTGTTGCCATCATTATAGTTTTCAATTCGAAATGCACTGTGAAGGCATCATTTATGCCGTTTGGAATGCAGTTTACTGTATGTTTTCTCGTCACAACACCTGACGAAACAACCCGTTGCACACAACGAATGATGAAAAAACACACAAATCCATTCTGACTGTTTATTTTAATTGGTGGGTTGGTCATTAGGGCACCCATCGGCAGAAACATAAATCGGCAGTGCATGTCGTTAGAATTTTGCAATGAAGCTGCAAAACAAGATGCAACAAATGTGAATGGTGAATAAGGCTAACATTCTGCCTAGCATCTCCTTTTGTGTTCCACAGAAGAAAGTCGCACAGGTTTGGAACAACACAAGAGTGACAAAGTGATGGCAGAATTTTCACTTATGGGTGAACTACCCCTTTAAACTTGTTCATCTAGAACTGCTTGAAGACATTTGTTATCTCATTCTCTGTGATAGAGCAATTTTACCTTGAACGCCCTGTCCACCCTTAAGCATTGTATTGACTTTCACCTCGTCTTTATTTTTAGATAAGCTTTGGTCACTGCAAGACTAACAGAAGTAAAAAGAATGTGTATCCTACTCTATAAAAGATTTATTTGTATCACACATTTATTTATGAGACTGGAGGAGTTGAACCGAAGCTGAATGTTTTATTAGTACAGTCCCTCATGCCTACTTTGTGTTCATTTGAGAAACGAGTTAAAAGGGAACGCTGAACAGATTTTATTTATTCCATTCTGTCAGATAAAAGGTTTTGAAATATGTCCTTGTCACCAACCAAAAGTGTGTGATTACAGTTTTGTGTAAGCACACAAGTTTCACAAATATGATGTTGTATCGGTAGTGACTAGGTAAGTTCTTTTTGTTAGGATTAGCTGATTTGTTCCCTACCATGAAGTTCAAATGAGACAAACCTCTCAGGGAAGAGAGGTACTTTAAAAAAGCAATTATCTGTAGAGGTAGGTTGGCTTACTGTATTATAAATTTCCACCTAAAATAGTTAAAGGTTTGTATTGTATAATTGTCAGCCTGGTTGAAAAATTTCTGCACTAGTTTCAAATATACACCATTACCCATTCTGGTGTATTATATTAGAACCTTTAAAGGGATAGTTCACCCAGAAATGAAACTTCTGTCATAATTTACTTGCTCTCATGTTGTTCTCTACAATAACATTTTGTTAACTGGATAACAAAAATTGCAATGCTCACATAAATTAAACAACAAATAATATTTAGTTTGACCTCCTGAGGTGCCCAAACAAATCTCTCAGGGAAGAGGGGCATTTTAAAAGTACTTATCTAGAGGGGAATTATGAAGGATATTAGTCAAAGGTTTGTATTGTATTATTGTCAGCCTGGTTGATATATGTGGCTGTTAAATACTCCCCTGATTTGTTTAGATCTTCCACTTCTTCCACACTATGAGTGGGTGAAGGAGTGCATTCTTGAGAGTGTGTGGCCTTTCATCTCTTTGCTGTCACTACACCTTTAGCGTTGCAGAGGACTGTGGAATCTGCTGAACACTTCCCAGGACCTGGTAAAAGCTTGTATTGATTTCACACCCGCAAATCCTGATAAAAAATTCACTGACACAAAGAGGATGCAAAGCAAGAGTTTGAGTTTGTATGTGTCTTTTTGTGTATACGCTAGTCTGCTGTTGTAGTGTTATCAGAGATCAGCAAAAATACTATACCTGTATTGTTGCAAAATTATTTTTGCGTGGCTCGTTGTACGTACCACTGCAGTTTCCTGGTAAAATGAACACTGGAGGTGCTACACAGCCTGATCTCACCAATATATGTAGCCATTTGTACATTAATATTTGTAACATTTAAACGTACATGTTTTCACGTTTGAATAGACACTAAAACGTTCAATATGGATGTTTGAATGCATCTAAAACGCAAACAGTTTTACATATTTACAGCTTTAGAAACTTAAAATATTGACAAATCCATGACAAATATATTTGAAAACATGAATCTATTATAAATATATTTGTACATTTGTACTATTTTATAGATATTTTAGATCCCTTAACCCTACCCCAACCCCTAAACATAACCACTTTTCAACAACATAAAAAGATGTAACAAGTAGATTAATGTACAGTGACAATAAATTTTGTTACAATATATTAATTATATACTGTATATTTTACCAACCGTACTCCTAAACATATCCGTAACCATTTATTAAGAATATAAAACGCGTAACGGGCAGATACATTTAATCACAATAATTTATTCCGAGAAATGGCAGAATTCAGTACAAAAGTAGTCCAAAGGGCGATGCACTCCATCCAATGTGCTCCTTGACTGTATACAGTAGCTTTGTGTGAGGTAGAGAGTGAAATTTAAGTTATTAATGTCTGGATATCTCCTGATGCACTCCGTAACGGTGCTGTCAATCTTTCATATCATTAAAACATATACATCACGGAATACGGCAGATGGTCACGAGACACTTGAGAGCCAATGAGCATTTGACATCACTTTCGTAAAACCTGCGTTCGTGCTTCTTGAGGAAGCAATTTTTTAATTATGAAAACGAAAGCAGTGGGTGTTGACGGTTAAGGCGGGTGCTACGGCGGATGGAGACAGAGATCGTTGAATAAAAGGCTTGAATTTGGGTCTATTCCTCAAACAATTCTATCAGAAGATTTAGATTATAGGGAACAAATTAAATGGATAACTTTAATTATTGTTTTATGGTGCTTTTGTGGTATATGGGGGGGGGAGGGGGTGTATAATAGGGTTCAAAACAGTGTTACTATGAATGCAAACTTTAATACAGTGAAAAAGACACTCTGTTAGCATAACATATATATATATATATATATATATATATATATATATATATATATATATATATATATATATATATATAAATAAATAAAAATTTCCAACATTCTTTTGAATGTCCATGTACTAAAATAAAATATGTGATGCCATGAGTGTACCATCATTTACTATTACTATTATTCTGAATGGCCATGGAAAATGAAGCAATGTGATAACAATTTTACCTGGTTGCAAAAAGTAGTCCATTAATTTACCTGATGAACTTTCACCTTTTGCGGACCCTTTATGCTTTGCAGAGCTAATGTGTGCTTCTAAATCACTTGCACCTTTATTAGCAACTGACACATTAGTGCCAGCTTTACGTCATACATTCTGCTTCCCACGGATCTCGACCTGGATGAAAGCATGGGAATTTTTTGGGCAAATCTTCTGTAAATTTGCACTTTCGTTTGGGCATTGTTTCCACTCAGCTGTCATTTGCTGCTACTGTCAAGCTGTTTGATGCCGAACACAACAGCGCTTTGCACGTCCGGAGAGATTGACAGGCAGGAATTTGTCCAATAGTTGCTGCAAGCCTCTTATAATTGACCAATTGGTGTGCGAGAAGGCGGGACTTACAAAGAGGGGTTAAAGCAATGCAAATATGCGCGCACACACAATGAAGTATTAGACCAGATGCACATCATAATGCAACTAAAGCCGAATCCCGGGCATTTTCGCAAATTTAGAAATCCCGGCCGGACGCTTTTTTAAGGTCAGAAAAAGAGGACATGTCTGAGAAAAAGAGGACGTATGGTCACCCTATTTATTTATTTCTGGTATATTCTGAAAACTCCTTTTGTGTCCACTGGCAAACAAAATTTAAATTAAATGCTTAATGAATGATTAAATGAGTGAAGAGTTTTTATTCATTTTAACATTTTAAGGTTTAGTCTTGGTTAAAATGATATAATCCTTTAAAACGTTGTATAGGGCAGCAGAAATCACACAGAACTGAATGAAACTGTTAAAATGTCATATTATGATGTCAGCTGCATTAAATAAATGTTAACTAATCTAGTTAATGCAACTGATTAAATCCATGAATTCATATTAATCGATTAAAACAGTACACGTAAACATTTGTACGTTTCTAAGAGTGTTAATACGTAAAATGATGACGTTTAGATGCTGGAAATAAGTTAATATTGTACATTTCATGTCTGTGCAAACATAAGAGAATGTACGTTTGCTCGGACCAAACTTTTCATAAGAATACATACACATTTTCGTGAGATCACGTTGCGCTACATCAAAAATAGCTTTTATTCTTTTCACACAAATCATGAGTAAAACATCAGATTATCAGTTCAAAAACACTTACTTTTCGCCCTGTGCCTCA
The DNA here is from genome assembly GCF_019703515.2 of Myxocyprinus asiaticus. Taxonomy (NCBI): domain Eukaryota; kingdom Metazoa; phylum Chordata; class Actinopteri; order Cypriniformes; family Catostomidae; genus Myxocyprinus; species Myxocyprinus asiaticus. The sequence continues at coordinate 16,632,381 of NC_059386.1, forward strand.
CCCAGTGCTGTCTTATGACATCTAAACACTTTTACTGTAGTGCATGACTTGTCACACCATACATTTTAATGTTTGCATTACATTTACATTTGCTTTAGATTTAGGTTTAGAGTAGGGAGGTTGGTTTTGTTTATTTAAAACTCTAAAGAACATTAACCTCAACAACCTTATTTGTTTGGGTGAAAATGTAACTAGTTTTTAGCACCACATAGTACAAATTTCACCTCAGAACTGCTGCAATACATGTAATGAACCACTCAATATCATTTTGCTAAAATGTTGCCAGTCACATAATTTTTATGACATCTCTCTCTTTCTCCCCAAACTCTCACTCACTTTCTTGCCAGACAGGGTGGGGGATGGGTGCATATAGCATCATTTAATTAGAGAAGATGGCTTTATATTGTATGTGTTCGATAAACATAAAGCATTTTCTTACAGCTTCATTTAATGAACTGCTCAAGTATAACAGAGCTAATCAGAGTCTCCCCTGCATTCCACTGGATCGGCACTGATGATTCATTTTAGAGTATTAGTGTAACCGTCAAGTCGCAAACACTATCACAGGCTACTGGTGAACAGCGTGAAACTGAGGTATCACAGCTTTTTTGACCACTGCATCCACATGGCATAGCAAACTGACAGCACACATACAGTGATGAACTCTAACATGTTGTTTTTAACTGTTTTTAATGCAGTATAAAATTTCATCATGTTGCCTTTCTAGGTTTCTGGGATTTGTGTAGTCCTTTTTTGTGTGTGTGGATGTGTATTTTTTTAAGGCTGTTGATTTAATGCGTTAATTCAATGCGATTAATTCTATAAAAATAATGCGTTAAAAAGATTTATGCAATTATACATGTCCACGGACCGTAATAAGGAATATTCCTACCATCAGAGCAATTCAAGTTTGAAGTACCACCTGTTTTATCCAGGTGGCAGTAAGCAAAACTTCAGCTGTATAGGCAATGCGTAGCTTATACAGAGAACAAACCACACTCACCAACAGTGGACAGCATAACATGAAAACGTACTTGCGTTCAAACACAGCTTGATGGAGTGCAAATCAGAACACAAGGATCTCAAGACATGATGTATAAGTTTCAAACTACGTTAACTTGACAGAGCAACCTAAAAACAGTATGATTATTATGGGACGCAACCAAAGTGAGACGCTCCAGAAGAGTCCGCCTGACACAGGTGTATACTGTATTGATGCATCCTTAGAAAGCCCTTATAACAAATCTCGGACTGATTGACGAATTCAGTTGTAAAATGGATTGCTATGAACTGTAGGCCAAATATTGGCTTATGTTCAATAATATGGAAATAAACAATTTTGTATTGTCTTATCAGTGCTTTACTCGTCTTCCACAATAATGTAATGCGTTTTTATAATCTGAATATTATAATTTTTTATAATATATATATATATATATATATATATATATATATATATATATATATATATATATATATACAGTACTGTGCAAAAGTTTTAGGCACTTATGAAAAATGTTTCTAATATCCTCATCAGTAGACGAAGACATGGAACTGTAGAGATCATGACAGAATTCTTTAAAAGCATTATTAATATCAATGGCTGAGGTAAATATTTCACCACCAGCAGATTTCACTGAGGGAATGGTAGAAAAAGACTCTCTCTGTTTTATACAGTACTGTGCAAATGTTTTAGCCACTTGTGAAACATTTTGCATAGTGAGGATGTCTTCAAAAATAATGAAATAAATAGTTTTCATTTATCACTTTATGTCATACAAAGTCCAGTAAACATGAAAAAGCGAAATCAATATTCGGTGTGACCACATTTGCCTTTAAAACAGCACCAATTCTCCTAGGTACAGCTGGACACAGTTTTTCTTTGTTGTTGGCAGATAGGATGTTCCAAGATTCTTGGAGAATTCACCACAGTTCTTCTATCTATTTAGGCTGTCTCAATTGCTTCTGTCTCTTTATGTAATCTCAGACTGACACGATGTTCAGTGGGGGACTCTGTGGGGGCCATGACATCTGTTTCAGGGCTCCCTGTTCTTCTGTTCTAATTTTTTATATTTGCAAAAGTAATATATGGAAGTCTAACATTTATATTTCCTATTGACACACTAAAGCTGAAGATATAAATAACCATCTTAACACATATGCTTTTGTGAAACATCTTATGTGTCTAAGAATTTTGCACAGAATTATATATATATATATATATATATATATATATATATATATATATATATATATATATATATTGTAGTTATTTAAATATAATATTTATAATTTATTTCATCATTATATATTGAATTATTGTTATTTTTAGAGCTTTCTTAGCAAATATTTATATATGCGATTAATTAGATTTATTAATCAGCATACCATGTAATTAATTTGATAACATTTTTTAATTTATTAATAGCCCAAGTATTTTTGTAGACAGTATTAATGGGGAAGCATGTAATGTAATCTGCACCACCAATGGCACCAAATGGAATTGCAAATATAATGATTGTTTTGAATAGGGCTGACATTTAATGCATTAATTTAATGTGATTAATTATATAAAAAAAAAAAAAAAAAAAAAAAAAAACATAGTTAATCATGCCACCGACCTGTACATACATTTTGTAATAAGGAATAATCCCACTATCGGAGCAATTTTAGCTTGATGTACCACCTTGATACAGTAGGGAGCAGTCAGCGCTCCAGCTGTACAGGCAACACGCCTCGTCAAACCAACAAGCAGCAGGCAGCTCAGCCTTCCACAGAAGCTTCTTTAGCGCTCAATGACATCTGGTCCAAGCACAACAGAAGGCATGGATCTCAAGACGCTATTTTCAAAGTTTCAAACTATATTTAACTTCACATAGCCTCCTAAAAACACAGCACTTACGACTAGAGGCACTGAAAACTAGTGAGAAGCGACACAATCAAAGTGAGACGCTTTAAAATAATACGATTATGTTAAATGAAATGGAAATAAAACAAACAATATTTTCTCTTTTAAACTCATTTATTTATTGTCTAAGTGCTTGTCTATTGCCACAATATAATGTAATGTATTTAAATTATAAATTTATTAGGCATATACACTAAGTGAGCACTTTATTAGGTACACCTGTACACGTACATATTCATGCGATTATCTAATCAGCCAATCTTGTGGCTGCAGTGCAATGCATAAAATCAAGCAGATACAGGTCAGGAGCTTCAGTTAATGTTCACATCAACCATCAGAATGGGAATAAAATGTGATCAGTGATTTCGACCATGGCATGATTGTTGGTGCCAGACGGGCTGGTTTGAATGTTTCTGTAACAGCTGATCTCCTGGGATTTTCACACACAACAGTCTATAGAGTTTACTCAGAATGGTGCCATAAACAACAACAACAACAACAAAAAAAAAACATCCAGTGAGTGGCAGTTCTGCAGACGGAAATGCCTTGTTGATGAAAGAGGTCAATGGAGAATGGCCAGACTGGTTTGAGCTGACAGAAAGGCTATGGTAACAGATAACCACTCTGTACAATTGTAGTGAGCAAAATTGCATCTCAAAATGCACAGCACATCAAACTTTGAGGCAGATGGGCTACAACAGCAGAAGACCACATCGGGCACTTTATTAAGACCATAGTGTTCCTAATAAAGTGCTCAGTGAGTGTATGTATAGAGTATATATATATATATGTTCTATTTTTTTTTTTTTAAACGAACTTGATTGACAGCCCTAATTTTCAAACATGTTTCTTAAAGACTGTCCATCTTCCATTGGTTGACAAACAAGTCCTGATCCAAACTCCAAAGTTGCTGTGTTGGGCTGGTTGGGATGCTCCAACAAACAGAGCAATGATTTGAAAGTGCAACGGTGTTTACATTTTTTGGGGTTAACAACCTACCAAGGGCTTACTAAAAGTTGTATTTGCATATTAAACGGAGATAGAACAAAGTATTTTAATTTGAAGTATCTAATAGAGGTGCTATTCTGGGAGAAGTAGGAAGAAAACCATATGTGACAGAGAAAGGGAAAGAGAATCACTTTGTGTAAAATTGTGAGAAAAAGAGGAAAGAGGACTCTCTGTCTCCCTCCTGGGTGCTGTTTATCAGGCGGAGATGAGGTGTGTGTGGGGAGAGGTAGTGTGTAGCGTCCAGTTCCAGCCTGTTACAGATGGTAGTTTTGTCAGAAATCACTGAGCTGCTGCCAAATCCACACCGGAGATACAGCAAGTGACGGCTGGTGTGCTGAGCAGAATCCACCCTGCAAGAACCAGCCATCAGCTTTCATTTTTTTTCTCTCTCTCTCTCTTTACACTAAGAAGCACTGAATAAAATACTGTTTGCAAGGATTTACCAAACCAACTGGCAACTGCAATTAAAGAGAGACATGTTTAAAGTCTGTTTGTTTTGATTTATATGATCTTTTATTAGTTGTTTTCTTTTATATTGCATATTTTACCTTTTTTTATTTGCAGTTGATAAAGGCAAACTTTTATTGTAATAATATTAGTGCAAGTGTGTAGAGATAGTTTGGATAGACAACAGTGTGTAAATCTGCATGTGTGTTCCTTATGCAAGATATAATTTGGCACTGACATTAACAGTGCGTCCTTTTATCACGTTCTGCAACACTGTGGTAATCTTCTGCAAGCTATATTGTAAGCCTGCGTGTTCTTCATCAGGACTCTTTATATCTCTTTAACTTCCTGGGATTTATGTTATACCCAGTACAGCTTTTACTCTTCCGTGCAATTTAGTGTGTTTTACAATGAATTAACAGTACATTCGTCAATAAAACGGCATTATTTATAAGTATTACATTAAAAATAGTAACATTGGGAAAGGATAAGAGAAAGGATAAAATAATGGTAAACCAATGCTTATGGTGCTGTAGCATTGTGCAAAATGGAATACTAGCATACTGCTTACTGAACAATATGTACTGTGTAATGACTAATACAAATGTATGTGGAAGTACACAGAATGCAATGCTTTGTGTTTCAAATAATAGTGTGTTGCATAGTTATGACACGACCTCATTACATTGCAAATTTAATTCGGTGAGTGGATCATCTTGGAAATAAGTACGATTTTTTGTGTTTTTACTAAAGGCTGGTTAAAAAAAAAAAAAAAAACTTTCGATCTGTATCGATACTCAGCCCTATTTTTAATCCAAGGTTGAGTAAAACTGTTTTAACATTGGGCAGTCCAATCAAATATTGAATCAAGAAATTGATGTTAAAAATTGTGGTTAATATTATTTATAGTTCATTCATCACACTGGAAATGGAAGGTCAAGTCAAATACATTGCACTGAACTAGGATACAGTACCCAGTGCAGTGTGCTCTGCTGTACTGTCATTTAGTAGCACATATTCTATGCATACAGAAAGTTTGCATTCTATGCAAAGTTAACATGTACACAGAAATAGTAAGAGTAGTATAGTAGTTTGCTTTTCCAAACATAACAAATGTAGTATCATGTTTTTCCACTCTTTCTATTAGTATCAGAACTAAATGCTTTGTGCATGCTCTGCAACGTTACAGATGTCATATTCTCAGTTAAGTTTATGATATGTTTTTGACTTACAAATGGAAATATTGCACACCTCCTTCTTTCCTCAGCATCTCGGCGCACACCTTACAATGATTCCCTTTTTCCCCCTGGCTCTGTCTAAATTAATCTCTTGCATCAATAACTTGTAATTAATATGATTGGCTGAAGGATTTTTGTACTGTTTCATTGTTTTGTTCTTGCTTGCTTATGTCACCCCTCAGTTAAGCAATTAAACGCTAACATACATACATGTGACATACAGAACCCTAGATCCTATTCTCTATATTTCCCCCTGGGAGCAGAATTGAGCAGTGTTGGTATTATTAGTAAAGCATTGATATTGCTCACACTAGCTAAAACAAAAACATGTTTTAGATAATTATTCCTTGCTGGTGCTTTCTGACTTTGTCTTTATATTTGATTTGTATCTTTTTGCCCACTTGTAAAATCACCATGCACTCTGTAAGATGCAAGCTATTTTCTTGTAAGGAGGGGGATGTCCTCTCCAGTTTTTTTTTTTTTTTTTTTTTGTATCGGGAACTCGGTCTGTTTATTTAAATGCAGCACTGTCCACCATGGCTCCTCAAAGTCAGACAGAAAATGCAATAACCGAGTCAGAGCCTCCTGTGTGTGTGTTGAATTATGTGTGTGAGGTTTGATTGCCACACTGTACCAGAGCCAAAAGTTGCATTACATTTTTTTCTGCTCGTGTACAATACGAAGGCTGTTTTGCAGGATCGATAGAGGTTAACTGTATTGTAACCTTATGCGGATGTGCATGCATGGAGTGAGTGTTTGCGTGTTATGGTGTTAAAGAGTGTAAAAATGTCTGCTTTATAGCTGTGATATGCAGGCTTACTCTGAAATGATAAGAGAGTGCAGAGTAATTACAGGTGCTGCTTCAGCAAACAGCCAAGGGCATCTGAGATTCCCTTCCCTGAATAAGGACAAACTATCAGGGCTTCCCTCAACCTTTATTAGGACTCCCCACCAGTCCCCTCGCTTTCTGTTGTCAGTCTCTGCATCTCTCAGCAGTTTTCCCTCCATACCTCTCTCCTCTCAAACTATTTTCTTTCTTTCTTCCCTTCCTTTTGCTTTCTTTTACTTTCTTTCCTCCTTTCTTCTGTTCCTTTCCTTTCATTTCCTTTCCATAACTGTTTTTGTTTTCTTTACATTCTTTCCACCTTCCATCCTCCCTTCCTTCCTTGCTTTGCCTTTCCTTTCCTTCCTTTTTTTCCTTTATTTTCCTTTTCTTTCCTCCTTCCTTCCTCCCTTCTTTTCTTTTCTTTCTCTTCTTTCCTTTCTTTTCTTTCTCTTTATTTCATTTCCTTTGTCCTTTTCCTTTCTTTCCTTTCCTTTGTTTTTGTTTTCTTTACATTCTTTCCCTTCATTCCGCCCTTCTTTTCTTTTCTTTTCTTTCCCTTCTTTACTTTCTTCCTTCCTTTTTTCTTTCCTTTCCTTTCCATTTTTTGACCTTTTCCTATCTTTTTCTTTTCTTTTCTTTTCTTTTCTTTTCTTTTCTTTTCTTTGTTTTTTGTTATCTTTACATTATTTTCCTTCATTCCTCCCTTCTTTTCTTTCCCTTTCTTTATTTGTTTTCTTTCCTTCCTTCCTCCCACCTTCCATCCTTCCTTCCTCGCCCTTCCTTCCTTTTTTCCTTTTCTTTAATTTTCCTTTTCTTTCCTTTATGTTCTTTCCTCCTTCCTTCTTTTCTTTTCTTTCCCTTCTTTCCTTTCTTTTCTTTCCCTTTATTTCCTTCATCCTTTTCCTTTCTTTTCTTTTCTTTTCTTTTCTTTCCTTTGTTTTTGTTATCTTTATGTTCTTTCCCTTCATTCCTTCCTTCTTTTCTTTTCTTTAACTTACTTCCATCCTTCTTCCCTCCCTCCCTCCTTCCTTCCTTCATTTCCATTCTTTCCTTCTCCCTTCCTCCTTCTTTTCTTTTCTTTTCTTTCCCTTCTTTACTTTCTTCCTTTCCTTCCTTCCTTTTTTCTTTCTTTTCCTTTCCTTTCCTTTCCTTACCTTTCTTTTCCATTTTTTGTCCTTTTCCTTTCTTTTTTCTTTTCTTTCCCTTCCTTCCTTCCTTTTTCCTTTTGTTTCTTTGCTTTTCTTTTCCTTCTTCAAATGAATGGGTAGCTATGACAACCAGAATTTGTTTTATTAGTTTCCCCCATGCAAAGAGTGTGAAAAGCTATAGCCTGAGAAATATTTGTCTATTATTATTATTTTTTATTACTATTAATTTTCAGTTCTCTTTGAACAAAAAATGTAATCTTGTGTCTATCCCTAACCATTAAATAATAGTTCACTAGGTCATAATTTACTGACCTTTATGTTGTTCTAAATCCGTTTGAATTTTTATATATATATATACACACACCCTGGAATGAAAAAAGAGATATTAGGCATCATATTTACTTTCATTGCATGTTGAATACAAATTAATGGTGACTGAGGCTGAATGGTAACTGAGGCTCTACCTAACATCTTTTTTTTTTGTTTGTTTTTTTTACAATATCAGGGTGAGTAAATGATAACAGAATTTAACTTCTGGGTGAACTCACCCATTTAACTAAATACCTTAAATTCAGAGGGAAATTATATGTTGATAAGAATTTCTTTGAAGCTCCAAACCCAACCCTTTCCCATAAACTAACCCTAAAATCTGACCAACAAGAATGATGAAATAGAATGTCCTACTCTGCAAATCATGATAAGCCTCTTGGACTATTCTTCGCCCATTATCAGATCTTCCCTATGTTTCCTTTCTTTACCTTTCTTTCTTTTCTCTCTACACCTCTCAACCTTTAACCTCTACTAACATGTTGTGTTCAGTGTGTGAAGTTTCCACAAAAGTGAAAATGGCAGTAAACCAGGCATCAATGAGACCGTATCTAACACACACTGTCAAAGGATTTTCTGAAACTAATACATTTGTCAAGTAAAATTGAGTGTGTATGAATTATAATTTTTAGGGATCAATGACTCGCCATCTTTCAGTAGTCATTCTGTCTTTCTGGTTTAAATGTTTGACATGACCTTGTCAGCGTCACTCAAAGACCTCAAGAACTGTCCCAAAAGACAACAGCATTGTCTGGTTCATTCGCCATTTGTTACGAACTGTCGAAATAAGAGAGAAAGAGAGAGAGAGAGAGAGATTGAAAGTATAGATAAACACTGTATAGCATAATGTTCAGTGTGCAGAATTTGAATGAAAGGTGATTGTACAGGCTGGTTTGGTTTCGATGCTTGAGTTGGTGGACGTGTTCTGTGTAACCATGAAGCAATCTGACTCACTGGGATGACAGCCCACCGGTAATGGAGCCAGGCCTACTCATGATGTCAACACCAGGCCCTTGAGTGCTCAGAAATTACTGAAGTAAATGTCTACCTTTTCTGTCTGCTGCTCTTTATACTCTGCCCCCTCTAACACACAAACACACACACACATACACACTCTTCCTTTGTGTGCCTTCCCTCTTGTTAGAGGTCAAACTCAATCTGTCCTTGTCAGGTTTAATCAAAGTATCCACAAATTCAATTTCAGCTGCTGTGTGAGAGAGCCTATTAAGGCATTCTTTGTCATTCGCAATGTCATTAGTGAGTGAGAAAAGAGGGCAGGAGGGTGTTTCCGATTCTGATTCGTTTACTTATCATTTTAGGGGTAAATAAAGTCCAAGTCCACTCTGTCAGTACCGGAAGGCATCAGAATTCCTTCACTCTTTTAGACTTGATCTTTAAAGGCTGTAACAAGCACACCTTAAAGGGATAATTCACCCAAAAATGAAAATTTAGACATTACTCACCCTCATATCGTTCCAAACCCGTATGACTTTCTTTCTTCCGTGTTAACACAAAAGGAGATGTTTGGCAGAATGTCGGGTTCTGACAGTCTTAGTCACCGCTATTCACTTTCATTTTATGGAAAAAAGATGCAATGAATGTGAATTTTAATTGAAATGGTCCTACCTAATATTTAGCCTTTTGTGTTCTACGGAAAAAACAAAGTCATACAGGTTTGGAACAACACGAGGGTAAGTAATGTCCGAATGCAAATTTTTGGGTGAACTAGCTTTTTAAAACACTAACATTAAAGCTGAAGTGCATATTTTTTTGAGCCATAGCGTCAACAAAATGAATCACAAAAGTAATCACTGTTTTTAAACAGATTTAAACCCTCACTTATCTTAGAATTTATTTGATGGCTGTGACTTCTCACATGATTTTTTGAGATAGTATGAAATTATTGTAACTGGACATTATTGTAACTATAAATTTGAAATGTTTTTGTATGTTGTGGAGTGGTACAACATGTGTAACCGTGCTCACTGCTCACAAGCATCTTGCATTATGTATGTTAACATTCTTCTACCATGTGGAATACTCAGCAGTCAGTCTAAATTATGTAATTCATACAGTGCTGTGACTAAAAATATTTCCACATTTTGACATTGTACTTCAGTGTTCTGCATCATTCAAACAATTTATAGCATCCAAGAATAGCAGAGGCTTGACGAAATCCTATAAAAGGAGGTAAGCAGAGCACCAGACCCATGTTTTGATCGTACATAGACTGTAGCTTAACCAAAAATCTCCGAAAAGATTAAGCACTCTTTATTCTGTTCTTTCTAAGCTCTGCTTCCAACCCTTAAATTTAGAATTTTTGTCCCAAATAACAAATCCAACACTGCAATGGTATTTTGTTTTATGTCAAGTTTTTTTTTATTTTATTGTCCTTTATAGTGATTATGATGTCATGCTAATTTGTCATATCAGTTTAAAGATGATTTTATCCATTATGAGATTAATCCTCTATGTGACTCTTTGCTCCAGCATAAATTGACTCTACTAATCACAAGCTAGTGGCATTTATTTCTATGCTGCCTTCTCATTCTGATCTCTTTCAGACGAATTTAGCTCTAATCTGATCTCTTCGAACTGATGGAACTTTCCTCCCATCCGCATGTTAAGTCCAGCGTTCCTGCCCAGGGGCAACATGTACGCTGCTGACATAAACCCTCAAAACAAAAGCATCAATCCCTTCAGCTTTAATTATCTTTTCATCTGGAATTAAGTTCATGAAAGATTATGAAACCCTTCCCAATCTTCGGTTGTGTAACAGCATAAGCTGATGTTTGTATGTTTGCCGTCCTCATTATCAACAAAGAAGTCTGGAAAACAAATCGGATATTCATTTCATACAGATGGTAGTTGAGCAGTGATTGCCAGAGCTGAGATTTGTCCAGATTGGGCTCTCAGGATAGTCAATTTGGAAGATGTTTTGGAGTTTTCAGTGTCCCTGGTGATCCACTGTAGATTTGACGTCTTTCAATATTCAGAGCCTGTTGAAAAGACCAGCATTGCTGGTCACCAGCATATATTGCATTTTGGTTGATGGTACCCCAACCAGTCCTCTTATCTAGCTTAACGGGATAGTTCATCCAAAAATGAAAATGAAGGTCCAAAAAGTACATAAAGGCAGCATAGAAGTAATCCATATGACTCCAGTGGTTAAATCCATATCTTCATAAGCGATATGATAGGTGTGGCTGAGAAACAGACCAATATTTAAGTCCTTTTTTTTACTATAAATATCCACTATTTACTTCCACATTCTTCTTCTTTTGATTTTGGTGATTCAAATTTTTCATGCATACTGGGCAGGGAGTAGAATTTATAGTAAAAAAAGGACTTAAATATTTATCTTTTTCTCACACACACCCATTATATGGCTTCTGAAGATATAGATTTAACCTTTGGAGTCTTATGGATTACTTTTATGCTACCTTCATATGCTTTTTACCATTCATACGCATTGTATGGACCAACAGAGCTGAGATATTCTTCAAAAAATCTTTGTTAGTGTTCAGCAGAAGAAAAAAAGTCATACACATCTGGGATGGCATGAGGGTGAGCAAATGATGAGAGAGTTTTCATTTTTGGGTGGACTATCCCTTTAAAGGAAATTAAGATTCTGTAATAATTTACTCACCCTCATGTCGTTCCTGAAATGTAAATGATTTTTCAGTGACAATCAAATCCGTTGCGCATCCCAGAGTGCATTAGAGAAGCGTTAAAAAAACAAACAATGCAAGTCCTTGCGTTAACACGTGTGCCACTGTGAACAAACTTCTCTCATAGAACAGAATGCGAAACAGACGTCAATATTTTCACTGAAAAATGGTTTAAATTTTGGGTTGTTTCTCCCCAAAAAGTATCCCTTTAGAAGAACTACTTTTACAATACTTTTGGGTACTTTTTAAAGCTTCAAAGTGAAGCACTATCCGCTGTCATTCTACTGAAAAGATAGACTGAAATATTAATTAAAACATCTCCTTTTGTGCTCTGCATAAGAAAGAACACCAAGCTGGTTTGAAATGGCAGTGAGGTGTATAATTATGGAAATATGGTGAGCAACATGACTAGACCAGAACCAAACAAGCATGAACCAGTTTGCACAAGCATGGAATTTACATTGATCTAAGCTGGTCTTTTCAGCCAATTTGAAGCAGAAGGCGTAACCCATCTGAAGCCTGTCAATAACCGACTGCACTAATAATTCAATTAATAGAGCTTGTAAGCGAAACTCCAACCTCTCAAATCATTTTGTAGAGCCGCTAGCAGAGGATAGAAAAGATTAATGCTGTTAGCTTGGAGAATGCCTTAGCTAATGTTACCACCAATAAAACATGTGCAGTAAAAGCCATTAGTCACATGCAAGTTCTCTTCTCTGACACATTTTTAGAGTCAATCACACAGTGTCCCACCCGGCCACGACACAAAGATCAATAGTGTTAACTGTCCAGTAACATGATGCCTTGATGTCTTTAATTTCTGTCATTTTCACTTCTCTTCTTCAATATCTCTATCTACTTCTGCCTCTCGGATTTTCCAGAGGGACCTCAGAGCTAAAACCACAGCAGTTCATCTTTGTTCTGATTGACCAACAAACTAGTTAATTAACTGCAACATAGTACATTAATTACTTGATTAAGTGCTGTGTGCAAGCTCAGAGAGAGAGAGAGAGAGAGAGAGAGAGAGAGAGAACAGTTTGTTTGTCTGTACCAGTTGTTTGATTATCAATCCAGAAAGAAAATGTTTTTGCAGAGGTTGCTTTTTCTTAGCTCAGGAGACTTAATGAACTGCATTTCAGATCAGTTTTTCCTAAAAATCACTGAGAGAAATTAAAATGGGCACGCATGAGACAATCGTTTACTTTTTGGAACTGTATATAAGAAAGTCTAAGAACAGTGTGTGACATTGAGATTGCATCTGAAACTCTTGAGGGAACATGTGAGGTTACAGGGATATTATTTCTTAGGAGAAACATTTTAAAAGCAGGAAACTCCATTTGTTCTCCATTTAATCAAATTTTTGTTAAGGAGAAACAATTGTGATATTAAACAGATCTAATTTGTAATTTTTCTTTTAGGATACTATGTTCATATTAGCAGGGGCAGGACTACCTATTTTCGAACAGGTATGCAACACTAACTTTCACGCCCCTTGTAACTGTCAAATGGGGTCGGGGTTGGGGGGGAGTGCCAATTGTACCCCCTTTAGTGAGCTTCTGGCGCACCCCTTTACATGGCGCCCCTATGCATTGCGTACCTTGCGTATGTGCTTTTTGCGCCTCTGCATACTAGTTGCAGGACTATGAAATGATTACAAACTTGACTGTAGATTCCTTTTATGGGAAGATTACATTTTTAGAATTAATTTTATTCACTCTCTCTCTCTCTCTCTCTCTCTCTCTCTTTTCACATTGCAGCAGCAAATAAATACAACCTACAGTAGTTGCTATGAAAATATGGACAGCCGTTTTAATTCAACACTCCTCCATTTTGGAATTTTGCTTAATTCGTAGTCTTTTGATTTCTTTCTTCCATACACCCTTCTGTTTTCTGTGATGACTTGCTTTTTGTCTTTCTGTTCTGTTTCCACCTGCTTTTATCCTCTTTCTCCTTTCCTCCCCACTTCTCCACCTCTTCCTTCTGTCCCTTCCTTCCTCTCTGCATTACTATCTCTTCCTCTCTCTCTCTTTCTTTCTGACCCCTGGCACTCTGAGTACTTGGATGAGAGGCTACCTAACACTGTGCAGTGTGATCAGGTGTTGTTGAGTAAGCAAGATAGACAGCCCATCTTCAGCGGTCAGCTTAATGCTGTCCTCCTCCAGTGCCACGTCCTCATGCCCTAAGAACGAACGAAGCTGCAGCATTCTCCTTCCTACACATCTGCAGACCTTCTCTCTTACTTTAGCTCTTTCTATTCAATATTTCTGTCTTGTTAATGGAATAGTTCATCAAAAAAGGAACATTATTTCATTATTTACTCACCCTAATTTCGTTCCGAACACTTATAACTTATATTATAAAGGACATTTGTTCACTTATTTACTTATATCCTCTGCCCAAGGAAGACGCAGTTTACTGACAGGGAAACGATTTAGTGGAAGATATATCACATGGGGTCACCTGTGGGGAACCAGCGAATGTGGAGCACCTACCCCAGTACAGGGCTTAGTTAGCACATGTACTGGGCTGGCAGGGAGTTTCTCTGCAAACTTACCTGCCACAGGGCTAAGGAGGAAAGTCATCCAGGGATCAAAACTTGTGAAAACGACTGGGAGTCAAAAGCGCACATCTTCAACTCATGGGAGGGGAAAGGCGCTATGCGCAAGCGGTACACCTGGCCAGCTGTCCCGGAACTTACCTGCTCATACCTGACAATACACGGGATGAGACCGGCTCAACCCGGAGATTATAGAACCTTGCAAAGGTGTTGGGTGTTGCCCAGCACACTTCTCTGCAGATGTCTGCCAAAGAGGCGCCATTGGTCAGGGCCCAGGAGGCTGCCACACTCCTAGTAGAGTGGGCTCGTAGCCCCACAGGGGGCGGCACGTCCTGAGCGTTATATGCCATCACGATGGTGTCAATGACCCAATGGGCGATCCTCTGTTTGGAGACAGCGCTCCCTTTCTGCTGTCTGCCAAAGCAGACAAGGAGCTGCTCGGAACTTCTAAAGCTCTGCATGTGATCCAAATAGATGTGTAAAGTACGCACCGGACACAGCAACGCCAAGGCTAGGTCTGCCTTCTCCCGTGGCAGCGCTTGCAGGTTCACCACCTGATCCCTAAACGGGGTCGTGGGAACCTTGGGCACATAGCCCAGTCAAGGTCCCAGGATCACATGAGAGTAGCCCGGACCGAACTCCAGGCACATTTTGCTGACAGAGAACACCTGCAGGTCTTGGCGGTTGATGTACGCTATCATCGCCAGGTTGACCATCCAGACCAACACATGTTTTCCCTGGATCAATGGCCGGAGCCTCCGCAGGCCCAATGCATACGGCGCCCCAGCCCACCTTGGAGGCATCCGTCATAACCACGACATGCCTGGAGACCTGCTCTATGGGAACCCCTGCCCGTAGAAATGCTAGGTCGGTCCAAGGGCTGAAGAGGCGGCGACAGATCGGCATGACAACCACACGATGTGTCCCGCGGCACCATGCCTATCTCGGGACTCTAGTCTGAGGCCAGTGCTGAAGCAGTCTCATATGCATCAACCCGAGTGGTGTGGCCACCGCTGAGGATGCCATATGCCCCAAAAGCCTCTGAAAAAGTTTCAGTGGGACTGCTGTCCTCCATCTGAACACCTTCAGACAGTTCAGCAATGACTGTGCGCGCTCATTCGTGAGGTGCGCCGTCATCGAGACCGGGGAGAGCTTGCTCTTTTCCCAGTTGATCCGAAGCCCCAGCCGGCTGAGGTATGTAAGCACCAGATCCCTGTGTGCACACAACACATCCCGAGAGTGAGCTAGGATTAGCCAGTCATCGAGATAGTTGAGGATGCGGACGCCCACTTCCCTTAGCGGGGTAAGGGCTGCCTCTGCGACCTTTGTGAAGATGTGAGGGGACAAGGACAGGCCAAAGGGGAGGACCTTGTACTGGTACGGTAGGCCTTCATCTCGACCAAGTTGAGCCATAGGTGGCACTCCTGGACCACCAGGGTGGACATCACCTGCCCGAGACCTTCGTCACCCCGGAGAGCGAGGTCAGTTGCCAAGCGCAGCTCCTGCATCAATCCCGGGTCAGAACTACCCTCGTGCAGTTCTCTTAGCGCCTTGGCTTGGTGCACTTGCTGGGATAGCCATGGCATGCAGGGCGGAGGCGGCCTGTCCAGCGGCACCACAGGCCTTATTCGCCAGAGACAACGTAACCCTACAGACGCTGGACGGGGGTCTCAGGTGGCCCTGCCAGGTGGCGCTATTTTGCGGGCACAGGTGCACCGCAACCACCTTATCCACCTGGGGAATTGCTGAGTACCCCCTGGCAGCCCCACCATCGAGGGTAGTGAGAGAGGAGGAGCTCAGAGACCGGGTCCGGGCAGTGAAAGGTGCCCACCACAACCTCGTGGGAAGAAAGGGACCAGGGCGGGGGGCAGCCGTGAGTGGCGCTCTGGGCCCAGGAACCAATCATCAGGCTGCGAGGGTTCAGGGGGTTGGAGGGTTCCACTCCAGCCCGACAAAACGCAGCCGCCCGGGCAAGCATGGCTGCCAGCTGCATGTCAGGCTGTGACTGGGCGACCACACCCGAAGGTGGGAGCCCAGTCAAATACTCGGTGTCAGACTGGACAGCCCACTCTCTGATGCTACAATTGCGAGCTCATCCACTTCATGAGTGCTGAAATGAGATTGCGAACTTGCCCTGAGACGAGCCGGCGGTCTCATCCCAGCAGGGCAAAGGAGCGTACTGGGGAATGGGAGGTCCGTGGGGAGTTACCCGGCGGAGTGGCTCATTGGGGTCCCCAAATCGCCCCCAGTGCTAACCAACGCGGACTCAAACCTGTAGGTAGAAGAACCAAGGCGGGGAGCCGCTGGGGTGGTCTTTCCCTCTATTGAAGGAAAAACCATGACCGCAACGTTGCCATGGTCACGCTTTCGCAGTGAGAACATGACCCGTCCACAAAAGCTGTCTCCACGTGCGCAGCGCCCATGTACGTAAGACCGCAATCGTGGCCATTGGAAGCGGTGAGGTAACAACTGCAACAAGGAAATACACACATACGGAGAGGCATCTTTAAAAAGATACTCTTTCAGTAGGAAGAATATACTCTTTTAGCTGCTGAAGCGCCCAGGGGCGCTCTCTTCACTTCACCAGTGCAAGAGGGGGAGAAGCCGCTGTAATGCGGCATAAATCCAACAGCCTTTCGAGGTGAATGGATCGGCAGAGTAATTCAGCTCGCTGAACACAACCGCTTGGCTCCGAAGAGAAAATCTGAATGAGTGGTTGCGAGCCAGCTCCTTTTATACCCGTATGTCCGGGGGAGTGGCATGCAAATTCCACTTGCCAATTCCCACTGGCCTTTTTTTAAAATCAGAGGTGTTTGGGGATCCCAAGAGTGACCCCTGTTGTCACTACATCAACACAATGTCGAGTGAGTGACAGATAGGGAAATCATGTTAACACGCATATTGTTTAGCATGGATTGAACCTGGAATACTCCTTTAAGGCTATTGACTATTAAACAAACCCTTTAATATGTCCCACCCCAACGTTAAGAGATTGGTGTGTGTATGTGTGTGAGGTTTATGTTTCTATACCATCTCCACCTTGCGTGAAATTGGGCACTGGGCAAACGGAGGGGGTGATCATTGATTGATCAGTATACGTTAATGAGCTGCATCGATCGCGAGACCAGTAGACTCAGCACTTACCTGAGTGGGTGCGAGATTGCACCGCCATCTTAGAGCGGCGAGGGAACCCAAACCACCAGTCTCTGTAGATTCAGAGAAGAGTGTTCCAGGTACAAGTTAATAAGGGACACTTGTAACTCAAGTTCATTTTTGGCAGGGTAGATTTACATTTGAAACTTAAAGTCTAGGCTGCATAAATGCATCTGAACTTTTCCACAGTTATTGCCCAGCAAAAAAGATACTGTTCATTGAATGCACATTGACCTTTTGTGACAACTTACCCTAAAAGTGGGGCAATTTGTCACACTGGAACCTGCCATTTAACCAGTGGTGCAGCCTATTTATATGCTTTTCAGCAAAGTTTAAAAAGCAAAAGCATAAGGCACACAATGATTCATGAAACAACAAAATTGAAAGGGTAACATACAAAAAATATCAAAACACTGTATCGGCCAACAGATATTGTAATTGTATACATTTATGACATTTAAAACACGTGACAACCTGCTCCTTTGCTCCTAAAACACATTTAATCTATTTGGTAAAATCTCTCTTCATTATATAGTTAACCCATCTTAATGTATGCCAATATTGTTTGATCATGTTAGCTTGTTTACCCAAGAGCTACAGTATAAAACACATTTGATAATAAAAAATTACTTTGGAGGTTAGAAAAAAAAATGTACTAAAAAACTACAACAACAAAAAACATTTTTTTGAACTAGATGTTTGAAAAAAAAAAAAAAATGCTAGAGAAAACACATTTGAGCAAGTGGACTTTTGACTAAATATATCGTTACTGACATTTTGCCTTTGTGACAACTCCCAACCCCCTATTTTCTGAAAACAAGTCTTATTATCTTATTTAATTTTGCTGCTGAATTAAATGTATCTTGTTTTAAGGACATTTTGATATTTTTCTTTGAAAACAAGACAAAATACAAAAAAACAAAAAACAAAAAAAATGCATTGAGGTATTCAGAAACACCTGGAAAGAATGACGAAAAAACTGGGTAAAAATGTCACCAGAGATAATGCAATATTAATTGGAGTTGCCTGAGCCTGTTTTTGTGTGTGTTTGCATGTGTGAAAACACATTTGCATTTCAGTGTGCACCTTAACCACATTATCCGAATGGTACTGCAGCGTAATGTGATAATGTGTTTGGTAGATATCAAAGGAATGTAAATATTACAGAATATGGTCCCATGAGCAGGTTTGGGCTCTCAACAATACTTCACTGCCATAAAAAATACACACATACACTCTCTCTCTCTCTCTCTTTCTCTCTCTCTATCTACAGTTGTGTTTGTGTTTTGGCCCTGTAGGTTGGCATAAGAATCACAGGGCTTTTGTCTCAGTATCAGTTCTGTAATCAGAGAGCATGCAGTTTTCCCCCTGTTTGGCCACTGGCAAGGTTACTGGAACTAAAACATGGCCAGAATCCAACTTCCAATCTCATGGAGTAACAATCTTACATGGAACACAATTAAAAATTAAGTAGAATACTGTATTAGTACGCAGCCATGTGTGAACATAGAGGAGACATTGTAGTAATTAGCATCAATAGGGCAGGTCCTAAGCAACCCAGAATAGCCCATGCATGTGGGACGCTATGAAAAACTGCAAATCACACCTTACAAAGGTCTCACATCTTCCAGCACTGTTCATGTCATAAAAAAGCAATCAAACCCCTTCCTCCCTTTTAAAAGTCAGAATAAATCCCTTAACCCTACAACTTGAGCTTAGTGGTTCTCTCCTTAATGCGAGCTACGAAACATTACTTCAAAGAGACAAATGTATTTCAGACCAGATTGTTTTTCACTGTTTTATCCTTACATTCGTACCACAGCGGATGTGAATTTGAGCCTGACTGTGAAGTCAGTCAACCAAGTAGCCTTAGGTCAGAACTTTTTACCAGTTACCTTTCATTTTTCCATTGGTAGATTTAATTCCACCAATTAAAAGTGGATGAAACGAGAAAGAAAGACAAAAAAAGCAAGCGACAGATGAACCTACCCGGTCTTTTGTCGGTTCTTCCTCTTCGGCCACCACATAATCGAACTTTTGATATGAGAACCAGAATTTGTTTCTGGCAAAGTGACTTGTTGCTCTTGGGGCATGGCTTGCGTTTGTTGGCTATCGGCCGGTTGGCCTGGTCGTCCTTGACTGCCCGTTTTTGTCTGATGAGAGAACTGGCAAGAGCTGCCATCTTCCCCCCCCCCCCCTCACCTTCAGGAGGGGGGTCTCTGTCTGCCTATGAGACACTCTCTGGACGTTCTTGTCTTTTTACCAGCAGCACAAAGACATAAAAGTCAAAGGTCAAACCTTGCGCGGCAAGCTGAGAATTCGGGTAAGCTCCTCACGTGTCCGTTTGTTTCCCTCCAGAAAGGGAAGAGGTTAAGCTCTGGTCCACTCACAACCTGTCCATGGTTTGTCCTTCATCATGTTTGTTTTGCTAAATACATATTGACACCGACACAAATCCATCAAACATAAATGGACGCTGTCACTTTCCATGAAAAGATATGTAATGAGGCTGACGAAGTCATCATTGCGACACTGCCGACATATTTGCCCCCCCACCGTTCCTCTCTCTTTTCCCCTCCCCTTGTACCTTCTTCCTGAAGACGAAAACACTGACAAAGCTAAAGTTTAGTGCACGGTTTTGAGAGAAACGATGAGCTTCCTCACCAACATACAGCAGAAAGTTCTTCACAGACCAGCAGCAAGATTATTTTGACTCAAATCAGGAGCAGATCCTATCAAAATCAGGCAGATGGTCAGACTGCAGTCCCTATGGCTAACTTTGCTTGAGCTGAATTAAGAAATAGTAATAATGATTTTGAGCGGTAATCCAGTGCTCACCACGTCCAGAGGCACTTCTGCTTCAGCTGCTGGGATTGACTAAGCCCTGAGTTGCAGGATGGAAGCTGGTAAAAGAAGGATGGACTCCGAGAAATTTCCCTTCTGCCTCTTCTGGCACACGCTATCTCTCCCCACAGCCCTATATTACCCCCCACCCCAAAGCCAGCGAGAGTGTGTGTACAAGTGTGTGTGTGCGCAAATCCAGCGGCTACCACCAGTAAAGGTGACATTCATGAGGGAACGAGGGAGGGAGGGAGAGCGAGAGTGATCGAGAGAGGGAAAGAGAGCGAGTGAGTGTAAAAGAGAGAGGGAGAACAAGAATGATGAATGAGAACAAGGGAGGAGAGAAAAGAGAGAGATGAAGGGAGAGAGGTAACACTTCAGTTCTGCCTTCAGTCTGCCGTCCGATACGTCTGTCCTTGATGGGTAGAGTGGAGGAGAGAGAGAAGAGGTGCCAGTGGTGACAGTTTTCAGTCACCATGGAAAGAACATCACAGTGGTGCGTTCAGAGTCAGTTATCACTGCCAAAATTCACACACAAACACTTGTCTCCCTCAAACGTCTCTCTCTCTCATCTACACACACTCAGCCTCATGTACACAATCACTTTTACCGGATTAGGATTGTACCACTTTTATTGGTTTAGTGTTCAGTTTCGCGCTGTCCTTGTGCTGGGAGTGCTTCACATTCGCTGAAGGAATAAAACTAGCGCTTTTATCTTTTTTCCTCAGTCATCCTCGCTTTCTTTTTTCTCATTTACTTTATTGCTCTGGATTCTTTGTCTCAAAGCTATTTTTTCCATCAGTGTCCCATCCCCTCTCTTCTCATTCTTCTTTCTGACATCACTGCAATTTCTCTTTATCTGAGAGTATTTTCCAGTCTCTTGGCACTCTGCAAATACAGCATGTGAAATGAGCGGGAACTGAGGGGCAGTTTACTTAAAGAGACAGGCAGGCACTGAGTGTGTGTGTCAGGATGGGCACCTGTCTCTCTGTAATAATGACATAGACAGGTAGAGACAGAAATAAGTCTCCTCTGTGCCATGCCCTCGGCCATGACAAACATGCTAGATGCCTTTTAACAGGAGTACAAAATACATAAATTCAAGCAGATGCAAACACGGTCGTTTATGCATTCACAAATACTTACACATACAGACCCGTAAATGTAGTATATGTTCGTGGATCAGCATCATTGCTGGTCCCAAAACAATGTTCCCTATCAACCAGTCAGATTTTATGGTTAGGGTTAGGTTTGCACAGTGTCCTTAAAGTGTTGGTAAAGGTGATAAAAAATGGATAAAATGTAAACTTTTGACTTTTTGTCCTAACCAGCCACGACTTTGACGAGTGGCAGAATGTATTGTTAGTCGCTTGGTTTCTGTTTCTTCACCGTTATGCCAAGTAGCGCCGACCACAGTTAAAAACAAACTCCATATAACCTTCTGCATATTAAACATCACATTTATTCTCTGTGCTGTAAATGTGTCATGTTAAGCAGCAGTTTGCTTTCAGTCTCCTTAGCTTCTCACCTGATTGGGACTGGGGTTTGGTCTTCAACAAGATTCTTATCAACCTATTATTTCATTCTGATTGGGGTTGTTTTTGGTTTGGCATTCAGATGTGCATTTTTTTTCTTAAATTCAATGAATATTCCAATTTTGAATTTTCATTTGACAGCCCTATCCCAAACAGATGAGATTTTTAAGGTTAATGCTGTATCAAGGTTTAAAACAACAAAACCTACCACCCTACCCTAAACCTTAAACCCAAACCCAACCAACAGTGTCATAAAAAGCAAATGTAAGATTAAAAAACAGAGTTTTTGAAGTTCAATTGAGTTTTAAATCAACAAAATCTCAACCTAGTCCCATAGAATGAACGTTAATATAACTACATTTTTGCAAACTGACTTTTACGTGCTAAATTCTACATTTTGCTGCTGTTGTCTGGCAAAATTAACAAGTACAACAGCTAGTCATGACTTTAAAAGCACTTATTTTTTGCTTTATTTCACACACCCTGCTATGTTATCATTTGAAAAATGATACATTTTACAGACCCACCAACATTTACATACTTATTGCAATGTGATTAACTTTTGCAGTAGCTCACCTGATAGAGTGTTGGCCTTTGGACTCAGAAGACCAAGGTTCAAGCCTAGTCAAGCACACAAGCTGACAAGTGAAATAAAAGTGTCATAGAAGTGACCCGTGGTCTGCTTCAGAAAATTAGCTTTTCATGTCGCGTTTGATTTGAGAACACTATCGGTTCGGTTTAGGTGTTGGTTTATTATTAGGATGTCAGTTTTGTTCACCTCTTATTTGCCTTTTTTAAAACACTATTGGTTAGGTTTAGGTGAAAGTTTTAGGTTAGAGAAGTGTTTTACTCTTTAAAACCACCAACTAATATTCACCTGAAAAACCTCTTCTGATTACAACACCATTTCACTTGCTTTTGGTGCTCCCGCTGGACATTCCACTGGGAAACTGCAAAACATGTAATGAAGCATGTGATTTCGTTTAGCAAAAATATTGCCACTGTCACATAATGTTCATGAGATCAGGCTACAAAATCTACCTCCCTAAACCTAAACCAAACCGATAGTGTCATAAAAAAAAAGAGATGAAAAATGCAATTACTGAAGCAAACAAGTCATTTTGTAGTGCTTCTATGACACTTCTGACACACTTGTCGACTCACATGCTATTCTGGACTCGTACCACGGTGCTTCACATTGCATGTGCCATGCTCAATCTGATGAGCCACTGTGCAACTTCATCGCACTCAAATAAGCTTGTAAATGTAGATGGTGATGTAATGCAAACTAAAATATACATGTCACACGCTATAGTGTTTTGATGTCATAAGATAGCATTGTGTGAGGAACGGAGCGAAAAGCATTTATGAACTGATAATCTTTTGCTTTACTAATGATTTATTTGAAATTGAATATAAGTTATTGTTGTTTTTGTACAACTAGTGCTTATTTCGCGATACGTACATGGCACAAAAAAAAAAAAAAAAAATTGTTCCCTTTGCAAAAATGAAGGTATAGTAATGTGATTCTATGAGGCCATGTTGCAAAAACATGCTCTGTCTGAATGGCCTCTTACGTGAATAAATCACAATGACCTAATAGGCACAAAGACCCATATTTGTACACAAAAAACACGAAGTACTGTTATATAACAACTCTCTAGAGATGCTTCCTGAGGGACAACCCTCTACCATGATCTCTGAGCCTAATTGCTTTGTGATTAGTATCGATTGTATGGATATGCAGTGCTAAGAAGTTTAGAAATTCCTGGCGATTGCAAGATGCTTCCACAACATAAACATTTGCAACCATTCAGTGCAACCTCAATAAATCAACTATTCAAGGGGCCAGTCAATCAATCAAATCTAATTTGGCATCTTCTCAAAAACCTGCTGCGGAAGCACCTAGAAGGTGCCGTATTGATTTACCATGCATTCAGAAATGACGTTGCCTCAACAAGCAAGGTCACAATCAGTCAACTGCTGATTGTCACATGAAAGCCAAAGTTCCTGGACATTAAGGAGGAGGGATAAAATGCAATAATTTAATTAGCATTGTCTTAACAGCTGTAACCGACTAGACTGTAACTCTAACCCCCACCCAAAAGCTCTCTAAAGGAGGGAATGCAACACTTTTATAGAAAGGGGAGGACACAGAG
Organism: Myxocyprinus asiaticus; assembly: GCF_019703515.2. Classification (NCBI taxonomy): domain Eukaryota; kingdom Metazoa; phylum Chordata; class Actinopteri; order Cypriniformes; family Catostomidae; genus Myxocyprinus; species Myxocyprinus asiaticus. Next base: position 16,656,199 of record NC_059386.1, read on the forward strand.
AAGATCAACTATTTTAAATTCTTTCTCACTGTTCTTGATTACTTTTGGCTTTGACCAAAAACTGGCCACAAGTCAATAGCCAGTTTGACTTCCCATTATGAATACATAAGTATGGCAGCCAACAAAAAAGCAGTTCACTTAAAATGTCATATTTAATGGAGCTTTCCTGAGTTCTACTACATGGTTGTTCAAGGGTAATTCACAGGAAATTTGTGTCACCATGACTTTAATGTTAAGATGCATCACAGCAAATTTGACGTCAATGGCAATCAGTCAGAAGACACACTAGTATCAATGACGTTTGATGTTACTGACGTTGAAAGATTTTGATGTGCCATTTTTAAATCTGAGAAATTTGAGGAAAAGATTTTCATATACAGGCATACTTAATACAGGCATGCAGTATTAATCTCGTCAACAAGAGAAGGCAAGACAAAAAAGACACGTCATGACAATAATCAAATGGTTTTAATTAAAACATATTGTTGACAAAATTACAATGGAAACAATTTTTTTAAATGATATTTTATCAGGTTTTCAGGACAGTTTTTCTTGTGTTGTTTACTATTAAAAGTGTTGGGTTACTTAAAAATAGAAATCCACTACAAATTACAAATCATATTACTTTACTAATTACTTCAGTGAAAAACTAATTACTTATTACTTTACTTTTAAGTTACTTTCTAAAACACTTTTCCACTCAACAAATCTATATTTCTTGATCATTGTTCACACAAGTCATACACTCAGCACCTCACATTTCACCTTCACAATGATTCGATATGGGGCATTTATTCATGTATTCTACATATCTAATATATTACAAATAAGAATAACCCTATAATGTACTTAAAAGTAATTAAATTAATTGAAAGTCTGTAAATGTAATCTGATTACAAATAATTTAAAATGTTATCCATTACACTACTTTTGACTAAAATGAATTAGATTACATTAACTAATTGTACTAATCTTTAATACAGTGCATTCATAAAGTATTCAGACCCCTTCATTTTATTTCATAGTTTGTTATGTTGCAGCCTTATGCTAAAATGCTTTAAAGTATTATTTTTTTCTAGTGCTGTCAGTCGATTAAAATGTTTTATCGCGAATAATCGCATTTTTTTCTTTTTTTTTTTCTTTTTTTTTTTTTTGGTTAATCGCAATTAATCGCAGATTTTTAAAGTGCTTATTTTCTTGTCAAAATTAATTTATTTCCATCTTAGGAAAGAAAAAAAACAATATGTTACAATATAATGCGTTATTAACATTTTCCAAACAAAGCCTTTCACAAGAAATGCACTAAAACAGCACCAATTCGAGTAACATTAAACATTTCCCAAAGAGTATGTGGGAGATTGACTGATTGAAAGAATTATCCTTATCTAGAGCTCCGACAAATTGTTTCATAAGGCCCAGTTTAATGTGCAGTGGTGGCATCAGCACCTTCCAGGGGTCCTCCATATTATATAGATTTTGGAGTAGTTTCTGCCACAACAGAGTATGATTTTAACCTTCCCCTGCTTTCCCAAGCAATTATTTTCCACAAAGGTCTCCCTGACCTCTCTGACAAACATGGACAACCCAACTCTCCTGTTTCCCCATGTGCCTGCACGGCTCAGCCCAACCCAGCTGGCCCAGTTCTGTCTTTCTGTCTCTCCCAGTTTCTTTTCTCTCCTACTGTCTGTCTCATCTTCTCTCTTTTTCTGTCTCTCTACTCTATTCATCAATGCCTGGACAGATGACAGGAGGTATTCTTCCGTAATCCCCTCTCGCATTATGTAAGCTTGCAAAATATCTCCTCCACTTTTTTCAGTTTTGGAAATTATATTTATAATTTGCATGACCTCCAGGTCACCATCTCATTAGGGAAGAGGGGAGAGATATGCTTTTCATTTTCATTTGCCACTATTTACGCAGAGAAGCTTGTAATTAGACTTGAGTCCTGCAAGCTGACTGTAGTATCAGCAGTGCACGTGTGTGTGTGCGTGTGTGTGCGTGTGTGTGTGTGATACTGTTTAATTGAGAGTTTTCATGCGTGTCCATGTGTGGTATTTTTGTAAATTGTTCTCTCTCTCTCCATGATTCTACGACTTTAGTGGATTTAGTGGTTGTTTACATCTCTGTTGAGCGTATGCAAGCACCAATTTCGAATTCATCCATCACTTTTGATTGCGCTCTTTCAAAAGGACTTGTCCACAAGGAGCAACGTCTTTGAAAGGGTGGAAGTCTGTAATAGTAACATATCTCTCTTGCAACACCCATCCACCAACCCCCAGACCTCTAATAAGAGGCAGATGATGAATCTGCAGTAATTCAGTCTCTAAATGTGATAAATGACCAAAACTCTGTTGCATGCTAAATAACTTAGTACAGTCACATTGCACAAGCTTTCTTTCACTGGTGTCCATTATACAAAATTACAAAGGTAACTATAGTTTCAGCCAAAATACTACAAAGTTTATACAGTGATACCACTGTCATCAGAAAAGAAATGAAAGCTACTTACACTGTTTTAAGATACTGTACCATGTTACTTATCATAACTTTTACACAGGGCTGTATAGTGTGACAGTTTTGCTAGCATTTGCGATTAAAATTATAATATTCAATGACGAATTGTAACAGGGCTGTATAGTGTGACAGTTTTGCTCGAATTTGCAATTAAAAATTATAATATGCGATGACAAATGATAAGTGTAATTTTCTTGTCAAAGATGTCCTTTCTGATTGTCAAATCTCGAGCACGCTAACTTTAGTGCTTTGCTGTAGAGTAACATGTGCAATTGTGCTCAAGAGTCCCTTATCAGTCTACGCTCAAAAAAGACTATGTTTACTGTAGATGGAAACCAGAAAGCAGCTTATTGTGAGAAATCGGGTTATTGCGAGAAAGTGGTGTTTACGTTTACATGCACTGTATATAAGTGGTGTACTCTTTACTCCCTTATACATGCGGCTCGGTCAGTAAGCAGCTTTCTCCACAGCAATGTAATTTCCCTGCGACGCTTGTGTAAATAACAAACATTGCATTCATGGAAGACTTTGCTATTTTATTATCTGTTGCTTTGCTTTATTTCCAGATATTCCAGAGTTGTTGCCATTTTTGTTTCCTTAACTTTGCATTGCGACATGCACCTGAATTGCTCTGCAATAGTGGGGATTCCCTCTTACGTAAAACTCTGGGATTCCCTCAATGTATGAGTGCATATACACAAACATGAGGGACAGTCGATATTTTACATTGGTGTGTATAAATGGTTATAGTTTATAGTGTATGTGCTTTCCCACTGTACTCCGAGAAATGTTGAATTCTTTCTGCTATTGACTTGTCATTGGGCTCCATCCTATGACGTTTGTTATCCAGTCTGTTCTAGCACATTAACACTCTTCAGACACCCATCAGAATGCCGCTTTTGTCTTTACATTCTCACATTAAGCCGCGTTCTCGAGGAGAAACCCAAGAATGTTAAACCGCTTTCTCTTAATCCCTTAAGATTAAGGCTGGAAAAATCACTCTAGTCCCCACTCACCCTGCCCACTACCTTTTTGAACTGTTGCCTTCTGGCCGATGCTTCAGAGCTCTGAGCACCAGAACCGTCAGGCACAGGAACAGTTTTTTCCCTCAGGCTATCCATCTCATGAACAGTTAAAACTGCCCCATTGAGCAATAATTATGTGCAGTTCACAGTGTAGTCTTTTTATATTTATCCAACACATCCTACATCTTCTGCCATTACAATCCCTTGCACTGTATATAACAGATTTGTATTAAAATTTGCACTACGTATATGTGTATGTATATATATGTATGTATGTGTGTGTGTGTGTGTATATGTGTGTGTATGTATATATACACTATATTGCCAAAAGTATTCGCTCACCCATCCAAATAATTGAATTCAGGTGTTCCAATCACTTCCATGGCCACAGGTGTATAAAATGAAGCACCTAGGCATGCAGACTGCTTCTACAAACATTTATGAAAGAATGGGCCGCTCTCAGGAGCTCAGTGAAATCCAGCGTGGTACTGTGATAGGATGCCACCTGTGCAACAAGTCCAGTCGTGAAATTTCCTCGCTACTAAATATTCCACAGTCAACTGTCAGTGGTATTATAACAAAGTGGAAGCGATTGGGAATGACAGCAACTCAGCCACGAAGTGGTAGGCCACATAAAATGACAGAGCGGGGTCAGTGGATGCTGAAGCGCATAGTGTGCAGAGGTCGCCAACTTTCTGCAGAGTCAATCGCTACAGACCTCCAGAGTTCATGTGGCCTTCAGATTAGCTCAAGAACAGTGCGTAGAGAGCTTCATGGAATGGGTTTCCATGGCCGAGCAGCTGCATCCAAGCCATACATCACCAAGTGCAATGCAAAGCGTTGGATGCAGTGGTGTAAAGCACACCACCACTGGACTCTAGAGCGGTGGAGATGCGTTCTCTGGAGTGACTAATTACGCTTCTCCATCTGGCAATCTGATGGACGAGTCTGGGTTTGGCGGTTGCCAGGAGAACGGTACTTGTCTGACTTCATTGTGCCAACTGTGAAGTTTGGTGGAGGGGGGATTATGGTGTGGGGTTGTTTTTCAGGAGCTGGGCTTGGCCCCTTAGTTCCAGTGAAAGGAACTCTGAATGCTTCAGCATACCAAGAGATTTTGGACAATTCCATGCTCCCAACTTTGTGGGAACAGTTTGGGGATGGCCCCTTCCTGTTCCAACATGACTGCACACCAGTGCACAAAGCAAGGTCCATAAAGACACGGATGAGCAAGTTTGGTGTGGAAGAACTTGACTGGCCTGCACAGAGTCCTGACCTCACCCGACAGAGCACCTTTGGGATGAATTAGAGCGAAGACTGCGAGCCAGGCCTTCTCGTCCAACATCAGTGTCTGACCTCACAAATGCGCTTCTGGAAGAATGGTCAAAAATTCCCATAAACACACTCCTAAACCTTTTGGAAAGCCTTCCCAGAAGAGTTGAAGCTGTTATAGCTGCAAAGGGTGGGCCAATGTCATATTAAACCCTGTGGATTAAGAATGGGATGTCACTTAAGTTCATATGCATCTAAAGGCAGATGAGCGAATACTTTTGGCAATACAGTGTATATATATATATATATATATATATATATATATATATATATATATATATATATATATATATTAGGGGTGTAATGGTATTGGTCCCGAACCGTCACGGTACTGATGTCACGGTTCGGTGCATGCAGTCTGATGAAGAATACATCTGAGTCAGTCACAGGTGATCCACACTCCAATCCAGAAGGGGGCGCGCAGTAATGCAAAGCTTTTTGCTAACCGCCACAACAGGAAAAAGAGCGGAAGAAGACACCATCCATGCACCAACCCAAAACAAGAATGGCAAGTTCATATGACACACAAGAGCTCGAAGACCCGCCTACTTGTTTTAAATCAGCAGTGTGGGAAATTTTCAGGTTCCCTGTGAACTACGGCAGCAGTGGAGAGCGAGTTGTAGATAGGACGTGGATGGTGTGTCGGTGTTGTAAAGCAGCTGTACAGTATGTGAGTGGAAATACATCCAACATGCTAACACATATCAGACGACATCACCCAGATGTGCCAATCACAGGAGCTAGGCAGAAAAAGACGACAGGAGTGCAAAAACTTATCCCTGCAGCTTTTAACCAGCCTCTAGATGTGAGAGCAGACAGGGCCAAAGTCATTACCCAGGCAATTGGCATATACACAAACAACATATAGTTTAAGTGGAACAAATTGTAACACTCCTTCTCCTAATGCACATTTTATTTTTCATTATTCTATTTATTTTGTACTTTTATAACAAAAGAGATGCTTTTCAGTTTTTTAGCTGATTGTGACCAAATACCTATAGTTTTTTATCAGCCCTACGAAAAAATATGACCTATGCAAGAGTGCATTCTGTTTACTGCTTAGTGCTTAATACACTAAAGGAGGCTGTACTGTACCAACTACCTCAGGGGGGACTAAATGCCGCTAGGTGGATCAAACTGTAATTTGCACTACTGTCTGTTCAAAATAAATGAAAAGAAACCTAGCATTTGGGATTTGTTGCTTTTTCCTGTTGTACAGAACTCGTATCGAACTGTGACCCCAAAACCAAGGTACATACCGAACCATGACTTCTGTGTACAGTTACACCCCAATATATATATATATATATATATATATATATATATATATATATATATATATATATATATATATATACAAATTTTAGAGAGGGAAAATTCACCGATTACCGATATGGTGGTTGATATATTTAATTTTTGAGCTGGAATGAAAATAGACCTTTTCTATGTGGATTTTTTCACCGATTTTGCACTGATATGACTATGCAAAGGTACTCAGAAGGCTGCTTTCTTAAACAAATATTTTTTATCAAAGAATATTTGACATTATTATTATACATTGTCAACAAATTCTTCTGAGGAATTCTTCTGATTCACTGAGGAAATAAAGAATAAATAAAAATACAAGAAATAGCTAAATAAACATCAGTACTGTATGTTTAGTATCAGTCAAATGCTGACCATTAAAATAAAGAATAAATAAAAATGCAATAAATAGCTAAATAAACATCAGTACTGTATGTTTAGTATGTCAATTGCTGACCAATAAAATAAAGAAAAGATAAAAATAAAATAAATGGCTAAATAAACATCAGTACTGTTTAGTATCAGTCAAATGCTGACCATTAAAATAAAGAATAAATAAAAATAAAACAAATAGATAAATAAACATCAGTACTGTTTAGTATCAGTCAAATGCTGACCATTAAAATAAATAATAAATAAAAATGAAATAAATAGCTAAATAAACATCAGTATTACTGTTTAGTATCAGTCAAATTCTGACCATTAAAATAAAGAATAAATAAAAATAAAAATAAATAGCTAAATATACATCAGTAGTACTGTTTAGTATCAGTTAAATGCTGACCATTAAAATAAAGAATAAATAAAAATAAAACAAATAGCTAAATAAACATCAGTACTGTTTAGCATCAGTCAAATGCTGACCATTAAAATAAAGAATAAATAAAAATAAAACAAATAGATAAATAAACATCAGTACTGTTTAGTATCAGTCAAATGCTGACCATTAAAATAAATAATAAATAAAAATAAAATAAATAGCTAAATAAATATCAGTATTACTGTTTAGTATCAGTCAAATGCTGACCATTAAAATAAAGAATAAATAAAAATAAAAATAAATAGCTAAATATACATCAGTAGTACTGTTTAGTATCAGTTAAATGCTGACCATTAAAATAAAGAATAAATAAAAATAAAACAAATAGCTAAATAAACATCAGTACTGTTTAGTATCAGTCAAATGCTGACCATTTAAATAAAGAATAAATACAAATAAAATAAATAGCTATATAAACATCAGTAGTACTGTTTAGTATCAGTCAAATGCTGACCATTAAAATAAAGAATAAATAAAAATAAAATAAAAATCTAAATAAACATCAGTAGTACTGTTTAGTATCACTCAAATGCTGAGTATTTTAATACTGCCAGTCAATTAAGGGCAGTTTGTAAAACAAGAAGCATCTACACCTGCTGAGACAAGAGAAAAACAGCGGTAGCGGTGTTACCCATTATTCTGCTATACAAGTTCAGGGGAACTTTCAACGGTGGAAAACCAGACTTTTGAATATTACATTTTATAAATGCAACGACTGGAATTGTTCGGTTGAAGGGGGTACCTGAACAAAACAGTTTGGTGAATACATATTTACTCATTAGCTTCCACTCAGCTGACAACAATGAAAGTAGCTACGTGATTAGCTAGTTAGCTATAAGCTCGTTGTCACGGAGAGTAAAAGACGGACGTTGTTTTTTTACTTTCCAGCATTATGTCTCACCAACTAGGTAACAACATAGCATGAAATCAACACTCAACAGACACAATCCACCACCGCACCATTGTCTACTAAGCTGCAAAAAGATGCTCTGATGTTTACCTTTCAATCTGCTACATTGCTGACTGCACTGACAAACTATAGCTTGCTAACAGCAAACAGATACGAGTGACATGGTTGTCAGGGATAAGGTTAACGTTATATTAGTTATATTGAAAAGGGAAAATGATGGGGTCATTATTTATTAAGTTTCCAGTATGCATTTCACAAACTAGTTAACAACTTACCGTGAAGACACTGCTGAACTCTGCCCTGTCACCAGAACCACCGTCAGTTCAGCTCTGTAAACAATGGAGTCAGATCGCACTCTGCTGGACAAACTATGCTATGACACCAATTCTAAGGCATTGTTTTCTGCATTATATGTTCAGCAAAAAAAGTTTTCATATTGCCGCATATCGGTAAACATATACGCCGATATCTATATATCGGTGAAAGGCTAATATCGTTCGGTCACTAATATATATATATATATATATATATATATATATATACACACAGTATAGTCTTATTGTGTATTCTGTATATACTTTATTTTCTATTCTATTTTTATTTTATTCTATTTTTACTTATTTTTTAATTATTTGTTATTATTATCTCTGTCTTGCTGCTGTATTGTATTGTTGTGCACTGGAAGCTCCTGTCACCTAGACAAATTCCTTGTATGTGTAAGCATACCTGGCAATAAAGCTGATTCTGATTCTGATTATTATGCAGCGTAAGGAAATCAGCATTCTCGTGTACATGATGTTTCAGAATGGCGCTTTCTGCAAAAACCCTGGAATAAACCGTTTTCTTAAGTGCATGTAAACATGGTGAAAGAGAGCTGCAAAATCTGATGCAATCTGATGCAATCAATAAAATCATGAGATATTATACTGGTTGCCCTCAAAGTCGGTCAGCATCTACAGTAATTGCTTGATTTCCAGAAGTCAAGCTTTATCAGTGGTGTGCATTTTAATCAGAAATTCAGCATGTTTCTGAGATTCAGATAAGTACCACAGTGAGTCGCGTTCCTCTAATACAGGGGTGAGGAACCTTTTTCCTATCAAGGGCCATTCGAATATATACAAAGTTATTCATAGGTCATACAATTGCTTGCAATAACTTATTGTGGGTTGAATTTAAGGTGCATTCTGTACATGCTCCCACACCAAGATAAATAAAATCACCATTTTCACATCACATCCATGATCTTAACAGAGGTCCAAAACATCGACGGAACAACCAGAAATTTCTACTGACATAGCCAAATAACCAAGCAATGCAAGGAAACACAAGTACATCTCCAGACTTTGCTGAAAGTACTGGTGTCTCTCTAATATAATTTGAGTTAACTGATTGCAAATTGAGTTAGACTAAATTAAATATCAATGGTTCTCAAAGCATTGTCTATAGACTCATTAAAGTTACATTTCTCTGTACAGATAATTTCATTCAACTTCTGTTACAATTTACTTACCAACCTGTTTGTCATGTTTGTCTACGTGTTTAGATTAGCAATAAAGTCTTGTTGGTATTCAAAGATAATTTGACTGTTGTATATTTTGATAAATAATCTTGTCACTTGATTTTAAGACTGTGCTCCGAAGCTTGAAACATATCTAAACATATTTGTGATGTTATTTTCAATAAGTCAAAGTATTTCTCCAATAAGTTAATTAATCATAATTCCCTTATTAAAGCTAATTCCTTACAATATAAAATGTGAGCAGATACAACGAGTCATTGTATTACATTTTAATGGTGGAGAATTTTATTCAGACAAATAATCTAATTATTTGTCATTTATCCTTCTCATAATGGTGGTCAAACGTGGCTACTTCCATTATAAAATTCCTTACATATTATGGTGAAGGTACGCAGACACTTTAGTCCATACCGTGTGCATTTATACTACTAAATTTCCTTACAATGGTCTGCTCTTAAACCATTAAAATGAACATGTTAATATTTCCTTGTACATATTTAGATAAAAAATATCGTCAAATAAATCATTCAAAATATGAAATTGCATCAAAATTGTAGTAGTAAATAATGAAGAAAAACAATAGAACAATTGCAACCATTATCTTAGCAGTGTGCTAATAAATTTTGACTAGTAATATTGTCAGTTATGTTAAAGCTCAGTCAGACAGTTTTACAGCAAGAACATTAAGCCAGACAAAGATTTAGTCCCAGGCTAATCTAAAACTAAGCTTATTCCTTGTCTAGGCCTCTGGCTAATATATATATATATATATATATATATATATATATATATATATATATATACTGTATATTTACAATCATTGAGCATGTTTATTGGCTCAATCTTACCTGACTTTTAGAGGATACAGCAGGGAAACACCTTAACTCTGACCAAGGTTTTTAAATGTCGGGTATTCGAAGCGGATAAAATTATATTAGATACTTTAAATCTAAAGACTCTGGGGTGAAAGAGTTCAGACACCATCGGGCAAAGAGGGCGGAGGTAATTTTAGCAAGAATACTACACCCTGGGGTTACCAGCATCTGAGGTTTCTAATCCTTCATTCCCTTCTTTAGACTCTCTCTCCTTTTCATATAAATTCCCTGGGAGGAGTTTTGAAAAAAAAAAAAAATAAATAAATTGAAAAAGTAAATATGAGTGATCAGTTTGACTCTTAATATTCAAAATAGGGAAAAGACACTTTGCCTTCTTTAGTGTGTATGATGTCCCTGTTATCAAGATAAATCTAGAGAGAGAGAGGCCTTTTATCCCCTACAAACCGCCTCAGCAAAATACTGATGGAGATAGAAGAGAGGAAGAACCAGTTAAGCCCCATGGGTGGAGATGTGTGTGTGAATGTCAGTGTTTATGTGTGTGTGTGAGAGAGATAGAAAGAGGGAAAGGTGATGTGATCACAGACTGTTGTGTTGTAACTCAGAGCTTCTGTGATGCTTTAGTGTCTACAGCAAATGCAGTACATCTTAGGCAGACAGACAGATCAAAAAATACCATACACTTCTGAGACAAAAAGTAAAAAAAAAAAAACATACCATAATGTGAGAGTGAAACAAAGAACTTTTGAATGAGCTGTTCTGTGATCCTTAAAGTGTGGATGTGCATGCTGCATAATGTTTCAAAGAAACTCAGTCATCATAGACCAATTTATCAATTTAGCAAGTGAAAGTTTTGTCCCATCAACCCCACTTTATAATCATCATGAGCATCAAAGTGTCTTTGAAAAATATCTGTACTTTGTCAGCAGACGACATCAGATGACAAAACAGACACTTGCTAAATTGAGTATTATAAGAGGCTGCTACTTTATGATACTTGTATTGCTCGTCTGTAAAAATGGTTCAATCAAACATCCAATAAATCATTTTCTTCCCTCAGAAGAAAGAGTCAATTAAACTGTAATTTAAAGGTGCACTCAGTCATTTTTTCCATATTAAAAATGTTTTGCTCCTAAAGAATTGAATAGTTCTTTTGAGATATAAATATATAATCATGAGCACTCACATGAGATGAAGACCGTAAGTATATAAATGCTGTTTAATTCTACATGGAGAGGGTCCCCTCATGGGGTCTGCCATTTTAGGATCGCATAACCAGCCAAATACTACATGCTTAATCACAGTAACCACCATGATTTTTGGACACTTTAACTTATAAATTAAAATTTTCATGGCTGAGTGTGAATAATACATTTTTACACAGGCATTGATAACTGAAAACAATTGCATTTGAATGATGCTGCATTCATGTCCCAAGGTGTAAGTGTAGACTTTAGCCCAATTCGGACGGGACTAGTTTTCCCTGAGGAGGTTAGGGAAATTTGTGTTTCACAGATGTACTTTGTGATTTTAATCCCATCCGAATCTGACAAATCTGTTTCTCTCACACAACCTCTGTAAACATTCCAGAGCAAATTACCTACTGTTTTCTGGCTAACTCGAGGGTCCTCTGATAAATCTAATCCCGTCTGAATGCGAATGTCTGTGATTGCGGATATTGAATTTTCACAACACTTCTACTCATGTATTTTGACCTACATGAAATACCATTAAGATCGTACTTAAGTGCGCCAATCTTCTGCCTGCTGCATGCCTTTCAATTTTGATGTAGATTTTTTGCCATCTGACGAAAAAAATAAGAAAATAAAATTAACAAGGTGTGCCAAATCGCGGAAACTGTTGACTGGCCACTATTATATCAAGTAAGATACTCACCTTAATTTCTCTGCTCAGTTACGTAATGTTATAATTATATAATTCACAGAGTATTGTTTACTTCAAAGTGTTTATTATAAGCAGCAGCTTCTATAAACTAAAGCGAATTTTACTTTAATAGTCTTTTTAAAATATATATATATATATATATATATATATATATTTTTTTTTTTTTTTTTTGCTTGTGTAGAAATGAAAAAGGACATGAGTTCAAATTGTTTCATTTTAAGTAGTGTATGCTGTGTTTTAACGATACACACTGTAACTGTTTTGTGATTTTAATGGAAAACAAATGTAAAAATTATAGTGTAAAAACTGTTAATTGGTTAATAGGTTAACCTTACCATGTACAGTAAAAAAAATGTTTTTATTTAACAACACAATATATGTAATTTTACTGTAAAATATTGTACAAATATATGTGCTTTTGAAGAAAAATTATGATTTACCTTCTAGTTAACTGTGAAAATGTATGTTTATCAAGACAATTCATGTACTTTTACAGTAAAATATTGTTAAAATTAGTGTAAAAAACAATTACCAGACATTTCTAGAAGTCCCTGCATGACCCTTTAAATTTGATTATATTTTATTGATACATTTGCTGTTTTGATGTCAAAAGCAGAAAATTATGCAATGATAATTAAATTGTTTGAATATTTTATATTAATTTCTCTGGTGTTGTCTGTACAACCACTTGCACCATTATTAGAATGTGCTGCCTCTTTGCTGCTACCCGGTCTGATACTGCTGTGTGAATGGTTTCAGATTTACACACCTCTAAACTACTGTAACAGAAAAAAAAAAGGAAAAAAAAAAATAATAATAAGTTGCACCAGACTTTATGCCAATAGTCAACTACATGTCACCTTGCTCTTCACGTCATTGATTCTAGCCAATAAAAACATTAATTCTTTATTGTCTGTCAAACTGGTCAACCTCTTCAGGTTGTTTCCACCTCAATTCATTAGCTTTCATTTATTTTAATGATATCTTAGCACTTCAATTAACCATTAAGGTGTATTAATGGGTATTGATGGATCCATATTTGGACAAGGGTATTGATGGATTCATATTTGGTGAGCAGGTTTCCCTTGAAATAAGGGTGAATGGATATATGGGGATACAAGGACAGGCAGAAACACATTTGTATTTCTCACAAACCCAGAATACTCTTAAGCTAGGGAAAAAGGTGACAAAACATAATTGTTTAAAAGCATTAGCAACACGCACACTCAAGCATGACACATGCAGGATTGAAGAGTGTGAAAGCGGCAGGAAAGCCAGATTATTGCAAGTCTGGTCAGCATTACCGAGGGAGATTAATCTTTATATTATTGCAGCGCATCAGATCATTCGTGGGAGTGTGGATGTAATTTGATGAAATTGTGCCGGGCCTTAGCTTTAATGGGGGTTTAGGCGAGAAGTTCACATCTGTCTAATCGAGTACAAGCATATCTAAATGCCACTTGTAAACACCGCCATGGTGCTCTGCTATTAATAGATACAGGATGCTCTCAAACAGTCTGAAACTATCTGCCATTTGCTCAATGTCAACCACCCCCCATTTATGCTTTATTTTTTGTTTAATTAAAGCATTTAAAGTGCATTATGTAAAGGCATTAGCACTTGCCTAATATGGTGAAAAGCCATTTTAAGTAAGATTCTTTAGCAGCAGATGATGTCAAAGTGACAAAAAGGGCTGTTAAAATAGAAAAAAGAGGCCTAAACAGGAAATTTAATGGGATGGTTCATCCCAAAATTAAAATTCTGTCATCATCTACTCACCCTCAATTTTTTCCAAACCCGACTTTCTTCCATGGAACATAAACGATGATGTTAGGCATAAAGACAACCATGCTGCCTATCATCTCCTTTTGTGTTCCACAGAAGAAAGTTATATGGGTTAGGAACAACTTGAAGGTGAGTAAATGATGAAAGAATTTTCCCTTTATTTGAGCATCAATGCTTCCCAACCTTCAGTATAGTGCTCCAGTAAATGTGTATGAAATCAGAAATATGTCCCTTTTTACTTGCATTTTACTGGATATGATTTAGCATTACCATTAATATTTTTAAAGTGAATATTATTGCAATGATTCACTTATAAACTAAACAATCGATACTGTAGGTGAAAACAGGCTCACCTAGTAGCTGATTCTCGCTTTAATGAGACACCTTAGCTTGTCTGTCTTCCACAAATGTTGACAGTTGTGGGGGTAATTGGATCTGGCATTATATTACTGTAAACAAGAGAGTAGTGCGAGTGAGATGAGTTAAGAGCACTGCAGCAGAAATCGACCACTGTCCAGTGTCTTTATAAATACATGCACATATATCTTTCTGTGTATGTAATGAATTGCTCTTGCCTTGCACTTTTACACATTATTTTGTTTGCTTTCCTGAAAGCTGAAGTGTGTATTTTTGCACTAATGCGCCACCAAATGGAATTGCATTGCAATTGCAATCCAATGACTCCCCCTGTCATCGGTCAAACAAACAGATAGTCCTGCTCCAAACTCATGCCATTGGTTAAGCCAATATTGCTATGTCATTAGGCATGTCATAAAATATCAATATATCGATTATTGATTGGCATGTTATTTTATCAATATATTTTTGAGGCATTGCTATATAACATTTGGCCAACATTTAAATTAGAAGCCTAATTTGCATGCTTTCCAAATCACTCAGTTGGGCTTCTGTTGAATATCTGGTGTAATAGCAATGGGAAACCACAAGGAGGTGATATAACATTTACTGAAGCAGATCGCAAGGCACAGGTATTACAACATAGGATGGGTATTTTAGAGCTACTTGCACAGGACGCATATACACAAAAGTTACTAAGGGTTCCCTGTCTGTCACTCACTCGACGTTTTGTCGATGTAGTGACACTAGGGGTTCGCTCCTGAGAGCCCCAATCACCTTTGCTTTATTCAGAAAAGGCCAATGAAAATTGGCGAGTGGAATTTGCATGCCACTCTCCGCACCGGACATACGGGTATAAAAGGAGATGGCGTGCACCACTCATTTAGACTTGTTCTTCAGAGCCGAGCGTATGTGTGTGTTCGTCCTGTCACCTTGCTATCACTGCTGGATTTTACGGTGCATATCAGCGGTCACCCTTGCATGGTCGAGTGTTGTGCTTCCCCTGGGTGCTTCGGCGGCTGAGTCCACAGGTGTAAAAAAGAGTATATTTAAAAGAGTATATTTTCTCTAAAATAGCTCGTACAAACGATTGCCGTCTTTTTAAAAATGTCCTTTTGTCTTTGTGCTACTGGGTGTGGCTGTTATCTCTCCCCACCGGATGGTCACAAAAGTCTCGAGTGCTTGGGTCACCAGCACGCTAAGGCAGCTTTTGTGGATGGGTCATGTTTTCATTGTGAGAACTTGCCCATGAGAACGTTGCGGTCACAGCTCTTTTTCTTCTCCATGAAGCAGAGAGCCACCGCGGCTGCTTCCTGACCCGGTCCATCCTGCGTTGAAACTCAGGCGGCTGGGTTGGCGAGTGCTGTGGGTGATTTGGATGTGGATATGGGAGCTTCTCCGCTGGCTCAGTTTCCGTGGACCTGCCATCCCCCAGCACGCTCGTTCTGCCCGGTAGAGCTCACGATCGAGGCAGGTGGTCCGCCTCAGGGCGGATTTAATGTCTCATTCATGGCTCGTGACGAGGATGAGTTATCGGTCGCAGCATCAGAGGGTGGGATTCTGCTTTTGGAAGCAGACGAGTCTACTGAGCTCCCACTCTTAGGTGGTAGAGCTCAGGATGAAGCGGATGCTGAGTTGGCTGCCGTGCTTGCCTGGGCTTGAGTGGAACCCTCTGCCTCTCCCTGAGCGTTCATGGCTGGATGATTTGTTTCTGGACTCGGAGCGCAGCTCACGGCTTTCTTCCCGGAGTGCACGAGGAGCTCGCGAAGTCATGGAAGGTGCCTTTCTCCACCCGTACACGCTTCGTGAGCTCATCCACCTTAACTACCCTCAACAGCGGGGCAGCCAAGGGATATGTTGAGCTTCCCCAGGTCGAGCGCGGCATGGCAGTGCACCTGTGACAATGATTTGGGTTGAATTTAATGGAAAAAACTATGTGAGTTACGCTCCGTGGCACTGCAGATTTTTAAGCAGCCTCAAGAGACGGCGAGACCATGCTGTGTATGTATCTTCATAGAAAATAATTGTTTAGAATTTAAGAACACACCATGTCATCCGCCAGACGTGTCCGGTGTACGACCCCCTTTAATTACCCTACCGCACACACTTTACCAAAGTTGTGTTGAGAAAAATGGCTGAAAACACAAAGACTACTGTGCAATGGGTAACCCTATTTATATCTGAAAAAATCCCACTATACAGTATATCAATATGATTGGGAAAATCTTCTGATTATTGATGCGTGAAAAAGGTATCGATCCCAAGCCTGTGTGGTATACACCCCTGAACTGAACCCTGTGGTTCTGTGCACACAGGGCTCCAGGCTGTGACTAAAATGGTTGCAAATGCAACAAAAAACAAATAATTGTGACAATAATTTAAAATCTAGTTGCCAGTGGTGACAGTCGGGAATACTTACTTGTTTGTGTTCATATGCGGTTTTGTCAGATATCATCTTGTGAGTTATTGAATTACATCTTTAAAGTGTGCACAGCTCTTTACCCTTTCTGTTAGAATGAGCTCTCTGCACGCAACAACAAACACATCGCGAGCCATGATATCTGATTCGTAAACAAGTGACTCTTTTGAACTGGGTCTTTTAAATGAATCACCCTAAAAGATTCACGAAATGGGTTTGAAGTCAGGAGCTAAGGTTAGCAATTTGAATCATTGTCCTTTCTCAGTGAATCATACAGTGAATCAGCCATCAGTGAGTTCACAAGCAGGAGCATCTTGGAGCGCAGAGGTTTCAAAATACAGGGACTCTTATTTTGAAATGTCTGCCCTCTCAGGTGCTACTGGTTTTTGTATATATTTGGAACTTGTTTATAATTAAAATTATAAAAATTTTAATTATAAAACTTGTTTATAATTAAAAGTCCCGCATTATGTACCAAATCCTTTTCTTATTTTTTATTTTTTATTTTTTTTATTGGGATTTCATTCAATTTGGATGGAGCAAGTCACACATATAGATTTTTAAAACCATTGGCCAATTAATCGGTTATCAGTCTTTCTTTTCAATGATTTTCTATCTTGCTTCTGAACAACCATCTAAATCAAGCAATTCTTTAATTTGGTACTAAAAAGTCTTGGTTACTTTCGTAACCTCTGTTCCCTGATGGAGGGAACGAGACATTGTGTCGATGTAGTGACACTAGGGGTAGCTCTTGGGAGCCCCAAACACCTCTGATCTTTGAGAAAAGGCCAATGGGAATTGGTGAGTGGAATTTGTATGCCACTCCCCCGGACATACGGGTATAAAAGGAGATGGCTCGCAACCACTCATTCAAGTTTTGTGCTGAGGAGCCGAGACAGGGTCCCAGCCATTTCAGTGGGTAGTTCAGAGTTGTGACAGGAGGGACTCAACGTCTCTTTCCCTCCATCAGGGAATGGAGGTTACGAAAGTAACCAAGACGTTCCCTATCTGTCACTCACTCGACATTTTGTCGATGTTGTGACACTAGGGGTCCCTATATGAAATGCCACAACTAGCTGAACTTGCGTGCTTCATAGCCAGCGCACCTGGCCATCACATAACCTCTCCCAACACTCCTACGAGCATCTTACAGTCCCCCGCACCTCGAGGACAAGTCGACTGCCCAAAATGGGGACAGGCCGCCCCAGCCGTGGCCCTTTTCTCTTTTTTTCTCCCCCAAAAAAGTGTGGAAATCATTCAGCTGGGGGCCATAAGTGTCCGCGTCGGGGGGGTGTCCTTTCCCAAGGGGAAGACACTGCAGAGACCAAACCCTGCCCGAAGGGGAGGCAACTGTGTGGAAATACATCACATGGTCTTACCGAGTCTTGTCGGCAGTGTCACATTTGGATAAGTCCCCGTGGTAGGTCCTACCCAGAGGGGACGGAGCTCTACAAACACGGTGACCGGTGGCAGAGGGGACCTAAGGAAAACGCGGGTTTACCAACGGGGAATCCATATCACAGAAGATACATCACAGGGGGTTACTCACAGGTAACCAGCGCATGTGGAGCACCTACCCCAGTACAGGGCCTACTAGCACGCTTACTTGGCCGGCATCAAATTCCTCCACGAATTCGCCTGCCATAGGGCTAATGAGGGAGGACATCCAGGGTCCATGGTCTCGTGAACTCGGCTGGGGGGTTTAAAGCACACGTCTCCCCCTCCAGGAGGGGAAAGGTGCTGTACGCAAGTGGTACACCCAGCCAGTTGTCCCGCATACTTACCTGTTCGTACCTGACAACACACGGGAAGAAACCGGCTCAACCCGGAGATTGTAGAATCTTGAAGGTATTGGGTGTTGCCCAGCCGCTGCTCTACAGATTTCTGCTAAAGAGGCACCATTGGTCGGGGCCCAGGAGGCCTCCACACTCCTGGTGGAGTGTGCTCGAAGCCCCAAGGGGGGCAGCACATCCTGGGCGTGGTATGCCAAAGTGATGGCATCAACGACCCAGTGGCCAATGCTCTGTTTGGGACAGCGCTCCCTTTCTGCTGTCCTCCGAAGCAGACAAAGAGCTGCTCAGAGCGTCTAAGGCTCTGCGTGCGATCAAAGTAGATGCAAAAAGCACACACCGGACACAGCAACAAAAAGGCTGGGTATGCCTCCTACTGGGGCAGCTTCGCTTGCAGGTTCACCACCTGATCCCTAAACGGGGTTGTGGAAACCTTGGGCACATAGCCCGGTCTGGGTCTCAGGATCATGTGAGAGTACGCCGGACCGAACTCCATTCAGGTGTCACTAACAGAGAATGCCTGCAGGTCCCCAACCCTCTTGATGGATGTGGGTGCAGTCAGGAGGGCAGTCTCCAGTGGGAGCGCCTTTAGCTCAACTGACTCTAGGGGCTCAAACGGGGCTCTCCGCAGGCCCTGCAGGACCACAGAGAGATCCCATGAGGGAATGAGGCGCGGTCTAGGAGGATTCAGCCTCCTTGCGCCTCTAAGGAACCTGATGATCAGGTCGTGCTTCCCAAGAGACTTACCGTTAACTGTGTCGTGGTGTGCCACTATAGGAGCCACACACACCTTCAAGGTGGAGGGGGACAGCCACCCCTCCAGCCTCTCCTGCAGGAAGGAAAGCACCGACCCGACTGCACATCTCTGGGGGTCTTCGCATTGGGAAGAACACCACTTAGCGAACAGACGCCACTTCAAGGCATACAGGTGCCTCGTAGAGGGAGCCCTGGCCTGAGTTATCATGTCTACCACCTCGGGTGGTAGGCTACTTAGGTCTTCTGTGTCCCGTCCAAGGGCCAGACATGGAGATTCCAGAGGTCCGGTCGTGGGTGCCAGATGGTGCCCCGTCCCTGAGAGAGGAGATCCCTCCTCAGGGGAATTCGCCAGGGAGGGGCTGTCACAAGGAGAGTGAGGTTCGAGAACCAAGTCTGGGTGGGCCAGTACGGCGCCATTAGGATGACCTGCTCCTCGTGCTCCCTGACCTTTCACAGGGTCCGTGCAATTAGGCTCAGTGGGGGGAACACATACTTGCGCAGCCCTCGGGGCCAGCTGAGTGCCAGCGCAACTGTGCCAAGGGGAGCCTCAGTCAGGGCATTCCAAAGCGGGCAGTGGGAGGATTCCCGGGAAGCGAACAGGTCTACCTGCGCTTGACCGAATCGACTCCAAATCAGCTGGAGCACCTGGGGTGGAGTCTCCACTCTCTCCTGAGTGTAACCTGCTGTGACAGCGCATCGGCTGTGCTGCTGAGGTCACCCGGGATGTGATGGGCTCGCAATGACTTGAGTCGCTGCTGCCTCCAGAGGAGGAGACGGCGGGCGAGTTGCGACATGCGATGCGAGCGTAAACCACCTCGGCAGTTGATGTACACTACCATTGCCGTGTTGTCCATCCGGACCAACACATGCTTTCCCTGGATCAACGGCCAAAGCCTCCACAGGGCGAGAAATACCGCCAGCAACTCCAGGCAGTTGATATGCCAATGCAGTCGCGGCCCTGTCCAGGAACCCATGGCTGTGTGCCCATTGCCCAGCCACGCTCGGAGGTGTCTGTCGTAACCATGACATATCTGGACACTTGCACTATGGGGACCCCTGCCCGCAGAAATGCAAGGTCCATCCAAGGGCCGAACAAGCGGTAGCAGATCAGCGTGATGTCCACGAGATGTGTGCCGCGGCCCCATGCCCATCTTGGGACTTGAGTCTGAAGCCAGCGCTGGAGCGGTCTCATATGCATCAAGAGCCTCATATGCATGCCGAGCGGCGTGACCACAGCCGAGGACGCTATATGCCCCAGAAGCCTATGAAATTGCTTCAGTGGGACCACCGTTCTCCACCTGAACGACTTCAGGCAGTTCAGCACTCACTGCGCGGGCTTGCTCATGAGGCACGCCATCATAGAGACTGAGTCTAACTCCATCCCGAGAAAAGAGATGCTCTGAACCGGGGAGAGCTTGCTCTTTTACCAATTGACCCAAAGCCCCAACCGGCTAAGGTGCCTGGTCTGCTGGTCTCATCCCAGAACTTGACCGGGGCAAACGAGCGTACTAGGGAATGGGAGGTCTGTGGGGGGTTACCCAGTGGAACGGCTCCCATTGGGGTCCCCAAATCGTCCCCAGCGCTAACCGATGCAGTCTCATACCCATAGGTAGAAGGACCGGGGCGGGGAGCGGCTGGAGTGGCTTTTCCCTTTAAGAAGGAAAGCCGCAACCGCAACATTGCCATGGTCACGCTCTCGCAGTGAGAGCATGAGCCATCCACGAATGCTATCTCAATGTGTTTGAGCCCAGACACGCAAGGCAAGGATCATGACTGTCAGATTTGGGGAGGTAACGACGGCAACCAGAAAATATACACAGACGGAAGACATCTTTAAAAAGACGCTCTCCATCAGTGCCACTCTTTTAGAGAAAATATACACTTTTATTTGCAAGAATATATACTCTTTTAGGCTGTCGAAGCGCCCAGGGGCGTTCTCTGCACTCAATTGAGGGGAAGGGGGAGAAACCGCTGTAATGCACCATAAATCCAACAGCATGCAGAGGTGAATGGACCGGCAGAAAATTTAAGCTTGCTGAAACACAAACGCTTGGCTCCGAAGAAAAAATCTGAATGAGTGGATGCGAGCCAGCTCCTTTTATACCCATATGTCTGGGGGAGTGGCATGCAAATTCCACTCGCCAAATCCCACTGGCCTTTTCTCAAAGATCAGAGGTGTTTGGGGCTCCAAAGAGCGACCCTTAGTGTCACTACATCAACACAATGTCGAGTGAGTGACAGATAGGGAACAACCATTTGGCTCCTGAATGTTTCAGTTTAGGGTCCACTGGCTCCATAGTCAATTTTTTTAGTCTGAACCCCTAACACATACCTCTGCTGGGGAATCACTAGTAACAGTGGCAATAGAGAAAGTAAAGGACGAAGCATTGTGATAGAGAGAGGAGACCAGGCAAGTGAAATAGATGAGCAGTAATGAGGAATGGGCTTGTAAGCAGTGTTGTGTAAATTCACAGGAAGCTCAGGCTTGAATCCCTGGAGTGAGGTTAGAGAACCTGACACTCGATTATCCTCTCCAGCACACTGTATTCTCTTTGGCTCTTTTTCTTTGATTATGCAGTCACTCTCCCTGTCTCTCTCTCATGCCAGCTTTTTACTGTGACTCATGCATGAATAATTCAAAATCACTGGGCAAATTTACCTGCCGTTTCAATTATCACTTATCCTTTTCCACTCCTCTTGATTTCTCTACCTCTTCTTCCTGTGGAGTGATTCAGTCATCACTGTTATTGGTTCCCCCACCTCATCCCAAGCTACCTCAGTCATTTGTGAGTCAGTATAAGATGAACAGTCCTCCACTTTCACGTTAACTGAAACTTTGACAGCTTCAGTGTCTGCTCTCTTCTCCCCACTCATACCACTCACTAATGTCCGGACACCCACACTAGCACTCTGCAGACACTTTGAAACTCAAGGATGGATAATAAACACAACAGGAATACTTGCAACTGTCACAAATCAGGAAAGACTATAGATAAACCTGTTCAGAACACTTAATACTGACAGCGCCTTTAAATAATTGAAAAAGAGGCCAATTTGGAGGATCCCAAGGTTAAACACTGGGAAAAGGGGAATTACTAATTAGCATTTGTGCAGAGTAAGACTTTTGCAGTTGCTATGGTGCCTTTGAAAATGTCACATTCAGGATTTATCAGTGTTGAGGATGCTACTCATCATTTAAAGTGGTTAAACTACAGTCAAACTGCCCTTTTGAAAGGGTAGTTGCTATAATACAAGCTACTAACACAAATATCAATTTGATTATACAGATGTTAGATTATGGGTGATTCTCAAAAACCTGTCAAGAAAATGTCCTGGTACTATTTTACTCTGAAATCAAAAGAAACAAATCAGAAAATTAATTTAGCATATAAAAAATTATGCCTATTTTTAGGTCCATTAATATTGTTTACATTGTGACATAATTTTCCTGACATTTACACACATTATACCTCCCAATTCTCATTACCACAAAACAAACAAGTGTGGGCATTATGAATAATCAAAATAAAAATATTATTTAAATTGTAAAGTACTTTACATCATAGTAATACACCTTTGGTACTGTCTTTCATTTTCGATGATTTTAATTTAATTTATTAATTGTACAACCGCATCTTTTTTACTCTAATACCGTAAATAAAAAAAGATTTACAATAATGAGAATAATCTGTGAAAACAATTGGAATATAAGTAAAACATCCAGACACTTTGTGGTAATGAGAATTGGATGGTAAAATGTGCATAAATGTCATGAAAATAATGTCACAATGCAAAACACCTTAACAGTCTTAAAGATATTCTTAATTTTCTTTATGCAAAATGTAATTTAATAATTTGTTGTGTTGATTTTGGGTTGAATAAGTCTAGGATGTTTTCCTTTTTTTGAGAATCACCCATATAAAATGCATTTGTACATTCAGAGCAGTCACGAAAACAGGATCTCATTTAGGACGACAGCATTAAACATGAAAAAATATTTAGTCCCTACACTAAAAACAACTAATAAAACTGCAACTAATGTACAATATATAACTGAGTCAAAAACATAGTGATGAACAACAAATATTTCGCCACAAAAAAAGATGAATTGGTGAATCATTTTCTAGATTGGATAAGAACCATCCGAACAAAGTGATTCACTGAAATGAGTGAGAGAGAACATTTTAAAAGAGCGTGTTGCTACAAGCTGCATGCGAAATACAATCTGACTTGAAGAGAGCGATATAGCATTTTTTCATGCTACGCTGCTACTTGATGAAAAACTTGATTGTTTGGAAAATGATGAGCTACTGTCAGCCGACTGTAAAATGTTGCCTAGTTAGGTTAGTAGCATTGCCACTTTTAGTTAGTTAGCCCCTAACAAATATATTTATGGCTAAATTTGTCTGTGTTACATAGGAGAAAATTAAAACATCCGCTTTAAAGTGGTCTGTTAAACTGAAACCCATTGCGTGACATACAGGGTCTAACAGACGCTGCCTAACATCAGATGGATAAAAAAAACAAAACAAAAAAAAAAACATAATGCCTGGATTATGAGGCTCTCATGTGTCGTAATAATTCACCTTTAATCCTGGGTGCAGAGGTGAAATTAATTCCAGACAGACTAACATGCAGAGAGAGTGTGAGCATAATCTGTGTGTGTGTGTGTGTGCGTGTGTGTGTGTTGATTATTGAGCTGTCTATTAAACTGTTTGCTTTGAAAGCCCTGCTTTCCATAAACAATATTGTAGCACAACTTCACACAGGGAGGGAAGGAGGACACAGGGAACCGGGTTTCTTCAGTCTCAGGTAAGGCTTTTTATTTGTCAACTTTCTGAGTTTACAGCTTCATAATAACTCATTAGCTTCACAATAACTCTTTAGCTTCACAATAACTCTTTAACTTCACATTAATGCATCAGCTACCCAGCGGGACTCTAGATCTCTGGCTCTCTCTCCCCTTCTTGTCGGTGGCATGGTCCTTTTATACCGCTCTCTCCAAGCTCACTGCAACTAGAAACAGGTGTTAATCATAATCTGGCTCAGGTGTATGCACCCTTACCACATTCTCTCTCTCCGGGCAGAAGCTCGACCACGCCCCCCCGCCACATATCCCCACCGCATGACTCAGCCCGGGGAGACATCTGGCCTATCTACCACTCTCCCCCCATTTCTGGAAAGGAAGTCGGCGACAGCCATCTGCGCTCCCGGTCTGTGGACCACCTTGAATTTCAATGGCCGAAGAGCCAGGTACCAACTGGTAATCCACGCGTTGGTATCCTTCATGTGGTGGAGCCATTGGAGTGGGGCGTGGTCTGAACAGAGAGTGAAGGCTCACCCCAGCAGGTAGTACCGGAGAGTGAGGACTGCCCATTTGATGGCAAGACACTCCTTTTCAATGGTGCTATACTTAGTCTCCCTCAGCGAGAGCTTGCGACTAATGTACAACACCGGGCACTCCTCCCTCTCCACCACCTGCGAGAGTACGTCCCCCAGCCCCCTGTCTGAAGCGTCCATCTGTAAGACAAAAGGGAGAGAGAAATCGGGTGAATGTAAAAGCGGCCCCCCACAAAGTGCGGCTTTCACTTGCGTAAATGCCTGTTGACACTGCTCCGTCCACTGGACCAGGTCTGGAGCTCCCTTTTTAGTGAGATCAGTCAGCAGGCTGGTGACATCCTAATAATTAGGTACAAATCTCCTATAATAGCCAGCCAGCCCCAGGAACTGTCTCACCCCCTTTTTGGTCTTGGGCCTCGGGCAGGTCGCTATCACCGCAGTCTATTCAATTTGGGGATGCACTGCCCATGGCCCAAGTGGAACCCCAGATACCGTACCTCCACCCATCCAATCATGCACTTCATGGGGTTTGCTGTGAGTCCCGCTCGTCGCAGCGATCTCAGAACTGCCCTCAGATGCTGCATATGCCGCTGCCAATCATTGCCGTAAATGATGATGTCATCTAAATAGGCAGTGGCATAAGCCGAATGCGGCCTGAGGATTCGGTCCATGAGACGCTGAAATGTAGCCGGGGCCCCAAACAAACCAAACGGAAGCATCACAAATTGGTGTAATCCAACCAGTGTGGAGAAGGCTGTTTTTTCAAGGGAAATTGGTGTAAAAGGGGATCTGCCAATAACCCTTTGTCAAATCCAATGTCGAATAAAATCGAGCAGTGCCCAACCGATCGAGCAACTCTTCAATGGGAGGCATTGGGTAGGCATCAAATTTAGACACCATGTTGACTTTTCTATAATCCACACAGAACTATACAGACCCGTCGCTCTTAGGAACTAGAACAACTGGGCTGGACCAATTGCTGTGGGATTCCTCTATTACCCCCATATTGAGTTTTGCTTCCAATTCTTCCCGGACAATTTTCTTTTTGTGCTCGGGCAATCGGTAGGGATGGCTACGTACCACCACCCGGCTCGGTCTTGATGTGGTGCTAGATGAGGTTTGTACGACCCGTTAGAGGGGAAAACACGTCTGAAAACTCCTGTTGCAACTTGGCAACCTTTGCGAGTTGATACGGTGAGAGGTGGTCTCCGCAAGTGACTGGGGTGATATGATTGTGTTTTGCTTTCACCTCTGGCCCGAGCTCCGCCCTCTCTGGAATTACCGTAGCCAACGTAACAGGGACCGCCTCCCTCCATAATTTCAGGAGGTTGAGGTGATATATTTGACGTGCACCCCCTCTATCAGTTCGCTTTACCTCATAATCGAGATCCCCACTCATCGTGTGACCTCAAAGGGTCCTTGCCACTTGGCGAGTAATTTGGAGCTCGATCTGGGGAGTAATATGAGTACCTTATCTTTCGGTGCAAATTCCCGCAGCTGAGTTCCCCTCTAATACATTCGGCTTTGTCGTTCTTGAGCTTGGAGCAAATTCTCCTGTGTTAGCTTCACGTATGACATCAAGCATGCCGCGCGGGCACCACCCATACAGCAGCTCGAATGGGGAAAACCCAGTGGAGGTTTGCGGGACCTCTCGTACTGTGAATAACAGGGGATCAAGCCATTTGTCCCAATTTCTAGCATCCTCGTGCACGAACTTACGAATCATGTTTTTAAGGGTTTTATTAAATCGCTCCACCAGGCCGTCTGTTTGTGGATGGTAAACACTGGTGCGAATTGACTTAATGCCCAATCATTCGTAAAGCTCGCGTAGTGTCCGTGACATAAAGGTTGTGCCCTGATCGGTGAGGATTTCTTTCGGAATCCCCACCCGGGAGATTATTTTGAAGAGTGCCTCCACAACACTTCGTGCTGAGATGTTATGCAGAGGCACTGCTTCCGGATATCACATTGCACAGTCCACTAGGACTAATACAAATTGATGTGTGCATGCTAACCGCTCTAATGGCCCGACAAGGTGACTCACCATCATATAATAATGAGCTGCCTGGAACACCATTTCCCGGTGGCCCTGTGGTATTAAGAGCTGGGTTGTATCTTCCTTTGTTTGAGTGTCCTACATCACTCTATACAACCACTCGTTTATTATTGCAAAATAGGGATATGAAAGTTGAGTTGTTGACCATCAATCACTCTCACTTGGTTGAAGGCGTGCTTGACGGTTTCGTCTCGCAACAGCTCCAAAGGGAAATCCCCTTCGGGAAATCCCCTGAGGAAGGAAGGGGCGGAAGCCTCTCCCCCCTCACATCATCCTGACGTGGAGCTGACAAAGACAGCCCCGGCTCCACCTCCCATGCCAGAGCATCGCACATTTCACATCTTGTCGCTTTTGTGCAGGACCCATCTGCGCATATTCCCTTTAATACATTTCTGAATTCAGGCCAATTAGTCCCCAAAATCAGCGGATGGGTGAGGCGGGAACTAACTGTGGGCTCCACTCTATGTTTTGTTCCCCAAAATTTGATCACAAGGGTCGCCACAGGGTACTTGTGAATATCCCCATGCACACACTTCACCCTCACACATTTGGTTGTGCCCAAAGCCTCGTGTTGAACCAAGCATTGGTGGATAGTGGTCTGGTTACAACCCGTGTCAGCCAAGGCTTGGTGTGTACTCCCCTTGACTCTTACCATTATCCTGTACCCTCCAGCCCGATTGGGGGCAGCCTGTGGAGCATTGGGATCCCCGCAATGCCAGCAGGCTGGCCTAGGCGCTACACCCGCACTTGAGGGGGTGGGTGCATACGCCTGAGGGGGAGAGCGGGAAGGCACTGAAGTCGCTGGGAAAGGGATAAACTGGCGCAAGCGAGGAACCGGCTTCGGCGGTGGATTTCCACGCTTCCGGGGTGCAGAAACAGGGCCTGGAGAGAGGACAGAGTGAAAGGGGAGGGGGGAGTGGGAAGAGATGGGAGGAAGCACAGGGGGAGGGGAGAGAGAGAGAGAGAGAGGGCTCTTCCGCCCTTGGGCATGCCACCATATGGGTCTCCGCCAGCTGGACCACTTCCTCCAGTGATGCTGGGCGATGGCACTGGACCCATTCCGCTGCCCCTTCTGGAAGCCAGCAGATCAGCTGTTCCAGCACCACTTGGTCAGTAATTCCCTCGATGTCGCAGTCCCCTGCTAGTAGCCATTTCCGGCAGACATCACAGAGACGTTGCCCCAAGGCAAAAAGTTGGCCAGTCCTCTCCAACTTCATCGACTGGAAGAGCTGGCGGTGTTGTTCTGGGCTCCGGCCAACCCGCTGCAGGATGGTTTTCTTCAAGACGTCATAGGCCAGGAGACTAGCCACTGGCAGTTGTTGAGCTGTGAGCTGGGCCTCTCTGGACAACAAAGGGATAAGTCGGGCGGCCCACTGAGCACGCAGCCAACACCAGATCTCAGCGGTCTGCTCGAACAGGTTGAGGAAGGCTTCGGGGTCATCTTCCACACCCATCTTCATGAGTGAGGGTGGGTGCATGGGACTAGCGTTGTCTGGGGTCGCAGCCTGGGGTTTCTCCTGGCTGAGGAGGCTTCGGATTGCCTGCCGGTCCTCTGCTTGAGCCCTGAGGATCTCATAGAAGTGGTGATCCTGGTCCTGATGGAGCTCAAGCAGGGCCTGTTGGTGGGAGTGTTGCAGGCCGGTGAGGGACTTGAGAACTTCAGCCAGTGGCGAGGACTCCATGGAGCGTACTTCCTTCAGTTCCATGTCCCGGGTTTCAGCACCAGTGTAGCACAACTTCACACAGGGAGGGAAGGAGGACACAGGGAACTGGGTTTCTTTAGTCTCAGGTTAGGCTTTTTAATTGCCAACTTTCTGAGCTTACAGCTTCACAATAAATCATTAGCTTCACAATAATTCTTTAACTTAACTTCACATTAACACATCAACTACCCAGCGGGACTCTAGATCTCTGGCTCTCTCTCCCCTTCTTGTTGGTGGCATGGTCCTTTTATTCCACTCTCCCCAAGCTCACTGCAACTAGAAACAGGTGTTAATCATAATCTGGCTCAGGTGTATGCACCCTTACCGCTTTCCCTCTCTGGGCTGACACTCGACCATGCCCCCGCTGCCACAAATATACCTTCCATCTCCTTGTTGAAAAACTATTACTTAACCTTCCATAAACGTAGTGTGAATACAGTGTTCAAGTGAGTCACAAAACATATGGGGGTAATAGAGGAATCCCACAGCGATTGGTCCAGCCCGGTTGTTCTAGTTCCCAAGAGTGATGTGTCTGTACGGTTCTGTGTGGATTATAGAAAAGCCAATGCGGTGTCTAAACTTGATGCGTACCCAATGCCCCGCGTTGATGAGTTGCTCGATCAGTTAGGTACTGCTCGATTTTATTCGACATTGGATTTGACAAAGGGTTATTGGAAGATCCCCTTGACACCAATTTCCCGCAAAAAAACAGCCTTCTCCACGCCGTTTGGATTGCACCAATTTGTGACGCTTCCGTTTGGTTTGTTTGGGGCCCCGGCTACATTTCAGTGTCTCATGGACCGAATCCTCAGATCGCATTCAGCTTACGCCGCTGCCTATCTAGACGACATTATCATTTACAGTAATGATTGGCAACGGCACATGCAGCACCTGAGGGCGGTCCTGAGATCACTGCGGCAGGCGGGGCTCACAGCAAACCCAAAGAAGTGCGCGATTGGGCGGGTGGAGGTACGGTATCTGGGGTTCCACTTGGGTCATGGGCAGGTGCGTCCCCAAATTGACAAGACTGCGGCGATTGTGACCTGCCAGAGACCCAAGACCAAAAAGGGGGTGAGAAAGTTCCTGGGGCTGACTGGCTATTACAGGAGGTTTGTGCCTAATTATTTGGATGTCACCAGCCCGCTGACTGATCTCACTAAAAAGGGGGCTCCCGACCTGGTCCAGTGGATGGAGCAGTGCCAGCAGGCGTTCACGCAGATTAAAGCCGCACTTTGCGGGTGGCCACTTTTGCATGCACCTAATTTCTCTCTCCCTTTTCCTATTACAGACAGACGCTTCAGACAGAGGGCTGGGGGCCGTACTCTCACAGGTGGTGGAGGGGGAAAAGCGCCCGGTGCTGTACATCAGCCGTAAGCTCTCTTTGAGGGAAACGAAGTACAGCACCATGGAAAAGGAGTGTCTGGCCATCAAGTGGGTGGTCCTCACCCTCCGGTACAACCTGCTGGGGCGGGCCTTCACCCTCTGCTCAGACCACGCCCCACTCCAATGACTCCACCGCATGAAGGACACCAATGCGTGAATCACCTGTTGGTATCTGGCTCTCCGGCCCTTTAAATTCAAGGTGGTCCACAGACCGGGGGCACAGATGGCTGTCGCCAACTTCCTTTCCAGAAATGGGGGGGAGTGGTAGACAGGCCGGATGGCTCCCTGGCCTGATTCGGGCGGTGGGAATATGTGGCAGCGGGGGCGTGGTCAAGCGCCCGTCCGGAGAGAGAGCGAGTGGTAAGGGCGCTTACACCTGAGCTAAATTATGTCTAACACCTGTCTCTAATTTCAGTGGGCTTGGGAAGAGCGGCATATAAACAGCCACACCACCATCAAAAAGAGAGAGAGAGTCTGACACGAGAGAGCCTACAGTGATCGTGGAGGCTGATTTGTTTATGTTTATGAAGCTAATATGTTTACCTGTGTGAAGCTAATGAGTTGAGTGCCTACGGGCTTCTGAGACTGAGTCTGGAAAAACCCGCTTTCCTGTGTCCTCCTTCCCTTCTGCTTGTGGAGTCGTTACAATAACCGCCTTTGTTTCAAATGTAGGTAATCAATAGACACCAATTCAAAAGGTGAACTTGTGGTGATTGAAACCATTGGTGCTCTCTCATGAATGTTCGGACGTTTCTGTTTGATACAGTTACACTTCTTGGTTATGTAGTCATTCATTTCCTGCTGCATGAAGGGCCAGTAAAATCTGTCTCGTGCTAAGTGGGTTACTTTTTCAGCACCCACGTGACCTACGTTGTCATGCAGGTTTTTCAGGACCAGTGGTTTCAGCTTTTCAGGAAGGACTAGTTGCTTCCGGTTACGTGAGTGTCTATACAAGATCCCTTCCTCCAACATCAACTTGTCCCACTCATGGACAAGACGCCTGGTTTCTCTGGTCATGCTTCTTTTGTCTTTATTGTGTTGGGCCTCATGTATTCAGATAGAAGACAAAGGCAGGCCTAACACAGTCGTAAAACCTAACTCAGCCCCCCACATACCAAGTCATAAATTATACTGATAAAAATCGTGCCAAAATCAAACAAAGAGAGTCCAAAACAGACTACAAATCCCATGAAGCCTTGCTCACTAAAGGATCGAACTCTCAACTCCTATTGGATGAGGCACACGACAGAACGCACCTCAACCATGACATCATCAGGAGTAGAAATACCTCTGAAATGCTTCTGGGATTTGCTTCCAGCAACTTTGCTCATCATGTGTAGACGCAGCTAATCGCTCCTCTCAGGTGCAGCCTCATGGCACAAGGAAGTAACGTCCGACTTGAAACTGTGGCCATACAATCTCCATCTCACTGGACGAGTTGAGATTACTCTGAGTTCCACCGAACACTCTAATGGATCCGAAGGAGACCGCCAAGCAATCCGCATCTTCATCCGTTTGCCTGCAGAAGTGAAGAGATAAAAGATTTCTCTTCCATCTTCAATCAAGTCGACATTGCTAATTTCTCCGCCAGCCCGCCGAGAATCAGCAGCCATACCGCCCACCGACAGAGCGAGGAAACGGCCTCCCGTCATCACCCGAGCCTCGAGGAACCGAGTCTGAGTTAAAGGACGGATGAACACACATTCTGCATCCTCATGCGATTCAAGTAAGAGGT
Source organism: Myxocyprinus asiaticus (assembly GCF_019703515.2). Classification (NCBI taxonomy): domain Eukaryota; kingdom Metazoa; phylum Chordata; class Actinopteri; order Cypriniformes; family Catostomidae; genus Myxocyprinus; species Myxocyprinus asiaticus. Next base: position 16,687,683 of record NC_059386.1, read on the forward strand.
TTACGTCTGGGCAGAGATAGAATATTATAGTGTGTTATTCTTGTGTACCAAGGTTTTTGCTTTTACAGTTTATGGACCGCCATGTCCACTCATTATTAATACTCAGGGTATTAATTATCACAAATTTGATTTGCTGTATTGTGGTCCAACCACACTGGACTGTTGTGCATTTCAGCCATCGTGGGTAAGACCGGCAAACTGAGTTCATCCTTTAAAGAATCAAAGACCGGAATGGTTTACAAACCGTCCACCGCATCTCTGAGTGATAAACTAACAGCTGCTTCCTCTCCCATGATCGCGAAACCGGCTTTGGGGCCGTCACTTTATTCTCTCTCTCTCTCGTACTAACCACACACACACACACACGTGTGCGATCCCTCACAAACATTCTCGGACACATTTTTGGCTAGTAGATAGCTTCGTGATAAAGCTCAGCTTTGTCCCTAAGCTATCGTACAAGCGGATACACGCGGTAACTGGTAGATGCCATTGACTGGTTTCTCTCCGCCCATATTCGCGGCCATATTCCCTGGCCAGAAGTTTTGCGTGACATACTCTCCGCGAATAAACTTTGTTATATTACAAAGAGAAGTGTTTAGGTTTGTTTTGCATACACCTGTGTCATGCTGACAAGATGGCAGTGCTAGGATTCAAGCCTTCATTCATTGTTGTTTTTCCCGAAAATCGATATTCTTCAGATGTCGATTTTCCTAAGAAAACAATCTAATATTGAGACTGTTATACTATCTGGTTATTAGTCCCTGATTCCAGGGTGGTGCCCCGTCAATGTTAATCCTTATTAATATTCTATTGATTTTTGATAATTGATAATTATCTTTGATGATTGTTGAATTTGAATGATCAATAAGCTAGTGTTAATTTTAATTAATGTTTCATCGATGTTAACAATTAACGATTATCTTTGATAATTATTGATTTAAAGGATTTAAAAAAGCTAACATTGATTCTCATCAATGTTCTATTGATTTTAATAATTAATAATTATCTTTGATAATTATTAATTATTGCTAATAACCAAACTTGCTCCTAAACGTAGCACACTACATTTACTGGAGCCCCTATATGAGGTTTTAATGAGTTAGATTCAATTGATTAATTTAAATATTAATTAATAACTACAGAAATAATTATTAATTATTTCTGATAGTAACACTGATCTAAACAACCAGTAAAGCCCTACACGAGGATAGAGTATTTGCATCAGCATTCATTTTGCCAGGTCTATACTTAATACAGAAGTAGAAATCGGACAACTCGCCAACCCAGCGATGGCCCTCAGCATTTAGTCTGGCGATACTCAAGACATATGTCAACGAATTGTTGTCTGTGTACACTGTAAATGTTGGAGCATAGTACAGATAACCCCTCAATTTGTCACAGATTGCCCACTTGAGTGCTAAAAACTCAAGTTTGCCAGAATGTATGTAGTAACTGTGCTCTGTTGGAGTCAAGGTTCTGGAGCCAAATCCAATGACTTGAAGTTTACCTCCTTGTTGTTGATAAAGTACAGCACCTAAGACCTCATTAGATGCATTGGTGTGCAACACAGAAGGTAAGTTAAAATCAGGGTATGCAAGAATCGGTGGACTGGTCAGTATATCAACAATCTTGACACAACAGCCTGGTGTTTGGATGTCCACTGAATAGGTGTTTTGGATGGCATTTGTGTTTTGTTCCCTCTTTTTGCTTTCTGTCTACCTTGACTTGCTTTTATTGTTTTTGTAACAGACTCATCCTCAGGATTCTGCAGGAGTTAATACAGTGGCTTAGTGAGTCGAGAGAAATCTTGAATGAAGGATCTGTAATAGCTCTGAAACCCTAACAGTGTTCTTACTTCTCCTACTGTGTTTGGTTCTTTCCTTTTCAGCTGCAGCATAGCTTTAAGAACCTTTGGGTCAACCTCAACCCCTTCCCCTGAAACCATCCGACCAAGGTATCGAATCTGATGTATAAAGAGTTCACACTTTTTGGGTCAAAGTTTGATTCCATATTCATGCATCCTGCAAAGCACTTGTCTAAGGACATCAACATGCTCTCTGAAGGTTTTAGAGTTGCAGAGAATGTTATCAAGGCATGGAGAACAACATTAGCCTCTAATGCCCTCTAGGACATTCTTTATGCACCTCTGAAAGGCAGCGGGGGCATGAGTTAACACAAACGGTAAACACACCCACTCGTAGAGACCCCAAGGTGTGCTAAAGGCAGCCATTTGTCTGGATTCTTCATCCACAAAGCCTTGATGGTAGGCGCTACCTTGATCAAGAATTGAGAACCATGTGAATCCACCTAGACTGTCCAGCAAATCTTGTATTCTTGGTAATGGGTGTCTGTCTAGAATGGTCTTGCGATTTAATTCCCGGAAGTCAACACTTAGTCGCAAACTACTGTCTTTTTTCTAAACACAGACAATCGCTGAGGAGTAGGAAGATGATGATTTCTTTATCCATCCTCTGTCAAGAAGGTTTTGGATATATTCTTTAACTTCTTTGTACAGTGGTTTGGGAAAGGAATTGTAACATTTCTGAACTGGACAGTTACCTTTCAGATTTATCTTTACTTTCAGACTTGGGATGCAGCCTATGTCTCCATCTTCTTGGGTGAAGACATCAGATTCTTCATACAGCATTTGCCTGACAATTTCCTTTTCCTTTTCAGACAGATGTTCTAAATCGACAGGTGGGTGCCATTTGACAGCTTCAACAGGTAACTGGCTTTCATCACTCTCTCCGCTCACCTGATTCACATAAACTTCACTCTCTCTGGTTATTTCCTCTTTCAATACCACAGCTCAGGGTGACTGGAAGGACTTCAGATACTGATGTAATGGTACCCAACACTGTTCGCTGAGGAAGATAAACATCATGTTGAGTGCAATTGTGGATAGGAATCTTGACGAGTTTAGAGGCACCACTTGGCACATCAACAACCATGGAAAACAACTCAAGGCAATCTGGGAGTAAGGAATGGTTCAAATGCCATTACTCCACCTTCAGGAAATGATTTTACTCTGCATTTTACTTCACAAATGTTACCACTGTCAATTGTTAGTCCTTTCTTCCCAACTTTGACCACACAACTCTCAGACAATTCCATTGGATTTGTTACATTGATGACAGAGACAATGTCATTTGCAATACTCTGTCTTACATTCATAGTATCACTTAGCAGAGCAGTCAAGTTTGCAGCCCTGTTTGGCTGGTTGATGTTTTCTCTCATCAGTTCCTCAATAACATTAAAGCCAAGAAGAGGATTGTCATTACAGCTATCACTCTCTAACATTGGCACATGAATGGCAAGGTGTCCATGTTCAATGCTTCTAAGTTTAAGGAGTACTTCTATCCAGCCATCAAATGGGATGTCAGAGCCATTGGCAGCAGTAATTTGAAACTGGTTGTCAGTAAACATGCTTTCTATAGGGTTGATGGGAACATTCTTTAGTACATATTCGACCCACCTCTTTCCGACATTGGGCTGCCGACGTTTGTGTTGTTTACTCTTTGTCAGAGTTGACTTTGCTGGTGTTTCCCAACTTTGGTCCCTTCTTGAGGCAGCCAACTCCTCTGTGTCCTGCCTGGCTGCAGCAGACACAGTGGCAGCAGCCCTGATTTCTGAGCTGGACACAGTCATCACATCTGCATTTGTTATCAGGTTTATCTGGAACATTGACATTTGTTAATGGCGGAATGGTTTTATTTCCAACATTGACACCTGGCTTACTAATTTTTTCAATGTTCTTGGTGAGAGCAGAAACTTGAGCAGTCAGTTCCATTAAAGCAGTTCGATTTGCCCTAAATTCTCCCTCTACTCTTCTGTGGAACATATCATTACTTTTCTCACTCTCCTCTTGTGATTGGGAGAACAGTCAAGAGCTTGTGTTTTGGTACCGTACCTAACCATTTCTGTCTCTCTGTTTCTTCATTAACAAATTTAGTGATCTGCTCCAAAATGAAGTTGTCAGTCACAGCCAAATCAGACATGTAAGGCTTGATGTCTGCTCTGATATTACATCATTTTCTCATGTAGGCCTTGATACAGTGTATGATGAAATACACCCTGCACAATCTTTTGTCATAGTTAAACTCTGACCCACCATGCTGTGATGCAGACTGAACTTTTTGCTTTAACCCCATTAATCTATATGCAAACTGCTGAGGAGTTACTTTTTCTTGCTGTTTGACATTGCCAAGTTCCTAAAACAACTCAGTACTACTCTTTTCCCTCATATATGACTTCAGGAATCGTTTCAGTTCTGCAACAGTGAGATCACCTTTGTTTGTCAACATGTCTTCGAAAGTACCTGGTTTGATCATTCTTAACACTGGATGTACTGTATTATTTCAGACTCAGAGAATTTTTCTTTCAAACCCTCATCAATTTGTTTGCATACACTGCTGTAACTCATGTCTGAATCAGAATCTGAAATTACACCACCATGCATTTTAAATTCTCTGCGGGGGAAAATGCAGCAACATCAGTCAGCCTTACCATCCCAGATACCTGTTCTGTCATTGATGACCCACTACTCATATCTTTGTCATTGTTTGCAGAGTCCATGACTGGCGTACTCTCCTTGTTTGTTTTCAGCTTATCAATTTTGTCTTTGATCTTCTAGACTTTTCAGTTGATCACTTCTCATTTAGTCGACGATGAATTCAATGAGTACAGGTTCGTTGGTACCGGTTACTGCTGGAACTTCGGTGTCTCTTTCATCTTCCAGTGTTAGAGCGAATCTATGCAGCTGTTCTTCACTAAGCAGATGAAGTTTCTTTTGGATGTCCCATGACAGTGCGCAAAGAGGAGTTGAAGACGCCATCTTCCGTTGGAACCCGAAGACTTGCACTCACAAGGCCAGTGACCCTCACTGCGTTCCTTGTAGCTCCACTCAGAGGTTCACACTGGTCTCACGCTTTATCACTCTCACAGGTGGTACCACGATGCTGGATGAGCCACCAAAATGTTACCGGTCTCAAACATGGGAGGATGAGTTAGTAACTGTAGAAAATGATGAGAAACAACACAATTTAACATCTGCAGCATTCTGGCACTTTCTTTAATTGCTTCGACCTTTTTCCAGAACATAACTTCCCCATCATTCTAGCATAATACACCACCTACAGGCAACTTGTAGAAGACACTGAACTTAAATCCATGTAACTCTGGAACACATAATAAAGACTCTGATTTATATAATAAAACAGAAACAAATTTGGTGTGTCTAAATTTTTTATTTTTTTAACCTTATCTTTGTCTCTCACTGTCAGACTTATTTCCAGTCTGTCTCATTTACATGCACTTAAGAAAACTGCTTATTCCCAGGATTTGCAGAAAGTGGCATTCTGAAACATCATGTAAACACAAATGCAGCCATTTAAGGGATTAAAAGGCTGTTAAGAGAAAGCACTTTAGCACACACGGCTTCTGTCGGAGAACACTGCTTATAATGTGTCCATGTTAACGTGATGTGCTCAAGTGCTGGGGAACCCCGAAGTCTGATGTAAAGGTAAACCCCTTTATTGCAGCATTAATGATCTGTTGCATTTGCATAGTGCACTGCGCTTTCTTATCTTCAGCAGCGTTTGTGCATTAAAACATTTCTGAGTTATGTGCAAATGAGCCATTAATGATTTAATATCCACAGAAGTTATTACTCCAATCCCTGTATAACGTCATTAACAACAGCTCTATATTGTTCAACCAATGTGGTTCAAAAGACATAGTTACTTAGGTTCTGGGAAACAGTCGTGACTAGCTAGTTAATTTCTCCAATGATGCATTGTACTATGATGGTTAAACAGTGAGTTACGTAGTTGTACAGGAAATGCACCCCAGGTTGACCTAGCACTCCGAACCCACCCATAAGATTCAGGAATTGCAAAGTGCAAATTGCATTCAACACAAAATCTTTGGGTTTGTTCGTGCCATTAAAGGAATAGTTCACCCAAAAATTAAAATTTGCTGATAATTTCCTGCCTCCTCCACCTCCACTTGACGCATGACCTTACCAACGATCTTACGTCATCCCTCTCATGAGCACGCGTCACAGAGATGTACGGAAGCGAACATTTGTAGTTAAAAAATATATAAGTATTGTTTTGTTTCTAAAAATAATCAATCGTTTGGGTTCAGAAGAACTTTATTTGTCAACTGGAGTCGTGTGGATTATTTTGACGCACCCTAAATATGCATTTTAGACTGTCATAAAATGGAGTACATTCACTCGCATTGTTTAAAGGAGGAGGCCTGAAATTAAATCCTAAAAACCTTAAATTCTGTTCTGATGAAGAAAGAAACTCAGATACATCTTGGATGGCCTGAGGGTGAGTAAATTATCGGCAAATTTTCATTTCTGGGTGAACTATTCCTTTATATCATTAGCGTAATTTCTTAAGTGAATCATGTGCTAAAACAACGCAGACAGTGCATCCAAATAAATGGCGCTATCAGCAACCACAGTTCATTCTTAATGAATCTCCCCCTAATTTCAGTCCCCATGATTCCACACTCTGTGATTTCTAATACGGAAATAAAGGTGTTTTACATAATAAGGTCCGGTGCTTAAATTGAAAATTGGCACACAACCAATTACTACATTTTTTTGAGAACGAAATATTCAAACTCCCTGTCAACAGATCACTCTGGATTACAAAAAAAAAGGAGCCATTTCCATTTTCCTGTGGAATGTTCCTTTAAGTCAAAGATGTGTTCCTTAATTGGGCTCCTTTTGCCCTTCACATGTTCTGCCTGATATCTGATCACCTCTCAGATCCATTAGAAAACACATAGCCCCCTTCGCCACACTCATGCCTCACTCCCTATTAAAGAAAGGACATCCCTCATACACACGGGCAGGCACTATCGTCTGTCACATAAAGCAAGCCATTGCTAAGCAGATGAACCCGCAGGCCCCAGTGAATATAGATTTGAATATGAGATATTTAGATTTGATTTAAAAATGCAAATAAGTCCCCAGATGCTTGGTGCTCAACAAGAGTGTGTGGGTGAGAAATAGCAGCTACATTTTAGTAAGAGTGAGAGAGATTTTCTCAAGGGCTTTTACAGGATGACTCTACCCCCGGTCTCAGTTACTTCCTCTTACCTCTGTATGAAGCCCTTAAAGGCATGATGAGGTGATTCAGGCTGTCAGCCCCCCCACACTCTCCTGTCTCATCCACTCACCACCAGTTAAAGTGTGTATAAATCATTATATCACTTCACATCCAAAGCCAGACGTGGACATACACTGAGGACACATTGCTGTCTGTGTCCTCAAAGAACCCTTATGGGTAACACTTTACTATCATTTGAATGTATATTCAAAATGACTAGAAACATACCATGGTACCGCCAGCTACTCAAAAAATGTAGCTAGCTGAGGTACCAATTACTCAACAGAAAAATTAGTTAAGCTAAGCTAAAAGCTAGACTTCAGAGAGAGTAGCAAATTACACTACAAGCTACATGCCAAAAGTAGCTTGCTACATTTTAGCTACTTTTTTTTTTTTTTTTTACATCCAGATGCACAGAGCATACTATCATAGACAAACCATCAAAAAGACTTATTCATATGATGTATATCAAAGCCATGGCAGAGTATAGTATAGTATAGTATAGTATAGTATAGTGCAATACACTATACGAGTATAGTATGGTGCAATATAAAATTGTAAAAAACATGTCATTTCATATTTATACTACTACAAACCCATTTGAAAATAATTTCCATTGTGCATTCCTGTATAAAACTATGCATACATACAGTATACTATTCATCATCCTGTAATTCTGTGTCTAGCTGTTGTATTTCTGTATGTACTGAAAGCTTCTGATCAGAGGCCAAATTCCTTGTGTGTGTGAGCACATCTGGGCAATAATGTGATTTATGGTGGTATCAGTAATATCATGGTACTTTGAAATACAATTACCATATTTATGTACCATTCTGTATTTACATGGTGCTTCAAAGTACTTCAAAGAATACCATGGTACTACCATGGTACTTTGCTATATGATTACCATATTCATATACCATTGTATTAACATGGTGCTTCCAGGTAATGGTACATGTCCAAAAAAACAAAAACAAAAAAAACATGGTAATGCCATGGTACTCTTTTGATGTGTTTTTGTGTAGGCTACTAAGTGTTTTGATACTCTTCATTGTTGGAATATTTCTTTACCAGCGAAGAAGTCATTTACAAGCTGCACACATGTTGAATTTAAAGGTGCACTCAGTTATTTTCTCCTTATTACTATATAACGATATAACAAGTTTATCTCCTAAAGACATGAATTATAAGTTTGCAGTATACAGTATGTAAGAAATCATGACCACTCACATTAAAATGAAGACTCCATTCATATCAGTAACCTTATAAAAGCTGTTTTATTCTACATGGAGAGGGTCCAAACAAGGGTTAGAATCACATGACCAGCCGAATACAACTCGCTTAATCTCAGTAACCATCCTGTTATTTGACACTTTCACTCATTGATTAAAGTAATCATGGCTGATTGTGAATACTAAATTTCTACAATGGCATCTGAAACTGAAAACATTTTAAATGATGCTGCATCCAAGCTGCTAGGTGTCCAAGATGACACAAAGACAAACGTCCTGGTTACTTGCGTAACCTTTGTTTCCTGATGGAGGGAACGAGACATTGTGTCGATATAGTGACACTAGGGGTCACTCTTGGGAGCCCAAGACACCTCTGGTCTTTGATAAAAGGCCAATGAAAATTGGACATACGGGTATAAAAGGAGCTGGTATGCAACCACTCATTCAGGTTTTGTGCTGAGGAGCCGAGACAAGGTCCCGGCCATTTCAGGGGGTAGTTCAGAGTTGTGGCAGGAGGGACACAACGTCTCGTTCCCTCCATCAGGGAACGGAGGTTACGCAAGTAACCAGAATGTTCCCTATCTGTCACTCACTCGACATTGTGTCAATGTAGTGACACTAGGGGTCCCTATCCGAAACGCTGCAACTGGCTGAACTGTGTTACATGAACTGGCGGTGCGTGTCGGGCAGACCACCGTGTGCCTCATAGCCAGCACAGCAGGCCGACACGTAACCTCCCCCAACACTGTTATGAGTGTCGAACAGCCCTTTGGGGACAAGTCAACTACCCAAAAGATAGAGACGGGCTAGCCCAGTCATGGCCTCTTATCCCCTTTTTTTTCCTCTCCCCAAAAAAAAGGGAATTAACTGACTGGGACCACCAGGTCTAGTCGGGGGGGTGTCCCTCCCAAGGGGAAGACACCGCGGAGACCACACCCCGCCCAAAGGTAGACGCAGTGTGCCAACAGGGAAACGAATTAGCGAAAGATATACATCGCATGTGGTTACCTACAGGGAGCCACCACATGCGGAGCACCTACCCCAGTACAGGGCTTGGTTAGCATGTGTACTTAGCCGGCAGCGAGTTTCTCCACAAACTCTTCTGCCACAGGGCTCGTAGGAAATTAACCAGGGAACACAGTTTGTGAACACTACTGGGAGTTAATGGCGCACGTCTTCAGCTCAGGGGAGGTGAAAGGCACTATGCGCAAGAGATACACCCGGCTGGCTGTCCCGGACTTACCTGCTTGTGCATGCCACTACACGGGACGAAACCGGTTCCACCCGGAGATTGTAGAACCTCGCAAGGTGTTGGGTGTTGCCCAGCCCGCAGCTCTAAAAATGTCTGTTAGAGAGGCGCCACTGGTCAAGGCCCAGGAGGCCGCTACACCCTTGGTAGAATGGGCTCGTAGCCCTACCGGGGGCGGCACGTCCTAGGCGTGATATGCCATAGTTATGGTGTCAATGAGCCAGTGGGCGATCCTCTGCTTGGAGACAGCGCTTCCTTCCTGCTGTCCACCAAAGCAGACAAAGAGCTGTTCAGAAACTCTAAAGCTCTGCGTGCGATCCCAGTAGATGCGTAAAGCGTGCACCGGACACAGCAACGTCAGGGCTGGGTCTGCCTCCTCCTGGGGCAGCACTTGCAGGTTCACCACCTGGTCCCTAAAAGGGGTCGTGGGAACCTTGGGCACATAGCCCGGTCAGGGTCTCAGGATCACGTGAGAGTAGCCTGGACTGAACTCCAGGCACGTTTCGTGACAGAGAAGGCTTGCAGGTCTCCTACCCTCTTGATGGAAGTGAGCACAGGAGGGCAATCTTCAAAGAGTGTGCCTTAAGCTCAGCTGACTGCAAGGGCTCAAAGGGGGCTCTCTGAAGACCCTGAAGAACTACAGAGAGGTCCCATGAGGGAACGAGGCATGGTCTGAAGGGATTCAACCTCCTGGCGCCTCTAAGGAACCTGATGATCAGGTCGTGCTTCCCGTAAGGACTTACCGTCCACTGTGTCGTTGTGTGCCGCTATAGCGGCTACATACACCTTCAAGGAGGAGGGGGACAGCCGCCCTTCCAACTTCTCCTGCAGGAAGGAAAGCACCAGGTTGACCGACTGCGCATCTCTGGGGGTCTTCGCATCGGGAAGAACACCACTTAGCGAACAGACGCCACTTAAAGGCATACAGGCACCTCGTAGAGGGGGCCCTTGCCTGAGTGATCTTGTCTACCACCGTGGGTGGTAGACCGCTTAAGTCTTCCACGTCCCATCCAGGGGCCAGACATGGAGATTCCAGAGGTCTGGTCGCGGGAGCCAGATGGTGCCCCATCCCTGAGAAAGAGGGTCCTTCCTCAGGGGCTGTCGTGAGGAGCGTGAGGTCAGAGAACCATGTCTGGGTGGGCCAGTAGGGTGCTACCAGGACGACCTGCTCCTCATCCTCCCTGACCTTGCACAGGGTCTGTGCAAGTAGGCTTACTGGGGGAAATGCATATTTGCGAAGTCCAGGGGGCCAGCTGTGTGCCAGCACGTCTATACCGAGAGGTGCCTCGGTCAGGGCGTACCAGAGCGGGCAGTGGGAGGATTCTTGGGAGGCGAACAGGTCTACCTGTGCCTGCCTGAATCGATTCCAAATCAGCTGGACAACCTGAGGGTGGAGTCTCCACTCTCCCCTGAAGGTAACCTGCCATGACAGCACATCCGCTGCAGTGTTGAGGTCGCCTGGGATGTGAGTGGCTCGCAGCGACTTGAGGTGTTGCTGACTCCAGAGGAGCTGATGGTGGGCGAGTTGTGACATACAACAGGAGCGCAGACCGCCTTGACGGTTGACATATGCTACCGTTGCTGTGTTGTCTGTCCGAACTAACACGTCTGGACGTGTTAGACCTCCTGGATTGGACTCAAGATGGCGCCGAGTATGGCTGCTGCGTTGCGAGCTCCGACACAACATAGCAATGTTTTGTTTGTTTTGTTCACAATTCTTATGTTTTTTGTCTTGGATGTTGTCTGCCTTATTGTCTACGACAGACAAACACTTTTGGACATTGGTTCAGCGATCTCACACCGAAAACCAGACTTCACATTCCTCAATGCCGACCCGCTGTTTACAAACACGCAAGCAGAGCCCTTTGTCTGGGCAGCACGGCCATGAAAACGCAGGAGGAAAAGGGGAAACAGAGCCGGCGTTCTCATCAGAGTAAGACGCCGCGAAAATCGACCCCCGCTACCCACTATTCTACTGGCAAATGTTCAGTCTCTGGATAACAAGCTCTGCGAGCTGAAAGCGCGGATCTCTTTCCAATGAGAGACGAGGGACTGCTGCATTATCTGCCTAACAGAAACTTGGATGTCTGTGGAGATTCCAGACTCAACCATTGAACCCGAGGGGTTCTCCGTGCACCTAGCGGACAGAGCGAAAGACCTCTCAGGTAAAACTAGAGGAGGTGGTGTATGTTTTATGATCAACAAATCCTGGTGTGATCAGAGGAACGTACATTCCATCAAGTCTTTCTGTTCTCCTGATCTGGAATTTCTTATGCTTCTGTGTCGACCATTCTGGCTACCGAGGGAATTCACAGAGGTCATTATCACTGCTGTGTACATTCCCCCACAAGCCGACACAGACCGGGCACTCAAGGAACTGTATGGGATTATAAGTGAGCAGGAAACCGCGCACCCTGAGGCCGCATTCATTGTGACCGGGGACTTTAATAAAGCCAGTTTAAAATCAGTCGCACCAAAATATCACCAGCACATTAGTTTCAACACACGAGGGGACCGGGTTTTGGATCATTGCTACTCTCCATTCTGGGATGGCTACAAATCCCTCCCCCGCCCACCATTTGGCAAATCGGACCACTCTTCCATTCTGCTTCTGCCCGCTTACAGGCAGAAATTGAAACAGGAAGCACCCACCCTCAGAACGATCCAGTGCTGGTCAGACCAATCAGACTCTATGCTACAAGACTGTTTTGATCACACGGACTGGGAGATGTTCCGGTCCGCCTCTGATGACGACATCGAGCTTTACGCTGATAGCGTAATGTGTTTCATCAGAACATGCGTAGAGGAAGTGATTCCGACCAGAACTGTACGAATCTATCCGAATCAGAAGCCGTGGATCAATAGCGATATTCGCGCGGCACTTAATGTGCGGACCTCCGCTTTTAATTCCGGGAACGCGGAGGAGCATAAACAAGCCAGTTATGCCCTCTGAAAAACTATCAAAACAGCAAAACGCCAGTACAGGAGCAAGATTGAAGGACAGTTTAACACCACCAACTCTAGAAGCATGTGGCAGGGAATTAACATCATCACAGACTTTAAAGGGAATAAAAACTCTGCCATGAACACCGCTGCCTCTCTACCGGATGAGCTAAATACATTTTATGCTCGTTTCGAGGGAAATAACACCGCCCTCGCGGAGAGAGCTCTCACGGCCGAAGCTGCAGAGGTTAGTTCAGTCTCCGTCTCTGTAGCGGATGTAACCCGATCCTTCCGACGGGTGAATATCCGCAAAGCCGCGGGCCCAGATGGCATTCCGGGCTGCGTCATCAGAGCGTGCACGAACCAGCTGGCTGGTGTTTTTACGGACATTTTCAACCTTTCCCTCTCTTTGTCTGTAGTCCCCACGTGCTTTAAAACATCCACCATTGTGCCTGTACCAAAACAATCAAAAATAACTTGTTTAAATGACTGGCGTCTTGTTGCTCTGACCCCCATCATCAGCAAATGTTATGAGAGACTAATCAGAGATTACATCTGCTCTGTATTGCCACTCAATCTTGACCCGCTGCAGTTTGCTTACCGCAACAACCGCTCCACTGATGATGCCATTGCATCTACAATACACACTGCTCTCTCCCACCTGGAAAAAAAGAACACTTATGTGAGAATGCTGTTTGTAGACTACAGCTCAGCATTCAACACCATAGTGCCCTCCAAGCTAGATGAGAAACTCCGGGCTCTGGGCTTAAACAGCTCGCTGTGCAGCTGGATCCTGGACTTCCTGTCAAGCAGACGCCAGATGGTTAGAATAGGCAGCAACATCTCCTCATCACTAACCCTCAACACTGGAGCCCCGCAGGGCTGTGTTCTCAGCCCACTACTGTATTCCTTGTACACACATGACTGTGTGGCAACACATAGCTCCAATGCCATCATTAAGTTTGCTGATGATATGACGGTGGTAGGTCTGATCACTGACAATGATGAAACAGCCTACAGAGAGGAGGTGCACACTCTGACACACTGGTGTCAGGAGCACAACCTCTCCCTCAACATCAGTAAGACAAAGGAGCTTGTGGTGGACTTCAGAAGAAAAGACAGAGAACACAGTCCCATCACCATCAATGGAGCACCAGTGGAGAGAGTCAGCAGCTTCAAGTTCCTGGGTGTCCACATCACTGAGGAACTCACACGGTCCGTCCACACTGAAGTCATTGTGAAGAAGGCTCATCAGCGCCTCTTCTTCCTGAGACGGCTGAGGAAGTTTGGAATGAACCGCCACATCCTCACATGGTTCTACACCTGCACTGTGGAGAGCATCCTGACTGGCTGTATCTCCGCCTGGTACGGCAATAGCACTGCCCACAACCGCAAAGCACTGCAAAGGGTGGTGCGAACTGCCAGACACATCATCGGAGGTGAGCTTCCCTCCCTCCAGGAAATATATACAAGGCGGTGTGTGAAAAAAGCTCGGAGGATCATCAGAGACTCCAGCCACCCGAGCCATGGGCTGTTCTCACTGCTACCATCAGGTAGGCAGTATCGCAGCATCAGGACCCACACCAGCCGACTCCATGATAGCTTCTTCCCCCAAGCAATCAGACTTCTGAACTCTTGATCTCCCACGATCAAAATACATCAGCACTGCACTTTATTACCCTTACTCTTATATCTCACACCGGACTATTATAAATTATATTATTATTATTATATTATGTTCTCTCTTAACAACTGACTATCAACTGACAGCCTGAATGTCAATACAGTACAATACTGTACATTATATATATATATAGATATACTTTTTTTTGTTGTTGTTTTTTCTTTCATTTTTATTGAATAATGTGTATCTATATAGTAAAATAAAACAAAAAAAAAACAGCGTATTGTATATTGTACAGTGTATGTTATTATTTGTATATTGTTGAGTGTAATTATGTGTATAACAGATGTTTAAATTGTGTTGTGTTAATTTGATGTTATTGTAAATTGGTATATGTCTCATCACTGTCACGACTGCTTTGTTGATCGGAACTGCACCCAAGAATTTCACACACCATTGCACTTGTGTATATGGCTGTGTGACAATAAAGTGATTTGATTTGATTTGACACGTGCTTACCCTGGATCAACGGCCGGAACCTCCGCAGGGCAAGCAGAATTGCCAGCAACTCGAGGCAGTTGATGTGCCAACGCAGCCGCGGGCCCATCCATAAGCCGGCGGCTGCGTGCCCGTTGCATACAGCGCCCGAGCCCGTTTTGGAAGCGTCTGTCGTAACCATGACGTGCCTGGAGACTGCTCTAGGGGAATGCCTGCCCGTAGAAATGTGAGGTCAGTCCAAGGGCTGAAAAGGCGGTGACAGATCGGCGTGAGGGCCACGCGATGTGTCCCATGGCGCCATGCCCATCTCGGGACTTGAGTCTAAAGCCAGTGCTGAAGCGGTCTCATATGCATCAACCCGAGTGGAGTGGCCACCGGTGAGGATGCCATATGCCCCATGAGCCTCTGAAAGAGTTTCAGTAGAACTGCTGTTTTCTGCCTGAATGCCTTCAAACAGGTCAGCACCGACTATGTGCGCTCGTTCGTGAGGCTCGCTGTCAACGAGACTGAGTCCAACTCCAAACCGAGAAAAGAGATGCTTTGAACCGGGAGGAGCTTGCTCTTTTCCCAGTTGACCCGAAGCCCTAGTCGGCTGTGGTGCGAGAGCACCAGGTCCCTGTGTGCACACAACACATCCCGAGAGTGAGCTAGGATTAGCCAATCGTCGAGATAGTTGAGGATGCGAATGCCCACTTCCCTTAGCGGGGCAAGGGCTGACTCTGCGACGTGAAGACGCGAGGGGACAAGGACAGACCGAAAGGGAGGATCTTGTACTGATACGCCCGACCCACGAATGCAAACTGCAGGAAGGGTCTGTGTCAAGGTAGAATCGAGACGTGGAAGTACGCGTCCTTCAGGTTTACCACCACAAAACAATCTTGATGCTGGACGCTCGCTAGAGTGAGTCTTTGCATCAGCATCTTGAATGGAAGTCTGTGTAAAGCCTGGTTCAGTACTCGCAGGTCCAAGATTGGCCGCAACCCACCGCCTTTTTTCGGTACAACGAAGTAGGAGCTGTAAAACCCCTTCTTCATCTCGGCCGGAGGAACAATCTCATTGGACGTACCGGTGGGTGGGGCCTCACGGCGGGGCAGAGCCTGAGGTGCCACACCGTGTCGTGGCCGTGCTGAGTTCAGGGACATCGAAGTACTTACCTGGCTCTTTGTGACCACCCCTGGAACAGCCTGGGACGGGGGAGGAAAAGGCCTGTCCTCGTGACACGTGGAGATTGTCACATCGGGGGCAGATTTGTGCCACAACTGGGCGCTCAGGGGCGGGGAGACCGCCGCTGGAGCGCCAAACCTGCCAAAATGGAGTGGTGGACGGTGGTCATGGTGAAGGCCGTGCACACCAGGTTTGTGACCCAGGGAACATGGAAAACACTCTTGCTGAACTTTTGGGTACCGCAGCCACTTGGGCATGCAGTGCAATTAAATGCAAATGTAACAAAAGATTCTCCTCCCAGCCCTCCACCGGGGGATGGAGTGGTCTGCTTACCAGCTCCAGAGCAGTGGGTTTCGTCGTCCCTGGATCACCTGTCTCAGGGGCGCTTCGAAGTCTTTCACGGGTTCTTGGTGGCCACGAGACACGTCTGCTTCCTACGGTGGGCTCAGTTGCCGAGCGCAGCTCCTGCATCAACCCTGGGGCGGAACTACCCTCATGCATTTCCTTTAGCGCTTTGGCTTGGTGGACTTGCAGGAGAGCCATGGCGTGCAGGGCGGAGGCGGCTTGTCCAGCGGCACCATAGGCCTTGGCCGTCAGGGATGATGTAAACCTACAGGCCTTGGACGGGAGCTTTGGGTGCCCATGCCAGGTGGCGGCGCTCTGCGGGCATAGGTGCACCGCGAGCGCCTTATCCACCGGGGGGATTGCCAGATAGCCCTTGGCTGCCCCACCATCGAGGGTAGTGAGGGTGGGGAAGCTGAAAGATCGGCACCGGGCAGTAAAAAGTGCCTCCCATGACCTTGTCAGCCGCGAGGGTTCAGGGGAGAGCGGAGGGTTCCACTCTAGCTCGACGCTCGTGGCTGCCCGGGAAAGCATGTCGTCATCTCCGCGTCAGCCTGTGACTGGGCGACTGCACCCGAAGGGAGGAGTCATACGGAAGCCCGATCGGGGCAGACGAGCGTATATCAATATTCACTGAAAAGCCAGCAAATAAAGATAATTCACTATATAATAATTAAAATAATTATAAATGTAATATAAAATAAATGTAATAATATTAATTATGTTTACAATAATATAATAATATTATAAGAATCAGATAATTCAATGGAATTACATTATTGTGGCAGACGAGTAAATAATTAATTTGACAATACAAAAAGTGGCTTTAAGCAAAACATTTTTTGTTTATTTCCCCATCATTGAACAAAAGCCACAGTGATCCACTTTATAATAGAGTTCATAATTTGTCCGAGGTAGACTTTTTTTATCACTGAATATGTTCCTACATTCCACCTATACACATGCGTCAGAGGGACACTTTTGGTGTGCCTTTTGGTTGTTGCATGGTGTTTCACAGTTTTGTTTTTGTTTTGTTTTTTGCTTCTCTAGCCATAAATGCCACGTTTGTGGATGCTGTGTCAAGTTAAATGTTACGTTTGAAAAAAAAAAAACACGTATCGAGACCCCTGCACTGTTGTGCTTCATCCAGTTTTCTTTAATTTAGCCCAGTCTCATGAAATTTATGTGACAATGAGCATTAAAATGCTGTTCTAGTCATGATTTTAGAGAAAGTGAATTAAACGCAGCGCCTCTAGTGTTAATTTCACCAGGAAACTGCAGCAAAACATAGAAAAAGGCACGTAAAACTCAGTTTCCAAAATGCAGTTATAGTAACGTTCATTCTATGAGAATAGGTTGCTTTAATCAGCTTTGTTGTAGACCTGCGCATTTCCAGTACTGTTGGAGCTGTGCTTAGTGCCCCCTGCATAGCATAATTGTTTTATATAAATAATTGAACAGAATTTACACATTAAATGTGCAGCCTTACTTTTATGACACATTTTGGTTTAACAACATATTCTTCTCTCTCTCTCAAAAAAGAAAAGAAAATACTCTCAAAGTATTTTGGTACTTCCACAGTACCTACTTTTGCAGTTAAGCAGTTGTTGGGAAAATATTTTCCTCTCCCTTTCACACAAACAATCACTCACACCTTGAAAATCTATATATAAGCTCTGCTGCCCACATTTATTTGTGCCACTATGTGAGTTCTCACACCAGTGTGGCAAGTGTATTGTATCCTCAAAGGGGAACACATCATGCCAAACTCAAGCTCTCAGAGCCAAACATTGAGGAAAGACCACTGAACGGAAGTGACAGGGATGGAGGAGAAATAGATGTTTTCTTTAATCTCTACCAAAGCGCTGAAGTTTGAAGCAAAGTTTCATGTTCTGAAATGCTGAGCAGAGGGAGAGAAAAAGAGAAAAAAATGAGTGAAACGTTAAAAGAGGGACAAGTGTCCTCTTAAAGAGAGCAAGTGAAAGAAAGGAGAAAAGAAAGATAGAGAAAGAAAGCTGTTGGGTGGATCTAGAATTTTTTGATGGGGTGGCCAGGGGGTGGCATGCAGACTATGAGGGGTGCCAATGCTTTGTTTTAATGGAGTAAGGTAGCAAACTTCTTTACAAGTACTAGTTCATTAATTGGAGTCAATATCAAATTACAAATGCCCGTGAATTTGTGATACAACTGCATTTCACAGAAACCACATAGTAAACATTTTGCTACTGATTTGCCAACATAAAGAAAAATTTTTTTTTTGGCATAACAATAAAAAATAAGTAACAAAATGTCTATCTCCAGAGCACCAAGATATTGTCTATTAAACACATCAACAAATGTAAATGTTCCTTAGCTTGACATTTAGAACTGTCAGTTTGGAGTAAACATCAATACCTTTTGCTAGCAAATTTTTTTTTTTATTGTGTTAAGTGTACCCATGGGTGGAAAATGCATGCATATCCCATGTCATTCTGCTAATAAAGTCCTGTAGGCCTATCACCTTTGTAACAGATGGAATAAGCCATTTGAAAGCGAACATTAACACAAAGTTAGGTCTAAATTTAAATAAACTGTATGGGAAAATTTACTGTTGGGAGCAGTGCTGCGAAACTCATGAATATGAATTATGTTATGCACAGGGTTGGGAGGGTTACTTTTTAAATGTATTCCACTACAGATTACAGAATACATGCTGTAAAATGTAATTTGTAACATATTTTGTTAGATTACTCAAGGTCAGTAATGTATTCTAAATACTTTGGATTACTTCTTCAGCACTGGTAGATTTTTTCACTTGTTTTGACTATAAAAACTCTGCCAGTACAGTAAGACAAAATACACATGTTAAAAATACATTCTCTAAAAAACCTAAATATCTTATGCAGTGTTGTTCCAATCAATTTGATTGATCTTGTTTTAAGGATTTTTTTCTATTTTTACAGGAAAACAATAAAAAAATTATTATCAAGAATATGATTTTTGCCCTAATATCAAAGGTCTTACTAGAAAAAAAGAAATTATGATCTAATGTGAATTTTCTTGATAAAAAAATATGATCGTACCCGGTAACATGTGCATGTAAAATGGTTAGAAATAGCATTTTAACTTAGCGTAAAGCTGACAACTTACACATGGTTTATTTATATTTCTTCTGCTCCAAACTTACTTCTCTGTCTGCTCGTATGAATGTAACACATCATAAGAAAGTGTTTCACTGCTGTTCAAATGTACTTTGGATCGCATCATTTATATGGATAAATGTTTTCCATCTGAAAGGACTAAATATTAAATTAAACAAATGACAATAAAATGCAAAGTAATCTCTTCAATAATCAAAATACTTTTTGAATGTATTCTAATTACCAATTATATAAATTGTAACTGTAGTGGAATACAGTTACTTATATTTTGTATTTTAAATACGTATTCCCGTTACATTACTCCCCAACCCTGGTTATTCTTTTAAATTACCTGTTTTGATAAACAGTCATTCTTAATGACCGATTCAAGCACTCAAATAAATATTTCATAGAATATGGTAATTTCATCTCTACATCTGTCACTATAAGTCTTGGGATTTTTTTAGTCAGTAGATTAATACATGCAGTTGAAGTCAGAAGTTTACATACGCTTAGGTTGAGGTCATTAAAATTAATTTTGTAACCACTCCACAGATTTCATATTAGCAAACTATAGTTTTGGCAAGTTTTTTAGGACATTTACTTTATGCATGACACAAGTAATTTTTCCAACAACTGTTTACAGACAGAGTGTTTCACTTTAAATTGACTATATCAAAAAGTGCAAATCAATCCCAGAACAACAGCAAAGGACCTTGTGAAGATGCTGGAGGAAACAGGTAGACAAGTATCTATATCCACAGTAAAACAAGTCCTATATCGACATAACCTGAAAGGCTGCTCAGAAAGGAAGAAGCCATTGCTCCAAAACCGCCATAAAAAAAGCCAGACAACAGTTTGCAAGTGCACATGGGGACAAAGATCTTACATTTTGGTGAAATGTCCTCTGGTCTGATGAAACAAAAATTGAACTGTTTGGCCATGCAAGCCGAAGAACACCATCCCAACCGTGAATCATGGGGTGGCAGCATCATGTTGTGGGGGTGCTTTACTGCAGGAGGGACTAGTGCACCTCACAAAATAGATGGCATCATGAGGAAGGAAAATTATGTGGATTTACTGAAGCAACATATCAAGATATCAGCCAGGAAGTTAAAGCCCGGTCGCAAATGGGTCTTCCAAATGTACAATGACCCCAAGCATACCTCTAAAGTTGTGGCAAAATGGCTTAAGGACAACAAAGTCAAGGTATTGGAGTGGCCATAACAAAGCCCTGACCTCAATCCGACAGAACATTTGTGGGCAGAACTGAAAAAGCATGTGCAAGTACGGAGGCCTACAAACCTGACTTTAGTTACACTAGTTCTGTCTGGAGGAATGGGCCAAAATTCCAGCAACTTATTGTGAGAAGCTTGTGGAAGGCTACCCAAAACATTTGACCCAAGTTAAACAATTTAAAGGCAATGCTACCAAATACTAACAAAGTGAATGTAAACTTCTGACCCACTGGGAATGTGATGAAAGAAATAAAAGCTGAAATAAATCATTCTCTCTACTATTATTCTGATATTTCACATTCTTAAAATAAAGTACTGATCCTAACTGATCTAAGACAGGAAACGTTTTCTACGATTAAATGTCAGGAATTGTGAAAAACTGAGTTTAAATGTATTTGGCTAAGGTGTATGTAAACTTCTGACTTCAACTGTAGATCAGCACTTTGATTTAGAACATGACTGATTAATCTAGTGGTAACTTTTTGCCTCTAGTTTTTAGAGGTTCAGTGTTCTAATTTGCCCAACTATAACTTTTTATTTTAATAAACAAGATAGCATCTGTATGTCAGTGGATGGGTGCTACATTTACAAAAAAAAAAAAAAAAAAAAAAAAATGCAACAAAAGATGCGGAGAGACGAGAGTAGCAGAAACACAGACACATTTTTTGACAGTTCTGTATATGAAAAAACAGCAAACTCCGAAGTTCAGACAGTGACAACCACAACCACAAACTCTCCGTACCAGCATCGGTAACCTGAAAAAAGTCAGTGTGCACCTGTGCACCTGAGCACCCGTGAACGAGATGACACAGCTCATGAACACCTGTCTGCCATCGCACAACCCAGCCATGAAACACTCAGCCATGAAACAAGTTTAATAAGGAGGAGAGGACTGCGCACAGTGCACCCCATCAACAATCAGCACCTGGTTACCCCACACCTGAGAGCGATTAAGAGAGAGGGAGAGAAAGAGAAAAAGACAACACACACTCTACATACACACAAACAATATGGCAAAGAAGGCCATCACAATGGGGGACACAGAAAAGAGCGCAAGGGGAGGAAAAACTGCTGACATTAACGACACTGATAACAGCCGCAACGAACACTTATCATAATATTCAAAATAACACATTCCAGCGCCTGATCGCCAGTCAAAACTCACACAGATGAAATAGAAACTCCTTCTCTAGAACTGGAGATGTTTCAATGGGATTATACACATACATGACGAAAGATATTTAAAAAAATGGTGAGTACAAGTCTCACTCGTTTCAACCCATAACTGACAGCGATGTATCTAATAATCATTCGGTGAATATTGGAAACTCATGAGAAATTCATCTTTTACCTCTTTTTCCCATGTATTTCTCCATGTGGTCACTGTTGTGGTTGTTGAGAAAATAAACTAAAAAAAAAACTCAACCGGCGAAAGCCCAAACACTGTACACATGCTGCTATAGCAAGTACGCGATTCGTCCCATGCTGTGATTGGCTGCTGCTCTAATCAATCACGTGATTAGCTGCTGCGATTGGCCACTGCTCTAATTTGAGTCTGGTATGAGTCTGTGTAGTCATTTGTGTGTTCAGTGACAGTTTAGGGAATTTGACATGAATAAACCCCTACACAATGTCAAAATCAAGGATAATATACTTACATTTATATTTAATACATTTGGATACTTATGCTGGGGTGGCAATGCTTTTTCTCAGGGTGGCTTTTTCCACCCTTTGCCACCCCGGTAGATCCGCCCCTGAAAGAAAGGAATATCCTGACAAATCATAACCCAGTTTTTATCTGACGTTTCCCAAGCTATTCCACTTCAAAACTTGAGGGAGCTGGCCAATTACTGAATTTCCTTTGGATGTGAGAGGGAAATGTATGATTTAAGAACATTTTAATTAACATCTCTCATCTGCTTAAGAAGGCATGTAGGAGAATAAATTCCAGTCACTTCCGACCAGCTTTAAGACACAGTTTCACACACACACACACACACACAAACACACATACACGCTTACACAGAGCTCTTTTCCATTTTTTAGGCCAGTTACAGATGGGCTGTCTTTGAATTCAAGCCAAACCCTTTCAGAGAAACGGACGGAAGAGAAAGAAAGAGTAGGTGAGACCAGGAAGTGTTGTTTCACAGGGTGATCTTAGTATTACTATGTGACCTTAGTATTATATGATTTATCTGATAGATAGATTAGACCAATAATTTGAACCTGGTTTCATAGAAATATTACAATACCTAAATATTTTTTTTTTTTTTTTTACGTGGCTCGTTGTACATATTGCAGCAGTTACATGGTGAAATGAATATTAGGGGCACTGTGACTACAACACCAACTTTTATTCCTGTTCACAAAAATCACAGGTAAAACAGTATCAGTTCACAAACACTTTTCACCCTGTTCCTCACATAATGCTACCTTATGACATCAAAACACGTTTACAATAGCACACGACTTATAAAACAATACATTTGAACATTTGCAGTACATAACCAACTACATTTACAAGCTTGTTTGAATGTGATCAAATTGCATGCTATCTCAACTGATACAGTAGTGTTGCATTTGCGATGCAAAGGACCGGGGCATGAGTCCTCAAGCATGCCAGTCGACATTTGAGCCAGAAGTGTCATAGAAGCACAACAAATTGACGTGGTGGCTTCAGCAAATTTTTTTATTTTTATTTTATTTTTCATGATACAATAGGTTGGGATTAGGTTTAAGGTTTATGGTAGGGAAATCAGTTTTGTTGATTTACAACTGAATAGAGCATTAACCTTTTAAACCTTATCTGTTTTCATCTTACATTTACTTTTTATGACATTATCGGTAAGTTTAAGGTTTAGGGCAGGGAGGTAGGTTTTGTTGATTTAATATTTGATTTGGGGAAACATTTACTCTCTTTTTGCGCCACACCATGGACATTTCACCTTGTAAATTTCCACAACCTAACCCTAACTTAACCTAACCCAAACCGCCACAATATGTGTATGGAACCACATCATTTTGCACAACTGTTGCCAGAGTCATGTACTTTAGTGAGATCAGGCTAAATAATAATAATAATAATTATATACTGTATATATCAGTGGTGCAGTCAGGGCCATTCACACGTATGCTTACTAGCACTGGCCATTCTTGCCCTATGCTTTTTTCCTAGGGCTGTTTGCATATAATGACATCTAAGGACCAATAATTGCGTATACCCTCGGTATACCCACTTGATTTGCTGCTTCAGAAGTCCATAATCTACTGTTGTGTTAGTTTCCCTTTAACTGTATTGGATGCTGTTTTATGAAACTGGAGATTCTTTGTTGTAATTGGTGCATTATCACTTGAATTCTACCATTCCCCTCCCCTGACAACCTTTGTCACCGCCATCATGGACTGAGGGAATTTATGACAGTGAATGGAGAGAGTCACCCTCACGCTGAAGCAGTATCAGGTCAAATTAAATAATGTAATATGCCAAACGTCCTGTAAAATTAGGAATTAAGGGGAAACGTCACACACTCAAACTGCTGAGAATGTTTCACAGATCGAGAGAAATGGACCTGAAACACACACACCTTTCACGTGAGTTGTGTGAGATATCGGATGTTGCTTTACATGGACACTACACTTGACACAGATACGGCTGAGGGAAAGATCAGTGACAATCAGTGGATGTCTTCTGTCATGTTTTCTGTCAGAAGCAAGATCATTTTGTCAAAATCATATAGCTTTCGAGTGCATGTTAATTGTTTTTCACCATTGGGATTTTAAAACACCAGTAAACACACCTATTCATGACATGCCATTACATTTTATTGCATATGTTAGAGCTCGTTCTGGAAGAGAGAGAGAGGTAAGAAAAACGGCATTAGTGCATTCATTCAAAATAAAAGTACAGTAGTACAGGTTTAGTTAAAACACTTAACATGATTTTCTTGCATTTCCCTTATGATAACACTATTTACAGCCAAAACAATGACACTAATCCAAGGAGAAATACACTATTTTCATGTTAAGCCTTTTCTCTCCATTTCTCTTTTCTTCCTGATCGTTGTATTAAAGCTTTTTTCATTTTAAATTTAGTAGGGGACGTTCATACTGAACGAATGCGTCCGTCTGCGCTGTTTTTCAATGTAAAGCAGCGTCTCGTGCAGGAACGCCTGTAAATATGGGTTATTCCTACAATTCTTTGACATTTAAGTCCCCATTACATGTGTGTGTGGTATTTATATTGTTTAATTTCACCTGATTACAATTTTGGCTTGTTAAAAAGAATAAAGACTTTTTATAATGTTACACACTTCTGTGGGCTTAAAAGTTAAATTTTAAATAATTGAAATCCTTTTCTATTGCACTGTGTCACTTCCTCATGTCCCAAAAACTGCACATCAAACATCTTTGACAAAAATGATTTTTCTATTATTGTGGTGGATTTCTGTTTTTTTCCCCCCACATACAGTTAAGAGTTTAGAGTTACATTCTCTAACTAACATGTATTCATTTGTAGTAAATGTGTAATTTTAACACTGATAGTGGAGATTTTTTGTGTGTTCCTTGATTTATTGTGCACCCTGTTATGTCATGATACCATGACCTTTCATTGAAGATATACAGTATGTTATGAAATGACATCACCCACACTGAGGTGGACATCAGCCATTCTGCAAAATTACTTTGAGTTATTTTAAGTTTATAACTTTATTTTGTGGTGTTAGTCATATGTGGTCAAGCATAATATGTCCACCCTATTATGGGAAGATAAATGGGAAATTCATATAATTTAAAAATTTCAATATACAGTATTTATGTTAACAGATATAAAATCATAAATATTAGTTTACAAATATGTTTCCTAGATATCAATCATAGACCATGTAGTGGCCAATTTATCCACTGAATGTCCACCCTGTTATTGTTCACCATGATGCTGCCCATTTAACTGGATGGACATATGAATTTTTTAGTAATTTAGCTTGACCAGTATGACTAATACGATCTTTAATATGCCCCTGTAATGAAACATGAAGGAACTTGTAAAAGTATGTTTTATTTTTAAAAAGTTTCAAATCCGGAATGTCGGTGAATTGTAGGAATGACCCATTTACGATAAGTACAGAGTTGCAGTTCCGCAGCTCTCTATATGCAGATTATGCAGTCTACAGTAACTGTAAAGTACAGTCTATCGTAACAGACAACACCCCAACCCCATTCTGATGGCTGATGTGAACATTACCTGAAGCTCCTGACCCATATCTGCAGATTATATCCACTGCACTGCTGCCAAACGATTGGCTGATTAGATAATCACATGGATGATTGTTGGTGCCAGACAGGCTGGTCTGAGTATTTCTGTAATTGCTGATCTCCTGGGATTTTCACACACAACAGTAGAATTTACTCAGAATGGTACCAAAAACAAAAAACATCCAGTGAGGGGCAGTTCTGTGGACGGAAATGCCTTGTTGATGAGAGAGGTCAACAGAGAATGGCCAGACTGATTCAAACTGACAAAGTCTACGGTAACTCAGAAAACCGCTCTGTACAATTGTGGTGAGAAGAATAGCATCTCAGTATGGTATTCTGAGATGCATTTTGGCACTGTTTTGGCTGCAAGAGGGGGACCTACACAATATTAGGCAGGTTGTTTTAATGTTTTGGCTGATCGGTGTATAGAGCATAAACTGTCCTTCATTGACTAAGTGTATGTTTTTAACTAATTTTCGACCAAAATGCCATGTGAACTTTATAAAACTTTATAAAGCTATGGCAGTAGAAGTTGTACATCTCTGTGTGAAAATATAAAGGATGAGGACAAAAAATATATTTTAAGGCAAAAAATTAATGTTTCATGTCTGGTTTATAATTTGAAATATTATTTGAATTGTTGATGGCAGATGGCAAAACAGTTATTTTTAACAAGTAAATTTGATTCAGTAAATTCAATAACAAATTGAAAATGTCAATGATTCTATTAGTGTTACAACCCTACTTAGTGTAGTGGGTAGGTCGTAACAACAGCACACCTTAAAATTAATTTACAAAGATGTTGAAACACAATGGATTCAGTATGAATTAATTCTACCAGGTAAAAGTGCTGTTTGTTTGCACACACTGTCAGCATTAGTTTAGTTCCAGATTCACTAAAGCAATTATGCAGATCAGACAAAGGCACAAGTGCGCCCACATCTGTGCTGAACCCAGTTTGCATGGTGCAATTATGATCTTGTGGGCCGATTATGAGCACTATATAGCGTAGGATGCAGCAGACTGAACTGTACAGCATCACTCCAGTACTGTGATGCAGACACCTGAATCATCTCTTAACATAATCTCTTAGCCGAAAGTGTGCTTTTGCCATGCATCTGGATATATGCCAGGTTATAACACTCTTCAATATCACTTGATCATTATTTGATGAATTACTGCTGCTATAATCAATAGAAAATAAACACAAACATCTCTTTTAAGAAAATTTTGTTTACCGCCTGCTTTCCTTGGGTGGTAACAGTTTGATGTTAATTGTGCCAGGCACAAGGTTTTGTGAATAAAGCACAGCCTATAATGAGCCTAATTTACATAGAAAGGATGTGTGTTTGCACGGAAAGGAATGACAATGACTTTGTTTAAATACTCGAGATGCAGAACTATTTTAGCGCTGATTACACCTGCTTAAACAACGCTGCAGGTGATTAGGGAATAAGAGGAAGCTTTTTGCCCTGAAAATTGTACAACTGTGTAGTAAACACTCCCCGGTCTCCCCTGCCCTGTTTGATTAAAGCGATTTATTTGCTCATGAGTACAGTAAATCCCCCTCACCCTCCTTCCCTTCAGAACCTACTGTAACTGCAACACCCTTTATGTGTTGCCCCAGAAACTTTTAATACTTTCACTCTGTTAATGAAGATGAATGCACAAGACTAACAATGCTCCATTGAGAGAGAGAGAGAGAGAGAGAGAGAGAGAGAGAGAGAGAGAGAGAGAGCATGATACTTGCAAAAAAGAGAGAGAGAGAGAAACAGGGGGCAAATTAGAGTGGATAGAAAACAAGGACAGAGTGAAAGATGGATGGATTACATTAGAAGCAGAAGGGGAAACACGGGCTGGTTCAGTAAAAAAATACCTTGATAAACAGGCTGCAAACTCCCCCACCCCCTAGCAAGGTGTCCTCCTCCTAACGATTCCCATCTTGCACCTGCTGAGAGAACCTGAGTCATACTTACACACCACTGCAGCTGATATGCACAGAGAAAACAGCTCAGCACAGGGTTTTGCCTTGAGGTAAAAACCCTAATACATGTTTTCAATCAAAACTTGATGTTTTATTCTGATATTATTTTGTCAGATCTCTCAGGATTTTGTCTTTGTAAAAGAGTAAATCATTTCTGAAGGTTGTTTTGGGTGAAATGTTTGGGTAAAGAACTTTTGTGAGTACTGGTGCTTTTATTTAGGGCGCTGGGATGAGCATTTGGTGATCATCTACTGGGTCACAGCACATGTACCTGTTTTATCTGCTAACAAAAGAGGATTAGACAGTTTCGAGGGCACATATTTCATAAGAATGAACTGAACTAAATATACTCTAAGCTGTTATCGATTTAAAGAATAATTAGCAATTTACAACACAGTCTAAAATTGTAAGATTTTGTACAACTTGGCTTTCTGTGTGGTTGCTATGTAGTTGCTTACTGGCCCAAATCTAAAGAGCCCATCCTTCTCTATGATATTCTGGGCCCTAGATATAGCTCGGGTCTCTGCTTCAATATTAGTCTATGGGACTTTTTCACATGTTTTATCATCCGCCAGGTTCAAGTCTGATTACTTAGAAAAGTAATAGAACACCTCTCCTTAACAAGCTGCATAATTTGAGGTATCATTATGTGGCTATGGTGACATTTTTGCTAAATGATATTTTTACACATATTGCTGCATTTCTGAGGTAAAATGTCCACTGTGCGGCACTGGAATTGAGTTACATATTCTGGTAACATTTTATTATAACAGTACATGAATAATCATTAATTAATACCTCAATTAATAGTTACTTCTGCATGAATTAATGATGACTTTAGGAATGGACTACTAACTAATGAAGAGCTAACAATTAACTACAACATGAGTCATATGAATTCATTTTTTAATAACAGCCACCCTAATTATATGTTAGTACATGTTTGATAGTTAATGCATTAATTAACATTACGGAAAAACTAAATCAAATAGGTTTTATAAGAAAAAAATGTGTGAAGTGCTTCAATCTTGAATTAAACAAGCATATTTAATATTGTCATAATTTAAATATTTGATCAATGTATCTGTCTGCAGTTTCACCACAAACGTCATTAAATGACGTAGTATTATTCCGCCATTTTTTAAATGGACATAAAAAATCTTAGAAAAACACAAATAATAATTTGATCTCAACCCATTTGACGTTATTCTCCGTCCCTTTCATTTCATACACACCCTACCACTCCATTCACTCGTCATCCAGACCATAGAAATAAGAAATGTTGCTTTATGTTGCTGGATCAATATTTGTTTTTGTTATATATATATTTCTCAATATTTTTCATGGTTACTTTGTGAGTTTCATCAGAATTCAAAATAAAAATTCAAAATGATGATAATGATTGGATCATCATCATCAACAACAACAACATCATTGTTAATAATAGTAATTTGTTTTGTTCATTTTTCCATGGACATTTGTGCGTGTAAACATTCAATCATTTGTTGTGTGAACTTCTTCCATTTCAAGTGCAGATGGTTCACTACATTTCTGCCTGGAAATACAGTATGTGGAGAGTTTGTTTTTGATGAGACACTTATACGCCGTGCTCTCTTGGTGTTGGCTGGCTACTTGCCACTATTGCCTGTGGTAATGCTGACGTTTTTAATCTACAATTATTGGTTGTTTTGTTGAACTGAATTAAGGATTGAAGTAAGAGTGTTCCTAATATCCATTTTGACAACGAGAATTTGAATTAATTTTGTTATTTGAACGTGCTAAGTGCTAACATTAGCATTTCCAATTTGACATCAGGAGAGAAAGACAAAACACACCTTATAAATCATTGAAAAAGTGTCTTGTTTATCTTAACATGTATGTTTGGTTTTTCTTTTGAGTCTGTAAATGTTTTAAAAGAGATTTAATTCATTTAAAGCATCTTGGTGGAAGATTGACACTTGTCTTTCAGTTTGTTTGTTTTTTTTCACATTAAAGGTGTTTTTCCCTTTACATTTTGAGTTTTTTTAATATTATATATGCTGGTGGATTTTTATTTTCAAATAAGCAGATCTTTAAAAAAATATTGGTCTTTATTTCACTGGTGCAAAAGATTAAGGAACACCTTAGTGCATGTTTATTAAATGATTTGTTAATGCAGCATAATGTCATGACTTTACTAAGTCTCTCTCAACTCTAGCTATATACAGTATTAATCCACTCACGGATAATCACTTCAAAAACTCTCTCCCACTCCTCTACAATGTGTTTTGAAACTTTTATGTTCACAGTATGCTCTGCAGGGGCATAGGGCCATATTTCAAAGTTGATTCTTACCACTTCTAGGAAAATAATAATCTTTTTAAGAGTCTCGTATTGTTTTTATGTGGTGCAAAGAAAATAGTGTTACTGGTAGCATCAAAAGATGGCTTTAAAAACTGCATACATTTGTTTAACTAGCACCATTTTCTGTCCTGTGTTGATGAATTTCCTATTGAAACAGGACATTTTGGTGCAACATATCAGAGAACCTCATAAATAGACAATAGCCATGAACCATGATTATCTACTTTTTTTATATATTAGGATTGGCAACCCTGTCTCATGACAAGTATATAATAAGTACAATTACTGGTTGTTTTGTTGAACTGAATTAAGGATTGAAGTAAGAGTGTTCCTAATATCCATTTTGACAATGTTATGTGGAGAATTTGAATTAATTTTGTTATTTGAATGTGCTAAGTGCTAACATTAGCATTTCCAATTTGACATCATGAGAGAAAGACAAAACACACCTTATAAATCATTGAAAAAGTGTCTTGTTTATCCTAACATGTAAGTTTGTTTTTTCTTTTGAGTCTGTAAATGTTTTAAAAGAGATTTAATTCATTTAAAGCATCTTGGTGGAAGATTGACACTTGTCTTTCAGTATTTATTATTTATTTATTTTTTTCACATTAAAGGTGTTTTTCCCTTTACATTTTGTGTTTTTTAATATTATATATGCTGGTGGATTTTTTTTTTTTTTTTTTTTTTTTTTTTTTTCAAATAAGCAGATCTTTAAAAACTCTTGGTCTTTATTTCACTGGTGCAAAAGATTAAGGAACACCTTAGTGCATGTTTATTAAATGATTTGTTAATGCAGCATAATGTCATGACTTTAATAAGAGGGGCACATCATTACTAACTCTTTATTAACTACCCATGAACCCATGACTTGTCAATGCATCCACATGTCATGACTTTACTTGGAGGGACACATCATTATAAACTCATTGTTAACTACTCATGAACTATCATCAGCTGATGACTTGTTAATGCAGCATCATGTCATGACTATACTTGGAGGGGCACATCATTATAAACTCATCGTTAACTCATTGTTAACTACTCATGAACTGTCATCATCTGATGACTTGTTAATGCAGTATCATGTCATGACTTTACTTGGTGGGACACATCATTATAAACTCAGTGTTAACTACTCATGTACTACACAAGTATTCATCACAAATCACAGCATCATTTGGTTTGTCATGAGGCAAAAGCTGAGATGTGGTCATGGCCTGCGTATAGATGACAGATTAACTGTGTGGTAGGAACCACAGTGGTAGGGTGAGTATGAAGGGAAGGGAATGGAGAATCACACAGAACGGGTTGAGATCAGTTGTTATTATCAAGGATAATTATTGGTGGCAAACATTAAAGGAAAAGCTCACCTAAAATTTAAAATTCTCTCATCATTTACTTACCCTCATGCCATCCCAGATGTGTATGACCCTTTTTTCTTCTGCAGAACACAAATGAAGATTTTAGAAGAATATTTCAGCTCTGTAGATCCATAAAATAGTGAATGGTGACCAAAACTTTGAAGCTCTAAAAAGCACATAAATGCAGCATAAAAGTAATCCATACAACTTTAGCTGTTTAATCCACGTCTTCTTAAATTGTTCAAACAGTTTTCAATGAGATCTGAACAAAATATAACTCCTTTTTCACAATAAATGTCCTTGGCCATCATGATTTCAAACTCAATTACACTTCCTTGCACCATCTGGCAGTCTGCGCATGCATCAGTCTCTAGAACGTGTAATCTGAGTGACTGCAGTGACAAGATGTACAGTGAAAAATGGGTTACATTTTGGTTTATTCTCACCCAAAACCGATTGCATCACTTCAGAAGACATAGATTAAACCACTGGAGTCATACAGATTACTTTTATACTGTCTTATGTGCTTTTTGTAACTTCAAAAATTGTAATCCCCATTCACTTGTATTATGCATTGTATGGGCCTGCAGAGCTGATATGTTCTTCTAAAAATCTTCATTTGTGTTCTGCAGATGAAACAAATTCATAAACATCTGGAATGACATGAGGGTGAGTAAATTATGGGAGAACTATTCCTTAAATATGTTCAACATTTGATAAGGATGATCCATGTAAATTATGCAGAAAAATCCTGCATCATCCAGTGATGTTTGTGGCAAAACTGAAGACATCAAAAGTTATAAAAAAGTTGTAATTATGACTATATTAAATTATGCACATTTAATTCGAGGTTGAAGTACTTCACATTCTTGCTATTAAAGCCTGATTGATTTAGTTTATTCTGTAATGTTAATTAATGCATTAACTATCAAACATGTACTAACATGTAATTAAGGTGACTATTATTAATGCATGAATTCATATGACTTATGTTGAAGTTAATGTTAGCTCTTCATTAGTTACTGATTAGTCCATTCCTTAATTGATAATTAATTGATGTGGAAGTAACTATTAATTCTGGTATTAATTCATGATTATTCATGTACTGTTATTATAAAGTGTTACCCATTTTCTCTCAAACAGATGAGGTGTCTCAGGTTAATTCCCTGTCGAGTTTGAAATCAACAAAACCTACCTCCCTACCCTAAACCTTAAACATCAACCTAATCAATAGTGTCATAAAAAAAAAACAAATGTGAGATGTAGAATGCAATTGCTGAAGCAACCACGTCAGTTTGTGGTGCTTCTTACACTTTGTACTCACGTGTCGACTTGCGTGCTCTTCAGGACTTTTACCCCAATCCTTTGCATCTCAAGTGCAACGCTCTATCAGTTAAGCTACTACCCAATTTGATCACACTTGAACAAGCTTGTAAATGTAGTTGGTTTTGTAATGCAAATGCTAAAATGTATCACCTTACAAGTCATGCACAATAGTAAAAGTGTTTTGATGTCATTGTGTGATAAACAGCTGAAAAGTGTTAATGAACTGATCTGCCATGATACATACAATGAGCCATGTACAGTAAATATAATTTTGCAAAAATGTTGGTATAGTAATATTTTTATAAGACCAGGTAGCAAACAACCAGATTTGTGTGCCAAATGGGTTTCTTCAGCAAGCATCAATAAATATTTTGCCTAGATGAAGTGGTCTATACATAAAGTGAAAAAGAATCACCTATCTATCCTTCCTGTCTTTTGAGGATTGATGGCTGTTTTGAATCCTCTTTGGGAACTTTTTTATAACTCTGTACCAAATAAGTGTAGGCCATTTTAAAGTGGGAAAATCAAGCATTGTGTGATTTTAAAGAGAGTGAGGTGGAAGCAATTCCCAGCACTGGATAATAGAAGCACCAATGACAGCACAGTGACAATGAGTACTGCTTTTTAAGTTAATTCTGGTTAAGCTGAATATATTTCCCCTTTAAAGCTACAAGGTAGGGAAATCATATTAATATATAAAACTCTAAGCAAATGCACTTTGATAACCAACTTGGAACCTGTTAATACATTGTAACTACATTGTAACAACAATGTATTTATATAACTACAGTGTATAGACAAAAGAATGGTAACTAAAAAAAATTGAATTAGAGACTAAGGTGAATTTCTGGTGATGTTTTGAGAGTATGGTGACACTTAGAATGTGTTATGACAGCATGGTAACTGAAATACTGGCTGGTTCCATAACTGGGACAGGCTGGTGGATCTGAGATGTCAGTGGGGACCACTCCCCTGCACATTCCATGAAACCCTGTGTACTTAATCTTCTTATCCTCAGCAGATTGATGCCATGTGCTTCTGTGTGTACGTGTGTGTGTTTGTGTCTGAGTACATCATATTTATCCTAGCCATTCCTCCAACTTGTCAACATCCTCCCTCTATCATGTCTGTTCTCTTATCTATTTAACATTAAATCTCTCTCAACTCTAGCTATATACAGTATTAATCCACTCATGGATAATCACTTCAAAAACTCTCTCCCACTCCTCTACAATGTGTTTTGAAACTTTTATGTTCACAGTATGCTCTACAGCGGTGTAGGGCCATATTTCAAAGTTGATCCTTACCACTTCTAGGAAAATAATAATCTTTTTAAGAGTCTTGTATTGTTTTTATGTGGTGCAAAGAAAATAGTGTTACTGGTAGCATCAAAAGATGGCTTTAAAAACTGCATACATTTGTTTAACTAGCACCATTTTCTGTCCTTTTTTTTGTGTTGATGAATTTCCTATTGAAACAGGAAGTTTTTGGTGCAACATATCAAAGAACCTCGTAAATAGACAATAGCCATGAACCATGATTATCTACTTTTTTATATTAGGATTGGCAACCCTGTCTCATGAAAAGTATATAATAAGTACAAGATGGCAAAATCATAAGAAATCGTACAAATTGGCTCAAACAAAAACGTACAACCTTTACTCCCATAGAGAAAAACAAACGTCATAAAGTTTTTTCCTAAGTTCAACCCCGAACCCAAACCTAAAGCTAAACTTAACAATAAAGTGTAACCCCTTACCGAAACCCTAAACCTAATCCATGATTTTAATAGGATAAACACTATTGTGTACCAAGGAAGAAAGGAAACTTTGGAGTTTGGAACAGGGGTGTAACTACAGGGAGGGCAGGGTGGGAAGCCGCCCTAGGGCCTGGGGTGA
Organism: Myxocyprinus asiaticus; assembly: GCF_019703515.2. Taxonomy (NCBI): domain Eukaryota; kingdom Metazoa; phylum Chordata; class Actinopteri; order Cypriniformes; family Catostomidae; genus Myxocyprinus; species Myxocyprinus asiaticus. The sequence goes on from NC_059386.1 coordinate 16,722,387, forward strand.
GAGGGGGCCCGTGACGGTTGACCAAAAGGAACCATAAAACTTACGTGGACCTGAAAGGCAATAAAAACATGACGAGGTCCCCCAAGGAGGGGGCCTGACAGGTTTTTGCACTGGGGCCCATAAGTTTTAAGTTACACCAGTGGTTTGGAACAAGACAAAGGAATCGTATTACAGCTTATTGACATACAGCAATCATTTGTTTTGCATAAATAAATATGAAATGAGGAACCCAATTTGCATACTGATGTTTTCTTTCTTAAAATAAAGTGTTAGATAGGAGGCTAACAAAATGTTGATGCCATTATTGTATCATTTTAGATTACTTATTGATTGGTTGGTCCCTATGGGAATAAAAGTTGTACCTTTTTGTATGAGCCAGGTCGTACGACATCTTTTTTTCTTTTTTTCTTTTCTCCCTAATTTGAAATGCCCAATTCCCAATGCACACTAAATCCTCGTGGTGGCGTAGTGACTCGTCTCAATCTGGGTGGCGGAGGAAGAATCTCAGTTGCTTCCGCATCTGAGAACGTAAATCCGCGCATCTTATCACGTGGCTTGTTGAGCACATTACCACAGAGACATAGCGCATGTGAAGGCTTCACGCTATTCTCCACGGCATCCACACGCCCCACCGAGAGCGAGAACCACATTATAGTGACCACGAGGAGGTTACCCCATGTGACTTTCCCCAACCTAGCAACCGGGCCAATTGGTTGCTTAGGAAGCCTGACTGGAGTCACTCAGCACACCCTGGATTCAACTTTACTTGCTGAGCTACACCGGCCCCAGTCGTACGACATCTTACAATTTCGCCATCTTGTCCAAATTATTACTGCGTAATAATTGTTGCCATGAGACTATAATGAGATTGGAAAAAAAATATGTAAAGTGCAAGATGAGTCATCAAATTTTTTATCCTTTTTTTCCCAGAAAAGGAAGGCTGTAAATTTTAAATGCATAAATCTGCCAAAAATTTACATTGTCAGCATTTAGGAGTACACATATAGATGGCCTCAAAGAAAACTCAAATTTTTATTTCATGAGAAGCTTCTGCTGACCGGTTCCATCGGCATTGGACTGATCGTGGTAATTCTTATGGCATGTGCCCACTCACATACCTTTCAGCAAATTACTTAGGACTTCTGGGCAAACGTTCTGTCACCCAATTAATATTCATGTTCTAAGCTGAACCAAGGCCCCCCTCCCACTTTCAGATCTTTCCTTCTGATGATGCTCTGTATATGGATCATTTAGCCCTGCTGTTAATCATTTATACAAATTTAACTGTTTCAGCTGTGTCGCATACTGAGATGCAGTTAGTTAGTGAGGAAGTGTTGGGGGAAGATGGGGAAACACAAGACGGAATGTGCAGGTTGGCATGCGTTTGGCCCAAGGGTGGAGCGAGCAGGGCCTGGTTTCTGCTGATTGTGTGAAATAGCATCCCATATCCACACATATTAGTGAGAGAGAGAAAGAGAGTGGATGGTGTAGAAAGCAAGTCCAGACCAGATCAAAGCTTCCAGAGCCAGCAGGACCAGAACACAGACACATAGTCTGAACCATGTCCTTAAAGAGAGCAACTTCATCCCCATTTCTCTCTCACTCTCCGCTTCTCTTCACTTCTCTCAGCCTCACTCATGATAGTTTTACTCAATGCGTGACTATCTCCTCCAAACAGAGCTTCCAATGGATTAGGACAGAGAGAGAGAGAGGGAGAGAGAGAGAGAGAGAGAGTTCTGAATTGCTGCATGCTTTTGCTGCCCTCTGCTGGTACCTCTTGTTACTGCACAACAGCTGAGCAGCATCTGGTAATAAAAATCAGTGAGATGGATGATTCAGTGTGTTGTTCATTCGATTCGATTATTCATATTTAATGATTCATCAGTGACTTCGTAATCAGCAGGACTCTTGGGGCCGAAGGATTCTCTGATGGATTCCGAATCGTTTGTCGATGTGGCAGGCTGCAGGTGCGACAGGCATCTGGTGTGTTATCTGTGGAGAGCACTGATGTACAGTAATTAGGAAGCCTGTGATTTCTCCTGCGAGTTCCATCAGTGTTTTCATTCCCTTGTTTTATACTGCAGCCACTGAGGTGGGAGAGATTGACAAGCCTTGGGGACACTAATCAGGAAACGAGAGGAAAAAGACACTGCTTACTTTGAGTACCTTTCTTTGTGTGTGGTGGCAAACATAAAACATTGAGTAGCTTTCATTGTGTGTGTGTGTGTGTGTGTGTGTGTGTGTGTATTTGACCGAATGTCTTAATGAAGTTGCACCTGAATGTAAACGAGGTTTGCTGAAAGGAATTTTCTCCAGTCATACTGAATGTGAAAATTAATTGCTGGATGGAAATGTTGTGAAATTGCAGTTGACTCCACACTCTGACCAGTGGCTGAGGAACCAAATTAAAATCTCGTTATAATAAAGACATTCTGTCTCCTGCCAGCCCATTAGAAAGACCCCATTGTCTGTCCAAGCTCAGATTATGTTGACATTCTACCCAAATCTACGCCTTTGCTAGAGTGCTCTGCTGACGGAGATGACGTAAATACTCGACGCTGTAACACAGGTGAATCGGAAGTAAGAAAAATGTCAACAGATTAGACAGATACTAGAGCTCATCCGAATGGATGAAGAAATCTGCAGACAGCTTAAAGGAACAGTAAGCGATTCCGTTACGTATGATAAAATCACCAGTCTCGTTTGGGAGACTGTGCTTTCATCCGCAGATAGCATCTCCGCCTTCGGATGCTAGTGAAAACATTTTGTTCTCTGTAGTTCATCAGTCTTATTGAAGTCGTCACCAACATTACCAGCCTCATACATTCAGATAAAAAATAATACGGCGCCACGTTTTCAGACAAGAGGCCTACATTTCCGGTGCAGCTGTGTAGATGTTATTTCTGGCAAACGAAGAGTTTGTGGTACATTTACCAGTTAAGGCAACCCAATGATTTTCCTGTCATTTACCTGGTTGAATATTTGAAATATCTTAATCTGTGATGCAGCACTTTATTTGACAAAATATAACTCCAATGTTGTGGTTTGGATTGTGCTGTGAGGTTCTGTATAAAAGCACTTCATTAGATATAAATAATACAATATTATGTTGATAATTAATTATTCTATTTTCATTTGATTAAAGTTTTAATGAATTCATTTATTTAAACACCATTTTGATGATAAAATTTAAATAAACTGATTATCTGGAATAAAAAAATAAATAAAATAAAATTATCGGTATTAACGAGTACCAAAAAGGAAGCATCGTTACTCATCCTTGTTCTCAAAAAATTGGTATCGGGACATCCCTATTAGATACCATATGACATCTTCAGGGATGTTCTTAAAGGACTTGTAAAATATCCCTTAAACATGTAGAATCAAAGCTACAAAAAAACATCAGGAATACAATTAACAGGGCCTTCCACTTACGTGTGAGTGTTTATATTTGTGTGTATGTTTGAAAGGAGAGAGAGACTGACAGAAGAAAGAAGTGAGAGCCTTACAGGGTTTCGCAGCTTAGATTTAAATCCTTTAACGAGATTTCTCTTATCTGGTTTCTGTCTTGGTTATGGGAAGCGTTTTCAGTCTCTGTGAATATGTGTATCTATGCATTAGGATTCGTAATGCATAAATGTGCTGATTGTGGGTTCTGTTTGCTGGCATCTCACAGCCTCAGGTTTATTCTTGTTGCAGGAAAAGAGATTTAAAAGTTTCTTTGGTTCACTCATGTCATTTCTTTCTTTCTTTCTTTCTTTATTTTTTTAATTACAGACACTGCTGAATCTATCATTTTGTTAGTGGGAGAACATCTTTAAATAACAGCCATTCCAATATACCATTTGGGATCACGTTTAGGCAGTCATTTAAATGTAAAAAAAAAAAAAAAAAAAAGAAAAGAAAAAAAGAGTGGCATAATTTACCTGAATTTACTCTATATACATACAGTGGCCCCAAAAAGTATTTGGACACCTAAGTCACACTTAAATATGTATGAATGTCATTGCATTAGCTAACAAAATATCAAACTAGATGACATTTATTTTAAAGGAGTAACACTTTTAAGCCAAAAATTTCACAAAAAATTGTTGTTTTAAATGATTAAATCAAAAGATTAATAGATATTATATAACAATAGATATTTAAAATTAAGACAAAAAGTATTTGTGCTTTCTGATTGTCAAACTTAGCAGAACATGTCCTATTTTTATTTAATTTATTTTTATTTTTTTGTCAAACATAGTGGAAAAAGTTAGTTCTGAGAAAAGGTCTATGCATTTAAAAAGAGTCTTTCTTTCATGGAAAAACACAACACAGATTTTTTTCCAATCAAATGAGAATGTCACTTCCCTCTTAAATATGTCCCGTCCAAACCGTTTGGGTTATGGGTTATTTCAAGTGCATGATACAAACATAAATAAGTTAAATAAGGCATATGCATAAGTTAGACAGGCCCTAAATATGTAAAACTGCATATTTTTACTAACAATGTACATTGCTGTTCATAAAGCTGTTCTCCATTCAACCATGTAACGGGTCCTGTCCCCTTTTGTTTCTGTAATGCCTTCAGTGTTCGAACTCTATCCAGACTTTGCAGCGAATCTATAGTACTGGCCTGGGCCTTCACACCCTCTGATAAATCCCCTTATATTTGTTATGCCAATTAAACTTCAAATTGATGGATGAGAGCATGAGAGAGAGGGAGAGAGGAAATGAGAGAGAAAAGAATAGACAGAATGGGAAATGAGGTGAACATCCCCGCTGAGTGAATCTCCTTCTTCTCCCCTTTGAGAAAGAATCCCCACCATTCGCAGGAAGAGATCCTAAGAGGCTTATAACTGTCATTCAAGTAATATTGAGAGAAAAAGGGAATTAGCCACAGAGCAAGGGAGATGATGATGTTGACAGTGGTTAAAAAGGGGAAGAGTATGTGCGTGGGAGGGAGAGATCTGAGAATTGGATCACTCGAAATGGTCTGTGAAACAGCACCACCCTCAGGAGAAATGCTACTGTTGAATTTCAGCAGCAGTGTTTAAAGGGATGGTTCACATAATAATGATTTTGTATAAAAAAAATTTTTTGTAATTCTTTATCAAAAATGACAAAAAAACACCATTAAAGTAGTCCATACAGCTCATGCATTATATTGTAAGTCTTCTGAAGCTATAAAATCACTTTGTGTGAGTGGCAGACAAAAATGTAAATAGTTATTTGTTGAAAATCCGTGTAGTTCTTAAATCTCATTTACGTTTTCTGTTTATTCAAATATTACACGTCAAGTCAAAATGCATTAGGTGTGACATCATTTACATCAAATGTCATTGGTTTTCACTTGTCTCGTATTGATTCAAGACTCGGAATATAGCACACAGGTCGTACCAACCAGTTACGCTGGGATTGACACCATCTTGCTGCTATATTTCAATGTGCGCAAACACAAATGAGATTTTAAAGCTATGCCGGAGTGCGAGATTTTCAGCAAATAACTATTTACAATGGCATCTGAAACTGAAAACTGTTGATTTTAAATGATGCTGCATCCAAGCCGCTAGGTGTCAGTGTAAGTCCAAGACGGCACAAAGACAAAAGTTACTGAGTGCACCGTTAAATTATCCAGAAATTGTCAGTTATTTGACTCACTTTATATCCTCTAATAACCTCTAGCTTTGGAGAACACACACTCCTGCTGAGACCCCCATGGTGTGATGTGGAGGATGACCTTCAATTGACTAAAAAAAATCAATCTTAAATATGCATTAAATTTAATGAGTGAGTGAGAGCAGATAAACAACTTTCCCATTTATTATAAGCAATCATTATTTTTTATTTGCTGGGGTATGTTGCTGGTCTGCTAAGCATTATTCTGCCCCTCTTCTGTCTGTTTGAACTCACATTTTTTTCTCTCTCAGAGTATGAGGTCATAAACACTTTGTGTCATAATCAGAGAATGAGGCTTAGGACCCAAACTCTGAGTGAAAATAAACAGGGAATATATTAATACAAAATAAAAAAATAAACTAAAAAAAAACTCCCACAAGGGGGAAAAAACAAACATAAACTACCCCGTAGGGTAAAAAGGCAGTCCAGGGCTGGGGCAGAATGCAGCGGGGAACAGGACTGACCGGACCGGGTGGGGATGAACAGGAACAAACATACAATAAACAGGACCAACCAACTAGACCGACTGGAAAACAAGGAACCAGGGAAAGAGCAACAAGGCCAACTGGCAGGACCGACAAGGAAGAACAAACAAGACTGGAAACAAGATGAACTGGCACTGGACAGCAAACACGAGGAGACTAAAATAGGGAAAGAAAGCAACAGGTTAACAAGACAGGGCAGGTGAGACAACGAAACACAAGACAGACATAGGACGATGATGCCACGGCCCTGTCAGACAAAAACCCAGACTGACAGAATGACAGGACCGTGACACTTTGAGCATATAAAATGACACCAGAGTGTTTTTCCTCTTTTCCTCTGAATAATACCACCCCCCCCCCCCCCCCCCCCAGTATACAGTATGTCTATGTATGTGTGTGTGTTTCTGTTTTAACTAGGCTACATTGTGAGGACCTCCCAACTGTCCCCCATAATTCAAATGGCTTAATAAATATACTAAGTAATGATTTAATTAAAATCTTAAAAAAATTGGTTTCTGTTAGATTTAGGGTTAGGGTGTAGAAAATCTTGTTAGGGCAAAATAAAACTGTGTGTAACAAGCAGTCACTGACAAAGAGAGTGAAAGAAATAGAGGATCTCTGTCTTTCTTTAATCTGCCAGTGTAAACAACAACAATGAGCCTATATATGGCAGTTTAAGCGGCTAACTGATGCTTGTGTGGGTGGTTTATTGATTCTGAATTATAAAACCATTTGATATGATACATGTAACTACAGCTGTTTTCTAAAGTGATAATCCCAAATCAATAAACTGTATTCTTCCTTAACAGCCTCCTGAATATTTATAGGTGTTACATAGTGGTTTTACCAGGGGGTGTTCAGACACGATACAAAGGCCTACAGAGCTGTGTTGCCATGTTGTCAATTTGTAGGCCAACCATGAAGGCTAATTCACCAATGGGTACCCTCAGGATTAGAACAGGGTTTTCGATTAGTGAGAAACCAGTTCACACAAAAAAATAAATAAATATATCTATAATTGTCTCATCATTTACTCACCCTTATGCTGTCTCAAACTCGTATGACTTTCTTTCCTCTGTGGAACATAAAAAAATATACAGTATTTAAAGTATATACAATATGATGTGTTTTTGTCCATACAGTGCAATATGTACAGCACTCTGCACATGTGTTAAAGGGTAAATTCACCCAAAAATGTAAATTCTCTCATCATTTATTCACTTTTATGCCATCCCAGATGTATACGACTTTCTTACTTCTGCTGAACACAATCTTTAGAAGAATATTTCAGCTCTGTAGATCCATACAATGTAAGTGAATGGTGGCCAAAAATGAGATAAAGTCAGCATAAAAGTAATCCATAAGACTCCAGTGGTTTAATCCATGTCTTCTGAAGTGATCCAGTTGGTTTTGGGTGAGAACAGACCAAAAAATTAATTCAATATAAATCGTGACAGCAGTTTCCTTGGCGATAACAATTTCAAGCTCAATTACACTTCCTACAGCGCCATCTAGTGCCCAGCGCATACATCAAGCACTAGGATCATGCCTAGAGATTGCAATGGCAAGATGTACAAAAAAGAGTGACATTTTGGTCTGTTCTCACCCAAAACCAACTGGATCACTTCAGAAGACATGGATTAAACCACTGGAGTTGTATGGATTACTTTTATGATGCCTTTATCTCCTTATTAGAGCTTTTGGAGTTATGGTCACCAGTCGATTGCATTGCATGGACCTACAGAATTGAGATATTTTCCTAAAAATCTTCGTTTGTGTTCAGTAGAAGAAAGAAAGTCATGCACAACTTAGATGGCATGAAGGTGAGTAAATGATGAGAGAATTTTCATTTTTGGGTAAACTGTCCCTTTAAGCTTCTCTCATGATTTCGCCAAGGAGACTGCTGTTGATTTGTACTGAATAAGGAGTTACATTTTTGTCTGTTTCTCACCCAAAACTGATTGTATCGCTTCAGAAGACATGGATAAAACCACTCAAGTCACATACGGATTACCTAAATGCTGCCTTTATGTCCTGTTTTGGAGCTTGAACGTTTTGGACCCCATTGACTTGCATTGTATGGATAAAAACACATAATACTTCGAAATATCTTTGATTGTGTTCCACAGAAGAAAGAAATTCATTAGAGTTTGAGACGGCATAAGGGTGAGTAAATGATGAGAGAAATATCATTTTTGGATGAACTATCACAAACGCTGTCCAATAAATATAAAGTAGCCTGTTAAATGCACTAGAGGGCGATGTTTCTTAATTTATGTTTTAGCTTGATGTCCAACTGAGTCTAAAAGCCCTTGTTAGGTTTGGGCTAGTTTGTAATCCATGCTAAAATCTGTTCTACAAACACTGTTATATAAACACAAAAACCCTTCCACCTGCCCTTACACACCAGTGCTTTCATGGAGATGTAATAGTTTGTATTCTATCAATTCTGTGTGTGTGTGTGTGTGTGTGTGTGTGTGTGTGTGTGTGTGTGTGAGAGAGAGAGAGAGAGAGAGAGAGAGAGAGAGTGTGTGTGTGTCCAGGTATTCCCTACATTGTGGGGACCAAATGTCCCCACAAGAATAGTAAAACCTGACATTTTTGACATTGTGGGGACAATCAGTTTGGTCACCATGAGGAAAACATCTTATAAATCATACTAAATTATGTTTTTTGAAAATGAAAAAATACAGAATGTGAGGTTGTGAGGGTTAGGTTTAGGGGTAGGGTTAGAGGATAGAATATAAAGTTTGTACAGTATGAAAACCATTATGTCTATGGAGAGTCCTCATAAAACATGAAAACCCAACGTGTGTGTGTGTGTGTGTGTGTGTGTGTGTGTACATGTTTATACTACATTGTATAGTAAAACCTGAGATCATCTACATTGTGGGGCCCAGCCAGCGGTCCCTATGAGGGAAATGGCTTATTAAACATACTAAACGATGTTTTTTAGAAAATGTAAAAATGCAAAAAAAAATCAGTTAGGGTTAGGAGATAGAAATTATCGTTAGATCTGTATAAAATCCATAAAATGCATGGAAGTCTATGGAGAGTCCCCACAATGATATAAAAACCAGTTTGTGTGTGTGTGTGTGTGTGTGTGTGTGTGTGTGTGTGTGAGTGAAAGAGATAGAGAGAGAGAGAGAGAGAGAGAGAGAGAGAGAGAGAGAAAGGGTAGGGGGCACATGGGAGGGAACAGACATTATAATTAGTTCATCTGGGTATTTATTATACGCTTGCACACTAGAGCCTGTAAGTCGATGAAAGAAAATAGATTTTTTTTTTATTTTATTTTTTTTTGTGAGTGTGAGTGTCCTGCTGGACAAAAGAATAAAGCATAAGTTTGGAAACCGAAGTCATATCGCATATGTTAAAGTAGGTTACAGTTAAACATTATAGCCTACACTAATATATATATATATATACAGGTTTGGGGAGTAACGAAATACATGTTACGGGATTAAGTATTTAAAATACAAAATATAAGTAACTGTATTCCACTACAGTTACAATTTAAATCATTTGTAATTAGAATACAGTTACATTCAAAAAGTATTTTGATTACTGAAGAGATTACTTTGCATTTTATTGTCATTTGTTTCATTTAATATTTAGTCCTTTCAGATGGAAAACATTTCTACATATAAATGATGCGATCCAAAGTGCATTTGAACAGCGGTGAAACACTTTCTTATGATGTGTTACATTCATACAAGCAGACAGAGAAGTAAGTCTGAAGTAAGTTTGGAGCACAAGAAATAGAAATAAACCTTATGTAAATTGTCAGCTTTACGCTAAGCTAAAATGCTATTTCTAGCCATTTTACATGCACGTTACCAGGCACGATCATATTTTTTTATCAAGAAAATTCACGTTGGATCATAATTTCTTTGATATTAGGGCAAAAATCTTATTCTTGATAATAATTTTTGTATTGTTTTTCTGTAAAAATATAAAAAAAATCCTTAAAATAAGATCAATTTTATTTATCTTGTTTTAGAAACAACACTGCATAAGATATTTCGGTTTTTCAGAGAATGAATTTTTAACATGTGGATTTTGTCTTACTGTACTGGCAGAGCTTTTATACTCAAAACAAGTGAAAAAATCTACCAGTTCTGAAGAAGTAATCCAAAGTATTTAGAATACATTACTGACCTTGAGTAATCTAACGGAATATGTTACAAATTACATTTTACAGCATGTATTCTGTAATCTGTAGGGGAATACATTTTGAAAGTAACCCTCCCAACCCTGTATATCATATATATATATATATATATATATATATATATATATATATATATATATATATAGTGTATGTGTGTGTGTGTGTGTGTGTGTGTGTGTGTGTGTGTGTGTGTGTGTGTGTGTGTACCATTGTAATACCATGTATTTTTGGACATGTTCCATGCTAGTACTATAGGATTAGTACTTTAGAAGAGCATGTCAATATCATGGTGTATGAATATGGTAATATGGTAATAATAGCTATATTTTATTCTCTCTCTCTCTCTCTCTCTCTCTCTCTCACACACACACACACACACACGCACCAATTTTGAGCGGATATTTAGAATTCTTTTAGTGGTAACAGTGCAATCGTGAGCTCATATGCAAGATGACGATCAAAAGATCAAAAGATTGTATCACTTTTAAGTTTTTCTGACGTCACGCCGATGCAGATCCTCATGGTGGGAAAATGTTTCACCATAGAACACCGTTCAGAGGGTTCACAACAATTCACGTCCTAATCACGTTGATTAATTAATAAGAGCTCGGGCGAGATCACTCAAAACAGCAGCACGGAATGTAAATTAAGTACAGACAAAGCGTCAGTATGTGAAAACGTGAACGTAAGGGACGCTACAGCCACCGGAGGTAGTGCTAAGAATTGCAATCAATCTGCGGTAGCTGTTAAATGTGTGTGCGCGCGCGTGTGTGAGAAAGAGAGAGGTGGACATTGCGATTAAGGACTCCTGAATCTTGACAGCTGCGCGTGAAGTGAGGAATGGATTCCTGAAGCCCAAATGACATCATTATTGTTCGCAAGTGGACTTAATCATAATATTAACAGTAATGCTATTCATTAGATACCAGTGAAGGAAACGAACAAAAATCCCAGTTGTATTTTTTTTTTTTTTTTTCCCTCCGGTAACTACACAAAAGAAGAGGACTGTGAGTGAGAGAGACAGAGCGAACGAGAAGTCGTGCCACCGGATGGTTTTTGTTATTTTCTGTTCTTTGATGCAGTCTGAGGGAACGGACTCTGATATGAGTCGCCATGACGATAGAGGACCTGTGTCTCGTGCGCTGAGTTAGCCGCTAATGCGTTATACGCATTTGTTTCTTTTATTGTTTTATTTTATCATTTCCCTCTCGCCTTTTAGCGATAAAATATGTGGTAACCTCGCCGTCGGGAGTGACAGGGGTGTTGTCAGGGAAAATAGGAAAGAAAAGGGAGTAGGAGGGGGGTTAAGATGTGTTTATTCCCCCTTTATTTCCGCTTTTAATGCCTTCTTTCCTTTTATGTTATTATTTCTTTTTTATTATTATTGTTTTGGGCAACGGACTGACGCGAGGAAGGTGTATTAATGCGTGAGAGCCTGCGACACATTCATGACGAATTACATCTGAACAAATGCTGATGGCATAAACACCGGCTTCGGCACTGAAGTCTGAATAATCACCGGGAAAGAAGCGGAGACGCCGCGCATCGACTTTGAATTGTGGTAAGCGGGTTTCGGTTGTCTAAAATGATGGAATATGTATCTGAGGGGTTCTTCGGTATCGGTCTTTGCGCACCGTTTAGAAAAGCGGGGTCGAATTAGACATTCACTAAAAAAGTGTTCAGTCAAAACGCGCTTTGGTAGGGCAAGAAACGGGTTTTAAAGAGCTGTTGATGTTGACACGGTTTGCCAATATTCGCATATAGCTACATGACATTTCTGTTCAAACAGAAAGACGCGGAATCACGACGCGTTCATCAAAGATCTAGATCAGAAGATCAAATGAGATCTCGACGCGTCTCTGTCGCTTGGCCTGGCATTGTCTTTACCGGCTGAGAAGCCATTTACGCCTCTAATTGCATCCATCGCTCGCCCCTCTGGCAACGTGGGGATTGATTTATTTTTGCACTTGATAGATAATGGTAATGCGCCCTGAATTATGGCAAACATCCGCAACCCACAGACTTCCCACCGCCTCTGTTAAATGTTTAATGGCATTTACGTAAGTGTGAGATAGGATGGGAAAAGAGGATCACGGTCACCAGACAGCCCACCTTACCCACCACGATGCCCATGCACAATGACTGAGGTGTCTAGGAAGCCATCCCTCCCATAGACAGCTATGCCTCCGTATCCAAGGCGAGGGGCACATTTATATGCTGTGGTAGTTGGGCAGTGCTCTGTCAATGGCAGAATTCAGCACAGACAAGGAGACCTCTGTTCTCCTGAAGGCTGAGGATCTGCCTGTTCCTTACCCAAAAAGTGGTGGTTGAGCAGTTTATTGTCCGATATTGCCTAATGGAGATCGTTTAGTGGTTCTAAATCGGTCTGCTGTACTTGTATGAGGCGAGTTCTTGATGTTCCTCAAAGCTCTTTCTTTGCCACAGTTCTGCAGTCCTTCATGGATTGAGGAACTGCTAGTTGGTTTAAAAGTATGAGTCTGGAGTATTCAGTCTGTTGTACATATCCATTATGCTGTTTTATGAGATTTAAAGGAATATTCTGGGATCAGTACTTGTTAAGCTCAAGTGACAGCATTTATGACAATATTGATTACCACAAAAATTAATTTCGACTCTTCCCTCCTTGTCTTAAAAAATGCAAAAATCTGGGTTTCAGTGAGGCACTTACAATGGAAGTGAATGAAGCCAATCCATAAACGTTAATATACTCACTGTTTCTAAAGTATAGCCCCAAGACGTAAACAAAGTGGTTTAAGTATTAATATTTATGGTAATCAACATTGTCACAAATGCTCTTTACCAAAGGTGTCATTTATGGGTGGGATGGGTGGGACATGTCCCCACCACTTTTTGAAATAGCTTTCGTCAGGAAAGTCTCTAATGCAGAAGAAACAACTCCAGTTCTTGAGCAGGAGTATCCATTTCATTCATGTGTGTTGCAATAAGTGGCGATCCAGCGTAAAAGTTTGATGTACGGTTCATGTACGGATCAAGTTATCCAAATGATTGGAGCTGTTGAATTGGTCATCAAGAATGACAGTTTTTAAAACCGTAAAAGATTATTTGACATTTTCCCCACATAACCTAGTTAATATTCATGAGTTTTGCCACTTAGTGACGTAAACCCCCCCAACTAACTGCACCCTCCACTTTTTAAAATAAAGTGACACCCATGCTCTCGACCGAGCTTAACTGGTATTGAGCTACTATATTGGAACTGGCGTAATCCTTTAAAAAAAGTCAAAGTCCTCTGTTTGGTGAGCCACTCCTCAAAGAAGAAAAAGGCAAGTCTTCAAGTCTGGAATTTGAGCTTCGATCTGATCTTTTGACTTGAACTGACACTGGAAATTTTCTTTGTTTGATCTGTTCCCTGCAAGTGCACCATCATCCTTCTAAACACTCATTCCTCCACGTGAACCTTCCTGCAGTGCTGCAACTGAAAACCCATGTCAGACCTGATTTTAATGAGCCTTACAATATGTTGATAGATGAAGCACAGCCGGAATGCCCTGGAGTCACGGCAAAAGGCCTTCATTAATGTGAGCAGAGCAACATACACCCAGGGCTGTTTGGAGTGTTTGTGATGTAAGATGCTCGTTTCTCAGGCTGGCCTGGGTCTCAGAACAGGTAAATAATGAAGAAAAGTGCAGTGCTAGCTTGATGTAACCTCCTCCATGTGCCCTTCTGTGCTGCCTGTTGTTAGTGTGTGTATGTATGCCGTCTTGGGAAGCACTCACATGGACTGCGGCCTTATTAAACTTTAAAATTCTCAGCATGCTGGGCAAAACTGGAAGGGATGGATTTTTAGGTCCCTCTAAAATGGGCTTTCTGAATAAATCAGGAAGGTCCTTATTGTCAGTCTAAAGTATTTTATTGTGTATTTCATGATGGACAGTTGTAATTTTGAGAGAGACAAAGAATAGAGGCCTTATCGATTCAGTTTTACTGCGAGAGGTGGATTAATGCAAAAGGGGTAATTATATTAAGAATTCATGATGATGATAACTCTCTTTTCCTTTCTTTTCCTCTAAGGAATACCCAAGGTCAAAGCCTCTGTAGATTTTTGTTAGCCTAATTCACACATGCACAACAGCATTTTCAAACCCGCTGCCTCATAGCCCAGTGGGTGCCCATGCCAACATTTTTCAAAAGCTTTCAACTCATGCAAAAGATCGACCTTAAAAAGTGGCAACCTTAAAGGATCCATTTCTACTTATCTAACCCATAAAAATGACTTTAGTTGGTGTAACCTAATTTGTCAGGTTGTTTTAGTAAGATTGAAAAAAAAAATTTGACTCGATGAGAGAGGTCAACGGACAATGGCCAGACTGGTTTGAGCTGACAGAAGGGCTACGGTAACTCGGATAACCACTCTGTACAATAGTAGTGAGCAGAATAGCATCTCAGAATGCACAACACATCGAACTTTGAGGCGAATGGGCTACAACAGCAGAAGACCAAGTCGGGTACTTTATTAGGACCATAGTGTTCCTAATAATGTGCTCAGTGAGTCATTGTAGTTTCATGTAACAATTCGTATGAGATGGCGTAATTGTATGATACTGTACGACTTGTACAAAAAGGTACGACTTTTATTCCCATAGAGACCCAGCAATCAACAAACGGATAAATTTCTATTACAACTTGTCATGAGAGGGAGCTCATCTCACATAAGCAGGCATTATAGCCATCTTTCTCCTTAAAGTGTCACATAACCCTTCTTTTACATCTTTCTAAAAAGCCGAGATCATTGAGTTAGCATCTATTGAGTTTTGTAGCAATGTCGGGTTACAGTACTCTGGTATGTTGTAGTAAAGTTGCAGTTGTTGGACTGTGTGGCCTGATGTGCTCAGACATCTGTGTGTCATTATCTCTGTCCCAGCATGTGCAGCGTGATCCACTCACTGTAGACAGCATCGCCAATGAATCATCGCTGATCCTGACAGCCTCCTCCTGTCTAGATCTATATTTCAGCCTCCACACATGATATAGTATGTGCTGCTAACAATGTTCTGAGCAGTACATACACCAAGTCTCAAATTAAGCTTGTGTGCAATTGTAATCTCCCCTCATACTGTAACTTTATGCTGAGAGGTTTACTCACCCTTATGCCATCCCAGATGTGTATGGTTTTCTTTCTTCTGCAGAACTCAAATGAAGACTTTTAGAAGAATATTTCTGCTCTGCAGGTCCATACAATGCAAGTGAATGGTGACCAAAACTTTAAAGCTCTAAAAATAACATAAAGGCAGCATAGAAGTAAACCATACGACTCCAGTGGTTAAATCCATATTTTTAAAAGCGATATGATGGGTGTGGGTGAGAAATAGATCAATATTTACATTCTTTTTAATTAGAAATCTCCACTTTCACTTTCACATTCTGAAAGTGAAAGTGGAGATTTAGAGTAAAAAAGTACTTAAATACTGTTGCTCACCCAAAGAGATTGCATCACTTTAGAAGAAAAATATTAAACCACTGAAGACTTATGGATTACTTTTATGCTGCCTTTAAGTGATTTTTGGAGTATGAAAGGTCTGGTCACCATGAACTTTCATTGCAGTATCCTACAGGGCTGAGATATTCTTCTAAAAATCTTCATTTGTGTTCTGCAGAAGAAAAAGTCATACACATCTGGGAAGGCATGAGGGTGAGTAAATGATGAGAGAATTTTAATTTTTGGGTGAATTATCACTTTAAGGATGATATAACCATTACAAATTACTTTTGTTCATTTAATCTGATGTGTTCAGGTAGATTTAGTCATATTAAATAATAATTTTGACTTAAAATCAGTTAATTTAGATTACACAAAACATAATTTTTAAAGTTACCTGAGAAAACATTTTATAGAGTGTTGCACACCTCTGTTGCATACTGCTGAGTCAGGATTCCTGCCTGTCATACATGAGTGAACGCAGAGACATTTTGAAGCTCTAGAGAAGTATTTAGTGAGAATGGTGACTTTACAGCTTTCTCAAATAATTCCTCTCCTTCACAAACCTGGAATCCAGAGATAAACATGCTAAATGCCACATCCATGGTCTATCTTGGAAAGCAATGAAAAGGCCAGAGTGTCCACTCATTGTGAGTTTTGCTCAGGTCTGAAAGAACCCCTTAATCCGCCAGGAAGATATTTTTCAGGATTGCGCTGAGCTTTAATGTTCCCGAGAACATGGCGCTCCCTCCCTCTTCAAAGGTCAGCCTAAATCTGAAAAGAATTGGGAGAAAAAGACAAAAAAGGACAAGAAGAGTAAAAGAAAAACCATTTGGTTCACCCTGTGGTTTTTGGGGAACAACTGCATTTTCAAATGAAATGTTAAATGATCATTTTGGAGAGAAAACATGATTCACACTGCTTGAAAAGAAAAAAAGACTGATGCAGTTTTTCCTTGCCGTTCTGAAAACTGCATTTAATTATTCATTTGTTTGGAAACCCAGATCACAGCTGGGGCTACGCTGCAGCTTTAGAAGAGTGATAGAGCTTCATTAGCCCTGGAAAAACTCCAAACAAACACACCAGTAGCAGGAAACCGACACGCCGGCAGTGGATGTACAATAGACCCTTTTCACATTACTATAGTAAACTATAGTAGGGTAAACTTCTATGGCGGTAAATGGGAGACCACAGCAAATATTATTTTTGCATTCCCATTCAAAAAAGGAAAAAAAATAGACGTTGATTATGGCAGTCAGAAGAAAGAAAAATGTACCATCACTTTATGAGCAGCTGTATTTGAAACCCCACCGCAGCAGTGCTTACGATTTTTTTTAATTTTTTTATTAATGACAGGGTAATATAACTCAAAGAATAATGTTATAAATTGACACTAAATAATTAAAAAATATAAATAAAGTTGCTGCTAAATAAGATGGAAATGCTTCATCACAATCTGTGAAAAAGGTCTGCAGTCCTTTTTTAGGCATTCCTAAATTTTATCTTAATTCTTTATTTTAAGGTCTCAAGTTTAGCAAAGCTTTTGTGTGCTTTAAGTGTGATGCCATCCTTCATTATCTTACCCTAATGGTATAAATCTAGCATTACAAATTAATTACAGAATGTAAAATGTGTCCTATTTCAAGCACAGTAAATTACCCCGAAGGTGAGCATCTGGCTTTGTTGCAGCATGTTTTTAGAGAGGAAAATGCACCAGTAAAAATTATGTTTTTATCAAGGGTGTGTTTAATGACTCATCCGCGGTACAATAAGACTTGAGTGAATGGTGGCACTCTCGAACTGATATTGATGTTCTGCGGGTTCATTTCAAACCAATTATGGATGAGGTGATGATTGTAAAATTGCATATTGATCGCAGGTTTTAGTGTGAAAACGTCCCGCCCTTGAGTATGAAGCATAGTCATGTGCTGCCCATTGTAATCACATCCCCGCAACCTCCCAAGATTCCTTCTCACGCTTCCTCTCTTCATTGTGAATGTTGATTGTCTTGTAACCCTTTGCAACACAATCTCATTCCACCCCCACCTCCCCCCCCACCCACACACACACACCTCTTTAATGGCCCAAAGTTCCCTCACCCTTCCCACCTGCCTTTGAGAGATTATTGGCTTTTGTTGGTTGAGACATGGACCTACATCCAAGGGCATGTCAGGCCCTCTATTTGTTATGTGCAGGGAGGCAGTGCAATCAAACTCAGGTTTGGACTCAAGCAAATGTAAAAATATGGAAATAAGATCCCCCATTTCTATTTCTGTAGATCCTGCAGCACTTTTGGGAGGTAATGGGTGCCAAAAATGCAAATAATAGCCTTTGCTTGGAGTTCATTTGTCCTGACATTTACATTTATGCATTTAGCAGACGCTTGTATCCGAAGCGACTTACTTACATTCAATGGACACATTGTATCAGTTTGTGTGTTCCCTGGGAATCAAACCCATGATCATGGCATTGCTAGCGCCATGCTCTGCCAGTTGAGAGGACCCCTGACATCTTCTGAGTTTCACCACTGTCGTGGTACAAAATACATTTCGTCATCAGCCTAAGTACTACACGGCAAAAATATGTTTTTTCAGGTAACACAAAATGTCTGCATGTGGTAACATCTAAATGAACTGGTCCTAAATATTATATAATATGACTAAATCAACATGCAGTACATGACTACATTAGGTTATACCAACAAAACAATTTTTTATGGGCTAGATCAGGTAGAAAAAAATGCCTTTAAGGAATGGTCCAAGTTCATTACAAGTTAAGTTCAATGAACAGAATTGGTAGCATAATTCTGATTACCACAACAACATCAAAAAAATTTTCTTACAATTATAAAAATATATTTTATACATGAATTTAGTGTGATAAAACTGATTACAGGGTTGACTCGCATTATGTCACCATGGGAATGAAGTTGAAATATTGGCTGTAACTTCACACAGAAAAGGTTAGTAAATGATTTTATCGCACTAAAAACATGTTAACACATAAAATGTTTAGGTCTTGTGGCTGTAGTTTTGAAACGGTGTGTGTATTTGAATTTTTATGGAGTGGGCCCATTCATTTCCATTGTGTGTGCCATACTGTTCTATGATTTGTTTTTGTGGTAATCAACATTATGCCACAAATGCTGTCGACTGAGCATAACTTGTATTAAACCCATAATAATAATTTAACCCTTTAAGCTCTAAAGGTGTTTTTAAAGATTTCCTGTTTCAGTGGCATACCCAAAATTATAGGCTTATAACTCGACAAAAAACAGTGTTTGGTATCATTGTAAAGAAAACTTTAAAAAAAAAAATGTAATGATATAGGTTATGATACATTCTGAGTCTCTCAGCCAAAGAAACTTCTGAAAGTTTTTCTTATTTTCCTGATTTGAGATTATATATCTCTGGGTGTAAATAAGGTGGCTCCAAAAAAAAAATATTTTTTTTTGTTTTGTTCCCAATCATGTCAACTGTATCTGTTAAATAGCATTACAAAAATAATTTATCCTAGTGTCCAAAAACTTCTCCATGTGTCCAAAATCCTCTCCAAACAAATAAAACATAATAATTGTACATGAGAACTAATTACACATGCAAACACAACAATGACTAAAGGTTTGCATAGCATGGAAACATGGTTTTAGTAATGAGATTTCACGGAATAAGTGCCTTTTGACTCAATGAGTCTGCATCGAGTCTGTGTCTTGTACTTGGCACTATCTCCTGGTGGCCATATGTAACATTGTGCTTCGGGTGGATTATCTAATGATCTGTGCATCGGATTACCTTGTGTGTGGGCTCGTTTGAAAGATAATCACTTCTTTTTTATTGTATGTGATATTTTATGTTCTGTTTATTTTTCATTAAGTTATAAGCGAAAGTGTGCCATATAAGCAACATCAACATAATTGTCAAAGACATATACTTAGCTAATACTTGCTATATTTCTGTCTGTGAGTAAAACAAATGGCTGGTTGTATTCTACTCTGTGTGAGCTTTCCAACTACATATGACACATGGCTGTTTGCTGAGTTTGATGTTTTTACTGAATACAATAGTACAGTGCAAAATGATTATCAATTATCAAAACCGAACACTTCTGATTTGTCTGCAAATTTCAAATGATACCTGTTTTGTGTTGGACAAGACTAGTTATTAATATTTTGACGATTTTTTCATTAACAGTTGCAGGTTAACAGTTTTAAAGGAATATTCCAGGTTCAATACAAGTTAACTTGTCCCTCCTTTTCTTAAAAAAAAATAAAAAAGAGCCACTTACAATGTAAGCTAATCCGTAAATGTTAAAATACTCACTATTTCAAAAGTATAGCCACAAGACATAAACAGTATGCATGTTAACATGATTTTAGGGTGAAAAAACTTTTCTGTGTAAAGTTGTATCCAGTTTTACAACTTCATTGCCATAATGACGTAATAACTAGAAGTTCATCCTCTTAAAAAGTAGTCTGCTACAAAACGATGATTTAAACAACTTTTCCGCTCAAATAATACACAAGTTTTATGCCATTTGTGCCTTTAAATGCTCCACAAATTGGCCCCATTCACTTACAGTTACAGTCACATACAGTGCTTCACTGTAACATTTAGTTTCTAAGAAAAGAAAGGACAAGTTGAAATTATTGTTCTGTTAATCAACATTATGCCACAAATGCTGTCGATTGAGCTTAACTTGTATTGAACCGGTAATATTCCTTTAACAGTGTACTGTCAGCAGTTTACAGTGCCTCTGTTGCCTGACAACAAAGATTAAAAGCTAGTAAATTTTAGGACAGTGTTTAACTTTATATTTTGATTATGTTTTTGTCTATTTCATGTTGCTGTCAAAATG
This sequence comes from Myxocyprinus asiaticus, assembly GCF_019703515.2. Taxonomy (NCBI): domain Eukaryota; kingdom Metazoa; phylum Chordata; class Actinopteri; order Cypriniformes; family Catostomidae; genus Myxocyprinus; species Myxocyprinus asiaticus. The sequence continues at coordinate 16,743,019 of NC_059386.1, forward strand.
TTGGCAAACAACTCTTGAACTTCTTAAATCATGCTGCAAATGAGTGAATGTGAGCTGCTCTGATGAGTTTTTTGAGGAAACAAGCAGTAACAACATGTGCATTGGCTAATGTGTGAAAATCGACATAATAGTGTTTCATTTAACAGACCACACCAACTTGAATAACTATTTCTGATCATGGGTGTCATCACGCAGCATGTGTTAATATCTGCTGTGTTAATGTGAGAATGAAGAATAGCACCATTATGAACCTGAATTAATAATGAATACTAGCTATTGATTGGGTTCATGGTTGAGTCATTCATATTCAGTCAGCGACTGATCGATTGATGCATTCTGAGTGCACATCAATGACTCTTGCTCTCCAGCACAGATTTTCAGAATGCAGTATGTTATGCACTGCAGTTCGTCACGCAATATTATTTATGTATTTTTTCAGATGATATTATATGCTAAAATTATCCATTTAAACTGATTAGACCAATTTAATCTACAAGACAGAGAGCTCGAATACGCTCTGGTGTTGACGCCAAGCAATTTGAAATTTAACTGCATTATGTCTCGTTCGACCTTTAAATTGGGCAGTAGAACTAATGGCTCCATAAATTTGTATTCAGGGAAGTGTTAATGCGCCTTGTAGACTTTGGGTTATTTTTAACAGCCAGCTACAATTCACGGTGTAATTGTCCAGTACCTGAACATCATTCAGTAGCGTGCAAGAATCATTAAAATTAGTATTACATAATACAAGAAAGGTTAAGTAACACATGCAGCAATGTTATTGTGCAATTTGGCTTTACACGTTTCAGTTGAGAGTGTTTTGCACAGATGCATCTAAATGTTGTGGAAATTATAGCCTGCTGTAGACAAGTAATGCAAAATGATTTGGTGGCAGAAACACCCTGGATATAAGTAGCATAAATTTGGGTTCTACTGCTGTCGTTTGAGGAAGAAGCACCGGCCAGCACTGCCCATGGAGTTTTCAGCACCTCTTCATTGTGGACAGCGACAGATTTAGAGTGGGAGCATGTTGATGGTGGGCCAGATCCAGAAATTAAATGAAGCTGCCTAGTTTGTTTTGCTGCCAAATTTGCGTTTGATTGCTGTACAACAACGAAGCCATCACTTAGAGTACAGCATTCATTTTTTTTCCGGTCACATTTAAAGTTCATGAATGACGTAGGCTAAAATGACAGTGAAGAATATTTAAGTCCCTTATATCTTTTGCTTGTATTCTTGTCTTTATTTCTTAATTTAAAAACCAGATTCATCTTTACCAGAGTATTTTGTTCTTCTTTTTTTTTTTCTTCCCACACTCTCTCACTACCCATTATTCTGAACGGGAATGACAGAATAGCCCAAAAGGCTGATAACATATCACCATGTTAGCAGAGGGATCACCCATGTACTTCAATCACACTCATATCTGCTGCCATTAAATCAAGCATACAGCATGCCTGACTGACAGCCCTGTCTCTGAGGGAAACAAATGGGGCCGGGCCAACCTCGCAACCCCCAATCAATATGCTAGCCCAGCTGGGACCAGTGTTACCAATCACTCTTTCTGGAGAGGGACAGAAAAAGACAAGATGGCCAAGAACTTGACTCTTGCCATGTTTGTGGTAACTGTGTTGAAAGGCAACATGGCTGAGAAAATGGCCAAACATTCCCTAAAGGCAAGAGTGTGATGTTAAAGACAGAAGTACATCATCAAAGTACACCGAGTGCGAAACTGATGGCCCTGTACAGTGAATTAATGCAGGTCACTTTTTGGTGGCCCTCAATTTTTGGTGATATTATTTGATGATACTTTAATTTCCTGGTGGAAAAGAAAAACAGCTTTAACAAATAGTTCTCCCAAAAATGAAAATTCTGCCATAATTTACTCTCCCTAATGTTGTTTCAGACCCATATGAATTTATTTCTTACAGAAAGTTACTGAATATCCTGGTCCGCCTTTTCAATACAATAGCAGTTAATAGTGACTCACTTTTAATCTTAAAATCGGACCCAAAAGTATCATAATAATAATCCATGCGTCATTGGCTAGTAAATGTTTGTTTTTTACTTGCCAGACTTTTGACGACATGTAAAAGTAATGCAACTGAGAACTGAAAAAGATATTAAGCAAACCAAGAAGGGGGCATCTTCACATATATAAAGTATTCATATTTATGACTCCACGTGATATAGTATGCGAGATTGTACATTTTATTTAATATTTTGCTTTTTATCATTTCAATCACATTTTAGCTTTTAAAAAAAGTACAATAGTCATGAAATTGCATTTATAGTAATGATACAAGCTGTTGTCACTTTAAAAATGTCATACACAAGTGCTAAAATGGTACTGTCTCTTCACTACTAGACAACTCAATCACTGGTGAGTGAAATCTGAAAACATTTACTAGCCAGTGGCTAAAAACAGACATATTTTAGTTGCATAGCATGAAATTTGGTCGCATATGCGAGTGATTTACTCGCAATGTAGAGGGCTGTTGTGCATAATATTCTAGGTTTTCTGATGGCATACAATAGGTTTTGGTTGTATGCATTTTCCATTGCATTTTCATGAGAGCTATGAGAGAAGATCGTTCACACTGGCTTGCATGTATACGCGAGAACTTGTGTTGTTTAATGCTCAAAACAATGAACATGCAAGAGACGTCAAGATTTTCTGAAAAATAATTTTCATTTTGGGTTGTTTCTCACCAAACCCTGTCATATGCCTTCAGAAAATGTGGAATATGACACACAAGTCATATAGACTAATTTTATGATACTTTTATGTCCTTTTTAAGCTTTAAAGTGAGTCACTATCGACTGCCATTGTATTGAAATGATGGGCCAGGACATTTCTCCATTTGAGTTCCACATAAGAAAGAAAGTCATATGGGTTTGAAACGACATTAGGGTGAGTAAATTATGACAGAATTTGAATTTTTGGGTGAGCCTAAGCTGGTTTAGTGGTCTAAGCTGATTTAACTTAAAACTAGCAAACCTGACCAGCCTGACCATGCTGAGAGTCCAGCTTAGGCTGGTTTAAGCAGGTTTTTTTTTCAGTAGGGTTTATCAATTGTCCCTGTATATCTCTTTTGAAATACATCTTCGTTCACCATAAACTAGCCTTGCTCTACAAGGCTAAGCAACAAATAGGACATGTTCTATATGTCATGTCAGTGGTTGCAGATTTTTTTTTTCTTCAAGTGTAAAAATGCAATGTTTCTGCTAAAGCTATCATCTCGCTCCCTCTGGCCTGCTGCTTGTAGTGAGTGATGATTTATTAAGTCATGGAGAGGCCGATGTCCCCCCTCCTCCAATGGGGAGCGTCAATGCGTAATTACTTTAAAAGATGGATGGGACCCATCCAGGCTGTCCCAGACCCTGAGCTAAATCACAGCCCCCCCTTTCCTCCGGGTTCACATATACGCTCACAGGAATGGCCAATGTCTCCAGAACGAGCGTGGCTCTGTTTCACCTGTTCTTATTGGCTCTCACTCATACACCTTCTCCTCATGTGCCCAGCATGCATCTAACAAGACTAGGTGCCAGGGATCAGGTTCATTTCCCCTCCGAGGGTGAAAGAGAGAAAGAAAATTGAATGAAATGCGAAGTTGGTGCAGAAGATAGAGCCAGTAAAATTTGGGGCTTAGATATAATTTTGGACAGATTTAGCAATCTCCAGCCAACTCTGACAACTTCAAACTTGCAAAGAGTCGATAAATGAATATGTCCTGTTGCAGTGCCATAGAAAAAAGGCTGTAATACCATGGTATTTTTTCAATGTGTTTTTATGAGGCTTTTTCTTTTCACTTGATAGGTTAGATTGAGTGACAGGAAAGAACAGTGTGAAGATGACATGATCAGCAAATGACCAGAACGAACTCAAACTTGGGTCGAACACAACGCACAACAGCACTACCCACAAGCCTGCATCTCCAACAATACCATGGTATTTTGATATATGGTATATTATATGGTATGTATTTGATATATACCATTGTATTTAAATAATACTATAAGGTACTTCAGATAATACAATGGTTTTACAATAGTATTATTATGGGAGTGTTTAAAAAAACCAAGGCCACTAACCAGAATCTCCAACAATACCATTGTATTTTGATATATTGCATGGGAATATTTAGGGTTGGGAACTGAGAACCAATTCTTATTCAGTTCGTATTCCATTTAAAAAAAATACGGGAACTGAATGAACTTTATGACTTTCATTTCCATCAGCAGTTCTTGAGTGTGCATATTTCTAATGATGCAGACAGAACTAGTTCTAAAGTACTAAAAAAATCTGTGACGTGTTTCTTGCTGCACTATTCAGCGGTGGTGTTGCCCTGCTAATGAATCTATGATGCAAAACACAGTGCGACGAATGTAGTTCAAATCCCGAAAGCATGACTCGTATTAACTGGCTCTTTTGAATCTACAGCACGTAACACAGTGTGACCAGTGTAATGCAGTTCCCGAATGAATGACTCTTATGAGCTGGTTCTTTTTAGTGAATCTGACTACCATCATGTCCAGCTCGAAATGAACCAAGAACTGTAACTGTGTTATGTAACATTGTACTTAAGGCTCCTGAGACTTTAATCTGACAGTGCAGTTACTGAGTGGTTGTGCATATTGCCAATGTGTAGTTAAAAATACTACACATGACGAGTTTTCTTTTAATCAGTGGAATTTGGTGGAAAAAATCAATGGGAAAAAATTAATGAATAAAATGTAGAATTTTAATGCAATATACACTCACTGAACACTTTTTTTAAGAACACTATGGTCCTAACCAAGTGCCCAATGTGGTCTTCTCCTGTTGTAGCTCATCCGCCTCAAGGTTCAACATGTTGTGCATTCTGAGATGCTATTCTGCTCACTACAATTGTACAGAGAGGTACAAGTAACAACATGCTGTAAGTAACGACATGCCATTTCCCGTATTCTGTTTATGTTTTATATAAAAAATAAAAAATATTTTGACAAAAACACGTAGGCCTATATATGGGGCAATCATTTTCGCGTATTACTTCACGAAATATAAACAGAATATTGAAAACGGCACATCGTTACTTACAACAAAGGATCGTGATTAAAACAAGCCCTAACACAACATGACATAGTGCATAGATCTTGAAATACTCTTCACAGAGTGGCATGAGATTTTACAGTTTGTGAGTGAAACGAATGGGCATGCTGTATTTTACAAGCTCAGATTTTTCTAACGTTATGACTCATTAGATCAGTATTAGATAAGTATGATATTACCTATTCCCATTATGATTATTGTGACCACATTTCATAAGTTATACAATGGAACTGTCACAGATGAGCACTGTAACAAGCGTCTGTGAATTAGACTCGCATGTGCACAATGTACGCACACACATAACATGAACAAACCACTGCTGCACTCGCAGTCTGCCTGCTAGCATAAATATTACACCATGTAGACAGAGATTAGGGTTTGTATTGTGTGTTTTGTTGCTTAATGCATGAAACTAAATTGAGGCGATAAATTAAAAGCATGTAACAAACATTATTACATCTGTTAGAAGTTTATTATACTGTCTCTGTTTGCAATTCATCAGGATTACCACAAACAGTCATACACAGAGGTGGGTAGAGTAGCCAAAAACTGTACTCAAGTAAAAGTACAATTACTTTAAAAACATAATTACTCAAGTAGAATTAAAAGTACTAACATAAATAATTACTTGAGTAAGAGTAAGAAAGTATCCAATTAAAAGAGTACTCAAGTAGTGTGTATTACAGAATTAGTATTATTATTAATGGAAATTCTGTCATCATTCACCATCATGTTGTTCCAAAACCATATGACTTTCTTTCTTCCATGCAACACAATAAGGAGATATTAGACAGAATGTTTGCCTGAGTCACTATTTACTTTCAGTGAATATTTTTTTTCCTTCATATTTTGAAAGTGAATGGTGACTGTCTAACATATTTTGTGTTCCACATAATGCAAAGCGTCACACTGGTTTAGAACAAAATGAGGGTAGGGAAATGATGACAGAATATTAAATTATGGCTGAGCTATCACTTTAAAGGGATAGTTCACCCAAAAAAGTCAATTCTCTCATCATTTATTCACCCTCATGCCATCCCAGATGTGTATGACTTCCTTTCTTCTACAGAACACAGATTAAGATTTTTAGAACAATATTTTAGTTCTGTAGGCCAAAATTTTGAAGCTCCAAAAAGCACATAAAGGCAGCATAAGAGTAATCCATATGTCACATATTCCCCGTGTTTGCATTGACTTTTATGTTGAAATTCTTGTCTAGTTCCCATATTCCTGTTTCCTGTTAGTTTTTGTAGTCCTTTGTAGTTTCATTTTATGATTGGTTTTCCCCTGATTGTTTCTACAGGTGTTCCTTGTTCCCTTGTTTGTCCCTCTGTCAGTCTTTGCATGTATTATGCCTTACTCTGTACGTTTGTTCCTCGTGTTTTGTTTCTTTATGTTCTGAGTTATCTGGTTTTCTTTTGTTTATTAAAGACGCTGCATTTTGATCCTCCGTTCTCTCCTGACTCGTTACAGTAAGACTGACCATCCGAAATGGATCTAGCAGCATGCTTTGTCCAGTTGAGCCAAGTGAACTTACCAATTAGAGAATACTCTCGTCTGTTTAGCACCGTTGCCAGATACACGGGATTTACCGATTCCCACTTGAAGTCCTTGTATCTGATTGGTCTCATAGCTCACAAGTGGAGGGAATTGCCGGAGACCGGTGATTACATGTGGAAGGAATATGTGGAGTTAATTTTAGAGACCTCCTAAAATTAAGAGGAAATTCAGAGGAACCTCCTCTCTCAACCCCGGTTCCGGTTTCCGAGACTTCCACACCTCAGCCTGCTCCATACCATGTCACAGCCAAACCTCAGCCTGCTCCATGCCATGTCACAGTAACGCCTCAGCCTGCTCCACACCATGTCACGGTCAAATCTCAGCCTGCTCCACGCCATGCCATAGCTACGCCTGAGTCTGCTCCACGCCATATCACCACCAAGTTTAAGTCTACTCGACACCATACCACAGCCCAGCCTCCCACGACCCTTGTTTCCAAGTTAAATTATCCACCACTTATGTCAGTGTGTAGGGTCACGAAGACCCTTCCTCACAGCTTGTCAGTACTAACGCCTGGCACGGCCAACGAGCCAACACCCACGCCTGCCACGGCTAACGAGCCAACGCCCACACCTGCCACGGCCAACGAGCCAACGCCCACGCCTGCCACGGCCAATGAGCTAGAAGCCTCGTCCATCCCAGAGCCAGCGTTGCCAGCCTCGTCCGTCCCAGAGCCAGCGTTGCCAGCCTCGTCCGTCCCAGAGCCAGCGTTGCCAGCCTCAGCCATTCGGAGGAGGAGGAAGAGAAGAAAGGCTTCTGGTCCCGAGTCTCCGCCCGTGCGCACGACCACGGAGGTCGTTCCCGAGCCTCCGCCCGTGCGCACGACCACGGAGGTCATTTCCCAGTCTTCCCGGAGTCTTTGTCTCGAGCCACACACGGCTCCACCCACAGAGTCTTCCACGGCTCCACCCACAGAGTCTTCCATGGCTCCGCCCACTTCTCCAGAGACTATTCCCCCAGCGGCTCCGCCCGCTTCTCCAGAGACTATTCCCACAGCGGCTCTGCCGCCTAACCCAGTCCCTGTCCTGTGGCATTCTCCCAGGCCTCCTGATCCAGTCCCTACCTGGAGGTGGTCTTCTGGATCTCCTGGTCGCCCACCTGATCTGCTCTGGTCACTTGGTCTTCTGGCTGTTCACCTGGTCTGCTCTGGACTCCTGGGTCTCCTGGCCGTCCGCCTGGTCTGCTCTGGTCTCCTGGCTGTCTGCCTGGTCTGCTCTGGTCTCCTGGGTCTCCTGGCCATCCGCCTGGGTCTCCTGGCCGTCCGCTTAGTCTGCTCTGGTCTCCTGGCCAGAGCAGACCTGGCGTCTGGAATCCGTTCTTAAAAGGGGGGCTCTGTCACGTATTCCCCGTGTTTGCATTGACTTATGTTGAAATTCTTGTCTGGTTCCTGTTGTAGTTTCATTTTATGATTGGTTTTCCCCTGATTGTTTCCACAGGTGTTCCTTGTTCCCTTGTTTGCACCTGTGTATTTAAGCCCTTGTTTTTCCTTGTTTCCTCTGTCAGTCTTTGCATGTATTATGCCTTACTCTGTACGTTTGTTCCCTGTGTTTTTTTTTTATTATTATTAAAGACGCTGCATTTAGATCCTCCATTCTCTCCTGACTCGTTACATCATAAGATTCCAGTAGTTAAATCCATATCTTCTGAAGTGATAAGATAGGTGTGGGTGAGAAACAGATCAATATTTGTCATTTTTTGCTAGACAGCAGGGGGCGATATGCAGAGAAGAATGTGAATCACCAAAAACACAAGAAGAATGTGAAGGTGATCTTTTTCTCATCCACACCTATCACATCGCTTAAGATATTGATTTAACCACTGGAGTCTTATGCATTACTTTTATGCTGACTTATGTGATTTTGTTTAGTTTTAAAATGTTGCCACCCATTCACTTGCATTGTATGGACCTAAAGAGCTGAGAAATTCTTCTAAAAATCTTCATTTGAGTTCAGATGAAAGAAAGTCATACACATCTGAGGTGGCATGAGGGTGAGTAAATAATGAGAATTGTAATTTTTGGGTGAACTATCCCTTTAAGGGCTTTTGTCAGATCTGGATGAATTTGTCAATGAGAGGTTTGGAAACATTTCTAGTAAATATTATGGTGAAAACATGAAAATGTTTCACAAGGACATTATATATAATGCTGAAATATAAACCAAAGCAAGATCCTACTTTATTAATTCCTTTAGTTATTTCATAGCTTTTAAAGTCCTGTGTGGATTCTTATTTCAGTGTAGTTACAGTTTTCAGTGTCTAAAGAATTTAGATCATTAGTTCTGTACAGCAGTACCGCTGCTCTCTAAATGCATATACGCAGCCTAGTGAGTAGGGCACATTCCCCGGTCGTGGAACACTCACTGTGTCTGAAACCGCCCCCTGTCCACTATATAGTGCACTATTTCGAGTGTCCACCTTTTTGTAGGATTGTCTGAATTCTGAGTGAGCCATTCGTTTCTTACTTTTGTTCACTCATTATTACTGCCTGTTCATGCTCCAGATGTCAATCACGCGAACAGCTGAGCCAAGGCATTTATTTACACTTAACTTGGATGTTTACATGGATTTATACAGTTAATCCGCCTGAAGTAGCTGCGATAGTTTCCAGTACCCAGTGAGGGCGTGGAGTAAATGCATAAATACTGCCTATTACATGCGAGACATGGGACAAAGAGCACTGATATATTGCTGCACTGATTTAAAAATGTACACTTAAAAACTGATGTCATAAGAGCCCATATTTACAGAATCACCCTGAAAATTACCATCACATTACACAGAAAAGCCCGTGTTATCATTAGAGCCAAAACTTATCTCAGCGTGCTGCCTTAAGTTGAAGCTGTGATTGTAGTCTTGAAATATCCGCTTGTCTTGGTGTTAAAGGCATTGCATTACGAAACTATTCTTTTTTTCACTGTGGGAGCAAAGAAAGTGTTTCACTTTGTTTGAAGAGTTTGGTGCTGCAGCACTAATGACTTGAGTGACAGTCTGTGACAGCAGAGTGCGCCTCTGTGAACTTTCACTCTCGTAAAAGTCCCATTCAGTAAACTCTCAATAAATTACACATTAATTAAAATTAAACCCAGTAATGTAACGACAGGAACGCCACCCATTGTAAAGAAGTAAAAGTAAAAAAATTTAATTAGAAATTTACTTGAGTGAGAGTAAGAAGTACCCACTTTTAAACCTACTCTAAATCTTTTCCCAAAAAGTTACTCGAGTAAATGTAGCACGTTACTACCTACCTCTGGTCATACAAATGGGCACATACAATGATTACCATAAATACTCACATAAATGGGCACCATACAGTTTATGCAAGTGTAAAGTGCAAGTGTCCTTTCAAATCAGCATACATCTGTTATATAGGCACATCTTTGGTTTAAGTAACATTCGCCAAACCTTAATTAGCAGCAGTTAAGAGTTAGTCAGCTTGTCAATTCCAAATTCCAAGCTTTTAAATGACACCTATTTTGCAAATGAGTAGCTTTAAATAAATTAGCAAGCACTTCCAGGTTAAAAGATTGAGGAAAAAATAAATAAATAAATAAATATATATATATATATATATATATATATATATATATATATATATATATATATATATATACACACATATATTGGGTGTCAGTATTGGCCACAATAAGATGTGAAAGTTTGGTTATCATATCTGCCCCAAAATTCCATATTTGTGCATTCCTAGTTGAAATATGAAAGGACCTCATCATTTGGCAACAGGCTTCAGAGGGCAGTAAATGCAATAAAAATAGCATTTCTTATTTTCAAATATTTCTTTCTCAAAAAAAAAAAAAAAAAAAAAAAAAAAAAGAATCATTAATGGAACCATCAAGGAATCGGATTCATTAAGAGGAATCCGGATCAAAATAGTTAAATTCCATACGATTACCATCCCTTGTACTATTTTATTACCATACTCGTATACCATGGTACAATGATACTGTAAGGTACTTCAAAGAATACAATGGTTTTAATTTACTATTATAATGGTAGTGTCCCAAAAATAAAGGCCACGTCTCTAAAAATTCCATGATATTTTGCTATGTTGCATAGTAGTATTTGATTAGCTGCCATACTTACAGTATATACCATGGTACTTAAATGATAATGTAATGTACTTAAAAAATTACTTTGGTTTTCCATGCTATTTTCATTGTAGTGTCCAAAAACCAAGGCCACGTCTCCAACAATACCATGGTATTTTGATATATTGCATGGTAGTTTTTGATTACCATACTCATATACCATGGTACTTAAACGATTACCAGGGTTTTACCATAGTACTATCATGGTATTATCAAAAAAAAAATATGGTGTTTACCATGGAATATTTTTATGGCAAATACATTTTTAAACATGCATATAAGCACTATACTTGTTCATACAGAAGCACACACAGGTGCATGAATGTGTCACTGGGGAATTTGCTCTTTTTAGCCAAAGCTCTGTCTTCTGCCTTCCTCTGAGATCCTCAGTTAGGCCCAGTTAGCTTGGCTAGCGGTGAGGGTTTAATCTCTCCTCCAGAAAGCTGTGGGTGCCTCTAAACAGAGGAGAGTGGCCTCGGGAGGCTGCAGCCTGGCTCTCTTTGCCCGTCTCAGTCGCTTTCATGGATGGGTTAACTCACTGAGGTAGGAGGATCAGCGAGGGGTGCTGGCGAGAGCAGGAGCTGCTTTTTAAGCCGCGGATGTGTGTGTGTGGTCTGCTGGGGAATTTAGCATTACTGTCTGCATGTAGTTTAGCAGACATAGATTGTACAGACCCAGAGATAGAGAATGATAAATAAAGATAATAACAGGAAAATCTGTGTTTCATGTATTATCAATTTCATGACAGTCTGATCTGATGCAACTAAGTATCCACCAAATAAAATTTTTTGGTAACACTTTACTTAGCCTTAAATAGTCTTTATAAAGATGTGCATTGTAACCAAAGTTATAATGCATTATAACACAAGATAGCACATCACATTAAATTAGGTTTTAATGTATTATATGCTTAAATGCATGTTTTAATGCCCGTAAAGGTAGCCTGTAGCTATGAATTGGGATTATATTTTTTTGTATAGTTTATAATGAAAAGATTTAATGCATTACAATGTGTCTTATAAGGCATATGAATGCACAGTATACAATAAAAAGTATACTTTTTGCAGGCTTCATGTGTTACCAATTTTTATTTGTTCATTATATATTGGAATTTGTACGTACTTTAACTATTTTAACTTTGTTGCTTGTGATGAGGTCATTCTCCATTCATTACTAGGCAAGAGTGACAAAAAAAAACGAATAAGTGTATAATTCCGCTATGTGTAACTGCATACTCTCCACCCTGAGATCTGCCTAGAGGTACTGTGGTTGGCATCCAGCCACCTAACTATATGCATATATATTCCTCATACCTGACTTGTCTGAACTAACAGGAATTACAGCAGAAACAAATCTGCTATTGTGTTTACACACACATATGAACACACACATGCATGCACACTACTATGAGAGAGGCTGCCAAGGGGAATGAAAGAGACATCTATTCTCTCTCACACACACATACATACACGCTCACACACAACCCACACAATAAAACAGGACAGTTTGTCTTCATGTGGTGTAAAAAGGTGGGATTGAAACAAATTAGTGTAAAAACGACTTAAACTAAATGGCAGTGCTGTGAATAATCCATGAGTCACAGCAGTCAGCTGTAGGGAAGGCGTTACAGACAAGTCTGACTAATGCAAAACAGTTTTATAAACTTAACATCCTCACTGAAACTCTTATCACATTAGGAAAATTCAAGAGCAAAATGTCATTAGCAAATTAACTCATTTATTAATAGAGATCTAAATCATGAACATAATCTGATTTATATTTATTTGTGTGTGTGTGTGTGCGTTCCTCTAAATAAAAGGATCCTGGTTTCCATGGTGACATTGATTGTCTCACCAAACAGGTTGAGATATTGTTTTTTATCTTTTTGTTTTTCACGCCCATTCGCCTTCCTACTGGGTTGTGTCTTGAGTTTCCTTCATTTAATCGTCAATGGTTTATCCTCCCGCTTCCTTAAAGCCTTTTTTAATTACTTTTGATTATTAATGAGTTTGTTTAGTTGATTATATTTTCTCATGCTGTGAACTTGAGGTGCATTTTGGGAAATAAACCCAAAATGTGAACATAGACTGTGGGTGAATGGTAATCGTGAGAACCAAAAGTGAGCATCCCCTTGACCTACTCTCTGCTAAAAACACTGTGGGTTCTGAAACAGGCAGTATCTTTTTAGCACTTGTTCTACATATCAATGTAAATATTTGTATTAGTAAAAATTATGCATGTAAACAATAAACATATAACTATAACTAAATATACTGTTGAAGTCAGAAGTTTACATACACCTTAGCCAAATACATTTAAACTCATTTTTTCGCAATTCCTGGCATTTAATTGTAGAAAACATTCCATGTCTTAGGTCAGTTAGGATCACTACTTTATTTTAAGAATGTGAAATGTCAGAATAATTGTAGAGAGAATGATTTATTTCAGCTTTTATTTCTTTCATCACATTTCCAGTGGATCAGAAGTTTACATACACTTTGTTAGTATTATGTAGTATTGCCTTTTTGGGTAAGCTTCTACAAGCTTCTCACAATAAGTTGCTGGAATTTTGGCCAATTCCTCCAGACAGAACTGGTTTAATTGATTCAGGTTTGAAGGCCTCCTTGCTCGCACATGCTTTTTCAGTTCTGCCCACAAATTTCCTATCAGATTGAGGTCAGGGCTTTGTGATGGCCACTCCAATACCTTGACTTTGTTGTCCTTAAGCCATTTTGCCACAACTTTGGAGGTATGCTTGGGGTCATTGTCCATTTGGAAGACCCATTTACGACCGAGCTTTAACTTCCTGGCTGATGTCTTGAGATGTTGCTTCAATATATCCACATAATTTTCCTTCCTCATGATTCCATCTATTTTGTGAAGTGCACCAGTCCCTCCTGCAGCAAAACACCCCTCAACATGATACTGCCACCCCCATGCTTCACGGTTGGGATGGTGTTCTTCGGCTTGCAAGACTCACCTTTTTTCCTCCAAACATAACGATGGTCATTGTGGCCAAACAGTTCCATATTTGCTTCATTAGACCAGAGTATATTTCTCCAAAAAGTAAGATGTTTGTCCCCATGTGCACTTGCAAACTGTAGGCTGGCTTTTTTATGGTAGTTTTGGAGCAGTGGCTTCTTCCATAGTGAGCAGCCTTTCAGGTTATGTCGATATAGGACTCATTTTACTGTGGATATAGATACTTGTCTACCTGTTTCCTCCAGCATCTTCACAAGGTCCTTTGCTGTTATTCTGGGATTGATTTGCACTTTTTGCACCAAACTACATTCATCTCTAGGAGACAGAATGCATGTCCTTCCTGTGCGGTATGATGGCTGCGTGGTCTTATGGTGTTTATATTTGCATACTGTTGTTTGTACAGATGAACATGGTACCTTCAGGCATTTGGAAATTGCTCCCAAGGATGAACCAGACATGTGGAGGTCTTGGCTGATTTCTTTGATTTTCCGATGATGTCAAGCAATTAGGCACTGAGTTTGAAGGTAGGTCTTAAAATAAATAAAAAACCACAGGTACACCTCCAATTTAGTACACCTCCTATCAGAAGCTAAGTGGCTAATTGTCTAAAGACTTGACATAATTTTCTGTAATTTTCCAAGCTGCTTAAAGGCAAAGTTAACTTAGTGCATGTAAACTTCAGACGCTAAATATACATGCATCACCTCTGTTTTTTCGTGCATGTGCACAACGCATGGCCAGGAGTGGTCAGATTAATGTGTATACATAATGGATGAAGTTGAGCTACAATTGCTAAATCTAGTTTTGTTAGTCTGACTTCTCAAACATCTGACTGGTACTATTTCAGTTGGACTGAAGTATTTAGCCTACATGACATTTTAAAAAGACAAATAATTGTTTTAGCCGACTGAAATCAAACTCTCAAAGTTTAATGTAAAGTCACTATGTTATGTGTTTAATTCAGTGAGCGGTGTCCACTTATCATTTCAGAAATATAAATGGTTATTTTGCTTTTTTTATTTTTTATTGTGTCTTCACACTTGACAGTACGATCAAATAATAAGTCAATAAAGAAAGGTTAAGAATAATGAATCCTATTACTTAACTTGTGACACATGAAATTGAAGGTCAAATTGAGCACATTGTATTGTAGCTTATACTCTAGTATTCTTTGCAATGTGCACTATACTGTAAAAGTTTTTTATCTGGGTATTCCATGCTTAGAGAAAATTGTATTCTGCACAAAGTATATACATAATGCAGAAATTAGTGAAGCAGTATGGTAGTATGCTACTTCGAACATACAATATCTTAAGCTATCTTCTGCCTGGCCAGAAACTTGCTTTTTTGTTATTTAGGTTGTATAGAAACAGTTTACCATTATCACACTTAAGCTGGCCTCTACTCTGCTAGAGCCCATATGAATAGCATTGTCTCTCACACTGAAATACTCATACACACTTTTTCGAAACTACTTTAGCAGGCTGAACAGAAGGAATTGTTGGATGAGGCTCTGAACTCATAGATGATGACAGTGCAATGTCTTAGTGTAATTATGGGGTCACCCTGAAATTAACACAGAAACATGAACTCACATTCTAAAATGATTGTTCTCACGGACAGCTTAACCTCCAGCTCAAATGCTGCTGTCAAGAACAGATCTGCTAAGAATAGATTCAGCCACAAATCATTCCAGACTTCCCTCAGCCAGGGTATTACAGTTTGGAGTGGATTAACTAGAAATGGATTAATGAAGAATTTCATAAAAAGTCAAATTACCCAGTGCTAGATATTGTATTACTGTAAGCAAAAGTCAGGTTTGTGTGTGTGTGTGTGAGTTTGCTTATATGTGTGTATATTGAAGCATAAAAGAGCTATTTTATTTTGTACATAAGAATTGTGCTTGGCATTAAGGCCGGATGATATGCTGATTATTTACAATATTCAGTGAGTTTAAAGGAGTGTTCCGGGTTCAGTACAAGTTAAGCTCAATCGATAGAATTTATGGCATAATGTTGATTACCACAAATATGAATTTAGACACATTCCTCCTTTTCTTTTAAAAAAGAAAAAAATCGAGGTTACAGTGAGGCACGTGCCATGGAAGTGAATGGGGACAATGAAAGTGAATGTGGCCAATTTTTGGAGGGATTAAATACAGAAATGTGAAGCTTATAATTTTATATAAGGACATTAATTATCCTGTTAAAACTTGTGTATTATTTGAACTGTAATGTTGTTTAAATCGTCTTTACAGTCATTTTAGGGTTTGTTTACATTATATAATCATGGTAACGACATTGTAAAATTGGCTATAACTTTACACAGAAAAGGTTTGTAAGTGATTTTATCACACTAAAATCATGTTTAAATGCATATCCTTTATATATTGTGGCTAAACTTTTGAAACAGTGAGTATTTCAACGTTCAAAATTTGGCCCCCATTCATTTCCATTGTAAGTGCCTCACTGTAACCCAGATTTTTGCTTTTTATTTGTAGTATTTACAGGTATTTACATTGATTTGTTGAACATGTGCTAAAAACCGGTACTGTCTCTAAAAGACAGCATTTCTGTAATCAGTGTCTGTAAATGAGCATGTTTATCTCATCTGCTTTTTTGCTGTTTTTGATCAACAACTGACTGAAGAGAACAGAAAGGGTTTAAAAAGAGACATTATTCAATGACAAGTGGGTCGCATGGATCTCGTCCTTGGACACACACACACACATTACATGGAACAACTTTTACTCTCAATGTGAGTGAAATGTAAACATTTACCAGCCAGTTACCAATATACGTTTTAGTCGCATAGCGCAAAATTCGGTTGCTAATGCAACTGATTTCTGTTCATTGTAGTAAAGGGTTGTGCATAGAGTAAAAGATCGCTCTTTAGATTTAAGAATCGATATCGAGATCGTTCAAACGAAGATTGCGATGCATCAGAAAATGGATATTTGTACCCACCCCTAGTGGTTCTGATTTAAACTACGTTAGCAAAAGCAGCTTTAGAGTTGGGAAATTAGATTTTTTTTTTCTGTAAATTGGTTTACATTTTTGGTTTCATTGAATAGATTAAAAACTAGGATGGTGAACAGTTTGTTGGTGAAGTCACCTTGTGGCAGTTTTCATACCTTTAAACATTTTAGTAAAAATATATGTAGATAAATATAGATGTTTATTAGTTTGTTATATAAGTGCTTATAAATGAAAATGAGTATCATTCTTGTGTTTATTTAGTGAAAACTTGCATTGATGATTTTTACTGTATTTTATTTCTTGCTGTACACATTATTTTGGCAACAATGTCTGTTTGGTTGGTACGATGAGTCCTCTGATTGAAAATGATCATTTTGGCAAATAAATAAATATCAAGATATATATTTGAATATCATCAAAAGGCTGAAAAATATCAAGATTTTTTTTTTTTGCTGTATCACCATGTCCTACTTGTCATTGATTTACATTGTGTATGGACATATGTTTCTGTTTTTTTATTTGTTTGTTTTTAAGTTGAGCAACACACTGAAAAACAGTTATTTTTACCCATGTGGACATGACAGCTAACATTTCACAAATAATCCCATGTGTCCTGCTGAAGTGTTCTGAGTTAAGTTAACCGCCGACATGCATTGGCTGCATCTGACATGCTGGCCAGAAGTTGCATCTATGCCGCCAACGGCGGCACATCGAGGCCTCGTGGTGGCCCATTTGTTCAAATGCCACCACTTCGATGTGCCTTTTCACACTTGGCCCTGACCATTCGTCTGGCTGAACGCACCCCCGCATCTGTCCAGAGGGCCGTTACTGCATCAAACAGCCCTTCCCTTTGCCATGACAGTAGGACAGAAGGTGCTGTGGGCATTCAGCACTGACACAAAGTTAGACAGGGCTATGGGCACTGTGGGCACAGATGGACCTGGCCCAGCACATCGTCTTTCAAGCTGAGAATCCCAGCATGGATGAATTAATGCCAAATATCATGTTCATTTGAGAGAAAGTGCTCATTATTAAGAAATGCTCAGGAACAATTCACATGCGAGTGAGATCACATGTGCGGCCAATGCTGTGCTTAAGGGCATTTAGACCCCCACTTCACCAGGAGCCAGGCTACAGCAGGGGGGTCTAGCCATAGGGAGAACTGGAACTTTTACCAGTGGGCCAGCCGCAAAACGGGGCCGAATGGCCCGCAAAATGCCGAAGAGGGCTGCAGACAGTTTGATCTTTATTAGAAACTTTAACTTGGTTCTTCATGAACTCCAATGAGCTCAAACCCTCTTGTGTTTCCCACGGGATTTTGTGAGACTGTGGTGGGTGGACCTTGGACCCTCTAGGGGGGTCCAGGGCATGCTCCCCCATAAGATTTTAAAGACAATTTAAAGTTAAATGCATCAATCTGATGCACTCTGAGAGCAAAATTAAGAGGCTAGACCTATGAAGAACTTTGTGCTCTGGTAGAAATTTAATCATAAACACATTGGTTGTATAGATATGAATGGTGATGACACAGCAAAAAAGTTACACCCACAAAGCATGGTAAATGAGACGGAGTTCAGCGCAGTTCAAAAACTGAACTGAAACTACTCTGACCTACTGCCCCTTTCTCTGCTGTCAAAATCACTTGCTGTCCCTCCCTCAGGGGAGGCTGTCTCCCCTGCTGCTCCTATGGAAGTACCTGCCCTGCTTCCCTTCTCTGAATGTCTGTCCCTCTATGAGAGTCAGCTGAGGCTCTGTCCTGCAGCCTCTTCTGCTACAAAGAAACAAGTAACGTTAAAATTCCACTGTTACTCCGGTTTATTTCTTGACAAAATCCTATGAATAATCTGTTTGGCTATTGACTTAGCCAGTTTGATTGATTTTTCTTCTGATTCCTTGGCTAATGCCGAGTCAAATGGATATCATAGCTTCAATTTCTGCCTGACTAGATTTTCCGCCACTTAATTTATTTTTACCCTACTCCTACAAATTTTGTCCGACCTGCACAAAATTGTACTCAGATGACCTTCAGACATGAAGACATTCCTGAGAAATCACTCTTTTAAACCCTTTCAAAGCAAATAGATAAATATCAAGATATAGATTGAATTTTATCAAACTATTCTGACGTATTCTTACAAAAATCATGCATTTGATTTCATCACAAATATAGCTGGTTATTTTTTCGTTATTGACATTTTAATCAGTCTGCTTGTCTGGTCGGGCAAGTAAAATTCTCTTTCACTTGCCCCTTCAAAAATCCACTTGTCCTGGACAAGCGGACAAGCGTTAATATCGAGCCCTGGTTACATGATGAGCCAACTTGCTCCTCAGATGCTGAAAATAGTTACGTTGTCAGAGCCACTGGTAATAAAGTTAACGTTAGATAATTAGCGAACGTTAGCTAGCTAGATATAACGTTACAAACGTTATACATTGTTTTTCACGACAAGCATACGGATATGTCAGTCGAATAAGCAAGGAGACTGACAGCTAACGTTAACATTACCTAACTTAATTAACGCTAGATTAACGTTAATTATCAATGATAACTTCTGCAGTAAAGTTATCTGTTTGCTGTTGTACATTGATAATGATAAAATTGTGTTTGGACTAGTGGATAACTGCAGTGGCTGACTGACTGGGAGAGATGCTTTGCCGAAGCAATGGCGCAGAACACAACATTAGAGATCTTTTATGTTATTATGAATTATTATGTTTATGTTATGTGGCAGGACAAATTAGACTGTTGCAGGCCACCACAGTCTAGGTAATTAATGGGAAACACTGACCCTGACATTAAGCTCAGTGGTCTTCAGTACTTAGTATCGTCTGGTTCATGATTTGTGTTTTGAACCGTTTCTTTTTAATGATTTGTTCAAACCAATTTGCAAAGAGTTTGTAAATAACTCAAAATTTATATTGAAATATTGCTACTTATTACTATGTATTGTTATATATATTGGTGCATATAAATGAAAGTGATTAAATATAATTCTTCTTTATGTTCATTCAGTAAAAAACATGCCTTGATTATTAGAAGCCAATCCCCGAAGGCTCCAACACTGAAGTCTATGGCAGCCCAGAGAACCATATGGCAAAAAGTTTAATTCGGCACACTGAAAGAGGAGAGCCTGAACATTCCTGGTAGCAAATTTGGGGTCTCTATCTCAAACGTCTAGCGCCATCAACAGGTCAAAGTTGCACTTGTGTTTCTGCATATACATTTTTAACCGTGTTGACTAGAAATGTAATTATTTTTTTCTGATTCCTTGGCTAATGCGGAATCAAATGGATATCATGGCTTCAGTTTCTGCCTGACTAGATTTTCCGCCACTTCATTTTAAAATAAACTGTTTTTACCCTACTCCTACAAATTTTGTCAGACCATCAGACATGGTCATTCCTGAGAAATCACCCTTTTAAACGCTTTCAAAGCAAATAGACAAATATCAAGATATAGATTGAATTTTATCAAACTATTCTGGCGTATTCTTACAAAAATCATGCATTTGATTTTATAATTGAAGATGTTTCACTAGTGACATATTATTTTGGATGACTCTTAAAAGTTTGAAAAAGACATATTTTCCCCTATCTGCTGCCATTGACAAGTGACCAGTCACATAACAAATGTTCCCGGAACTAAGCACCCATGAGCAAAGATAGCAGCCTCAGGTCACATACTTCTGGGCTGTATGTGCTCGCCAAACAGCTGCTTGAGATGAATAGAATGCTGAAATAGATATTCAATAGAAATGGTTAGCTCTCTTCATGTATTATAGTATTTTTCCCAACTGTTGTTTAGAACCATAAGATAGCAATTGAAACATCCATAAAACATGCTCAAAACAGAATTAAACAGCATTATTTAACTTTATTTTGATTTCACTTCAAAAAAGAAGGCATAAAATGCTCCATGGGGACTTATGGGAACATATTTGTGTAATTATTCAAATGAAACGCTGAAATATTTATTCAACCAGTTCATTGAAACGAACTATCCAAATGAAACGATTTGCTAAAATGAATCAGACTCTATCTCTCCACCTGTTCTCGCAAACCACTTTCTACCAAATGACCTTTGCTAATGCCCATTTGCTTTGTTAGTTTATGATAAATGTACTTGATGAGGTGTGCTGGCTGATCGATTTGTGCCATAATGGAGCCTTTTATTATTAAAAATTCTACATGTATCTGAAAGGCACTTTCCATATTCACTCCATGTCACTAATTGGCACTTGAATGTACCCCTGCAGTTTTCAGAATCATGCCGTTCCCCCCAGGGTGTTGTTTGGTTTAGACGGCGCCAGATCCTCGGTGGGAGATTGTAGATGATGTACAGCAGCGGCTGATGGCTCAGGGCAGGTGGTCACACCTGGAGGTGATAGTAACAACTTGACTTTTGGAGCCGTTAAAGGATCATGTAGCGAAGCAGTGCCAAATCGTCAAGACCGATACAGCGGTTGTTATCAGAGGCTGTTTGTGGATGGCAGAGGTCAGACCTAGTCTGGATTTAACAGTTGGTTGATATGCCATACTCAGGAAACTAGGGCTGGGTATCGCCAGGGTTGGGAGGGTTACTTTTTAAATGTATTCCACTTCAGATTACAGAATACATGCTGTAAAATGTAATTTGTAACGTATTTCGTTAGATTACTCAAGGTCAGTAACGTATTCTAAATACTTTGGATTACTTCTTCAGCACTGGTAGATTTTTTCACTTGATTTGACTATAAAAACTCTGCCAGTACAGTAAGACAAGATACACATGTAAAAAATATTTCTCTGAAAAACCTAAATATCTTATGCAGTGTTGTTTCTAAACAAGATCAATCTAATTGATCTTGTTTTAAGGATTTTTAGATATTTTTACAGGAAAACAATACAAAAATTATTATCAAGAATATGATTTTTGCCCTAATATCAAAGGTCTTACTAGAAAAAAAGAAATTATGATCTAAAGTGAATTTTCTTGATAAAAAAATATGATCGTGCCTGGTAACATGCATGTAAAATGGCTAGAAACAGCATTTTAACTTGGCGTAAAGCTGACAATTTACACTATTTATTTCTATTTCTTCTGCTCCAAACTTACTTCAGACTTACTTCTCTGTCTGCATGTATGAATGAAACACATCATAAGAAAGTGTTTCACCGCTGCTCAAACGCTCTTTGGATCGCATCATTTAAATGTAGAAATGTTTTCCATTTGAAAGGACTAAATATTAAATGAAAAAATGACAATAAAATGCAAAGTAATCTCTTCAGTAATCAAAATACTTTTTGAATGTAACTGTATTCTAATTACCAATGATTTAAATTGTAACTGTAGTGGAATACAGTTACTTATATTTTATATTTTAAATACGTATTCCCATTACATGTATTCCGTTACTCCCCAACCCTGGGTATCGCCAACAACGTCATGATATGCATCAGGATACAGAGCCCACGATATGATACGTATAGCAATACATGTTAATTTTGAACTGAATTTTTCCTAAAAATAATTTAGTATAACAGTTGTTTATAGTAAACTGTATAACATCATTTTGTGCCATTCAAAACACAATAAGTTTCATAAAGATTAGAAAAGCAAAGTAAATAATTCTGTTACCAAAAAGCAAATTAATTTTATTGGCCCTTTCCACTTGTAAAGTGTTTTGTGCTACCCTTACTATAGTTTAAAATATTTTGTATCAAAATCAAATACTCAAAGCCTCTAGGATTAAACAGCTTGAGTCTTAACACAAGTCAAACACAACTCAATTCTACACTGTTCTTGTATTCAAATGAAGAGTAGTATAATAATCATAACATTAAACTGAAATTAGTAAATTTAATATAACTCATATAGCACATATTTTAAGGCCACATTCATAAATACACAGGAAGTCACAGATTATAGGTATTGCAAAATATGATGTGCTAAGCGCAAGTAAAAAAAAAAAAAAAAACATATTTGCCTGCAATTGCATTTTCTTAATATAGTTAATCTAACGCACCCTTGCATGTGTTATCCATGATGCCTCCACTGCAGATCTTTGGCATATTTTGCACCTCGGTTGAGAGCAGGGTATGAAAAGTTTTTGATCCAGTTTTACCAGTAACATGATTTTTACTGCCACCTTTCTCTGATTCATTTATACAGTATATAGTCTATTCACAATCCATGTACAGTAAAATGTGAACTGCTGGATTTAAAGTGATTTAAACTAGTGGTTGACAGCTAGTTTTCACTGGTCAATGCAGATACCGATATGGCCAATATAAATGCTGATAAACATAAAACAATTTAACAACAGCAAATCATATTTACACAAAATTTCTAAAGTGAAACAAACACTTACAGTAGTGGGCAAAAATATTGGCACCCATGGTAAATATGAGCAAAGAAGGCTGTGAAAAGAAATCTGCATTGTTTATCCTTTTGATCTTTCATTTAAAAAAATTTAAAAAATCTAACATTTAATTGAATTGAAAGAGGGGAAATATCTCATTATTAAATAAATATTTTTCTCCAAAATGCATTGGCCATAATTATTGGCACCCTTTTATTCAATACTTTTTGCAGCCTCACTTTGCCAAGATTACAGCGCTGAGTCTTCTCTTATAATGCCTAATGAGGTTGGAGAACACCTGGCAAGGGATCTGAGACCATTCCTCCATACAGAATCTCTACAGATCCTTCAAATTCAGAGGTCCATGTTGGTGGACTCTTCAGTTCACCCCACAAATTTTCTATGGGGTTCAGGTCAGGGGACTGGGATGGCCATGGCAGAACCTTGATTTTATGGTCAGTGAACCATTTTTGTGTTGATTTTGATGTTTGTTTTGGATCATTGTCCTGCTAGAAGATCCAACCAGTTCCCATTGTAAGCTTTCTGGCCATCTGTTGGTACTTGATAGAGTCCGTGATGCCATGTATCTGAACAAGATGTCCAGGACCTCTGGCAGAAAAACAGCCCCACAACATTAAAGATCCAGCACCGCATTTAACCGTGGGCATTGGGTACTTCTTCATCTCTGTGTGCGCCAAACCCATCTCTGGTATTTGCTGCCAAAAAGCTTTTTTTTTTTTTTTTTGTTTCATCTGACCATAGAACCGGTTGCATTTGAAGTTCCAGTAGTATCTGGCAAACTGAAGACGCTTGAGTTTGTTGTTGGATGAGAGCAGAGGCTTTTTTTCTTGAAACCCTCCCAAACAACTTGTGGTGGTGTAGGCGTTGTCTGATGTATATATATATATATATATATATATATATATATATATATATATATATTTTTTTTTATTTTTTTTTTTTTTACTTTCTGACCCCAAGACCCAGCTAATTTCTGCAATTCTCCAACTGTGATCCTTGGAGATTCTTTGGCCACTTGAACCATCCTCCTCACTGCGCATGGAGTCAATATAGACACACGTCCTTTTCCAGGCTGATTCTTAAGATCTCCAGTTGATTTGGAACTTGTTAATTATTGCGCTGATGGTGGATATGGGCATTTTCAATTCTTTGGCTATTTTCTGATAGCCACTTCCCATTTTGAGAAGCTCAACAAGTTTTTGCTGCACATCAGAACTACATTCTTTAATCTAACCCACTGTGATTGATGGTTAAGGGAATTTGGTCTGTGTGTTACCTCATATTTATACCCCTGTGAAACAGGAAGTCATGGCTGAACAATTTCGTGTTCCTAGTCACCCAGGTGCACTAAAAAATTTAAAATATGAAGGGCAATATACTTCAGATATATTTTACTCATAAGAATTTCTTGGGGTGCCAATAATTGTGACCAATGTGTTTTGGCGAAAAAATATTTATTTAATAATTAGATATTTCCCCTCTTTCAATTCAGTTAAAGGTTAGATTTTTTAATTTTTTTTAAATGAAAGATCAAAAGGATAAACAATGCAGATTTTTTTTCACAGCCTTCTTTGCTCATATTTACCATGGGTGCCAATATTTTTGGCCACTACTGTATTTTATGCAATATCTACTCACATTTGCATAAACTTGAAAAAAAAAAAAAAAACAGAAAGTGTTGACTATCCATTGATAAATCTATTGGTAGATTTTGGAACTGACACAAGGGAATTTTAACACTTCTTTTAATCGACTAAACAAACAAGGTTATCAGCCGATAATCTCAAAAGGCCAAATATCGGCCGATTAATGGGGTCGTCTGGGGTCCGTTTCCCGTACAACTACGTAGCAAACTACTTAACCACCATAGTACGATGCATCGTTGGAGAAATTAACTAGGTAGTCGCAACTGTTTCCTGAAACCATAGTAACTCTGTCGCACATCCATTGTTCGAACCACGTTGGTTCAACAATATAGAGCTGTCGTTAATGACATTACACAGGGGGTGGAGTAATAACTTCAGCATATATCAAATTATAATAGCTCATTTACACTTACTCCAGAAAGCTGTTTATTGCGCGAAAGCTGCTGAAGATACGTTGCGCTTCAATAGTGGTGGTTCCCTTCACATCAGACTTCAGGATCCCCTTACACACTTGAGCACATATGCACATGCGAACTCTTCAAAAATATATAAGAACTTCTCTTGCATTAACATACATTAACATGGACAGATAAGCCGAGTTCTTCGATAGAAGCCGTGTGTTAAAGTGCTACCTCTTAACAGCCTTGAAACCCTTAAATGGCCTGCATTTGCAACTACGTTACGTTTCAGAATGCCACTTTCTGCAAAACTGAAAAAGATTCATATGGAATAAAAGATATAGAAGTCTCTGTGAAGTCAAATTACGTCCACAAAGCAAATAAACAAGGCTTCTAACCACAGATGGAGAGCTGTAGTTCCAACTACACAATGCTGTTTGCAAATGTCGGAACAACGGTTTCGGAAAACACCAAATCGTTGAACTATGTTGGTAACGATGGAACTTTCGACCCTAGTTGGCTAAAAAAGCTTTTGGAAAACGCACCCCTGGCCGATATATCGGTCTGTCACTAATTTAAACTCAGAGCATCTTCTGAGATGGCCTGAGATATTCTGCAGTGCTCACATAAAGAACAAAACTTTTTGCAGGCCAATGACATAATGAAGAAAAAAAACGTATCATTCTTTGAGAAGCTCTTACAGAAAGCCATTGGACATCTCAACAAACATCGAATCAGACAGGTGTACTGGGCGTTTTTCTTTCATCTGTTCTTCATAATATAATCAAATGTGTTCTTTCAAGCACGTATCTTTGTGTCTAAGCAGCGACATCTCTTGTCAAATGTCACTCTTGCCCTGTTCATACCTGATACTAAAATCCATCTCGGGAGATCCGATCACAGGTGGACAGTACTTAATACAGGTGCAAGTGGGGTCTGAAACGTAAGCTTAAATACCTGCCACTGTTCAAAAAAGTATCTGCTATTTGGTTAATTTCATACTCTGGTTGAGAGTAAAAGAAGAGCATATCACCGGCTTTATCTTGACATATGTCCTAGTAGATGGAGGTTCATCGTGTTATGCAGTATTTTAGTTTTGTAATATTTAGATATCGTGTGAATCATGTCTTACTCCCAACTGCCCGGTTTGGGCAAAAAAACAAAATACAGACATATTTTAGATTTTAGTTTTGTCCGCGGTAGCAAGAGTCTCAACCAATTTAAATGTGGTGCTCTACTTTCTGCTCAGGTGATTGAAAACCAACTTGTGTCACGCAAATTTCAAAGTGCTGCTGCTGCATAATATCGATGCGGACACATCAGCACAGAGGACATGACGATGTATCACCGTATAGATCTTTTGAACACAGCCCTACAGGAAACTGCTTCATAAAATAATGACTATTTAAATTGGAATGTTGATTGCACCATAAAAAGTACATCATATAAATAACTAGAAAAAAGAAAATGTGAGTGGTGTTTGCCCATACATAATTTGCAGCCACCCTGCTGTAAGTGGTGGTTAGGGCGTTGCTATGTGGTTGCTGAGGTATTGTGATTTTTAGTGTGCTGCTGTGCAGTTGCTATGGTGTTTTATGTGGTTGCTAGGGTGGTTGCTCACTGGATCCTAAGTCAAAAGAGCTCACCCCCAAAGTCTCTAGGATATTCTGTTCTCGAGATATGGCTTGGGTCCCTCTTTCAATATAAACTGATGGGATTTCTCTGCCAATATATTGTCTGCCAGGCAAAAGTTATAAGTTCAATCGCTGGGAAAAGCAATAGCACACCTTTCTTCTACAAACCGCATGATTTAATCCATATGATTGCATCATTCATATCTGTAACACAAAAAATGTGGGACAAGTAACCAGTTACACACTAAAATAATACTACAGGTTAGGCATTTGTACAATAGTAACAACAGTAATACCATGCTTGTCTTAACAAGCACCACTAAAAAGAGCATTATGATAAGAGAAGAGTCTTAAGAGAAGAATTGTTTTGGATAGAGATGGATGAATCTCTCATTGCCTTGGATTAGTGACGTTGCCCTTTGAGATGATTCAGGGTTACTTTCATATCGACTGAGCGAATGCTAAAATTCTGCTTGCAATTCAAATTCATCTGTATGTGCCCTTGCAGGTTTTTATTGAACTCGCCTTAAGAGTTGCATTATTCTTCTGAATCTGCTGATCTCAAAATGGATCCGAGCCCAAAACCGGCTGCTGTCCTGCTGAAAAGACCTGGTTTACTGGTGAATATCATGTTTATGCTGGTCCAGACCCGCTAGACCAGCACCTAACCATAAACCAGCCTTGAAATCCAAGCTGGTTTTAGCAGGACTTTTTAGCAGCTGAATACATCACAAACAATCATTACAACCCAGAGCAGAAGAGGAAGTATAAAGGCTATTTATACTTACAGAGCGAACAGGCTTCTTTTAGTTTATTTAAAAGTTATGATGAAATGCACTTAAATTTTTGTTCTGCTAAGATGTTTGTTTGCCAATTGTTCTACTGTTCACGAACATCTCTGACATTTTTGACCTATGAGAACTTGACAAGTCAAAGAGTATTTGATTGGTTATGTAAAACGTGGTGTGGTTTGGACGTGACGTTCTTTATTTATTTTCTTGCAGAACTAAACAACCTCACGCATAGTATAAACAGACTTTGTTTGCTTAGGGTGCTTTAGTTCTTTCAGGAGAAAAAGATTGGCTTCCTCCATTGTATGAATTAGGCTTAATGGTGACTCAATATAAGGAGAGTGAGTGGTGTGTTATTTCAATGCAGATCTCAATTAGTGCCCCTTTGCATGCCCTTCTACCCGTGAGTGCTTTATTGGCAGATCCAGTAGGACTATTTTTCCTCCAAATGCACACACACACAATTCTACATCAAACTAGCAAGGCATCCATCAACAAGAAGCATGAGAGGGGCGTACGTTGCTTTACTCACAGACTTACTGATGCCCCTTAGGGCCTAACCTAGCCCACACACAACTAATCAACAAGGGCCTTATGTGGGCTTCTCAGTTTCACACATACAAATACACACATACTGCATATGCAAAGAAATTGTCTGTGAGTGATTTATGAACTGACCATATTGAGTCTTATCAATAAAGAGAAACAGTGTTTGTGTAACTGTGTGTTTGGGTTCACCGATTGCATATGGCCCCCACAGCATTAGGAAGTTATCTCGTGTCCTTACAGGAAATGAAATATGTGCATGTCTTAGCCAATCGATCAAGAGTGCTTTTGTCTTTGCCGTTTGGCGAGCCTGCGAAAAGAAAAAAGAAACATCAGAACTGAGCTTTTCACATTTAGATGATATCGAAGGATGGCTAAGTAGCCAATTATGGGCCTCTAATTTTTGAGAGTTTGGGTCTATATTCTTTGCAGTAATCCAAAAAATCTTCACTTTCACTTTTTGCTGATGTTGTATCACATTTCACTTCACTCTAAAAATAGTTGTGTAGTTGGCATCAGGACAACAGCAAGAAGTTACGGAAAGTGTATAATTTTAGATACTGTTTTTCTATCATTTTCAGTCATCTATTTCAGTTCCCTTTGGGTTTGTGATTTGAACAAACCCCTAACCCAAAGTATTCTATTTGGATGCGTAATATGTCCCAAAATGTTTGCAGTACAGACATAAATGATACTTCAAATTATGCGCTCGCTGAAGAGAGGTGTGCAATTACTTTTTGAATCGATTTAACTTACGATTTTCACTTGGTGGACGAAGGCAAAAAGTCCTACAGACTTACATTGAAAGAGAGACCCGAGTCTTATATAGGGACCATCTTATCTAGGGGCTCTTTTGACTTAATCCAGTACACAACCACCTAGTAATCACCTTTCAAAGCCATAGCAACAACTCAGAACACCCTAGCAATCATTTAGAACTACCCGGATCACTTAATCAACTAAAAAGCAAAGCCCTGGCAACCACCCACAACAACCTGTAACATCATGGATAGAGTATATAGCATGTCACCCTGCAGGAAACTGCTGTCACTTTTTGACATGTCATGTCAGCTTCCCATTTGTACAAATTGAGGTACCATTTAAGATCTGAAGAGTGCATTTTGTCTTGTCAGAGATCCTGATCACATGACTGGGAGACATTTTCACTAGCTTACACAGCATATATCATAACAACGACCTGATCCTGATGAGCTCGGAAACCTTCTACCTGGGGAGCTGAGAGAGCATGTTGTCTTTTTTTGCTGTCTTCATATGCTCTTGATTTATTACCACGTGCTGGCAGTGATGCAACAGCACCTCGGTAGGTTGTACGTGTGTTTGTGTGGCTGTTTGTTTGATGGTGAGGGTCAACTAAAACAGCATATTTTTTAAGTTAATTTGCAGCCCCACCAGCAGAGGGTGAATCTTGTGGCCTTAATTGTGTCTCATACATATTGATGTGTTAGGATATTTTTGCGATCAAACACACCCATATAAACACAAGCAAAAAGTAGGAAATCTTATTAATGATACAAATGCCTCACATATTGACATTACAGATAACCAACTCTTCTAATGCAGGGGTTTTCAAACTTTTTGATGCAACGGACCCACAAAAGTCCCCTTGCGAGGGACCGCCTTCCTAAAAAATAAAGGCAGCTATATATTTTCATGTACTTTTTGAAGACCAGTTTATTCTGTGTGAGAAAAGCAGTAAGCCTGATATTAGCTATAAAAACATGTTATTTGCAAAATGAAATAATTAGGGCTGTCGATTTAACACGTTAATTCAGTGTCCAATTAATCATGTCCCCAGACCGTAATAAGGAAGATTCCTGAGCAATTCAAGTTTGAAGTACCACCTGTTTTCTCCACGGGCAGTAAGTGAAACTTCAGTTGTATAGGCAATGCACAGCTAATACAGAGAACAAACCAAACCTTCAGCAGATAGCACAATACAAGGACATGTTCTTGCGTTCAAAACACAGCTTGATAGAGTGACTTTGACAAGCCCTTATCATAAATCTCGGACTGATTGACAAATTCAATTGCAAAATGGATTGTTGTGAACTGTAGGCCAATGATTGGCTTATGTTCAATAATATGCAAATAAACAATACATTGCATTCTAAAACCACTTTTTGTATTGTCTTATTAATGCTTAAAGGTGCAATATGTAACAATTTTCATGTAATATTTGCCTTTTTTTTGCCAATGTGTGAACGGCTTGTAACACATATTAAAAAATTAGCCCTTCCCGGACTTCCTAGGTTGCTATCAAAGCCTGTAGACTGATTTTCATGGGAAGGGAGTGGGTCGGTTTTGCCGGGAAAATCCAAAGGATGTGACATTTATGCGTGCTCCCGAGAGCCTTGCCTCAGTAATAGCTTCTTTTCCGCTATTCAACAGTGACAACAAACTGCAACACTAGGTAATGTTATCTTAGAGATGGAATCCAGCAAACGTCTGGCTCCCAGCACAACACTGTCTCCAACACAAACTCTGAGTAAGCCAAAAAAAAAAAAAAAACATTTATCTACTGAATCCCATCTGGCTAAGCGGGAACGTGATCGTGGTCTAGTGAAACTAGAGTGAACATTGACAGGGTATTTGATTCCTGGAGGGACCTTCGTTTGGTTTTGGGGATCAAAACAGACCCTGAATTGGCATTCTTCTTATTGGACAGGTAAGCTTACATAACTGCAAAGCATGAGAAATAGAGTGCCATAAGGATTGATCTGTGTAATTTTAGCTAACTTGATCTTGCCTGCTAACGCTCACGAATTGCAAGCTACCTTGCTTCGTAACTTTCAAATAATTTCAACGATCTTCTCTTTATACTAAAAGTCAGGTATACAGGATAAATTTAAGCAAATACGCTGGTTTCTTATTCGTAGTACAACATATGACATACAAAACATACAATAGTGCAACATAACTGTGCAGTGCAACAGTAAACTGTCTGGTATAGTTCGGTAGTATGTAGCTGTATGTGTGTATCAGTATGCTATGTATGCTATGTTAGCTGATAAGTTGTTTTAGTTTAGTCTCAAAGTTTGTAGTAACAAAATCATAATAACTGTGTAATTTTAATTATCTGTCAGCATGATGCCAGTGAATCACGTTCATTCTCTTTGTACGTTATGTCATTGTTTTGGATGCTCGATCGCTCACGTACCTATGGAGCGTGTGCACGAGCGCTAGCACGAGCAACATGTAGCTGGCTGCAGTTCACTTAACGGCCACAGGTGTCATTAATAACAAGGGTTTCTGAATCTTACATACTGCACCTTTAACTAATGCATTTGAATTACCTGAATATATATATTTTTAATATTTTATTTGTAATTATTTAAATATAACTATTTATAATTATTTCATTATTATATATAGAATTTTGTTATTTGAGGGGCTTTATTTGCATATAAATGTATTTTTATATATCTGATTAATTGCGATTAATATGATTAATCAGCAGCCCTAATTGTACTAAAGGAAAGAGATTGGATAATGTTTGTACTATAATGATTTTATATTTTATGTATGATGATTCAAATATTGAATATTTACTTAGTATTACATTTGCAGTATAAACCTAGAGAAACCATTTCAAAAGAAACAGTAATAATGTCATTTTTTTAAATTCTTATTATATTTTATTCATTAAAGGTGAAGTATGTAATTTCTGCACTACTAGTGGCACCAAACGGAATTACAAAAATAAAGTATGTTTTTAGTAATGACAGTAACGACAGTAATGAGCTAACTTGTTGGCAATACCTTTAGTGTTGCCTACCTGTCGAGATGCAACTTGGCAAGTTTGACGTCTCCATCAAACCCCAAAAATTCCCTCAAAGTCCTCCACCTTGTAAATGGGATGCCAATGTTCACTCTGGTTTTACTCTGGTTCTCTGTCTCTGTGTGTTTTCTGTATGTTTTAGCAAGTCTTCGAATTTTGATGAAGCTAAATTTATTTGCCTGTGTACACACCTGCCATGAATGTTCATATTCTCCCAGTTGAACAAGTTACCATGCCCCAAATTCATGCTATAGGTTGAGCTAGAAAGGGATGGGTGTGACTGAGCAGGATTCTCAAAATATAAACATCAATGTTTTGATAATGACTGGGAGGCTCAGTGTTTATACTTTTGGGGTAGGTAAACCTATGAATGCCATACTTATAGTTGTCAATGAACAAAAAACTGGGATAGTAGAACATATTTTGAAATAAAAAAAAGTTACATACATCACCTTTCATTTTATTTGCACAATCCCTGTTCTGCAGTTTGGTCAGGTTTTTTTTTTTTTTTTTTGCTGTTAAGTTCTTCTATAGCCTACAGTTCCTCTTAAACTACTAGTGCTGAGTCTGAAATTTCCCCTTATCCACTATATTGTGCACATTTTTGGTGTCTGTCATTTTTTTGTAAATAATATGTTAGAGATAAAAATTCTCTAATCATTTACTTACTCTAATGCCATCCCAGATGTGTATGGTTTTCTTTCTTATGCTGAACATAAACAAAGATTTTTAGAAGAATATCTCAGCTCTGTTGGTCCATACAATACAAGTGAATGGTAGCCAGAATTTTTAAGCTCCAAAAGCACAGAAAGGCAGCATAAAAGTAATCCACACGTCTCCCTGCCAAGTAGGTGGTGATATGCACGAAGAATGTGAATTGCCAAAACATAAAAAAAGAATGTGTAAGGGAAAGTGAAAGTGGAGATTTCTAATTAAAAATAACTTAACTATTGATCTGTTTCTCACCCACATCCATCATATCACTTTTAAAAAAATATGGATTTAACCACTGGAGTCGTATGGATTACTTTTATGCTGTCTTTATGTGCTTTTTAGTGCTTCAAAGTTTTGGTCACCATTCACTTGCATTGAATGGACCTACAGAGCTGAGATATTCTTCTAAAAATCTTTTGTGTGTGTGTGTGTGTGTGTGTGTGTGTATATACAGCAGAAGAAAGAAAATCATATACATCTGGGATGGCATGAGGGTGAGTAAATGATGAGGTCATTTCAATTTTTGGGTGAACTATCCCTTTAAATAGAAGAATAATTGCCATGTGAACCATTAAATCCACTAAATTGTTTTGAAATGACACGATACTCAGTGCAACTTAATAAAGCAATTGCAACACATTTGTAAGGGTATGTGCGGTGGCTCACCTTCTCTATTTTCTGCAGGGGCAATGTTTTCTTGCATGAAATCACATAACATAAATACTGTTATTCTAAAATTTGATTTCCAATCCAAATCTGCGTATTCCATTCCAAGTCCTGAAGGATAACTCTCTCCCACCAATCTTTGCTACATACTCTCATCCAGAGACGTAGTTATTGAAGGGGGAAGATAGAATTTCAGTACACCACTTCTAATTTTGGTCTCATTTGTTTAGCAAAGTTAGCAACATTTAAAGAGAGCTTTTGTGCCACATTTTTAGATATGTTAGGAAGGCAAACATGCCAATTAAGCACTGGAGTGCCATGCTGAATTTCTCAACTTCTTTTAATTGCTCAGCTGACACGGTCACTTTCTCTCAAAGAACCATTGATGGAGCTCAAAAGTTTCTTACTGTTATTGACACTAAGGCCAGAAACATACTTTATGCAAGTACGCAAATGCACACCCAAGCTCTTGGTCAGTGCATTGTTAACGCATGGTCCGGCTATGCATACTAATGTGCGTTCTTGTGTTACTGTTGCGGTAACAAACCTCAGTACTCAACTGGGTGATGGAGTTACCTTCAAAAGTTTGTGCCATAAAACTGGATGTGTTATTATTCAGGTAAGTTGCTATAAATATATTGACTTTAACTGCTATATTCTCTTCAAACTGCTTCTCCGCTTCTTCTTAAAAGAGAAAAACATTTTAACGCATCATTTGAAAAACGACATTTTAATGCTTCTATGACAGACACACCTACATTTAAACACTTACTCAAGTGTGATTAACTTCCGGGGTAGCGCTCACCTGATGTGTTGGACTTTGAACTCGGAGGGTTGCGGTTCAAGACCAGTCAAGAACGAAAGTTGACACATGAGACAAAAGTATTATAAAAGCGACACGGAATTATGTGGTTGCTTCAGAAAATGTGCTTTTCATTTCCCTTCTACATTTTAAAACACTATCGGTTATGGTTAGGTGTTGGTTTAGGGTAAGGGTGTCTGTTTTGTTCACCTCTCATTTATCTTTCAGGACAATATTAGTTAGGTTTAGGCTAAAGTTTTAGGTTAGGAAAGTGCTTTTTCTCATCTAAAATTCACCTTAAAACTTGCGATCGCAAGAATTCTTGAAAATTCAACCAATCTCCGCATTATTTGCAGCAGCTTGCAATTTTTTATAATTTCTGCAAATTTTCCACAAAAATGTAAATCTGAGGGAATCCCATCGCTTTCCTTCATGTTTGACAGCAGCAAAATACATGTTTGAAAATCTTGACGCAGTCACAACATATCCAAATGCACAGCTGCCATTGTATCATCTCCATAGTAACAGTGTAAGCGTCTCCGTCTCATCTCCTCTACGTTGTGCGTTCACTATCAAAATCCTTGTCTAAACTTTTGCGGGATCGCAGATGGCACACATGCCACATACATCACAGCTAGTGTTTAATCTTCAACCTGCGTGCTGTGAATGAAACACAAAAAACGCATTTATACAAAGAATCCCTAACATTCACTTAAAAACCCATTAGTTGTGTTGTAAAATGTGATTTGAATTTGAAGTGCTTAATACAGTAGGCTACGAATCTGAAAATAGCAATATGCTTATATGCTGATAATAAATGTCCATAAATGTTTTTTACAAAAATAAAAAAGGTCACACATATACATATATGCAACATAATTAACGATTCTGGTTTTGATTCCTATTCCACTTAATGATTCCAGTTAAAAATTCTTTTAGTCATTTTGAGTCGCAATGCTGCTGCTGAATAGTGATGCAGGAAACACTGTCAGACTAATTTAGTATGTTGTTCCTTCCACATTTGCATAGAATACACACATTCAAGAACCATTAATGGAATGTTTTTTTATGAAAACCATTTGTTTCCTGTATTTAAAAAAATAAATAGGAACTCAGCTGGTTCTTTATTCCCAACCCTAGAGTCGTGGGAATGAAGCAAACATGTCAACTGTCTCTTTCCTGGTGTTTACACCCAGTGTTGTAGCAACTCTCAGTTTTTTCTTGTTTCTGTACCTTTTCCTTAGTCATGTTCTCCTGCAGTTGGTGATTTTCTACTCCAGGTGTTTTTTTGTTTTTTTTGTCCCGATCTGGTGCTGGTAGGTTGATTAGCTGTGCTTTGGTTACCATGGAGATGCAGAGTGCATGAGGAGCAGCAGACGCTAGATGAATCTGTCTTTGCTCTCGACTTCTGATTTCTTTGTAGAATCTTTCATCTCCTGTGAGGATGCTGACCAGAGGTTTCACTGAGATTTCTTATTTGGCTGTGCAAATGTACATAGCATATCCTCAGCTGTTCAGATTGCCCATGTGTTCTTGGAAGCTGTGCACACATTTACTTTAGCATACTTCTCTATAAAGTCTCCAGGCTTTGATCAGCAGAACACAGCATTTTGTTCAGGGCCTGTGAGGTGGGGATTGCTTCCTTCTTGATTTTGTCAATGTAGATCCTGATCATTGCAGGTGGGACTCCAATTGTCACTTTAAAGCAGTTCTACAGCCCTCATGGTGTCCAGACTACTCTCACAACACTCAAAACTCCCACACACATTGGCATTCTGTTCTTGAGAAGTCTGCCTATATCTTTTCAAAGTTTTCATGACTTGTGTCTGTTGGCAGTCAAAAAAAATTTCTGTCCTTAAAACTCCATCTGACAGTCTCTTTGATGTGCAGTTTTGATGTGCATGTGCAGCTATTAATTGCAATTAATTATGAAAAATTATTTGATTAATTGTGATTAAAATTTTTAATAGACTAAAAGCACTACTCTAAATGCACACTTGTGGCATGGAGCACTGCAAAGTGACTAAAACCCCCTCACTCGTGGTAAAATCACTGTAACGCACAGACTCGAGTGGCATATTACTTTAATCAGAGCTGATAGTACTACATTCTTATTGGAAGCTGAAAACATGATCTAATATTAACCAAAGACATGTTTTTACCCTTATGCAACATGTGCCTGCAGAATTCCACAGATCTTCACAGAATTCGAACACCCATCATTCACTGATCAAATCAATGTTCATTGATATTAAATATTTTATTGTAATTAATCACATAATTTTTCATAGTTAATTGCAATTAATGGCATTTTGAAAGTGCTGAAATTTGAGTCTAAAAATACTTATTTTCCTGTCAAAATGAATTTATTTCCTTCTTAAGAAAAAAACAAAACAATATGTAGCAATATAATGCTTAATTAACATTTTCCAAACAAAGCCTTCCACAGTATAAAGATAGAAATGCACTGAAATAGCACTAATTCAAGTACCATTAAACATTTCCCAAAGTCTAGGTGGGAGTTTGACTAATTGAAATAACTAGTCCCATCATAGGTTGCATATTCATTCCAATGGGCATTAAATCACTTAAACTCTCATCCTCCACAATATTAATCTGCCGGTAGACTATGGCTCTCCGCTTTGTTACAGCAATTGTGAAGCCGTGTTCTTGATTCGCGTCAAGGTATCAGCGCTGCTTTGAACTCCACATGAAAAGCGCTTGCAGACAAAAACATCTCATTCTGCGTTTTGGTGATAGTTAAGACTTGCCTTGCTTCTGTGGTAATTAAAATGTGTTTTACAGAGTTTGAAAAATGCTTGATTTCTGTCACAAGTCACATTTAGGCTTGTTTTGTTCAACAAATAGCATCAAGAGGTCTTTTCTACATCATGTGATCACTGACACAGCTGTTGTGTGTGTTTATGGTGTGTGCATCAGTGTAATGACTACAGACGGACACATAACAAAGGTTCTGCCCTTCTAACCAGTGTTTATGCTGGTTTATGTTGTATTAACGGTAAATGTGTTAAGGGGCGGTCACACTAGGCTTTGAGCACTCACGTTTTTTTCGCACAACACAACGAACCAGGATATGATGTCACACGGGAGGACTTCTGGTGTAAGTAAATAATACATCACAAGTAACAAATAATATTATATTAAAAATGTTAAAATATATTGTCTACTCACTTTCCTGCAACAATAAAACACACAGCTTTAAAATATGTATACTTTGTATTGAGCCAAGAGTCAGTGGGTGATGTTTCGATCTTCTATTGGTCATGGGTCCTCTCATCGTATGAATTCATGGTTTAGAGTTCACCAAGCATGAACTTTGTTTCACAGCATCGTATGAAATTTCTTCGCACGAGCTTGCATTTCCAGTCTCCCATGTTCGGATGCGTTTGAATGGGAGTGAATGGAGTGCAAAGTGTAGTGTGACCGCCCCTTTAATCACACTAACGAAAAATGTACATGTTAAACCTTTTTTAATTAATCGCATGCGTTAACACATTAATTTTGACAGCTCTAGTTTATAGTCATCTTATAGTAACTTCGAGCAAGGCTTATTCTAACAAATTTTGGAATTATAAATTTTATGATAAAGAAATAGGCAATAAGAGGTCATGTGTTTCAGTGATTTTTACCACTGGTAAAAGGTCTTCTTATGCATGATGCAAAGCCTTGAGTGGAATATTGTTTTTCTAAAATGACAGCAATGGCAATATGAAACAGTAGCAGACACCAATGTTCAATAAACAGTTATATTTATCATTTATAGTAGTCAGAAAGAACAATTCTTCCACCAAGTAATATAGTTCACTATCCTAGCTATAGGAGTTTGCCATTTCCAAGCAACTTGCCGCATTAATATCCACATGTTTACTGAAGAAATAAGTGTCCCCAGATTCTTATCGGAAGCCTGTTTTTATTTTCCTTTTTCCAGTGTTTTCACTCAAATCGGTGTTTCTTCTTAGCGAATAATGTAATTTTTAGCATATTACATTTGTCAAAATTGAAAAAGAAAAAAGAAAGAAAAAAAAGCATGTGGCTCCATAGTTCCGATACATTACAGTCTCAATGAACGTCTTTTGACAGTGCCTCACCCATCAAAGTTTAAGGAGTGGATAAATGGCATGAAGCTATGGCCCAAAGTTAGTAAAATTTATAACATTAACTACGAGTTAATGACAGCCAACAACTGCACAGTGGTTGTTGCCCTCCATCTGGAATGCTCGTTTCAGTAATTTTTACATTGCTTTTTCTGAAGACTAGAACCAGAAAACAGTCCAGCGACAATCAGAATTATCATGGTGGCACCTAGTGGTTGGTCAGGAAATCTGTGGATAAAATGTGTGAAAAAAATGTGTAGAATTTTACAGCGGCTTTAACATGGCTTGTCCAGACAGAATTTAGAGTCTGAACTATAAATTTTTTTATAATACATTTTACCATATTTAAATTCATGACGCATTATTCGGCAGATTTCTCCCCCACAAACATTACAGAAAATGTGAAAAAAACTGTGCAGATTCTGCATGGGCGTACTCATTATTTAAATTAGTATGAGCTTAAATATATTCAATCTCTTTCATTGTGAAGTAATTTGCCTGCATTTTACTGCAGTTGCATACTGCATGGAGTGCCTATCTTTAGATTCTGATTTGACATACTATTCATTACGATGCCTCTAGCATGCATTCATATTTAAGCACAAAAACATGCTGTTCACTGTATATTTGCATTTATTTGTAATTCTATCAGTAGCTCCCGGGACCGATCCCGTACGATGTCATCACTCCTGAATTACTGATTCCCATCTCTCTGCTTGATTGTGGAATTAAACACAAAAAGTGTCTCATAATAAAGTCAATTATACATTCGCCTGATTCTTTACAGCCATTCCCCATTCATAATGTCCCTTTGCGCCAAAATGGCGGTAAACGCTAGTCTTTGACTTGAGTGTTTTCTCATAGATCATTATGTCATGTGGTTAATTCCTGCCTGTAGCTGTATGTCTTTAGCTCAGCGTAGAGGGGGCGAGGGGTGATTGTGTCATAGACTGTCAGAGGCAGACAGTTATTATGCCCAAATGCCCACATCTACTCTAGCAAGATTGAAACTAGCACAGCTATGTCAAGTGGAATGGAGGGGAGGCAGGAACCGAGAATTGAGAGCAACAGCGCATCAGGAGGAACTTAAAATGAACACACTTTGTGCTGTCATCTCCTCTGAGGGAGTCAATTAAGCAGAACACTCAGTATTTCACACCTCCTGGTGCCCAAGCGCGAACGCATGTCACTGTGGCACACCTCTCTACGACGTGACAGCACGCTGGAGAGAACAAACAACAGTCCAGATATGCATCTGTAATTATGTGCCTTAGAGAATACCTCAAGACCTCAGGAGCAGAGGGAATACATATTTACACCCAAGATATTAAACAAACATTAAGAGAAAGATTATGCACAGTGGAACAAATGCTATTTAATTAGATTCATGTTTCACATGTTGGTGGGTGATATGATGTTTAAACCTGAGGCAATACTGTAATTACCGTTTATTGTGTTTAATAGTGTTGCTGTGCATGTTTTGCTGTCAGCAGTTAATGTCTCTCTCTCTCTATCTCTCTGCAGGGAACTAATAAGCAGATCGCAATAGAACGCATGTTGCCGTAACATCAGCATGAAGGTCCTCCACATTCAGTGAGGACCAACACGCCATCTCCTCTGCAGATACCTCACATTTCCTTACTATACTCCAACTCATCTGTGTGGCCTAGACACTCTTTCCCCCTCGTCTGTTTCATATCTGTCACCCATCGCTGGGGCAGCACTCACTGCATCTGAAGCATGTCATCGGTGGGTGTGGCACGATCAGGGCGGGATTTGGCCCCTTCTTGCTCACGCCGCATATCTGACACTTGCCTTGTGTGGCTGCTGGGCTTGGCACTGCGTCTGGCGCTCTCATCATGCCAGCGGGCAGACCTCACCGCCGCCAAGCACCCAATGGTCACCACAGGCTACGGTAAGCTCCGGGGCGTTCGCAAGGAGCTGAACAATGAGATTTTGGGCCCAGTGGAGCAGTACTTGGGTGTCCCTTATGCCACTCCGCCAGTGGGCGAAAGGCGATTCCAGCCCCCGGAGGCACCAGGCTCCTGGCAGGAGGTCCGCAATGCTACCCAGTTTGCACCCGTGTGCCCCCAAAACATCCAAGGTGTGCTGCCAGAGATCATGCTCCCTGTATGGTTCACCGACAACCTGGATGCAGCTGCAGCATATGTACAGAACCAGAGTGAAGACTGCCTTTACCTCAACGTCTATGTTCCCACAGAGGACGGTAAGTTTTGCACAAAAATAGAAACATACATTCATCTTTGATGCCTTTATGTTCATTCACATTCATTCTCGCTCAATTGAAACCCTGCTGAAATGACCAGCATGAATATCCATGCTAGTTCAGGATGGTTTGGTGCTGGTCTAGATGGCATACCAGCATAACCATGCTTTTTACCTTCGAAAAAATGCTGCTCAACCAGCATGATCTTTCTGGGGGAGCCGTTTGAAAAAGGAAGTCTGACTCACTACACAAGATATACTGGTGTCCAGCAATACTGGACTTTCAGCAGTGAAGGTCTCAAACATATTTTTTTTACTCACGAACACACACTGGCATGCTCACCCTCCTGAGCTGAGCTACCACCTGTTTCTGGTGAGTGATTGGAAACTAATCACCTGTATCCATCTTGTGTGACTCTGTCCTTCTCCAAGGCTTACTGCAGAAATGTGAGACATTGAGATTTAATAGAGCTTAAGAGAAAGGATTTTGCAACCATTGCAACCATTACACCTCCAAAATAGACCCTTTTAATTTAACCTGTTCTCCAGTTAGCCCTGTGATCCTTCTCTTTTTTTACTGTACACAGTGAGCTAATCTGTTGCTCCAGATCACATGCAGAGTTGACTTAGATTATATGCATTAAGTGCATACTAAACAGTTGTTTTAAAGAGCTAAAGAGGGTAAGAACTCCTGCAAATGTGTGAGATATTTAACATGCTCCAGACTGTGATTGTTATAAAAAAAATGCATGGGCAACAATCTGAGCATGTGCAAAAGTCACTGATTAATGGGCCTCACTGCAGTTTGTAAATGGGTTGTGCGGAGACTGCTGGGTAATGTCTTACTGTGCCAGCTCTTAGAATGGGTTGTCATAGACGGGGGAATGTGGCAGGCAATGTGTGCGAGTGTGTTTGTTCCAGAGATGAAAGCCTTTAACGATAAAACCATATACACAGGAGGTCTAATACTAATAGCACTTTTGCTTTATAACTACTCTGTGTACGCTGAGTGTGTTAACATGTCTGTTTGTCCATTATAGTGAAATAATAAATCTATCTTCCTTAATTTGTAGATATACAGTATATTCAGTACTTGCTATAGATTGGAGTTAGGTGATTCAGTTCATGTGTAAACTTTCATCTTAAGGAGACAGTAGTACGAAAAGTGTTGCATTACAAAGTTTCAATTGCATCAGAATAATAGTATCCAAGAGAGATTAGAGTACAACAAGAATAAATAATATATATATATATATATATATATATATATATATATATATATATATATATATATACTACTGGTCAAAAGTTTTGAAACACTTGACTGAAATGTTTCTCGTGATCTTAAAAATCTTTTGATCTGAAGGCGTATGCTTAAATAT
Organism: Myxocyprinus asiaticus; assembly: GCF_019703515.2. Taxonomy (NCBI): domain Eukaryota; kingdom Metazoa; phylum Chordata; class Actinopteri; order Cypriniformes; family Catostomidae; genus Myxocyprinus; species Myxocyprinus asiaticus. Next base: position 16,784,818 of record NC_059386.1, read on the forward strand.
TTGAAATTAGTTTTGTAGACAAAAATATAATTGTGCCACCATATTAATTTATTTTATTATAAAACTAAAATTTAATTAAAAAAAAATAAAAAAAAGTTTTTGAAATTGATGACTTGGACCAAATAATAAAGAAAAGCAGCCAATAAGTGCTCAACATAGATGGGAACTCCTTCAATACTGTTTAAAAAGCATCCCAGGGTGATACCTCAAGAAGTTGGTTGAGAAAATGTCAAGAGTACATGTCTGCAAATTCTAGGCAAAGGGTGACTACTTTGAAGATGCTAAAATATAACACAGTTTTGATTTATTTTGGATTTTGTTTAGTCACAACATAATTCCCATAGTTCCATTTATGTTATTCCATAGTTTTGATAACTTTACTATTATTCTAAAATGTGAAAAAAAAAATTATAATAAAGAATGAGTAAGTGTTTTAAAACTTTTGACCGGTAGTGTATATACAACGATCAGCCACAACATTAAGACCACCTGCCTAATATTGTGTAGGTCCCCCTCGTGCCACGAAAACAGCACCAACAAGCATCTCAGAATAGCATTCTGAGATGTTGTTCTTCTCACCATAGTTGTACAGAGTGGTTATCTGAGTTACCGTAGACTTTGTCAGTTTGAACCAGTCTGGCCATTCTCTGTTGACCTCTCTCAGCAATAAGGCATTTCCGTCCACAGAACTGCTGCTCACTGGATGTTTTTTGTTTTTGGCACCATTCAGAGTAAATTCTATAGACTGCTGTGCATGAAAATCCCAGGAGATCAGCAGGTACAGAAATACTGAAATCAGCCCATCTGGCACCAACAATCATGCCACGGTCCAAATCACTGAGATCACATTTTTTTCCCATTCTGATGGTTGATGTGAACATTAACTGAAGCTCCTGGCCTGTATCTGCATGATTTTATGCACTGCACTGCTGCCACATGATTGGTTGATTAGATAATCGCATGGATGATTGTTGTTTGTGCCAGATATGGCTGGTTTGAGTATTTTGAGTATACAAAAACAAAAACCATAGAGTGAACGGCATTTCTGTGGACAGAAATGCCTTGTTGATGAATGAATGAATGAATGAACGTTACATTTATATAGCGCTTTCTAACACTACACTCAAAGCGCTTTACACAGTGAACAGGGGACTCTCCTCAACCACCACCAGTGTGCAGCATCCACCTGGATGATGCGACGGCAGCCATAGTGCGCCAGTACGCTCACCACACACCAGCTATTGGTGGAGAGGAGAGAGTGGAGTGATAGAGCCAATTAATGGATGGGGATTATTATGAAGCCATGATTGATAAGGGCCAATGGGGGGAATTTGGCCAGGACACCAAGGTTACACCCCTACTCTTTTCGAGAAGTGTCCTGGGATTTTTAATGACCACAGAAAGTCAGGACCTCGGTTTAACATCTCAGCCGAAGAACATGATGAGAGAGGTCAACAGAGAATGGACAGACTGGAATTTGGCCAGGACACCAAGGTTACACCCCTACTCTTTTCAAGAAGTGTCTTGGGATTTTTAATGACCACAGAAAGTCAGGACCTCGGTTTAACGTCTCATCCGAAGGACATGATGAGAGAGGTTCAAACTGACAAAGTCTACGGTAACTCAGATAACCGCTCTGGGCCTCGTTTCCCAAAAGCATCGTAAGCCTAAGTAGATCATAGAATCCATCTTACGATTCATCTTAGTTTTTCGGCCCATTTCCCAAAAGCATCGTAATTTAAGTAGTACTTGAAAATGCTCATAGTTTAACGAGTGCTCTGGAGTACTCCTATAGCGTTAAGAACATCGTAAGCACACAGACTTATGCAGACATCTGCAGGACAACGCGAAATTACACCTAATACAATTTAAATACATATAGCTACACTTTATTCTCATTTAATATCAGTATACATACATTTTATTTATTTATTTTTTTAACCGAAAAGGCTAATAATAATAATAATAATAATAATAATAATAATAATAATAAATGCATAAAATGGTTAGTCAATATTGAATGTACAGATAAATTAATAAGTAAACAAATAAAAGTTATTTGTGGACTAGTTGGTAACAACAAAGTGGTGGGATGATTGTTGCAGAGAACTGTAAAAATTACAATCAAAGAGAGAAGGAAAAAGTAAATAACTTGCTGCCGTGCATGAAAATCATCCGTACAGTATATTGTCTCCTCATCCTCATCTCCTCTTCCTCTCTGATACCTAAAGGCACTCTCGCCCACACCCACATGTTGTGTGTTGTGTAGTACCGCACATGTTGTGTAGCATTGCTGTAACCGTTATCACTTTTTGGAGTAAAGAGCAGATCTCCCTTTGATTGGTGAATGTCCCTAAAGCACAGCTTCCACATGTCTCCTTATTTTGCGCTCCGCAATAACACGGTGAACCTCGTTATATTCAATTAATGCTTGTCATTAGCAGGACCATACACAGGGCCTCTGCTCTCTTCACTGATCCTGGAAGCTTTAATCTCAGCCCACAATTTTTTCAAATGAAATATTAAAATGCACGTCTGATAAACAAAGCAGTGACTGTGTAAAATAAATATACCATTCTGCACAAAACAAAATGCAATTTTGTAGTGAATTAAGTTGTACATTTAAGATAATATTTTAAAATATTTTCAGCGTGGTACAGTAAATTACAAACATTTTTAAAGTTACGCAACAAATATAATGAAGTTGCATTGACAAGCAGCACTATACGGTCACATTTCAGCACTTCACATTTATTGACAGCGTCTCTCTTAAGTAGCACTTAAAGTGCGTCCTTGCACGTTCATGTTAAGTGCAGTTTTGGGAAACGCACATAAAAAATAACGAACATTTGTAAAACCGCTCGTAGAGAACGCTCTTAACAATTGTGGTGAGAAGAATAGCATCTCAGAATGCTATTCTTAGATGCGGGTTGGCGCTGTTTTTGCGGCACGAGGGGGAGCTACACAATATTAGGCAGGTGGTTTTAATGTTGTGGCTGATCGGTGTGTGTATATATATATATATATATATATATATATATATATATATATATATATATATATCATTTTTATTTTTATTTTTATATAAGTGCATGGTCAAGTGGTCATGGAAAATATATGACTTTAGCCATTTTTTGAAGACAAGCCTTCAGTGAGTGAGTCTGCTTCACCGAGGGAGTTGGGGAGGTCATTCCACCAACGAGGTACAATGAAGCTGAAAGTCTGGGAAAGTTATTTTGTGCCTCGTTGTGTTGGTACAACAAGGTGCCGCTCATTAGCTGACTGCACGCTTCTGGTGGGAACGTAGCTCTGCAGGAATGATTTTAAGCTGGAGCAGATCCAGTGACTGTTCTGTATGCGAGCATCAGAGCCTTGAATTTGATACATGCAGCAACCGACAGCCAGGGTAGAGAGACAAGGAGTGGTGTAATATTCGCTCTCTTTGGTTCCTTGAAGACTAGACGTGCTGCTGCATTCTGGATCATTTGCAGAGGCCTAGTTGCGCATGCTGGAAGGCCTACAATGAGACCATTACAGTAATCCAGTCTAGTTATGACAAGTGACTGGACAAGGAGTTGTGTGGCATGTTTAGAGATTTTCCTGATGTTGTAGAATGTAAATCTACATGATTGTGCTGTCTTTGAGATTTGATCTGTGAAATTGAGTTGGTTGTCGATGATTACCCTTAGATTTCTGACTGTTTTGGAAGGTGTTATAGTAGATGAGCTCAGCTGGACAGAGATGTTGTGCTCAACAGCAGGGTTGGCTGGAAAGATGAGGAGCTCCATTTTCGCTAGTTTGAGTTGCAGGGGATGATCCTTCATCCAGGCCGAGATGTCTGTCAAACAGGCTGAGATTTGAGCCATCACCATGGGGTCATTGGACTGGAAAGACAAGTAGAGCTGTGTGTCATCGACGTAGCAGTGGTGAGAGAACCCATGTGCTTGAATAATGGGTCCTAGTGATGTTGTGTATATACAGAAGAGAAGTGGTCCAAGCACTGAGCCCTGAGGTACCCCAGTAAGTAGCTGATGTTACTTGAACACTTTATCTCTCAAATCATCCTTCACATTTTCCGTTCTGATGCTCGTATCGATGCAGCTGCATCAGTAACCTGGCAGTCGAGAGTTAGACATGACTCATGTGTTATGTAAATCCTGCAAAACTAAAGTACTCAAGTAACACGACGAACCTGCATCTACCAGTAAATCTGTCAAGATAAAGCCTGCAATATGTGCTTCTTTAACCCTTTACCAGGGTATGAAATTAACACCCACCAAATGTGGGTACTTTTGCGCAGTGGTGGGTAATTTTGCTCATCTGCCAGCCACTGTGGTGGCAATGTGTCACCTGACCACATGTAATCAGATCACCTGAGATGCATCTTAATACCAGGTGTAAACAGGGTCTGTGTCAGTGGTCTGAAAACAGTTTTGTTTTATATGAGCACTGTAAATGATCTTAGACCATCTCAGCATATCTCAGCATATTATGCTGTGCATCTTAGCACAGCATATTTTGCACTGCCTATTATCTGTGACTCTTGCTGTGTATTTATAAATATGGTCTAAAACAGTGATTCCCATCTGGGGGAATATATTAACCAGGATATATATACGGTATACTGTATATCAGTGTCAGAAATTAACTTTTTGTATTAATGGGCTATATTTGCCCCTGGAATTGATTCTCAAGGGCATTTTTTTACCTTTATTTTTTACCTTTTTTTTATTTATTTATTTGTTTTTATTAATTAAATCAAATTCTCAAGATTGATACCAACATCAACTCATATTTTATGCCACAATATGTATAACTAGGAATATAATTGAATATTCAGAACTATATCAGATGTTACAAATAATAAAAAAGAATTCATTGCAAGGGCATTTTTGCCATAGTGTGTATATATATATATATACACAGTGCATCCGGAAAGTATTCACAGTGCTTCACTTTTTCCACATTTTGTTATGTTACAGCTTTATTCCAAAATGGATTAAATTCATTATTTTCCTCAAAATTCTACAAACAATACCCCATAATGACAATGTGAAAGTAGTTTGTTTGAAATATTTGCAAATTTATTAAAAGTAAAAAACGAAAATAAATCACATGTACATAAGTATTCACAGCCTTTGCTCAATACTTTTTTGAAGCACCTTTGGCACCAATTACAGCCTCAAGTATTTTTGAGTATGATGCTACAAGCTTGGCACACCTATTTTTGGGCAGTTTCTCCCATTCTTCTTTGCAGGACCTCTCAAGCCCCATCAGGTTGGATGGGGAGCGTCGGTGCACAGCCATTTTCAGATCTCTCCAGAGATGTTCAGTCGGGTTCAAGTCTGGGCTCTGGCTGGGCCACTCAAGGACATTCACAGAGTTGTCCCGTAGCCACTCCTTTGTTATCTTGGCTGTGTGCTTCGGGTCATTGTCCTGTTGGAAGATGAACCTCTGCCGCAGTCTGAGGTCCAGAGCACTCTGGAGCAGGTTATCATCAAGAATGTCTCTGTACATTGCTGCATTCATTTTCCCTCGATCCTGACTAGTCTCCCAGTTCCTGCCACTGAAAAACATCCCCACAGCATGATGCTGCCACCACCATGCTTCACTGTAGGGATGGTACTGGCCAGGTGATGAGCGGTGCCTGGTTTCCTCCAGGCATGACGCTTGCCATTCAGGCCAAAGAGTTCAATCTTTGCTTCTCATGGTCTGAGAGTCCTTCAGGTGCCTTTTGGCAAACTCCAGGCGGGCTGTCATGTGCCTTTTACTGAGGAGTGGCTTCCATCTGGTCACTCTACCATACAGGCCTGATTGGTGGAGTGCTGCAGAGATGGTTGTTCTTCTGGAAGGTTCTCCTCTCTCCACAGAGAAACGCTGGAGCTCTGTCAGAGTGACCATCGGGTTCTTGGTCACTCCCTGACTAAGGCCCTTCTCCCCCGATCGCTCAGTTTGGCCGGGCGGCCAGCTCTAGGATGAGTCCTGGTGGTTCCAAACTTCTTCCATTTACGGATGATGGAGGCCACTGTGCTCATTGGGACCTTCAATGCTGCAGAAATTTTTCTGTACCCTTCCCCAGATCTGTGCCTCGATACAATCCTGTCTCGGAGGTCTACAGACAGTTCCTTGGACTTCATGGCTTGGTTTGTGCTCTGACATGCACTGTTAACTGTGGGACCTTATATAGACAGGTGTGTGCCTTTCCAAATCATGTCCAATCAACTGAAATTACCACAGGTGGACTCCAATCAAGTTCTTCTCAACATCTCAAGGATGAGCAGTGGAAACAGGATGCACCTGAGCTCAATTTTGAGTGTCATGGCAAAGACTGTGAATACTTATGTACATGTGATTTTTTTCATTTTTTTATTTTTAATAAATTTGCAAAGATTTCAAACAAACTTCTTTCACGTTGTCATTATGGGGTATTTTTTGTTGAATTTTGAGGAAAATAATGAATTTAATCCATTTCGGAATAAGGCTGTAACATAACAAAATGTGGACAAAGTGAAGCGCTGTGAATACTTTCCGGATGCACTGTATATATAAATGTAGCCTTTAGTACACATCTTTGGTTTTGTGTCGATGAAAGGTACTTGAGTCTTACTGATGGTGCTGTGGGAGTATTATGGGGAAAGATTGGGAAACACTGGTCTAAAATATGGGTTATATGAGCATTAAATGTACTAATTACAGTTTCATGTTATGATAATGAACTCTTAACTTGAATACAAGAACAGTTTTCAAAGAGAGCTATTGTTTCCCATGATTGTGATTCCTGTGTAAATACATTTGTGGCATAACTGCCACTTCAGATGCAAATTCTGCACCACCTTTACAATGTAAAGATGAGACAAAATACACATACAAATCCCAATTGGTCACCACCATCTGGAGAAACATTGCCTCCACAACACTGAGTAATACATCTGACAATGTTATGGAGGTGTACATGCTCTCCACACTCATCGCGTCCAGTTTTTATGTGTGCCTAGCGCCGCTGCGTTGCTGGTGAGTCTTATCAGAGAACCATCCACCAGCACACTCACTGACGGGGATTCCTACATAGTAAGTGTACTGAGACTCATTCACAGGTTTGTGAGGGATTTAATGGATCTGGAATTGGCTCCTTCAGTTTAGCATTTGGTGGGTGTTTAGTGTGGGACTTTTGGACATGTTAGTGGAGAAGATGCAAGTTTAGTTTACAGCCAAAGGATTAGAACAAACTGTAATTATTTTATCTCGCTGCTTCTCTTTCTCCCTCTCCCTTCTGCTTCTCACTTACACAAGTTATTGAATCTAATCAGAGAGGTTTCGATGGACCAGCATCTATTGCACCTCTGATTATCTCCTATATTGGAACATAAAGGTGATCCATCTGCCTGTGAGTTTGAAATTAGACTAATTAAACAAATGAGCCACAGTAAGTTTAGATATTCTAAGTGATTAATAGCTAATTGGAAATGCGAATGCTACGCACATTTTTTTTTTTCCTGAAGTGAAGTAGCTGCTTCTCCCATGTGGGCATTTCACTCTGAAATAACCATGTTGTAGGACTAAAGTTTGTAGTCAAAGGTGATGCCTTTTCTCAGCCCCATTGGGGGGAAATTTTATTTCACCCACTTGTGTTCCGTTGAGCAGACTGGAACGTACCACACTCTCTTCTCTTCATTCAAGGCTGTGCTCAAATAAAAAATCCCTTTAATTCAATCAGTAAGGTGCACAGCTAAACAAAAGGATGGTAACAACAGTTCAATAGTCATTTGAAGCTTAGCAACACTATATAAATGTAGATTTGGTTACTAGCGCTGCTAACGTAAATAAATAAATAAGTAATTCGACACTGCAAAAGAACTATGGTGTCAACTGTTTTTGATGCAAGAACAATCCACCAACAAATTCTGCTATTTCTGCCATCCCAGCAGCTCTTGATCAGGTGAAAATTGGATCAGGATTCTTCTGTGGGTGGAACGAAAGATAGAGAGAGAGAGAGAAATGGAGAGAGAGTAAGGGAGATTGTGTGTTTATGTGTGTGTGTGTGCATATGATGCAAACACTCCTATGTCTATTTCCTTCTCATGCCCTTCTTAATTGGCACAAATATGTAAGATCAGCTCTTTGCCATGAATATGAAGGCAAAGGTTTCTGGTGTGGGCCACTGTGAGTCTGATTATAAGGCTGAGTGTGATAGAGCTGTTGAATTATGGCCCACGCTGATCAATATTAAGTCAATAAAGAGCCTGATTGATGACCTGGCCATGACACACACATACATACACACTGATCATGTTCTTCACTGCCCCTTTTAACCATTCAGGCATCATTAATATCACTATATTGCAGAGTTTATTTGTATATATAAACATGAGCACAGCGTGCAAAATATCTACATAAAATATCAGAAATTAAAATAAACCGTGCACTTCAATTAAAATCGTAAATTAATACAAATTAACCAGCCAATTCACACAGCAACTGCATATAGACATATGTATTTCTGATTATAATAATGTCAAGGAAATATTGTATCTACAATTATTAGTCTAATTAATCAGGTTTCAATTTGAAACCATGCCTCAAGAAAAAACACAAAATGAGATCTCTTTAGTATCTCAATTGTTTCTCCTGAGCATGAAGACCCTATAATCTAAAACAAAGTCTCAAACGTAGCTCAGATTTTCCAGTACACCAAGTCATCCAAAGTTATAGATTTCAATATGACCTCAAACATTTCCCATTAAATTCTACCAAGACCAAATTATCTGGGCTATACTATTCACATTCATTTTATAGCTCTATACTTGTACAGTATGTCAACAACTGTCTATTTTTTCTATCTGTATTTCTCATTTTTAGGAGAAGTTTGAATCTTAAATAAGACATGTCTGAGAACTCCATTAAGTCTCCTGAGCTATGAAAGAGCAATCTCCATTTCCATTCATTCCTCTGTGTTGTATTATTGAAGTTTCCATTAAATGCAATTTTATATTTTTTATTGATATGATTTGTTATGATAGCTGTGGATCAGTCAGCATCACCACTGTGATGAACTGTGAACTCATCGCATGCTGTTCACCAACAAACACAGTTTCACAACAGAGCAGCTGTTCAGAAGTGCAGAACACACTGCTTAACACATCTTAATCGAGAATGCTGCATTTACAAAGTGAAAATGAGAGAGACATGATTTACTGTCATTTATGTTCATTTTTAGCACAACATGAAGCCTCATTGAATTCAGCTTTTTTATGTCATGTGTGTGTATTTGTTTATTCATAAGGGGTGACAGGATCGAATGTGTTTGTATTTGTCTAGTCAGTGGAATGTTTTGAACCCGAGCCCAGGGCAGATCAGATATCAGTTATATTGATGTGTTTGGCCACAACCATGTTGTGTGAGGTGGTTTTAGAGCTGTGACACTGTCTACCTCCCCACAGAGCACGACAGCTGGACAACAACATCTACAACATCTGCATCGCATTCACAACCCACACACATATACACACAAAGTACACACAAAGAGGCACATAAAGTATATTTGCTTAAAGCCACATTATCTTAATAATATCATGTAGGCTGACACTTACTGTACAAACACACATAGTCATTCCTTACTGGGCCAAGGGTTGTAACCAATAATATGGATCATGACAAACTCCTGCAGGCAAATGCAACATTATGCGCTCTCTCTCTCTCTCTCTCTCTCTCTCTCTCTCTCTCTCTCTCTCTCTCTCTCTCTCTCTCTAATTCTCACATTTTTCTTCCCCCCTAAGTGCTGAACAGTTTAGCAATCTTGCTGTTTCCCCCAATTCAAACTGCTCTACAACAACTACATTTTTTACAATTTCAGAAGAAAATGTGTGGTGCTTGTCCATGCAAAATTGGCAACAGTGATTAGAAGGTGTTTTGTTGGGTTGCCAGGACATTGCTCTGCAGTTGCTAAGGTGTTCTATGTGTTTTGTAATGCATTGCTAAGTGGTTGCTAGGGTGTTCTGGATGGTTGCCGGCCCAAGTCAAAAGAGCCCACCTCCACGTCTCTATGACATTCTCAGCCTGATCTCATGAAAATTACGTGACTGTGGCGACATTTTTGCAAAATTATATTACATTGTTCCTTAAGCCCTGTACAAACATGCAGCGACTTCAAGCAACAAAGTGATTAAATCTGATTCATTTTCAATGAGATCTGGCGACTTCCAGTGACACAAGCGACAGCAACCTGCCCACGCTAGATGTGGGCATGGCGATCGACATGCTAAAGTTGAGAAAAGTTTAACTTAATGCAAACGAGGAGCCAGGAGCTCACTCATCAGTCTCCTAGTAGAGTCCAGGCAACACAGAGGAGAAGTTTCTGTGAGTGTTTACACTGTTCTATATGATTTGTCTGTAATCATATACATGGATATAGTAAAAATGATGCATGGAAAAAAAACCTTCGACATTCTGAGTGAGTTTAATTCATACATTTATAGATTGTTCATCTAGTTAATGATTTAATGCACTGAGCACTGCTGTAGTTTATAAAACAACACTCTCCACTGCAGAATGTTCAGAATTGTAAGATATGTAAAACAAGCCACTTAAAATTATTTTGCAAAAATGTAGCTATAATAAACTGATTCTACATGGACATTCTGGTCCCTAGCTATGGCTTGGGTCTTTCTTTCAATGTAACTCTGGGATTTTTTAACCTGTTTTATCATCTGCGAGTCAAAAATTGTAAATATAATCTAAAGTAAAAGCATATCATTTCTTAACAAGCTGCACAATTTGAGATATCATTCATGTCTGTATCACGATGAGTGGGTGCAGGATGAGTTACTGGCTGAAGTTTAACACTGCATCAGGGGTTTGTTCACATATGAGCAATACTAATAGTGATGCTTACCTTTGCAAGCACCATTAAAACATGCCCTCTTTCACAATAACAAAATAAAATAGAGTGAACTGCTCTACATGAGCAGCTGTGTTTGAGTCTAGCCGACTATGTTAGCCCTCTGCCACAGTTCTGCCTCTGCCAAACACCCGGGTTCCTCCATTTTTATTACTGATTCGACAAGCGTTTACCATCCATGTGCTTTATTAAAAGCTACAGTATATTTCAGAGCACAGCAGAAGACAGAGAGCGCACCAGAGAGAGAGAGAGAGAGAGAGAGAGCAAGCAAGAGACAGATAGAGCGCGACAGGAGAGAGAGAGAGATGACATTAGTTTGAGTGGGAGCAGCTGGGAGATTGCTAGCAGTAACTGAAGGTTTATGTCATGGAGACATGGACAGTTCTCTTCTCACTCAGTCCACAGGCGCTGAATGGCAAAGACATACAGCTCCACACACACTCTCAAACGCACGTGCTTGATGGCCTCATTTACTCAGAGCTCTTGGAGACGATTACAGCGGTTTTGTCCCTCTCCAAAAATTTCACTGAAAAAACTGCAATTACATCATGTCGCTTGAGGCAGCGCTCACCTCCTTCCTGGTTGACTTTAAAAAAACAACATGAAATGGCATTTGCAATGCATTTGCCTTCCGTAATGTGAAGTATTTCAGAGTGAAGTGGGAAATAATGTTGGGCCAGGCTTGATTGTATCCATATATATTTGATTGGATCATTTAAAGTGGGCTTTGATTGGTTAACATTATTTTTCCCATTCCCATTTTTTTACATTATTGGTCCAAAATCTCACTGTACATTAAACATCAAATATCTTTTTGTAGGCAGCAGGTTCGCTTTCAGTCTGGACATGTGTAACAGTGGCCAGCTGATAGATAGCTGTCATCAAGAGGTGCACTAGCGACTGACACTAGAGGTTGTAGCCTTTAGCCTCCTTGTTAGCGCACCCGCCTCCCACGCTGGAGATGCTGGTTCGAGTCCTATATGGAGCGGGTAGAACAGGAGCGTCACAATGGTGCCGTGACCCGGATGGGAGTGAGGTTTAGGGGTGTGAGTGTAACGGGAGCCAGCTGATAGATAGCTGTGCAATGTGTATAAACCTCACTCTCCTGACCTCAAGAGGTGCACTAGCGACTGATGCTAGAGGCCTTTAGCCTCCTTGTTAATGCACCTGCCTCCCAAGCTGGAGACGCCGGTTCAAGTCCCGTACGGAGTGGGTAGAACAGGAGCTTTACAAATGCAAATTACTTGTCGCTGGAATCTTGACGCATCGTGACATGTATAGAGTCATTACAAAACAGAAAGAAAGAAACTGCTATAGATAGTTTTCATGCCTTATATATCTGTTATATGTCTAAAATCTGTAATCTTTAAAGGAGGAGAGATATTTTGAGCACATAACAGCAGCCCTTCAAGGCAGATTGCTTTCAAGGATTGTTTTTCTAGGTCTGCTCCCTGTGCAGACAGAGAGAGAGAGACAGAGAGATAATAAAAGCAGAAAGAGAGACAGAGAGAATATACTGAATACATCTCTGCCTGTCATTGATGACAAACCTGCTGGTTACACTGGGGTGGCGTTCTGCCGTGTTTCCTGACACGCCTTGCTGTAAAAAAAATACCAAGTGCACACTGTCTCACACACAATCTTCCTCACACACCTTAGAAAGAAATTGTGTACTGCACAAACCATTCAGCGGCTCAACATTCACTCAGATGGGCTGCCATCTCGCAGATTTGGAGTAACGCTTCGCAATCAGAAACCTGCTTTCTCCTTTCCGACTGTCACAGCCAACGTACCACCTAAGACTCAACCCACCCTCCATTTTAAGTCTACAATGGGGTATCATGATGAAGGGGCTTTTTGAAGTGCATTTTTTGTAGCATTATACTGTATTTACATGTATAGTACAGTAGAGGCAGACAGAAAGAGGGGGAGAGAGAGGAAGGAACAGGACTGGGACATGACCCAGGCCGGATTGGAATCCAGGTCCTTCGAGCTCTTATATTTGTCAGGGGCAAATGTGCTCCGACAGACAAACACTTTTTTTACCTACAGTAATTGTGAAAATTTTGTCAACAGTCAACAACGTTATGAAGTAACTAATAAAAGTTGTGACGCTACAAATTCAACTGTATTTTTCAGTAGTATGACTGTAGCTTTTCCAGTAATGAGCCACATTTTCCAACAAATAGCAATAGCATAAAAAAACACATGTGTTACATTGTATTGCAAATGCAGTAATAGAGTAATGCAGTAATAATGATTCCTTTATATTTAGCATTGGGCACACTAATTCATTTTCGGTTTGTTCAGGCGGTTCATGTGAATGAATAGTTAACATAAATGATTCACTTGAGCCCCTGCGCAGCCTTAAAGGGCATTTGCCAGAAATCACTCTTTTCTTTTTTTAAAGGGAAATATTTAGTTAATTGTTGCTGTTTATCACTGTATTTCTACTCAGTTATATAAAAAAGGGGGTTTCTAGTTTTATTACTTTATATTTTAACCAAGCAAAACCAAGCATTTAACATTTATTTAACATTAAAACCAAGCAAGCAATATTGAGAGCTGCGAAACAGTCTCCTCCCTGGAGAGGGGATGCTGAGCGCACACAGGAAAACAGAGCAACTACTCTACATAGGTGAGTTGAGAGCACGAATACCAATGACAAACGGCATGTACTGTAGGTTGTAGCATTACAGCTTGTCGAATTTGCCAAACAACGGTGTCATGTTCCGCTGCTACAGTACATCAAACATGTCTTTTATTTACGCCGACATCACCACGCAAATCTGTGGATTTGCGAGGCAGAAACAGCGGCAGCAAGTTGCTATTAACAGCCAGAGGTCAGGTTCCTCTCAAGGTTTTTTTTTCTCCACTAACTATTGAAAGGAGTTTTTTTTTTCTTTCTTTGCCACAGTCACCTTTAGCTTGCTCACTGGGGGCTTTAAGACTTTAAGGCATTATTTTTACAAAGCTGCTTTTAAACGATTTGCATTGTGAAAGTACTATTCGATTTCAAATGAATTGAATGTAGACAAACTCATTTTCTCAGGAAAAACATGAAAATTATGAGATTTCTCATAACAATCTGCTGTTAAAAAAAAAGTGTTGTTAAGTTACTTTATTATTGAGCTCTGCTTTATGTTACCAATGTCAAACACTGTTGTGTCACTTAAGATTTAAAATATATTATTTAAAATCCTTGAATAAGTTTAAGCAAAAACATTCTGTGTGCCCTGTTTTTTTTATTTTTATAATCGTGAGGCTTCTGCATCGTATTGTATCGTATCATTAAATTTATCATTACATGCCTAGGATGGACATGTGATTGGGTTAAAATGCAGCTAGACGAAGTGCAATTCCAAATGCAGGGATCTCGAATCATGTTTTTCTAAGTTTTAAACGTCATTTAACTTGATACAGCAACCTAAAAATGCTACGTTTATGTAGCAATGCAGCCAAAGTGAGATGCTCCAGAAGCATCCATCTGACACATGTGTACATTTTGCCTTTATAAAAGCTCTTATAATAAATCTGTCTCGGACAGATTGACAAATTCAATTGCAAAATGGATTGCTGTGGACTGTAGGCCAATGATATGTTCAGTTATATAGAAATAAATACATTGACTTCTAAAGCCACTGTTATTTAAATATAACTATTTATAATTATTGAATCATTATATATAGAATTATTGCCATTTGAGGGACTTTCTCAGCCAATATTTATATTTGCGATTAATTCTATTAATTACCGATAATCAGCATATCATGTAATTAATTTCATAAAAAAATTTAACCGATTGACAGCCCTAATAAAAATGTTTTTTTAAATGTATTTATTTAAAAAGCTTTTATGTAGTTAGCTACTTTTTGTTAGTATCTTTTAGTGTAGCCAACTACTTTTTTAACCCTTGTGTGTCAATTTAAAAAAGTTACTCAGAGGTCCTTAGAGGACAAAAATGTCCGCATCAAAAAACTGCCATAATTATATTATATATTAATATTATTTTCCACTTTCAATTAGTAAATTTTTTTAACCAACATCCTGATCATAACTACCAAATATTCATTCATTTTCAGGGTTTTAACCCTTTAAATGCCAGTTTGTTTACATAATGCCACTGTTGTTTTTACACACACACACAAACACACACACACAAATTTCTCAATACACACATACAAAACACACTCTGACTTCCATACCAACACACCCACACAATTTTAGCTGCATCATTTATTCAATTGGCCTGCAGTGTTCTATAATACAACAAACAAAAAATAGGAAAAAAGCATGTATTTGCTCCATAGGCTAAACATGAGAAAAATTGCACCATCTGGTGGAAAATATAAAAAAATTTATTTTGAAGCTAAGGCTCCAGAATAAAAGCAAAATATCATAGAATTCATGATTTTATGCTTTAATGGCACTGAGAGAAAATATTGCAGTTTCAATGGGGACATTTTTGTCCTTAAGGTCCTGAGTGTAACTATTTTGTGTACACAGTGTATTATAGTTGTATTATAGGAACTGAGGTTGAAATATCAAAATTCCCCCAAAAATACACACCTTTGGCAAAATTTATGCCGTTGGCATTAACACAGCTAAAATGATTGGAAAAACAAAAATGAAGGTCGCACAAGGGTTAAAAGAGCAGCTTGATTGTAGTTTAACTACTTTAAGTTATGAGGAGCTTGTACTGTAATTTGGAAAGCTACAGTTTCAAAGCAGCTTCTTCGAACATCGATTATCAAAGATACACATAATTTTTAGAAGATGCATTAAAAATCCACTTGGTTTGAATGGGCATGATGTTTGTGGTTTTCATTATCATGCTTTCAGGTCTCCACATCTCCTCTCCTTTCACACAGATGGCATCTCCACCATCTTCTCTTTCTCTTAGAGGGGAATTCTGGGCCTTTGTTTTAAAGCTGGTGCATCATCTTCAAAGGCCAGCAGGATTAGGTTTCTGGGAAAAGCCTGAGCCCTAATGGAGGCTGTAGACCATATAGACGGAAGCAGTAACCAGTATAATTGTAAAAGCTTGATCTCCAAATGCTTTAAAGCGTCGATAAAGTGCTGACATGGCTGAGGCCTAATCACACACACACACAAGCTCACTCCATACTCCCATCAACCTGTCTCATGCTCTCCACCCTTTACTGGAAGAACTGACCTGAGATGGTGAATTGAACTGAAAATCACGTCTGCATTGATCGAGGCTCATAGCTTAAGTGCAACTCTGGAGGAGATACTTCTCGGATGGACACGTGAGACACACACTCAAACTCTGTGCCTGCGGTCCTTGTCACTGACAAAATGAGAGCTGGAATAGGCAATATAATATATTTAAGCAATATCATACAATATTAGCATGGCTGTAATTAGGTGGAAAGGCATATTGAATTGATATTCAACACAACATCATGACTAAAAGTGGAATATTGCTTTTATGTGGTCAATTATGTGTATTTTAGCCT